>NC_089225.1:9525518-10725518 GCF_963924675.1 Phocoena phocoena
ATTCTGAGACTCAGTAAGGGTACTTTAGTTCTAGCAATAAGTATCACATGTAAAGCATTTCTAAAATCTCTCACAAAGTTTTCATTTATTATATTTAGCAAAACCAAGGTCAGGTTTGCTGTGTAAAATATACAGCAAAGAGACGGTTTAAGTGAAGCAAAGTATTTTTTTAGTACTTAATACTTTTTGGAAGTATATGATTCTGCTACCCTAAGATGTGACTTTTCAAGTCCAATCATTGTATTAATTCCTTAAAGTTTTAGTAGTGGGTTAATATACTCCAAAAACATGGGTGATTATAAACATTAAACACACAAACAAGCACAAATAAATAACAGAATAAAAGAATTTCACATCTTGTGCCATGCACAGCAGATATGAAAAACATTTTGGAAACAACTTCCCAAGTATATTAAATAAAAGAAAAAAAATAGCTGTTTTTATAATGTAATACTACTAAGAAAAAATGGGTTTTTTCTTTTCTTTTTTTTTAATAGAAATAATTACTTTCCAGAGTCAAACTGGATAAAAAGAAATACTTTTTAAACACTCAGTCCCCAGATAAAAGTGTTGCCAGGGGCTCCTCCAAACCTCATAGCAGCAAGCCTGTATTCACAAAGAACTTTTGTTTCCAGTGGGAAAAAGAATATAAAATTTAAACACATCTATATGATATATGTGCTCCAAAGATTTTCCAAAAGGACTGTGGGTCTAACAAAGCTAAAGCCTTTTGGAAAAGAAAGAATATATTGCTACCAGAAAAGAAAAAACAAGACAGATGGGAGTAAGTGAAGATAATGATGCTCTGATTCTACTGACCTCACAGTCACCTCTGTAGTGATTCTATTAATTTCCTGTTGTGGGTGAAGCAAATTACCACTAATTCATTGGTTTGGAACAACACAAATTTACTATGTTGCAGCTCTGCATGTTAGAAGTCCACTGCTAGCCTCACTGGATTAAAATTGAAGTGTCTGAACGACAGAACTGCACTCTCTCTCAAGACTCTGGGGACAATCTATTTCCTTACCTAGTCTAGCTTCTAGAGGCTGCCTGCATTCCTTGGCTTATAGTCCCTTCTCTCCATCTTCAAAACCAGCAACACAGTTTGAGTCCTTCTCGTGCTGCCATCCGTATGACCCTGCTTATGTTGTCATATCTCTTTTTCTGACCACGGCCAGGAAAGGTTCTCTACTTTTAAAGATTCATACAATTAGATTGAGCCTACCCAGATAACCCAGAATAATCTTCCTATCTGAAGGTCCTTAACCTTAATCACATCTGCAGAGTCCCTTTTGCCATGGAAGAAAACATATTCACGAGTTCCTAGGTCCTGGTCACCTTTGGGGGCCATTATTCTGCCCCCTACAGTGACATTACTACCATCTAATTTCAACTCCATATTGACTTAACCTCCATTTATTATTATTATTTTTATTACCCAATAGGAGCTAAAGGGTAATCTGTTTTACCTCATACAGACTTATTTAGATAATAGTTCACTTATTTAGATACTCAGTACATGACATGTTACCAAACTTCCTGTATATGCTCCCAGGGCACGTAGCAACCCTCATTCATTTATACATTCATTTCCTTAATATCTAGGATTTAGAGAGTGAAAACCTTGTTTCTTTCATTTAGTGTTTTATCCTCAGTGACTAAAACAATACATAGCAAAAAGTGGATCTCACTAAATATTCATCAAAAAAAAAAAGAATGAATGGGTAAGCAAATATTTATCATGCAACACCATTTGTCAGGACTCAATGGTTACATACGTGAACACCGACAGGTGGAAAGATCGTCAAAACAAAAGTAAGTTTGAGACCCAGATATCGTTGCTACAAAGTTATATATACAATGTATGTAACCATTGAGTCCTGACAAATGGTGTTGCATGATAAATATTTGCTTACCCATTCACTTCTTTTTTTTTTTGATGAATATTTGTGAGATCCACTTTTTGCTATGTATTGTTTTAGTCACTGAGGATAAAACACTAAATGAAGAGGGTTGCTACGTGCCCTGGGAGCATATACAGGAAGTTTGGTAACATGTCATGTACTGAGTATCTAATAAGTGAACTACTAAATAAGTCTGTATGAGGTAAACAGATTACCCTTTAGCTCCTATTGGGTATAAAATAATAATAATAAATGGAGGTTAAGTCAATATGGAGTTGAAATTAGATGGTAGGTAATGTCACTGTAGGGGGCAGAATAATGGCCCCCAAAGGTGACCAGGACCTAGGAACTCGTGAATATGTTTCCATGGCAAGACCCAAGCCAGGGAGATGATAAAAGATAGCTTGGGGGCATAATCTTTCTCTGGATTGTGCATCTGTCTCGTCACATAATATACATGTGTTCTTGCATCCTATGGATAATAAAACTTTATTTTGCATGACATCTCTCATCCTGCACTCTTAAATATTTAATAGAGCTAAATAATACAGTTACTAAGGAAAGCAATAGGAGGTAGCAGGGGAAAATTAAAAGGCAGTGACAGACAGTAAGAGTTATGTTTTGGAAGGATTCTAAGAATGATCTCTTCTTTCTTACACTGACTTCCCAGAAAACAGTCCTGAAGCCAGGACAAGTCAAAGATATTAATACTTCAGGAACATAAGGAGAACTTCCTAGGGGTCAATTCTAATAACCTACAGGACCTCGGGTGGGACACTGCAGCCCTCTGAGATGCACTTTCCCCATTTGGAAAGTGCAGCAATATGTCAGTAGCGGCTGTGAGGATACAATTTGCTGAGATAAGTACAACGGTTTTGAAATGTGTATTACACTAAACAAACTCCTTCTTGGGTAAAAGGAAATTAGATGAGGAGGAGAGAACGAGATATATACATAAGACATGAAGAGACTAGCATGATGGCTTTAGAGATTAGGGGGATGTGGATTAAGATCTATTTACATGACAGCAAACCAGGAAATCAATTCCAAAGGATTTAGAGTCATTTTGTGAAACGAGGGGTTAGAAGACAGGCCATCTGTGTGCGCCCAGCAGATAAACTGGCCTCCCCATTTTCCTCCACAGCCTTTATTTTCTCCTATTGCCCAGTAACACCTTGTTATCAGAATAGTAATATCTCTTTTCTATTCTCATTGATTTCTCACCATCCTAATAGTTCACACCTTCTTAACTCTAATCATGTAGGTTTTAACTGGCTTGTAATCCTCTTACTACCTACTATTTCTTAAAAAAAAAAAAAATCCTCCTTAAATTTACTTCTTTGAAGACTCCCGCAGATCTCTGCTCTCCAGGAAGCTTCCCTGACCTCATATAAAGACACTTTTTGTTTCTAATCATATAATACTCTGTTTTCAATGTGTGGTGTCCCATCCAGCAGCATCAGCATCCATGGGGATTTATCATAATATAAATCCTTAAGTGCCACCTTGTACCTACAACACATAATAGAAAACTAAACCTTCAAGAATGGAACATGAGGGCTTCCCTGGTGGCGCAGTGGTTGAGAGTCCGCCTGCCGATGCAGGGGACGCGGGTTCATGCCCCGGTCCAGGAAGATCCCACATGCCGCGGAGCGGCTAGGCCCGTGAGCCATGGCTGCTGAGCCTGCGCGTCCGGAGCCTGTGCTCCGCAACGGGAGAGGCCACAGCAGTGAGAGGCCTGCGTACCACAAAAAAAAAAAAAAAAGAATGGAACATGAACCCACTGGAAGGAGGTGCTGTAACCCTGACGATTTCCCCCTGAGAACAGTCTTTTCCTTGAGCACCATCTCTCAAATCTCAGTGTACATCAGAGTCCCTTTGAGAGCTACGTTTAAAACACAAATGACCACACATGCCATTTCTTCCTCTGCAGACCTGAGTTGTGACTTAAGACTTTGTATTTCTAACAAGCTCCCAGCTGATGCTGACCCTTTACTTCTTGGGACCACACTCTGAGAACACATCCACTGAGCACCTTCTTCACATGTCACATCTTCCAGTCCTTGTTCAGGCCTCCTGTGGACACTGTCGTCAGGTTCATAGAAGGGTAAAGAAGTGTCTCGGGGCTTCCCTGGTGGCGCAGTGGTTGAGAGTCCGCCTACCAATGCAGGGGACATGGGTTCGTGCCCCGGTCCGGGAAGATCCCACATGCTGCGGAGCGGCTGGGCCCGTGAGCCATAGCCACTGAGCCTGCGCGTCTGGAGCCTGTGCTCCGCAACGGGAGAGGCCACAACAGTGAGAGGCCTGCATAACAAAAAAAAAAGAAAAAAAAGAAAAAAAGAAGTGTCTCTAGTTCCCTTTGGCACAAATGAGAATAAACTGGAACAATTTAAAAGGTCAAGGCAAGGAATTTTTTAAAAGGAAAGGAAAAGCACACCTACATCAACAGTTTGACTTTCCCACTTTTAGCTTAGTTTCCCTATGGTGTGACACCCAGCTTGGCTCCTGGTCTAGGCTCTTTCACAAAAAGGCCATGTCATCCCTATGAACTGGGACGGCTCCATTACCAGCATGCCTGTGCTGAGTGCCTCTTCTGTTTGCTTCAGCTCCCCATCCCTGCCTTCACAGAACATATCATGCTGTATTTTTATTTTATTTATTTTAAATTTATTTATTTATTTATTTATTTATTTATTTTTCGCTGTGTTGGGTCTTGGTTGCTGAGCGCAGGCTTTGTCTAGTTGCGGACAGCGGGGGCTACTCTTCGTTGTGGCGCGTGGGCTTCTCATTGCGATGGCTTCTTTTGTTGTGGAGCACAGGCCCTAGGTGTGTGAGCTTCAGTAGTTGTGGCTCATGGGCTCTAGAGCGTAGGCTCAGTACTTGTGGTGCATGGGCTTAGCTGCTCTGCGGCATGTGGGATCTTCCCGGACTAGGGCTTGAACCCATGTCCTCTGCATTGGCAGGCAGATTGTTAACCACTGCACCACCAGGGAAGTCCTGCTGTATTTTTAAATTGAGATACAACTAACATAAACTAAATTACACAGATCTTAAATGTTTTACATTCAATGAGTTTAGCCCATTGTATAAAAGTCTGTAACCACTACCAAAAAAAGTAAAGAGAATATTTCTGTAACCCTCCTTCTCCTACAACTGACTATCTGATATTCATTACCACTGATTAGTTTTGCTTGTAATTGTATTTAATATGAATGATATCATATACCATATAATATATATTCTATTATCCTGAACAAGCTCATTTCACTTAATATATTTTCATATTCATCATGTGATAAGGTGACTTGGGAGATTTTCTTAAATTGCAACGAAATATTCAATTGTATGGTTATGAAATCATTTGTTTATCATTAACAAGCAGAGGGACATTTTCTTTTCTTTTCTTCTTTTTCCAGTTTGAGTCTGTTACAATTAAACTTGCTATGAACATTCTCAGGCCAGTCTTTGGTGAACATCTGCTTGTATTTTTGTTGAGTCAGTACTTGAGAGAAAAATCACTGTATCACAAATTAGATTCAATTTTAACTTTATAATTAACTTCTGCATAGTTCTTCAAAAAGATTAAATTATTTTTAGCCCCCATCAGCAATGTGTCAAAGTTCTAGCTATGCCATATCCCTATAAATATTTGTCAGAAATTTTTTTCTTTCTTTTTTTTTTTGCGGTACGCGGGCCTCTCACTGTTGTGGCCTCTCCCTTTGCAGAGCACAGGCTCCAGACGTGCAGGCTCAGCGGCCGTGGCTCACGGGCCCAGCTGCTCCGCGGCATGTGGGATCTTCCTGGACCTGGGCACGAACCCGTGTTCCCTGCATCAGCAGGTGGACTCTCAACCACTGTGCCACCAGGAAAGCCCCTGTCAGAAATTTTTATTTAAACTTTTATCCATTCTAGTGGATGTGAAATGGATTATTGTGGTTGTAATTTACATTTCCCTGATTACTAGTGAGACTAAGTATCTTTTCATGTGCTTCTAGGCCATCTGAATATTGTTTGTGACAATTCTGTTTAAGTATTTTGCCTATTAATTATTGTGCTGTCATTTATTATTGACAGATTAAGTTTCTGTATATATCCTAGATAAAAGCTTTTTTTTCATATATTGCTGCAAATATTTTCCCAGATACTAATTTGTCTATTCACATTCTTAACTGGTATCTTTTGATTAAGCAGAATTTTTAATTTTGATAAAATCCAATTTAAATTTTCTTCTTTTATGTTTTGTCTTTTTTGTGTCCTATCCATAAAAACAAACTTCACTTAACATAAAACTACAATTATCCTATGTCAATATCCAGAAATTTTATAATTCTGGATTTTATTTCCATTTCAAAATAATTCTTGTGTATGGAAGGAAAAATGTGTCCATGTCCAAATGAAAACACAAAGCACATTTTTTTCTAGCAATATTTATAAACATATTTTTACTTTTCCCATTGAATTACCCTGACAAAACACAACATCCTTTTATAATAAAAACCCTCAAGAAATTGGGTATAAAAGGAACATACCTCAACATAAAAAAGGTCAGATACAACAAAGCCACAGCTAACATTATACTCAATGGTGAAAAGATGAAAGCTTTTCCTCAAAGATCAGGAAGAGGACAAGGGTATCCACTTTCACTACTCTTATTCAATATAGTACTGGAAGTCCAAGCTAGAGCAATAATAAAATATAAAAAAGAAAAGGCACCCAAATCAGAAAGGAGAAAGTAAAACTGTATCTACAGATGACATGATTTTGTACATAGAAAATCCTAAAGACTCAACAAAAAATTGCTTAAACTAATCAACAAATTCAGTAAAGTTGCTGCATAAAAATCAACATACAAAAATCAGTTGTGTTTCTCTACACAAACAATAAAATATCTGGAAAAAAAGAAAACAATCCCACTCACTATAGCATCAAAAAAATAAGATACTTAGAAATGTATTTAACCAAAAAAGAGAAAGATCTGTACAATGAAAACTACAACACTTTGATGAAAAAATTGAAAATGACAGAAACAGAAAGACAACCAATGCTCATTGTTCAGAAGAATTAATGTTGTTAAAATGTCCATACTACCGAAAACCATATATAAATTTAATGTAATCTTTATCAAAATTCCAAAGGCATTTTTAACAGAATTAGAAGAAAAAAAAATCCTAAACATTGTATGAAACCACAAGTGACCCCAAATAGCCAAGACAATCCTTAGAAAGAAGAACAAAGCTAGAAGCATCACATTTCCTGATTTCAAACTATACTACAAAACTATAGTAATCAAAACAGTAATAGTATCATACTCACATAAAAATAAACGCCTAGACCAATGAAACAGAACAGAGTCCAAGATAAACGCCTGCATATATAGTCAACTAATATTTGACAAGGGAGCCAAGAATGCTCAATGGGGAAATAATAGCTTCTTCAGTATATAATGGTGGGGAAAACTGGATAACCACATTCAGAAAAATGCAATTGAACACCTATTTTATACCACTAGCAAAATTAACTCAAAATGGATCAAACAGTTAGACATAAGACCTGAAACAGTAAAACTTCTAGAAGAAAACATGTAAAAGCTACTGGACATTGGTCTTGGCAACAATTTTTTGGATACACCACCTAAAGCAAAAGCAACAAAAGCAAAAATCAACAAGTTGAACTACATCAAACAAAAAAGCCTCTGTACAGCAAAATAATCAAGAAAATGAAAAGGTAACCTACAGAAGAGGAGTAAATATTTGTAAACTGTGTATCTGCTATGGGGTTAGTATTCTAAATATATGAAGAATCCATACAACTCAAAAATAAACAAACAATCCATTTAACAAGTGGGCAGAGGAACTAAAGAGAAAATTTTCCCAAGAAGACGTACAAATAATAAAGGCACATGAAAGATGTTCAATGTTACTAATCATCAGAGAAATGTAAATCAAAACCACAATGCAGTATCTCCTCACACCTATTAGAATGGCTGTCATCTAAATGACAGGAGACAACAAGTTTTGGCAAGGATGTGGAGGAAAGAAAATCCTTATAGCTGTTGGAGGAAATGTACATTGGTGCCACCACGATGGAAACCAGCAGGAGGCTCCCCCAAAAACCAGCAAGAGAGCTACCATATGACTCAGCTATACTGTTCTTAGGTATATAACTAAATGAACTTAAAATGGGATATTGAAAAGATAGCTGTACTTCTAAGTTTAATGTAGCATTATTTACAATGGCCAAAATATGGAAACAACGTAAGTGTCAGTCAGAGGATGAACAGAAAAATAAGATGTGGTAGTATGTAGAATGTAATATTACTCAACTATGAGAAGAAAGGAAATTCTGCCATTTTCAACAACATGGAAGTAACTTGAGGGTAATATGCTAAGTGAGATAAGTCAGCCTGAGAAAGACAAACACTGTATGATACCACATATGTGTGGGGAAAAAAAAGATGCACCTGTAGAAACAGAAAAATGCTGTTTTCCATAGGGTGGAGAGGGGAAACGGGGGAGAAGTTGGTCAAAGGATACAAATGCACATTTAGAAGATGGGTAAGTTCTGGGGATTTAATACACAGCATTGTGATTATAATTAACAATAATGTATTATATACTTGAAAGTTGCTAGGATATTGGATCTTAAATGTTTTCACCATAAAAAATAATAATCTTCTGAATTCATGGAGGTGTTAGCTAATGCTAAGGTGGTAATCATATTGCAATATATGAGCATCAAATCAACACATACAATTTAAACTTACACAGTATTACATGTCAAACATATCTCAATAAAAAGAGTGCTTTGTCAAATTTCTAATTTTTGAGAACATACAAAATTACAGAATGTAATATTTATGGGGACAGGACAGTACTAACTTCATAGCTGGTATCCAGAAGTCCTCATCTAAGTTTTTAGAGTAACCACACATATCTTAAAATAAATAATCCACTAAAAATCACTTTCCTTAATAACTTCTTCCACCCTAATTCTTATTAACATTTTCTGTAAGCTTTCTCCTCCTCTGTAAGATAATATAATTTCTTCCTGTAATCTCCTCAAAGGAGAAAGAGAATAATAACACCCTATAGGCATCTCTCCATTAGACATGAAATAGATGAGAGAATTTTAAAGTTAAATTAATGTTCGGAATGAAAAAAAAGTTGATAATTACACCCCTTCTTGGATCAGAAAAATCACTGCTGTCAGATGACCTCAGTAATTCTAATAAGGAATATGAAAAAGAGAATGACCCTGGGATGTTTTTGTTTGTTTTTTTATTCTGTAAATTAAACAAAAATTGCAATGAATCAGAATTCTTACATAGTCTATATGTAATACACAATTTCTTACTTGAAACATATATATATGTCAAGCCTAGGTATAGCAAACATCAAAGCAAATCATTTTTCTCTAATCAATAATCTTTCCCATTGCCACTTGGATTTCAACAAATTCCAAAATTACTTTCTCCACTGAAAATGATACCCACGTGTGGTAACTATACAATATCCTTATGAGGAAGTAAATATTTTATTTTCTGAGACAAATATGCTCAGCTTTAATTCTTATCCTACTGATAAAAAAAAACTTCTTTTGGGAGAAAATAATACTGATCTCCAGGTGTCAGATTATCTTTAAACCTATTTTCTTATGTCACATAACATCAAGATTCACCTGCTATCAAGTCATGTACATTACCAGGACTCCAACCAATTCCACTCAGTAAGAGTGACAATGTGAATCCAATGAGACCAGTATGAGCCAGCTGTCTACCCAAAGCAGTCTGCACTGAGCAAGCCAGTGATAGAGTCCAGAGCAAGTCCTTTTGGGGAGAGGTGACTTGTTGCAGCTGATTGCATCAAAAGAAGCAAACCCCATGGAGAACCAGGACCAATAGAAAAATTGTCCAGAAGAAGAGCTTCTTAAAAAATGTAGCAAGGGGCTTCCCTGGTGGCACAGCAGTTCAAAGTCCACCTGCTGGTGCAGGGGACGTGGGTTCGAGCCCTGGCGCAGGAGGATCCCACATGCCACGGAGCAGCTGGGCCCATGAGCTACAACTGCTGAGCCTGTGCTCTGGAGCCCAGGAGCCACAACTACTGAGCCCGTGTGCTACAACTACTGAGCCCGTGTGCTGCAACTACTGAAGCCCACACACCTGGAGCCTGTGCTCCACAACGGGAGAGGCTGCCGCAGAGAGAGGCCCACACGGCAAAGAGTGGCCCTGGATTGCCACAACTAGAGAAAGCTCGCATGCAGTATCGAAGACCCAATGCAGCCAAAAATAAATAAATAAATTTATTTTAAAAAATGTAGTAAGGATAATGCATATTTCCCTGCCTTTATTTTTGATAAAATTCTAACTCCTCATTATAGCAAAGTAGCCATTTATTATATTCTTTTCTCTTCAGCTTCAACTCCTATCAAAAATCTGGAAATTATTACTGAACACACTCTCAAAACTCCATAGACAGCCTGGAACTCCATTTGCCCATCCTCATATTCTGGACATCCTAATTCTTATTTATCTTTCCAAACTCAGCTCATTCTTATTTATTCTAGGAAATTCTACCTGATTCCCTCATTTGGATCTTTCTTCTCTACATCACTCCATGATTTTGCTGCTGTTGTTTTTTTCTATCACTTATTATATGATACAGTAATAATCTTGGATGAACCAAAGCATATAGAGAGCTCACCTTTAATATAGCATCAAGGTTACTTCTTTCTAGCATTGTTGCTGAGACCTCCCTGGATTTTCCAACTCTTGATTCTGAGCCAGTTTTTTTCTTTACTGAACCAGTTGTCTGAGACTTACTAGACATGCTTTTCTCATAACTATCTTCAGCCTCAATGTACCATTAACTCTTAGGATAAAGAAGAAAAATTTGGAATCAAATATAAAAAGACAAAATAGAGAAATCAAAGTTTAAAAGCATAAATGTAATGAACTATCTAGTTTCTCAATTGCCAGAAACAAGTTATGAATTCACCTCCCAGAGATACCAAGCAACAAGAAAACACTATATGGTTAATCTATTCTCACAGCCATTTGCAATGATCTACCCTTGAAAATCATATTTAAGTTTCTTTTTAAAGGAGTTTTTAAGAGTATATTGCATTCTTCCAGGGAAAATTTAAATACACAAACAACAATGGGAATATGTGTGATGTGCCTAAAGCTCGCTGCTGTTCTTTAAGAGAGATGCAATTGAACTACTGAAGGCTTAGTTTACTAAGGTAGACTCCTGTATAACAAAAATTGTTGAATTCTAAGTTGAAATTTGAATTAGCATAAAACAATTTCTAGTATTTTTTTCTTAAACAATGTCCCAATTTTTTAATCTTTTTTTAAGTAGAAAATAATGCTTTACTTGTCCTGCATGTATCTCTCAAGGTTTGTTGTGAAAATGAATAAATAATGATTTGGGCTGTTTCTTTATAAAATAAAATTCACAACAGTATCTTATCCTCTCCCTTGGCTTTGGGAAGACAATAAAATATTTCAGTGACCTGGGGAACAGGCAATAAAATTATGAATAAATTGAAACCGTGTCTTTAAACAATCAGAAACTAGCAAACAATCAAAGTTAACAAGTTAGACTTTTAAAATATCTTACTAAATTCACTGATTAATTTTTTTTTCTTTCCTTGGATTTGAGTTGGGTGGATCTTCTCAAAATTTCAGATGTATTGTGGACATTCTTAATAGCATTTCTACATCTGAGTGTTTGCTAATTCCAAAACCTAGTTTTCTATTCTAATCCTTTGTAGCAGGATGTAAAGCAGGGGTAGAAAATGAAAATGGTTCAGAGCTAAGTGAGGATTTCATCTCATCTCTAAAAACTTGAGGTTGAATTGTACCAAGAACAAAGGTATGTTGCAACTTCCCTAAATTATTCTTTCCTATCTTTAAAAGTCACTTCACAAAATAACTGCATTTTCTCCTTAAATTTGATCCCTTTGTCTGAAAATATGGAGTTATTAATGAATGACTCTAGACTGAGAAACAAAGGACACAAATATTTGGAAAACAAATACTTGAGACAGAGAATTACCTGCTACCTCAATAATATCAGCCACAATAATAAAAATAATATGTGTTCTGAGGTTTCCCATGTCAAGTAGCTCAGCATGAAGTGCCACATGCCTAGTTGGTGGAGACGGACAGAAAAAAAGTAGGAGGGCAATGTGGATAAATATCCGATTTCACTATAAATTAGTTCATGTTGAAATGATAAAAGTCGTGTGTGTGTGTGCATGCGTGCATGTGTAAGAAAGGCAACAACTCAATTAATTGTTCAATATTTAGTCCCCTGTAGTATTGAAAACCAACACTGTGAACTAAACTTTACACTGAACATTTTTTTTCTTTTGAAAAAAATAATTTCCACTCAGCTCAGCAAGTTTCTGGAAATCAGTAAAGCAAGCAAAGTATCTCCATGAAATTGACTTATACCTTCCAGGATTTGCCTACCATTCTTCAAATGCCAGCTCAAATGCCATTTGTTCTTCAATATTTTCTTGGCATCTACCATTCTCTTAGAAAAGTCAATTGCCTGAACACTTGTACTTCAACAATATCTATTGATTAGTAATATTACTACACATATCATTAGAGTTATCTGTTTATGTGTAAATCTCCCATGCATATTTAACTTCAGTAAGACTGCCTGTCAAATTGGTTTATTTCTTTATCCTTTGCACTGAGTAGAGGGCCTGTCATATAACTGAACTAAACAAAATGTAAGGAAGATAGGAAAACAAAGTAAGAAAGGAACTACAAAAGGAAGAAAGGTAGGGGAGAAGAAATTAGAGAAAGAAAAATAGATTTTTAAACAGGACTTAGATATTGATGTATTGCCATATTATCTATTAAAAGCATTTGACCCATTGATTCATTTATGTTTTAATTCTCTCCTTCTCTGATAGAAATATACTATGCAGAAAAGATGAAAACTTATGACAAAGAACAAGAAAAGAGAAAAATTAACTCAGGTTGTCATGCTATTCTTCTGTGACACATATAAATAATACCTTAAGAATATTATTACCCAAAGCTATGGATACAATTTATCTAATGAAGAAAGAATAGTTAAATAGCAAATGCTGAAGAAACTTGGCCTGTGGAGGAAGGATTTTCTAAATGTCATTACTAAAAGGGTTTGTTCATTATATTTACTTTTTCCTAAACTATATGGTTTATTTTCCTTGTTTTACACATGGTGCAACTTAAGGTATATTATAAAGTATAAAGCATGTCTCACATAACAATAAACAGGTTGCAGGGGCTAGGATTCCAATCCAAGTCATCTGATTCCAGAGTACTAATTCTTACCCATTAGGCTGCATAATAAGCAATCAAAATGTTAACTATTAATTACCACTGTTTATATGTAAGGACATTAAAAATAGAGAGATTTGTTAATTCATCCAAAGTCTCACAACTGAAATGTGCTGGAACTAACATTACAATCAATTCTAGGGTCTTTACCCTGAGCTCACATTGTCCCACAGCACACTAAAACTACAACTATTTACAGAGCAAATACTGATGAGAATGGTCTGAAGACTAGAAGAAAATATCTTCTACAACTAAATATATAAAGAAGGAACCACAAGGAGTTGCAAAGGAGGTTGATATAGTCAAGGTCCACACCCCCAGCTAGGCAAACCACAAATGGGGGTATAATCAGAATTGCAGAGGTTCTCCCCAAGGAGTGAGGAGTCCAAACCCCACATAGGGGTAACCAGCCCAATGGTCCTGCACCAGGAAGATGAGCCCCCAGAAATTTGGTTTTGAAGACCAGTTGTGTGTGCTTTCAGGAGAGCCAGGGGCTGTGGGAAACAGAGACCCCACTCTTAAAAGTGTATGCAAAAATCTCACATGCTCTGAAATGCAGGGCAAAAGCAATATTTTGAAAGGAGCCTGGGTCAGACTCTTTTGCTGATCTCAGAGAGCCTCCAGGAGAGGCAGGAAGCAACTGGGACTCATCCTGGAGACACAGGCATTGGTGGCAGCCATTTTTAAGAGCTCATTCTATAACAAGGACACTGGTGGTAGAATGGCAGGGCCATTTTGGAACACTCCCTTTAGCTTATTAGCACTGGTACCAGGCCCCATTCAGCCGCCAATCTACACCAGTCCTGGGGCTCCCAAAGGCAAGTGGTGAGCTATATCCACCAGTAGGCTAGCAGCAACCATAGGCCCCCTTGAGGCCCCTGGCCAATGTGGGACCCAGAACCCCATCAGGGGGTCCAGGAACCATCCCCACTCACCAGTGGGCTGGCACTAGCCCAGGGACCCATCCTCATTTGCCAGTGGGCAGGCTAAAACCCCTGGGTCCCCACCCCACTCACCAGCAGGCAGAAACAAGCTCTGAGACACCTTGGACCCTTAGCCAGTTTCATGGGATCTGGTCCCACCCACTAGTGGGCCAGCACTAGCCCCAGGAAGTGGCCCCAGCAATCATCAGGCTGAGATCAGCTCCTGGACTCCCAGCCTCTGAAGCCAGGTGTCCTGTGAATTAGCCTGCCCACCAGCAACCAGTACCACTCCTGGAACCTTCCTGTCCATGGCCATGTGCACCTACAGGCAAGAACCAGCTTCAGGGCCCTGATCTGCAGGAGTCACCCCAGGACCCAGCTCCACCCACTAGTGAGCCAGCACTAGTCCCAGACCACCTCCAGGGGCTCCTCAGTCAGCTGCCTGTGATCCAGCCCTGAACACCAGTGAGCTGGCACCAGGACCTAAACTCCCTATGCCATTCACTAGCTGCATCAGGATCTGGTCCTGCCCACCAGCAGCCTGCAAACTCCACACTCGACAGGGCCTGGGAACCAAACAGGCCAGAGGCCAGCCATGCATACTAGCATGCCCACAGCCATTGGCCCCCTCACAACAGAAGGGCACACGCAACTCACTTAGTGGGCATTCCTTAGTGGGCATCACCTAGATCTGGGTGAGTGCTGCTGGGCCTCATAGGACATCTCCTACATAAGGTCACTTCTCCAAGATCTATAAACATAACTGACCTCCCTAATACATATAGATAAAAACAGAGAATCTGGTAAAATGAGGAGACAGAGTAATACTTTTGAAACAAAGGAAAAAAGATTAAAACCCAGAAGAAGAGCTAAGCAAAGTGGAGATATAAAATCTACCCAATAAAGAGTTCAAGGTAGTGATCATAAAAATGATCAGTGAACTCCGGAGAGGAATGGACAAATATAGAAAGAAGTTTAACAAAGAGTTAGAAAACAAGAAGAAGAATGAAACAGAGATGAACAATATAATAACTGAAATTAAAAATACACTATAAAAGATCAAGAGTAGATTAGATGAAATAGAGGAATGCATCAGTGAACTGGAAGACAGAGTGGTGAAAATCACTAAAACCAAAAAGAAAAAAAAAGAATTAAAAAAATGAGGACAGTTTAAGACACCTCTGGATAACATTAAGTGTACTAACATTCACAATACAGGGGTCCCACAAAGAGAGGAGAAAAAGGAAGGAGCAGAGAACATATTTGAAGAGGTCATAGCTGAAAACTTTCCTATCCTGGGAAAGGAAACAGTCATCTGGGTCCAGGAAGCACAGGAAGTCCCAAACAAGAACACCCCAAAACGGTCCACACTGAGAAACATTTTAATTAAAATGGCAAAAATTAAAGATAAAGTGAGAATATTAAAAGCAATTAGTTATGTACAAGGGAACTCCCATATGCTGTTTTCAACAGAAACTCTGCAGACCGGAAGGGAGTGGCACAATATGTTTAAAGTGACAAAAGGAAAAAAGAAATCTACAACCAAGAGTACTTTATCTGGCAAGGATATAATTCTTATTTGAAGGAGAGAGAAAGAGTTTTACAGACAAGGGTTGGAAAGTTTGGAGAGAAATAGGATGATTGTTATAGTGTACAGCTTTTCTTTTTGGATTAATAAAAATGTTATAAAATTGAGTGTGGGGATGGTTGCACAATTCTCTGAATATATGTTAAAACATTGAATTATACATTAGGTAGATGAATTGCCTGGTGCTACATGAATTATATCTCAATAAAGCTGTTACAAAAGAGAGATGGAGACAGACATGGACATAGACACAGAGATGAGAAAGAAAGAGCAAGAAACTCTATCTGTCTATAATATAGAATGATTAAAACAAAGATTTTGCACATTACAAGTAGGATAAAATCCAAACGTACTATCATGATCTAATCTCTCCTTGTCTCTTTAACCTCACCAATTTTCACAGCTCTTCCTACTTCATCCTTACACTAGCTCCTCCCATTGTAACAAACTATTTGAAGTTTCTGCTTGAAATTCCCTTCCCACTTTGTTTCATAGCAACAATTAGCATCTTTCAAAAAACAAACTCCTTATAGGAAATCATTTCAGTGTTAGGTACATCCTTCCATGTTGACCTTTCATCTTCCACCTTCTTCACACTTCTATTGTGTTCTATATAACATTTTCTTGTACCCTTCGTTTGATTATTTATCATGCCATTTATTCCAACACAGGATAAGGACAGAGTTATTTATCTTTTATCCTAAGGTCTATGTATTCTTCTTAGTGTTTGCAGGATCTGACATATAATAAATCCTCAATAAGTGTTAACTGAATGAATGACCGTTTTTATATACTTAATGATATCACTCTTCATAACTTGAAATTCTCTGAATCAAATTATTTTAAGGGAAGTCTCCTGTATACAAACATTACCTAACATGTATTAACATTGTCAAGTAACTTTGGTAATTTCAGTTCAATTCAATATATATGAATTTCCAGGATCAGTCACTAAAGGATAAAATCTTATATCAAGATATGGGTATTTTAAGACTTTATATATTGTCTTTTGAAATTCTCAAATTACTTAGATGATTTTAATATTCTGAGCCCTCATAAAGCTTCTATATTTAGATGGTGCCCTAAATTGACACTTTCTCTTTCAATGGACAGCCTGAAAGCATGTAAAGTTTTATGATTAGATGTATATCTAAAATTTTGTAAATAATTACAAATTTTATAGAACAAATCATTTTGTTTTTCAAAGGAAACTTATTTAGAATCCTATTCTGAATTTGTGTCAAGTGGTAATGAAAACATTTTTTGTAATCTATGGTTTCTTTACCACAATTCAGCTACTTTGAAGCACTCAGTGGTTTTCTGATGTCTACTACCAGTAAAGGAAGGACAAACCAAAATAAACCAATCTTATTCAGGGAGTCTACAGATCTATGGTAAATCTTGACTTAATTCTAACTGTATCATTAATATCATTATCTCTTGTAATATAAAAAGAGAATCGATGTTCAGACCAGTGACCTGAAGACCCCTCAGTATTTTCAGTTTTTAAATACTGCATGGCATTTTACCAAGTATCTGTACTAATTCCAAGGGATAAAAGAAATCAAGTATGTTAATAATGTTTCAAGTGAATGAGGTGATGAAAATTCTTTAGATGATTAAACTTCAATTACTCAGAATAATTCCTAGCCTAGAACTGTATTTCTGTTGAGCACTTTAGATACTGCAAGGCTAATGGCATTAAATGTATCTAATATTACATATATAACTTTCAAATAATTGAGTATAATGTGATACCAAACGGTAGTGTGATATGTACGTCAAGTGATGCATTAGAGGTGGTGGTTATTTTTATTACACCTAAGAACTGCTAGTGTCTCTGTAAGGGTGGCCACTGAAGCTGCTTTACATCGATGTCTCCTATAATTCTGTAGCAATTAGAAAGGTCTGGTGGGTTGTTCAGAGAGTACTCTGGATGGTAAGTTACCCACAGTAAAGATCACATGAGGGGTATTTCATACCATTTTACTACACAAACAAAGAAAAAAGACTGGGATCTTGAGAACAAGATAACATTGTATCTATGTGCCAAATGAAAGTGGCAATAAGGAAGATAATTCTACGTGTTCAATGATACAAAAACTTCCAAGAAGTGAATAGTAAACAATTAACAATTCACAGTTTCAACTTCTGATACATCCTAGAATCTCTAAACTGATTTTCCACATCTTATTATGGCAGCAGATTTTTCAAGATCCTGAAGAATAATGCTACTGCATTTGACATTTACAGTCACTATATTACCTATAATGGGAGCAAGCTTTTAAGAATAGATAAGGTGGGCTTCCCTGGTGGCACAGTGGTTGAGAGTCCGCCTGCCAATGCAGACGATGCGGGCTCGTGCCCCGGTCCGGGAAGATCCCACAAGCCGCGGAGCGGTTGGGCCCATGAGCGATGGCTGCTGAGCCTGTGCGTCCGGAGCCTGTGCTCCGCAACGGGAGAGGCCACAACAGTGAGAGGCCCGCATACCGCAACAACAAAAAAAAGAATAGATAAGGTGACATAAGATAACATGAGCTGAGCTGACAGGCTGCCCCAAACTGTCTCCCAATCCACTCTGCCATTATTTTGAATCTTTTTTTTTTTTAATAAATTTATTTATTTTTGGCTGGGTTGGGTCTTCATTGCTGTGCGCAGGCTTTCTCTAGTTGTGGCGAGCGGGGGCTACTCTTTTTTGCGGTGCACAGGCTTCTCATTGCAGTGGCTTCTCTTGTTGCAGAGCATGAGCTCTAGGTGCACGGGCTTCAGTAGTTGTGGCACATGGGCTCAGTAGTTGTGGCACACGGGCTTAGTTGCTCTGCGGCATGTGGGATCTTCCAGGACCAGGGCTCAAACCCGAGTCCCCTGCATTGGCAGGAGGATTCTTAATGACTATGCTGCCAGGAAAGTCCTATTTTGAATCTTAAAGCCTATTCAGTTTTCCAAATTTACAGAAATTTCATCAGGATTAAAATATGGCAGTTCATGTTGAGTTTTTAGTTCAGTGTGTAGGTGCTCAGTAAATTTAACACTTATTAAACACTATTTCTGAACGCTCTTTCTTAAAAATATGTATAAATAGAAATAGGAAGAGAATTCTTGAAATTACCAATTTAGTTAAGACATATATTTCCTCCATAATAGAAAGACCTTTATTTTGAAATCACTTAGTAAATTAAGATAGCTGTCTTTATAGACAGATTTTATAGCTAGAGAGCTAGCTAGATGGTAAATATATATTCGGTAGCATAATATCCCAAAATATTAACCCTCATGCTACCTCACTGATAAAAATCTCTTCTCATGTTCTCCTTTTACCATCTCAGGAAAGCTGGACATGAATTAGCCGCCGATTTTGGAAGAATGGGTCACAGTAGGACCAAGAAATAAATCAGGCATACTTCAACTTAACTTTTAAAAGCTTGGTCAAAGATCACCAAAATTTGTGTGTACAATTGGAGAGAGACTTTTTTTTTTTTTTTTTAACCATTCTCTGACTCAATAGGAGCTGACAGAAGAGATCAGGAAGAAAAAGGGAGCCACACAAATGGAGACAGCAGGGAATACATGTGAAGATTCAGTGCACTGGGTGTGCCAGGGAGTTGTGCAGAGTTTAAGTGTCATCCAGTTTTCTTTCTGGACACTGTTAGATGGGGGAACACTAGGCAACAGCAGCCACTTGATCTACTGGGGAACTCACAGAAGGCAATTAGGCTCCTCTGTTATCAAAGACTCACCCCCAGTGGACCGGCCTTCTATTTAATAGCAGAAGATACTTTAAGCTCTCTTGTGATAGAATCCAGGGTCTGAACACCTAGAAATTCAGGTAGTAAAGAAAAAAAAAAAAAAAAAAAAAAAAAAGATTCTCTGCTCCATCTGAACAAAACTGGACAAAGCCAACTGCTGGAGACCTTTGCCAGGATAGTGATGGGTTGATTAATCCTACTGTGTATTCAAATCAGTGATATGGAAACTTCCAGAACAAGGAAATCTGCTCTCTTTTGGATTCATAAGCAGCCTGATCGTTTGGAACTTTAATTTTAATCACTTCTCAAAGAGTGGAAAAATAATGGATAAGGACCATAAATCCAAGGTTCAAGTTCCTATACGGCTGCGTATTAACTGACTGCTTGCAAACAAGAGGACTGTCATCACTAAATCTCCATTTCTTAAGCTCCTTTTCTGTAATTCATATGACTTCCTTACAAGATGAATAAAATATAAAGGAAAACTTTTAAAAAGTATTTCTAAGATGTCTGTTCTCAGTGCTCCTGCGAGATGCTTCAGGAGGTGTGGGCTGAGATGAAGAGGCATCCCAGAGAATGGGGCTGGGACAGACCCCCACTCTTTTCACACTGCATGTGAGCACCCTGCTATTAGACTACCCATCCTGAGACTCTAAGTGAGATTATATATGAACAAGTTTCAAATCTAACCAACTCTGAAAATCATGGAAATAATATATGTGATATTATTAATTAGAGAACACTATGTAAAATATGAGAAAATTTTATTTACATTTCTCTGTAAATGGGGAATCATAACAGTCCCACAAATTATCATGAGAGAATTTTATGGATGAAATAAAATAATGTGTTCAAAAGGTAAACTTTCACTATAAATGTAAGGATTCTTTTACGGTGTTTTCTAGGCTCACTTAATGGTCACTAACAGTTACAACTGGTTGGTTTGGGGTTACTCATGGCAATTATTTCAAAATGCTAGAATCTTAGGGGTTTTGTTTGTTTGTTTGTTTGTTTTATTTACTGGCAGATACTAGATGCAGATCTTCATATTTCTAACTTTTATGCTACTTAATTGAAGTCCCATAGCTAGGTCTCTACATACATAAGTGCATTTGTGTATGTGCGTGTCTCTGTGTGTGTCTCTGTGTGTCTATGTATGGTTGTCAAATTCCAACCATGCCATGTTAAGTGGAGCTCTGAACTTTAAAGAAAAGCCCTTTGTAGATACAAAGTAACATTATGAATCCATCTGGACCCGTTATTTCAGTGGATCAGATTAGGTGTCTAATGAGACCAAGATCAAGTGTTTGCTCCTCTGGAGAGCTGTTAGCCTTGAACACCTGTGTTTATAGACTTGATCTTATCTGGAATTGCATTCAGCTGTCTCTAAACACTAATCAAAGAACCAGAACCCACAGACAGAAGAGGTGAGAGATTATGGCTTTCCAGATATAGTCAATTCCATTTGGCAAAGTTTTTTTTAAAAATACATGGTCCTGAGTGCTTCTATAGCATCACCTTTTCACATAAAATTAATACATTAAAATATAAACTCCTCATAACACTCTTATTGTGTCTGTAAAAAAAAAAAAGAGGGGAGAACTAACTTAGCTAACAGTCATTATAATGTTTAAATAAAACCATGCATACAATGCACATAAAGACATTTTGAAATCTCATTCACTCTAAAAATGCCAAGTATCCATATTATGATTACTTCTGACATAGTTATTGCTGTAACATAGTCATTTTCTAGTATAGTCTTTGGATTATAAGGCCAGAATTCAAATATTTATTAAATTATTAAATAAATTTATAATTTGATAAGCATTTAACTTCTTTTGAGGCCACTTATTAATATCTGATGTTACATACCTATAATGCTAAACAGGGTGTCCTCTGAAAGAACTGATTGTGCTACTCCAGTATCTGAGTTTATCCTCCAAATGGAAATGCTCAAGCACTATGTATGCCTTATCCTTAGAGCTTCCATATAACTTATTTGAATTAGGTTATTTTTGACATACTCTTGGTGAAAATATTAATAAAAAACTCCAGAATATCAGATGTAAACTGGAACTGTCTTGGGCAAAAAGAGACATGTGGTTTACCTAGTTAGAGCAGAAACTTCTGGAGTTCACTCTATCCCCTTTAAGGCTTGTTTGAAACTCTAGTCTGGATAAGCAAGAGGTGCTCTTGTGTCTAGCCTTGGTAATACAGAAACTAGACATTAGCCTTGGGAATACAGAACTGAATGACTGTAGCCGAGGAGCTAGATAAACAATTGTTAACGTTCCTGGGGAGAGTTGCCTAGTCACCAGTGTTATTCTCATTGAAATGGTGACTTGCCCAGTCAATATGTTCCCTTTGAGTTTAGGCTCCTTTTTATTCACAGTCACTTCATAAGTCTGAGGTGGTAGAGAACAAACTCCTTGAACCTCTGAGCCTCAAAGTGCCACTCACTCTCCTTAAAACATCTCAGCAACAAAGTGGCCAATAGGTCTCTTTGTTGGAAGGTAAGAAGTGGTTTGGAGAAGGCACAACAATAAAGTTTCCCAAGCAGAATATTTGGGCTGTGGCAAAGTGACCAAATATCCATACAAGTAAGGCCGGTCTTAAATCTGGGCCAAGTTCAGCCGTAGAGCCTGGGTCCTCTCCTCTACCTTCTATCATCCTCAGTGAAGAGTAGCTTGTTCATGGTTTGGGCTTGGAAGATAACTCTGAACCAGTCATACGACTTTCAATCTCCACCAAGCCTGAGCTCCTGAAATCATAATTCTTAACAATCAGTATTGGTTGCTACCATACACTGAAACCCCTCCAGACACAAGAGTACAGGCACACTGAATCCAAACTGGTTTGAAGCTTACTACTTTGAAGACCTTAAGACACCTCCCAGGGACTCAGTTGGGGGGGACAAATTTTGTTTTCATTTATTCAGTCACTTATTCACTGGAAAAACAGTAATTGAGTGCTTTGTATGATTCAGACTTCATTCTATACACTGGAATACGGCAGTGACCAAAAATGTAAGATCTTTGCCCTCATGGTACTTATATCTTACAGTAGAAGGCAGACAAAAATAAATAAATAAATGGATAATTAAACGAAAAGTAAATGAATACGTAAAAATGTTTCATTTGCTCTCATTAACAGCCATCTTCAACTCCTTTGGCTTTCCTCCCTACCTAAGAATTTGATGATGGAACAGCCTACAAAGACATTCATTTGAACAAATGACTGTTACATTCATGCCTAACCCTCCATTTCACTCCCCCTGTAAAACAGCATTTTGCATGAATTAGGATTAATTACTGGTTGGTTTGGATTTACATTTTTCCAAACTGAAGAAGACATTATTGGGATCTCTACTACATTCTCTCCTCACTCGGTCAATGTTGAGGACTATTTATCTGAGAATATAAAAAGGTCTATTTTGTGATCTAGTAGATTATTTAATAACTTAGTTGTTTGTCTTTATTTTTATCATGAAGAAGAAATTGACTTTTTGTTGTGTATCCCTTTACTTTTCACAAGGAAACAATGCATTCTTCTTAGGTGGAAAGAATACTCTGCATTTCAGCAATTTTTCAAGAAGTATTCCCACACATTTTGAATGATTAACCAGGAAAAAGTTGGACTAATGTGAGGAAGACCTTTTTTTCATTGCCTTTAGTTATCACACAATGAAAAATACTACAGAGGATGCTGAGACGGTTTAGGAAGAGCAAATAATCTTGAAAATGACATTTCATTATATTTTCATATAATGACCCTTAACTTTTGTAGACCTAGATGTTTAAATAATTGTGAAACTTAAATTTGAAATGTATTCTACTCTTGGTAATTTCCTTCTCAGTGTGTTTGAAATGGTTGGGCTGTTATCTGTTCTTGCCACCTTTTTTGTTATGGCATAATACTCCATCCCCTAGCAAAGGAGTTTCATACCCTATTACCTTCCTTTCCAGTTTATTACATTGTTCACAGCAGTGAATGACATAGCTAGTGTTGCAATACTGTTTCTCTTATAACTTTTGGGGTTTGATTCTTCTCATGTGTGCTTTCTGCAAAAAGTGTGTTGTATGTACAGTTGACCCTTGAATAACATAGGTTTGAACTGCATGAGTCCACTTATACACAGATCGTTTTCAGTAAATATATTGTAATTTTTTTTTTATATTTGTGACAGTTTGAAAAAACTTTCAGACAAACTACATAACCTACAAATGTTGAAAATATTAAGAAAAAGTTCAGTATGTCATGAATGCATAAAATATTATAGATAATAGTTTATCACTTACTACCATAAAATATACACAAATCTATTTTAAAAATTTTAAATATATCAAAACTTACACATACACTTACAGACCATACATGGCACCATTCCCAGGTGAGGGAAATATAAACAAATAAGATGCAGTATTAAATCATAACTAAATAAAATTAACTGCAGTATACACTGTACTACTGTAATGATTTTGTAGCCACTTCCTGTTGCTAATGCAGTGAGCTCAAGTGTTGGGAGTTTCTGATTAAAATACCATGTGACAGTAACCATCTCTGCATGAGCAGTTTCTCTCCAGTTAATTGCATATCACAGCAAAACGTGATGTCTCATGGTTCTTGTGTATTTTTCATTGTGTTCAGTGCAATACTGTAAACCTTATAACATAATGGGACCCAAACAAAGTGTCACTAGTGATGCTGAAAGTGACCCTAAGAAGCAAAGTCATCACATGACAAGAAAAGTTGAATTACTTGATAAATACCATAGAATGAAGTCTACAACTGTGGTTGCTTATCATTTCAAGAGAAATGAATCCAGTGTAAGGACTACTGTAAAAAAAGAAAAAGAAATTTATGAAGCTGTGGCCAGTAGGCACTTTAGAAGCCTCGCCCTTTTTGTGAAATACCTTTTTATCTCATATTGAAAATGTAGCTTTATGTGGGTGCAGGATTGTTATAAGAAAGGCAAACCTATAGACTCTCATATGATTTGAGAAAAAGCAAAGTCATTATATGAAAACTTATAGCAAAAGGAAGGTGAAGGATCTAAAGCTGGAGATTTAATGCCGGCAAAGGACGGTGTGATAATTTCAGACAGAGGTTTGGCTTTAAAAAATGTCTAGATAGGGCTTCCCTGGTGGCACAGTGGTTGGGAGTCCACCTGCCGATGAGGGGGACGCGAGTTCGTGCCCCGGTCCGGGAAGATCCCACATGCCGCGGAGCGGCTGGTCCCGTGAGCCGTGGCCGCTGGGCCTGCGCATCCAAAGCCTGTGCTCCGCAATGGGAGAGGCCACAGCAGTGAGAGGCCCGCGTACCACAAAAAAAAAAAAAAAAAAAAAAGTCTAGATAACAGCAGAAGCAGATTCTGCCAATCAAGAGACAACATATAAGTTCCCAGACACCATTAAAAAAATCGTTGAGGGCTTCCCTGGTGGTGCAGTGGTTGAGAGTCCACCTGCCAATGCAGGGGACACGGGTTCATGCCCTGGTCCGGGAAGATCCCACATGCCGCGGAGCGGCTGGGCCCGTGAGCCATGGCCGCTGGGCCTGCGCGTCTGGAGCCTGTGCTCCGCAACGGGAGAGGCCACAACAGTGAGAGGCCCACGTACCGCAAAAAAAAAAAAAATCGTCGAAGAGGAAGGATATCTGCCTGAACAGATTTTTAATGCAGATGAAAGTGACATATTCTTGGAAAAATAATGTCATGAAGGACATTTAATAGTAAGGAAGAGAAGTGAGCATTAGGATTTAAGGCAGGAAGGGATAGGATAATGCTACTGCTTTGTGAAAATGCAGTTGGGCTTATCATCAGGACTGTCCTTATATAAAGCTTCTAACCCCCGAGTCTTGAAGAGAAAATATAAACACCAGCAGCAAGTCTTTTGGTTGTACAATAAGAAGGCCTGGACAATGAGAGCCCCTTTTTTGGGTTGTTTGTATTGATGCTTTGTCTCTGTAAGGGACTGCTTTTTAAAAGTTCTTTTGATATTGGACAGTGCCCCTGACCACCCAGAAACCCATGAGTTCAACCCCAATGGCATCAAAGTGGTCTACCTACCCCCAAACACAATGTCTCTAATTCAGCCTCTAGATCAGGGGGTCATAAGGACCTGTAATGCTCACTACATATGGTGCCCTATGGAAAGGATTGACAACACTATGGAAGAGAACCCTGACAGAGAGAACATCATGGAAGTCTGGAAGGATTACACCAGTGAAGATGCCATTCTTGTTATCAAAAAAGGCATGGGGCTTCCCTGGTGGCACAGTGGTTGAGAGTCCGCCTGCTGATGCAGGGGACACGGGTTCGTACCCCGGTCTGGGAAGATTCCACATGCCGCAGAGCGGCTAGGCCTGTGAGCCATGGCCACTAAGCCTGCGCGTCCGGACCCTGTGCTCCGCAACGGGAGAGGCCACAACAGTGAGAGGTCCGCATACTGCAAAAAAAATAAATTAAATTAAATTTAAAAAGGCATGAAAGCCACTAAGCCCTGAACAATATATTCCTGCTGGAGAAAACTGTCCAGATGTTGCACATGACTTCACAGGATTTATGACAGAGCCAAGCAAAGAAATCATAAAGGAAATTGTAGATATGGCGCAAAAGGTGGGGTTGGGTGGGTGAAGGGTTTCAAGATATAGATCTTGGAGAAATTCAAGAGTTGATAAGACACCATGCCAGAGAAATTAACAGAAGACGACTGGTGGAGATGAGTGCTTCCCAACCAGTGACAGATGATGATGAGGAAACCTAGAAGAAGCAGTGCCAGGAAACAAATTGGCATCAGACAATCTAGCAGAAGGATTATGATTTTTCATGACCGCTTTTAACTTCTTTAAGGACATGGACCCTCCTTCTGACACAGGCACTAAAACTAAAGCAAACAATGGAAGAAGGATTGGTCCTGTATAGGAACATTGTTAGAGAAATGAAAAAGCAAGAAAAGTCAGAGAGAGGTTACATGTATTTTGATAAAGTTACACCAAGTGCACCTGCCTCTCCTGCTTCCCCTTCCCACTCTACCTCTTCTGCCTCTGCCACCCCTGAGACAGCAAGACCAACCCCTCCCCCTCCTCCTGAGCCTATTCAAGGTGAAGACAATGAGGATAAATACCTTTATGATGATCCACTTCACTTAACTAATAGTAAATAATCATCAGATCGTACACTTAAAAAACTTACCTGTCGTGTGTGTGTGTGTGTGTGTGTGTGTGTGTGTGTGTGTGAATGTCTTTGTGTGAAAATCTAATAACTATATGGCAAGAACTGTGTTAAATGTTTTCCTGTGTCATCACCATTATTACTGCCTAAGTATTTATCATGTAGAACAACGTGTGCCTGACTTGTACTGGAGTAGATAGCTTACCATTGCATAGGCATGAGTGACATTTAATATTTATAAAATTATTTAATAAATTTAATAAAGTTAAATGTGTTCGTTTTATTGCTCTTTCATAACTTTGCTTTCAAAGAATTATTTTACCATCCAGTATTCTTTCTGTGTCAATTTCCCTCTCTTATAATTGGAGAAACTGTATCAGCCTATCATCAGAGGTAAGTTTTATTTTTAATGTAACAATGTTTCTAATAGTTTATTATGAATATGATTGTAATACTGTATGCCATAAAAATTTTAGTAACAATTCATTTATTAGTGTGTAGGCTAGGCTACTATGAAGCAATTGTATCGATTACACTAGGTGACCATAAAGCAGTCATATTGCTGCTTCTTTGTTATCAATGCATGAATTGCTATGCCTGTAAATAAACATGAATTTCTTTTTCACATTATCTTTTCATTTTTGATGTCTAGTGTTAGTAATACATATAATATCCATATTGTTTTGTATTATATAAGACAATATTGATGTAGGTACTGACAAGACAATTCATCTGTAAACAGACCACATAAACTTATGGTATTGATAAATCCAGTACAGCACTATAAATGTATTTTCTCTTCCTTATGATTTTCTTTATAACATTTTCTTTTCTTTAGCTTACTTTATTGTAAGAATATAGTATTTAATGCATATAACATACAAAATGTGTGTTAATTGACTGTTTATGGTATCGGTAAGCCTTCCAGTCTACAGTAGGCTATTAGTAGTTAAGTTGTTTGGAAGTCAAAAGTTGTACATGTATTTTTGACTGCATGGGGATGTTGGCACCCCTAACCCCTACATTGTTCAAAAACCAACTATATATTTAAGAACAATTTGGCAAATTCTTCAAATTATGAAGAGATCAAAGGGACAAATTTTTATCACTGCTAACCATAATCCTTCAATTTGTAGAAATTTCAAGATAACTAAAAATTTTTAACTAAGCACTTACTAGTCTCTGAGGTCCATCTATTTTAATTATGTGTACCTTATGTAATTGTTACAAACTTAATGTTAACACTATGAGAATATTTGCTATAGAGGTATCACTATAATCTTCCAGAAAATATGCTAGAATGCTAGATGGACATTCTCAAAGATTATGACAATTCTGTCATAAAAAAATTAGAAAATTCTGTAGAATATATACACCAATACTTTAACCATGGCTATCTCTGTTTAAGTGACAGCAGTGTGATAATTTACTCCTAATTAATTTTATGATTTATGGCAGCAAATATATATTATTTTATAATTCTAAACAATATTGCTACCAAACTCAGGTTCAGCTGCTCACCTCTCAAAAGCCAATACTTGATAGACAAGTGTTGGTTGGAAGGGAAAGGTTGCTTTATTCAGGAGGCCAGCAACCTGGGGAGAAGATAGACTCATGTCCATAAACCAACTCCAAAGATCCTGCTCAACCATGAAAGTTTTTAAAGGGAGAATCATTTCGGGAAGTGGTCAGAGTCTTCATTATCTTCCGCTATGTGCAGACTTTCTTCTGCTTGGCTGGTGGTGAGATAACAGGGCGGTGCTCCAGGAATCTTGTGCTCGACCCAAAGTTACCTGAGAGGGGCCTTACTTCCTACAGAAGAGCTCAAAGGTATTGCTATATACATCCCTTGAGTAGGGACCAGGACCCTGCTCCAAGGCTGCACCCTTGTTTCTTGAGTGCTCCTCCCTTGTTTCTGCATCCCCTCCCTTCCCTGATTAGCAAATGCTCGAATCTCCCCCTTGGAAATCAGGGAAGGTCAAAGAGGCTGAATGAAGCCTATTTCCTACAAACAAGAAATGGGGGGCATGAAAGGGATTTGTACCCAGGAGGGCCTCACAGGTCCTGCTTCATTTCAGTATGGTTTACGTATTTAATCACTATTGAAAGAATGATCTCAAGTGGTTTTCTGTATCATTTCACTGCACTATTTAATATCCTTTAAAAGCTGGTTACAGGCTTGCAAATGAAGTCCAAATTGCTAGCATTGCTCAAAATTCTATTCTGGACTGTCTTACTTATCCAGCCTTTTTGTCACAGTGTATTTCCTTCAATGTTGGACCGGATTTTCCTCTTGTTTTCCTAGACACCTACCTTGGGACCAGCTAGACCCAACCTCCAAATGACCTTGACAAAATTCCCCACCTAATAAAACATGATTCAGGGAATTACTTTTAGCTGCAGTTTTAATCGAGAGTATTACTTAAAGAATTATCTGCAATTTTTTTTCTCAAAAAACTTAACTCTGATATTTTTTTCTATGAATTCTTCCAATTGAAACCATGCACCTCAGGTTGGGACTTGAACCACCATGCCAGGACTTGAACCTGGCCAAAACCCAGATTGAGACTTGAACTCACGCAGCCGGGACTTGAACCCGGCCACAGTCTACCAACTGAGAACACACACCTGGTTTCAGGACTTAAAGAAGCTCAGGTTCTTGATGTCTCTTTGCAGAAAGAATTCAGTGAGAGACAATGTGATAGGTAAGAAGTGGATTTCTTTAGAGAGAAACACACTCCACAGAGTGTGGGCCATCTCAGAAGGCGAGAAAGGCACCAGGGTATGGGGTAGTCAGTTTTTATAGGGCTGGGTAATTTCATAGGCTAATGGGTGGGAGGAGTATTCCAGCTATTTCAGGAAGGGGCAAGGATTTCCAGGAATTGGGCCACTGCCCACTTTTTGATCATTAAGGTCAGTCTTGGAAGTGTCATGGTGCCTGTGGGTGTGTCATTTAGCTTGGTGATGTGTTACAGTGAGTGTATACTGAGGCTCAAGGTCTAGTGGAAGTTGACTTGTCCTCCATCTTGGACCCATTTTGTTCTAATTCGTTTATGTCGTGTCCTTGGGCTATATCATTCTTTCAAAGGTTGTGCCCTCCCCCTTCCCTCCTGCTTCACAATGATTAATCAACTGAAGATAATTCAGTACAATTTAGTCAATTCATATATAGATATATATATATATAGATATATATATATATATCTATATATATATATATTTTTTTTTTTTGGCCGTGCAAGGGCCTCTCACTGTTGTGGCCTCTCCTGTTGCGGAGCACAGGCTCCAGACACGCAGGCTCAGCGGCCAAGGCTCATGGGCCCAGCTGCTCCGCAGCATGTGGGATCCTCCTGGACCGGGCCACGAACCCGTGTCCCCTGCCTCGGCAGGCAGACTCTCAACCACTGCGCCACTAGGGAAGCCCCATATTAATTTTTTAATGTTAATAAGTTACAGATACTATACTGTTTTTTCTTAAGGAGTTTACATTAAACTTTCCATGAAAACAGGGCAGAAGGAAGGAAGGGAAGGAAGACTCATAAGAAGTCTGTTCCACAATTACTCAGCTCTCTGCTTTGGGACAATTTCTAACTGCAACAGAGAGCTAGAGTCCTTGCAGTTCATGACAGTGTTGAGGAGTAGTGGATGCAGAAATGAGGGCCAGAGAGAGGTGAAGCAGCCATCATTTCAAGGAGCTGAGCAGAGAGTAGACCCCAGAAGCTCATGTCTGGGCCACTGTTGAGCTGAGGGCAGTGCTCCACACAGAGGAAGACTGATGGAAGCTTTCCAAATAGCAGCTACCATGAAAACTATGAAGTTGAGAATGGTAATGAGAAGACAGAGATCAAGCATTCTTGGAGGAAGAACATACTGTTCTGACTCATCCAAAACAGATGGCTCATTTTAACACTGCATTTACATCTTTGATATCCAACTAAGACATGGCAAAGGCCTGAACCTTAAAAGCAAGAGCCATGCCTTGATTGCAGATACCTGCCAACTAAAAATTGGCCCTTGCCATCTACATCTACTAGGATTAAATCATGAGCCACAGCAACCGCTGACCTTCAACACACCCTGAAAGGAGTTCAGGGTGGAGTTTAAGAATGAGACACTCTGTGCTCTGGAAAAAGCTGGCAGAACAGGCTTTCAGATAGTTAGATATTGTCAAGAGAAGAGTTTAGGAGCTCAATTCTTGCATCTCCTGTGCCTAGAAAAGCATCAAAATCCTTCATGGTGACGTCTGCTCCTTGGGACTAGCAGTAACTTTCACGAGACTACCAGAAACCTTCAGCAATAAAATGTTTGATTACATGTGCTTCCCCTTCACTAAAATCACATATATACTGACCTGCCCCCGCTACCCCTTCGGAACCGTTCCTCAGAGCTATCTGAGAGGCTGTCTCTTGACAGCTATAGTCCTCAGAAAGCCCCAAATAAAACTGAACTCATAGCTCTCACATTGTGCGTGTGTGTGTGTGTGTGTGTGCGCTCTGTGCTTTGTTGTTGTTGCTTTTCAGTCCGCACCCGTGATGTCTTAAGTGTTTCTTCTTGTATAACTTTGTCCCACTCCTTAGGTGAGATGGGGGATAGAGTGAGAGGAACACCTTCTCTTGTTCTGGAACATGACCCTGTAAGGGCTTTCTTCCAGAGAGTATGTCTCTGTTATGGAAAAGGCTCTAGGACTATTTCACAAGGATTACTCTTTCCATGCCCCTGCCAGAGACATTAGGGGTTATTTATTGCATCTTCTCTATGAGAATCTGGTAGGGTTCCTGAAAATAAAGCCAATAAAAGTGCAGGGAGTGTCTCACTGTCCTTGCAGTTCATGACAGTGTTGAGGAGTAGTGGATGCAGAAATGAGGGCCAGAGAGAGGTGAAGCAGCCATCATTTCAAGGAGCTGAGCAGAGAGTAGACCCCAGAAGCTCATGTCTGGGCCACTGTTGAGCTGAGGGCAGTGCCTCTATTGGCCTCTAGCAATTTGTCAAAATTATCATTTTAAGTGTTTCTACCAGTTTATGACTCCAGGAGATTTTGCTCCAGGAAACCAGTTCTCAGCTGTGTCTCTTTGGATACTCTGTCTCTTGATTTCAGGGTGGTAGCATTCCCTGAAAACTCAGTTCTTTAATGTGTAAGGGAGGAAATATAATTTTTCCTCTACCCTTCTGAACTCTTGGCTGACACCCCTTTTAATAAAAGACAGACTAATAAGGAGAAAAAACCACAAGTTTATTAAATATGTACCTCAATATGGATGTGTAAATGAAAAATATTGCCTGCCATATCAGTAAACAAAGGATGTTGCAGATGACAAGCCACCACATTACAGCCCTGACAGTGAGCCCCAAGGGAACTCAGGATGGAAACAGAATGCTGCAACCACCCCCAAAAGTGCACCTTGAGGATACTCAGGATGAGAAAGCATGGGACACTGGCCCAAGACAGCTGAGGTGCATATCAAAGGAATGATTTCAATGAGCCCAGACTTTGCATCTTCCCAAACACAGAGAAGCACTAAATTCAAAAGAAAGACAAAAGAAAGGTGCTGGGAGCAGGGAGGGAAGCAATTAAGCAAGTAAGTAGGTGAAAGGAGGAAATATTTGGTAAACAAAGCTTGCCAAGGCAAGCAGGTAAGTCAGTCTCTCAGGTGAAAAACCTGTCTCTGGTAATAGCTCTCTTCCTGGTACAGGCACCTTTCTAATGTAAATTGCCTTTAAAAATGTAGATTTTTCTTTACAAAAGGGTAAAAAATCTTCTACTGTTTTCAGAGTTTCTTTCTGTCTGCACAGTTTTTTTCTGTGTCTCAAAAATAATCAGCTCAAAATAATCCTTAGGCCAGAGAGGCATGTTTTGGGATGGCATATTCTTCTACCTTTCAACTGCATCCAAGGAAAATTGTTTTTCAGTCCAGGCTTATGTCAGAGCTGGAAATTGAACTCTTATAACTTAATTTTTAAATTTCATTTTCCAATTGACTGTTATTCATATACAGAAATGTGACTGATTTTTTAAAAATTGACCTTATATTCTGCAACCTTGCTAAATTAGTTCTAATACTTTTCATTTGTTGAATCCACTGAATTTTCTATGCATGCAAACATATCTTCTGAAAGCAATGAGAGTTTTTCTTTGAATCTACCACTTAATGATTCTAAAGCTTATGCTTGGAGAATGAAAAGTTTAGGAGAAATCAAAGGTGAAGATGCTGAATTTAAACAGAGGTTTTGATGGTCTTATGGGAGACAAAAATTGGATAACAGATTCTCTCAGGCTTTGAATGTCACTCTGAAGGTCTAGACCAGATTTCCTAAAACTAACATTCTATTCTTAATCTCAGGTTGTATTATAATTATTTGTCCCCACCTTAACCGGCTGTCACAAACAAAAGTAAATCATTATAACATTTTTCAGTATCTCAAATTATTTATACCTCATTTCATTCACAGTAGTATTTGGTTAACAATAATCAGGGTCAAATCACAAAACTAAAACAATTTAGTAACAAGTCTGTCCATTATTCAAGGGAAAGCATTCCATGGATTGGGGGAATACAGTGCCTCACAAGCAGTGGTTCATTCTTCCTGAGGGATTTTGGGCAAGAGTGAGTTTACAGAGAAGTAGAAGGGGCAACATGGGAACAGGCCATGGTTGGCTGGGGTTGCATATCTGACCTTCTTTAGAAAGATAAAGGAACAAAGAATTATGGAGCCTAGCGTTAGCTTGGCATCTGGGGATTGGCTGACTGTATAAACTATGTTTCTGGTCAAGTGGAACATTTAGATGAACATAAAAGTTTGGTTTGCTGAGGTACCACCTGGGGCAAGAGCAGTTCCATCTTGACCATAAAAATTCACTTCAACACCAGGAATGTAAAAAGATAAAATCTAATGCAGAAATCTAAAGAAAGCTGATAAAAATGTACAAAGACTATAGGAGTCAAATATTATTCTTATAAGAAATGGACTTTATAATATCTGTGATTAATTTGTTTATTAAAGAAGGTGACAAAATGGATACATAATCTTGTTAGAAAATTGGATACTATATAAAATTTCAATGTACACTTAAGAACCACAAAAATCCAATAAATGAAAATAACATTTTACCTGGGGGTTTAAACAGCAGGTTGGACAGTGTGAAAGAGAGGAGTAGTTTACTAGCATATAAATCAGAATAAAAATATTCTGATTGAAACAGGATAGAAAATAAAAGAACTAAAATACAGAAGAGCATATGTTCAAGAGATGGTAAAGAGACCTAATTATCTATAACACAGATATGTTTCCTGTCCAAAAACTCTTCAAACTTCAAGTTTATGAAAATAGTCAACTATGGTTATAAAGTCAAACAAGTCAATTTCAAAAATTGATTCAAGACATCAAGGCAAAGAAGCAAACGTTTCTATAGACACATTATGGTAAGCTTACTGAAAACTAAAAAAAAAAACCTTAAAAGACGACCAGAAAAAATGAAAAACAACATTGTTTTCAAAAAAGGACCAATATAAGCTCTGATGATAAGGGTCAAGGATAATTTTAACAAGAATCCCATGAGATACTTCTATACCCCAAAGCTTTAAAACCCCCTTATTTTGTGACTTAATCAAAAAAAAACCTTAAAAGACGACCAGAAAAAAAAAAAATGAAAAACAACATTGTTTTCAAAAAAGGACCAATATAAGCTCTGATGATAAGGGTCAAGGATAATTTTAACAAGAATCCCATGAGATACTTCTATACCCCAAAGCTTTAAAACCCCCTTATTTTGTGACATAATCAAGAAGAAACTGGACTTATTTGTTTGAAAAATTAGAGGACAGGTCTTAGGTACTTGGAAAGACCCCCTTCAGTCCTTATATAGATGATAATACATTTATTTTAGCTCATTAAAAGTTTTTTCCCTTCCACATCTTGTACTGTGCACTTTTTTTTTTTCCTATTCCATAATGCTTTTTATGGCCACGGAGAACAATTATAGTAAAACCCTCCTTCTACTGCAAATCATTTATGAAACCTGCTTAAGTACTGTGTCATATGTGGATTTATGGATTGCTAAGTCATTCTGTGGTTTCTGTTAAACTCAGGAGAGATTTGACCATATCCGATTGTTACAGTATTTCAAAGAGCAAATTGCTTTATATATTTTGCAACAGGATATCTTCATGATTTATCAAAAAGCTTAAGAGTTTTGTTATTTTTATAACATCTGCATTTAGTCATTATGTATGTCACTCATTTTGTTCTGAATAAATCTGTTAATAATAAGAGTGGAAGATATTTTATATTTATCATATATTGGGAGGCATACAATTTTTCTCTGTAAATATACCAATAACACACAGGCACACGCACACAATCAACCACATACACTTACTACTTGGAATATACTCATACAAACACATTTTGAGTAAAATATGTAGGAAGTCTTAATATCAAGTATCCTAGCGGGGCATGCACTTTTTCTTTGAGTACCAATAACACCCACCTTTACTATACGATTTCAAAAGCACTTAAAAAAATACTTCCTGCTTGCTCTGAATTGCAATTCCATAAATTTTATGCAATTATTCCCATCTTCAGGTTAAAAAACCTGAGATACTATGAAAATAAGCAACTTCCCCAGGATCACAAGGCCAATAATTGACAGTTGCATTTTTTAAAAATATTGTTCTATTTTAGAAGAATTTTAGCATTACCAAAATCTGCAAGAACACTACAGAGTTCCTATATACCTCACACCCAGCTTTCCTTCTGTTAACAGTACCTTAGTGCATCTGTCACAACTAATACATCAATAATGACACATTATTGTTAACTAAAGCACATACTTTTTTGTACTTAATATTTTTCTTTTTTTTTTTTTTTTTTTTGTGGTACGTGGGCCTCTTACTGTTGTGGCCTCTCCCGTCACGGAGCACAGGCTCCGGACGCACAGGCTCAGCGGCCATGGCTCATGGCCTAGCCGCTCCACAGCATGTGGGATCTTCCCGGACTGGGGCATGAACCCGTGTCCCCTGCATTGGCAGGCGGATTCTCAACCACTGCGCCCCTAGGGAATCCCCGAAAGGAAGCACTTTTTGATTTAAATTTAAATTTTGATTAAGCCTAGTGAGGAAGGCATGTTGAAAGTGGAGACAGGCCAAAAGCTAGGCCTCTTGTGTCAAATAGCTAGGTTGTGAATGCAAAGGAAAAGTTCTTAAAAGAAATTAAAAGTGCTACTCCAGGGAATACACATATAATAAGAAAGCAAAACAGCCTCATGGCTGATATGGAGAAAGTTTTAGTGCTCTGGATAGACGATCAAACCAGCCACAATACTCCTTCAAGCCAAAGCCAATCTACAGTAAGGTCCTAACTCTCTTTAATTCTATGAAGGCTTAAAGAAATGAGAAAGCTTGAGAAAAAAATGTTTTGACCTAGTAGATGTTGGTTCATGAAGTTTAAGGACAGAAGCTAACTCCATAATATAAAAGTGCAAGGTAAAGCAGCAGGTGCTGATGTAGGAGTGGTAGCAAGTTTTTCAGAAGATCTAGCTAAGATCATTCATGAAAGTGGCTACACTACACAGCAGATTTTCAATACAGACCAAACTGCCTTATATTGGAAGAAGATGCCATCTAAGACTTTCACAGAGAATAGAAAACAGTGCCTGGCTTTAAGGCTTAAAATTACAGGCTGACTATCTCGGTAGCAGTGTTGTCAGAAATAATCAATAAACAGTCTATGACAAACAATAAATGCTGGGGAGGGTGTGGAGAAAAGGGAACCCTCTTGCACTGTTGGTGGGAATGTAAATTGATACAGCCACTTGGAGAACAGTATGGAGGTTCCTTAGAAAACTAAAAACAGAACCGCCTATGACCCAGCAATCCCACTCCTGGGCATATACCCAGAGAAAACCATAATTCAGAAAGACACATGCACCCCAATGTTCATTGCAGCACTATTTACAATAGCCAGGATATGGAAGCAACTTAAATATCCATCGACAGATGAATGGATAAAGAATATGTGGTACGTATATACCATGGAATATTACTCAATCAACAAGTAACAAAATTGGGTCATTTGTGTGGATGGACCTAGAGACTGTCATACAGAGTGAAGTAAGTCAGAAAGAGAAAAACAAATATCGTATATTAATGCATACATGTGGAATCTAGAAAAATGGCATAGATGATCTTATTTGCAAAGCAGAAATAGAGACACAGACATAGAGAACAAACATATGGATACCAATGGGGAAAGGGTGGGGGGCCATGGGAGGAATTGGGAGATTCGGATTGACATATATACACTATTGATATTATGTATAAAACAGATAACTAATGAGAAATACTGTATAGCACAGGGAACTCTACTCAATGCTCTATGGTGACCTAAATGGGAAGGAAACCAAAAAAAGAAGGGATATATGTATACATGTAGCTGATTCACTTTGCTATACAGTAGAAACTAACACAACATTGTAAAGCAACTATACTCCAATAAAAATTATTTAAAGAAAACAATCTATGCTATGAATGGAAGAGAGTTTTCATCAAAGCTAACTGAAGACCATAACCCGGGAGACAAAGATATAGAAACATTTGAATTGTTTTCTGCTGGATTACAAAATAAAGGAGGCTCATATAGGCAAAACACACAAAATAACATAACTTGTTTGTCCAGCTTTAGGATTGGAGCTCCAAAAAGTAAGGGTGCTTGTTAAGAAAGGATTGGTTGGGGTCTGAAATGCTTGCATAGTTATAAGGAGAGACCCTGTGACCATAAGGTTGCAGCTGGCAGTTGTTGGCAGATATTATTGTTAGAATGGATGATGGTATCCTTGAATCTAACACAGTTCAGAAAATTTAAGTTCTCAGTGACAGAGGGGCGTGTCTGAAACCACATTCACAATGGCCTCTTAGCTCCACTTTGAATGCCTGAACCACAGTTACTCCATTTTGACTTAAAGTGCATTATTTTCCTTAATGGTTAAAGCAGATGTACAATATATGTTTAATAGGCCACAAAACAGTCTATTCTAGTTAGCATAAAGTTTAAGTTAAATCTTATGTAAGCCAGAATGACTTCTTCATACCTCCATATGTGAAAACTTCTTCCATCAGGGGCTGATTCAGCTGGTGAATTAAAGCTGAAGCCAATGCTCACTGACCATTTCAAAAATCCTAGGGCACTTAAGAGTTATGCTAAGTCTACTTTACCACAGATGGAATAACAAAGCTTGGATGACAGAGCATCTGTTTACAACATGGCTTACTGAATATTTTAAGCCTGATGTTGAGATTTACTGCTTGGAAAAAAAAAGATTTCTTTCAAAATATGACTGCTCATTGACAATGTACCTGGTCATCCAAGAGCTCTGATGGAGATGTACAATGAAATGAGTGTTTTTTTCATGCCTGCTAACCCAACACTCATTCTGCAGTCCATGGGTCAAGAAGTAATTTTGACTTTCAAGTCTTTTTACTTAAAAAATACACTTCAGGGCTTCCCTGGTGGCGCAGTGGTTGAGAGTCTGCCTGCCAATGCAGGGGACATGGGTTCAAGCCCTGGTCTGGGAAGATCCCACGTGCCACGGAGCAGCTGGGCCCGTGAGCTACAAATACTGAGCTCTGCGCGTATGGAGCCTGTGCTCTGCAGCAAGAGAGGCCGCGACAGTGAGAGGCCCGCGCACCGCGATGAAGAGTGGCCCCCGCTTGCCACAACTAGAGAAAGCCCTCGCACAGAAATGAAGACCCAACACAGCCAAAAATAAAATAAATGAATAAATAAATTAAAAAAAAAAAAATACACTTCATAAGGCTACAGTTGCTATAGATAGTGATTCCTCTGATGGGTCTGGGCAAAGTAGATGGAAAACTTTCTGGAAAGGATTCACCATTCTAGATGTCATTAAGGACATTCATGATTCAGGGGAAGAGGTCAACATATCAATATTAACAGGAGTTTGGAAGAACACGATTCCAACTCTCATGGGTGACTTGGAGGGGTTCAGGACTTCAGTAGATGAAGTAACTGCAGGTGTGGAAATAGCAAGAGAACTAGAATTTGAAGTGGAGCCTAAAGACGTGACTGAACTGCTGCAATCTCATGATGAAAGGTTAACATATGAGGATGAAGAGTTGCTTGTTGGGCTTCCCTGGTGGCGCGCAGTGGTTGAGAATATGCCTGCCTATGCAGGGGACACGGGTTCGAGCCCTGGTCTGGGAAGCTCCCACATGCTGCGGAGCAACTAGGCCCGTGAGCCACAACTACTGAGCCTGCGCGTCTGGAGCCTGTGCTCCACAACAAGAGAGGCCGTGACAGTGAGAGGCCCGTGCACCGCGATGAGAGTGGTCTCGCCGCAACTAGAGAAAGCCCTCGCACAGAAACGAAGACCCAACACAGCCAAAAATAAATAAATAAATTTAAAAAGATTTGCTTGTTATGGATGAGCAAAGAAAGTGGTTTCTTGAGATGGAACCTACTCCTGGTGAAGATAATATGAAAACTGTTGAAATGACAGCAAAGGATTTAGAATATTACATCAACTCAGCTGGATTAGCAGTGGCAGGGTTTGAGAATATTGACTCTGATTTTGAAAGAAGTTCCACTGTGGGTAAAATGCTATCAAACAGCATTGCATGATGCAGATAAATCACTCCTGAAAGGAAGAGTCAAGCAATGCAGCAAACTTAATTGTTGTCCTATTTTATGAAATTGCCACGGCTACCCCAACCTTCAGCAACCATCACCCTGATCAGTCAGCAGCCGTCAGCATCTACCAACAAAAAGATTACAACTTGCTGAAGGCTCAGATATTGGTTAGCATTTTTTAGCAATAAAGGATTTTTTGAACTAAGGTATATGTATGTACATCGTTTTTTGTAGACATAATGCTATTACTCACTTAATAGACTACAGTATAGTGTAAGTGTAACTTTTATGTGCACTGAGAAACCAAAAATTCCTTGCTTTATTGCAATATTTACTTTATCGCAGTGGTCTGGAACTGAACCCGCACCATCTCTGAGGTATGACTGTATACGGCTATAGTGATTACAGTGGGATATGGGACTAGAGAAGGAAACAGGAAACATTTATGTTGAAATGTAGATATTTTTCAAGTTTTAAATGTGTGCATCACATTTTTTTAACACATAAAACCAAACTAATACATATCAAATTTATACTGATGGTACCAAAAGCATTAGCTGCCAGGACCAAACTTTTACCTTAGGGGTATAGATGACCAAACCTGAGGGATGAGCATAAAGGGTTGACAAGACCTCCAAGCGTTGATCAGTCATTTTCCAAATGGGACCCAAAAACCATATGATTGAAAATGCAGTATTTTCCCACTGGATTGCACACTGCTGTTCTTCTGGTTCCTCCTGTAAATTATGCTTTCTGGGAGCCATGACATACTTTAAGCTTTAAGTCCTCTGTTTCATAATGCACCATGCATCCTGCAGCACAAGACTTTTGGACTGCTATAACAACAAACCTCAGACTGGGTAGCTTATAAACAATACCAATTTATTGTTCACCATTCTGGAGGCTGTGAGGTCCAAGATCAAGTCAGCATCGTCACATTTTCTGGTGAGGACCCTCTTCCTTACTCAAAACTGCCACCATCTTACTATGTCCTCACTTTGGCAGGAGGGGTCAAAGACCCCTCTGGAGCTTCTTTTATAAACACACTAATCCCATTTGTGAGGAATCTACTTTTGAAACCTAATTACTTTCCAAAGGCCCTAATCCCATCATCTTTGGGAGTTAGGGCTTCATATATAAATTTTGGGGAGACACAAATATTCAGACCATAATCACAGAAGCACAAAGACAATGACACAAAGGAGACACTAATAATGGAAAATTTTGTGGAACTTCTTAATTTTATAAAGGCTAGCTTTTTAAGAAACAGAAATTCATCTGTTCTAGCCAAATATGTAAAATTATCATCAACTTTCATATAAAATAATTGTAAAGCTACCACATATATAGTAATATTTTATCAGTAAACTATACATAGAATTCTAAGTATTCAATGAAAAATGGAAATGTTCTCTAATGCTGGACTGAAGTAGATTGGCCTCCAAAGACACATATACTCAATTTAAAAAAAAATTGCTGGACTGCTGTATTTTGAACCAAGGTGGTTTATAGAAAACTCGAGATACTGCACAATTCAATTTATGTCTTTAGAGACTTTCAAAGTCCTAGTAAATATTTTACTGACCATTTAATGTTTTTTTAGTAAATGAAGTGCATAAAGCACCAGAGAAACCAGAAAAAAACTGTTATTCTATTTCAGTTTTATAACCCCTCTCACATTAGTGGTATATGAGTTTATCTATAATATGTAATGATACAGTACATCAATTCTAATAGGGTGTATTACAATATTCAGAATTCTCAAAGCGCAGAGTAATAAAAATGCCTCCACTACATCTATAATTTGAAACTTCAACATGTAAACAGGATTATATACATAATAGAAATAAACCTTTGAAGATACTCATATCTGGTGCTTTGATAAGCAAGAAAACTTTTATACTGTCAGGGGTTTTGGAGTGTAAAATTAAATTTTAATATTAAAACGGAAACACTGTTGATGCAAGAGCTGAATCAACAGGACTACAAAATAATTCAGGTAAAATACTATCCTAGAGCATGAATGTAATTTCTTTGTATAAATAGCTAGCATTGAACTCAAACAACAGTATATAATCATTTTTGAAATAAGTTGTCTACTTTATCATATTTCTTGAACAAGGCATTGAATAGTTATCAATGTTAATATCTCAACAATAAGATTCCTGACTACTGATATTATAATTTTCAATAAATACATTCTATACAGCACTACACAATAATAATATTGTATTTATTTTTTTCTTTTCTTTTTATTTTTTCTCTCTACCCAGTCAATTCCCAATAATATTGTTTTTAAAAGAAACATAATAATCAAAACGTTAGGGAGGAATAAGGGGAAAAGAAAGTGTTTCATTATGCAGAAAGAAACTTCCAGGCCAAGAGAAGAAATGTAATGTTCTTAGCACTGAGTTCAAGGAGTCCTAGGCAGGGTTTTTGTTTATTTGCTGCGTATAAAAAACACAACTCAAAAGCAGCTAAGTTGAAGAGAAGTGACTCAATATTCTTTTTCAAAATTTATGATTTATGTCTACCATGTTTTCTGTTTTCCCTTTCTTTCTCTTTCTTCCCCCCTTCCTTCCTCCCTTCCTTCCTTCCCTCCTTTCTTTCTTTCTCTCTCTCTCCCCCTCTCCTTCTTTCTTTCTCTCAGTCAGACCTGAGAGTCTTGTCTTAGATCTGTGGGTAGTCATGACTAAGCCATCAACTCTTATCAAATAAATCAAGTCAGTGCTACATAATTATTTCTAAAGAATAAATATCATGCTCTAGTGCTAAAGGGTTTCATCTACCAAACTCCCTGCTTACTTTCCAACTTTGGCAAGGGTCAGCTTTAAAATATGCCTCTCTCCTGAATGGCTGTATTCATGTTAATATCAGGCAAAGAAGGTGAGTTATATTAACTGCAGCAACTGGCTATGGACCTCGAACAATTATTTAACCAATCAGCTTCTCGATGCCTCAGTGACGTCCTGTCAAACCGGGGCAAATACCTACTTCAGAGTGTTTTGTGAGAATTAAATAAAATGCACACAAAGCACATTGCCCAGGGCTTCATACATGGTAAGCAGTGAATCGAAGTCTTCTCTTAGTGGAAGTGTTAAATTATGTGTTTATGAGGTAAGAAAATGGCCTCTTTTTTACAGGGTAATCTAGAATGTACAAGAAAATACAGAAAATAGCTAGGCAGTCTTGTAACACAGTGAAGGTCAAGTGTATGACCAATTTGGCTGTGAGTGATGGCAACTGGCTTGTAGTATGAGGCTGGAGAAATATTTTGGAAACACACAAGGGAAAGAGGAAAACATTGTGGCTTTTGTAGTATGTAATCAGATGCTCATACAGACTCTGCCATGAATATTGCAATACAGCCTTGTAACAATACCGTGAGGATTTCTTCTTAAATAATATTCTCTCTGTGACTCAATGTGGCTTTCAAAATGCCCCAGGATGGCTACATAAGACACTGAGAGTTACTTAAGCAAGAGTTTCCAAGACTTCTCAATGCTACAACCCCCACAAGTTAGACAATGGAAAGACATGTAAGTGTTCTTCCTTCCCTGCAATGTAAAGAAACTACTGGGATATTGGCTTGTCTCCTCCTGGGACAGGAAGGCAGGATACATGAATTTTAATGTGTTTCTTTGTTCACGGCATGAAGACTCTTCCTATCTACATTTCTATGCATTTCTAACTTCAGATTTCTTGAAAGTGTTCTTCTAAATAGGTCCATAATAACACCAAAAGAGTTCTGTGTCATTCTTGTAAGACAGGCAGCAGTAACAGGTGTAGGAGCAAATGAAGTATGGGGACAATAAGGAAAACTGGTAAACAGATAGGAGACAGGAGACCCAGGTCCCAGGACTGGTTCTGATACTAACATGATAAGTAATCTTAAGCATATCCTTGGGCTGTTCCACTACTGGATTTATTTTTCTTAGCTGTGAAGTGACCACTGGTCTCTGACAACCCTTCTAGTGCTTTAATTCCACAATGAGAATGAGTCTGTGCTAGTCCTCATTTATGAGCATAGTTTCCTCTAGCACAGGACTGTTTCTCAAAGTACAGTCTGTCTATCTGGGGTTCTTGTTATCATGGCATTCCTGGAAACCCTAAAGTTACTGAACCAAAAAGTCTGGTGATTCTGATACACATTGAGTTTTAGAACCACTGCTTTGTCAAATGAGGTAGTAGGGAATCTAAATTACACCCCTTAGCCTTTCAACATTGCTAGCCCAGTTAAACAGCTAGGCAGGGAAAAGAAAGGAGCAGTAACAATTTGTGCTATCCTTCCTCCAACAACAATCTTCCTCTAGTCTTATCCCTAACTCGTATTCATCTAAGCTTCATTTATTCTTATAAAATCATCATCATCACCGTCATCATCATCATCACCGTCTCATCACCATCATCATCACCGTCATCATCACCACAATCATCATCACAGTCATCATCATCACCATTATCATCATCACCACCATCACCACAGTCATCATCATCACAATCATCATCATCTCAGTCGTCGTCATCACAGTCATCATCACCATCACCATCATCAAAGTCATCAGCACCATCATCATCACCATCACAATCATCACCATCATCATCACCACAGTCATCATCATCACAATCATCATCACAGTCATCATCATCACCATCATTATCATCACCATCATCATCACCACCGTCATCATCACCATCATCATCATCACAGTCATCATCACCATCATCATCACAATCATCATCATCACCATCATCATCACCACAGTCATCACCACCATCATCACCACAGTCATCATCACAGTCATCATCACCATCATCAACACAGTCATCATCACCATCATCACCATCATCATCATAACCATCATCATCATCACAGTCATCATCACCATCATCATCACAGTCATCACCAACATCATCATCACCATCATCATCACCACAGTCATCATCATCAAAATCATTATCAGTCGTCATCATCACCATCATCACCGTCATCATCATCATCCCTGTCATCATCATCACCATCATCATCACAGTCATGATCACCATCATCATCACCATAGTCATCATCATCACCATCATCTTCATCATCATCTTCACCACCATCATCATCATCACCCTTATCCATTTAACAGAAACACTGAACAGGCTTTAAAGAGAGGTTACATGAATTTCCCATAGGACACTACTAATATTTCAAAATCTGGATTTGAACTTGGGTCCATCCTGAACTTTCTCCCAGAGATACAAATGGCCAAGAGTAAAATCTAAGCCCCTGAACTTAACTGATGAGGACCCTGCTTTCCTTTCCAGACTGTTCAAGAATATATGGAAGGCTTCCTTGAGAAAGTGAGATTTGATTACCTACATGGAAGATGGTTAGGTGCAAATAAAAGTGTGATGTGTTTGGGGGTAATTTTCCATGCAGAGTTAACAGCATACGTGAAGGTCCTCAGGGGTGATGGCTTATCACACTGAAGAAGCTGAAGTGAGAATAATATGGCTGGAGCATAAAAAAAATATGATAAGCATAAAATATTAGAGTGAAGATAAGTGTAGAGAGAAATGCGTGGCATTGTATGATGTGGTGACAATTTGGGATTTTGACTTAGAAGCAGTGGGAACCCAAGATTGGTATCACATTCACATTTTAAAGCAAAATATCATTATTTACATGAAATAGCAAATAGCATGCTAACCTTACATTATTATCATTATTATTTTCAGAACATAATCATCTTACTGTTGTCTAGCACCTGTGACCTTTTCATGTCTCTCTAAGGAGGCAGGAATTTTGGAGGCTTATTGGCCCTTTTAAAGGAAAAGAGAAGTTAGTGGGCACCCCAGTGGTGAGTGAATATCTTAACATATGAGAATGTGCCACTAGAACAACGAAGCCCACACCTAACACTCTCCCCACTATGGTCTACTTAAAAAAAATCTCAAACAATGTATAGCAAAACAAATAAATTTATTTCCACCTCTCAAAAAGCAAGTTCAAATGTTGTTGAAGCCATCTAGACCAAGCTTCTGGATAGGTGCCTACAAAGAGGAGAGCTTTCCTTTTCACCTTCCTTGGCTTCACCCAGTGAGAGGCAAGAGACCGCTGCTCTCCACAACTCAGGATCCTGTGGTAAACCCTACTTTAAAATAGGGTTTCACTCAGTGAGGTGTTTTACATATAATGTAATGTATTTTCACTCAGTGAGGTGTTTTACTCAGTGAGGTGTTTTACATATAATGTAAAACACTCAGTGAGGTGTTTTATGTATAATGTAAAACTTTCACTTTCACTCAGTGAGGTGTTTTACATATAATGTAATGTATTTCTTCTTTCCCAATTAGAAATGACCTATATAATTAAGAACACACTATTTTCCATTGCAAATATTGTGTCTAAATTCTATGTCTTCATTTAGAACTCAAGAAGGAGCCGCCCTTAGGTAGCTGCTACTTAGGAAATACCAAGGATTAGAGTGATGTGGTAAACACACCAGGCTTAGTTTTGTTATCAACACAGCACTGGGGATTACAACCATCTCCTCCCTTATCCTGGCTATTCCCAAAGCACATACGTGAACTGAGATTTCTTTGAATGTGATACAAGGTTATGGATTCAATATGATATCATATGTTTGAGGACTGGCCAAACAGAGCTGCAGCAAGAAGCTCTGTTATACAAAAAAGGAAGATATTTTCTTTTCCGTGTCAAGTACAAGTTGTATTAATAGGAATATTAATAATTTGGTAATGCATAACTGACTCATAGAACAGGTAATGCATTTGTAAGCCACTCCAAGGATCTTCTGTGAATAATTTAAATCTTCATGCTACAGTCTTTAATGCTTAATTATATATTTTGAGAGTTTGAAAGCAATTCATTCACTTATTAAGCCATGTTCAAAACAGCTAAAGAGCTGTTAACTCTCCTTATGATTAAAAAATATATTTTAAAAATCTATTTGCTGACTGAACTCTTTTTATTTGATAGTATTGTCTCATGGGGATAGCCAAGTGAAGAATGTGATAATAAAAGGTATTTCTATCTCTTAAAAGTCCCAGGGTGGACTTCCCTGGTGGCACAGTGTTTAAGAATCCACCTGCCATTGCAGGGGACACGGGTTCGAGCTCTGGTCCGGGAAGATCCCACATGCTGCGGAGCAACTAAGCCCACGAGCCACATCTACTGAGCCTGCGCTCTAGAGTCCGAGAGTCATAACTACTGAAGCCCATGCACCTAGAGCCCATTGTCCACGATAAGAGAAGCCACCGCAATGAGAAGCCTGTGCACAACAATGAAGAGTAGCCCCCACTCGCTGCAACTAGAGAAAGCCCATGCACAGCAATGAAGACTCAACACAGCCAAAAAAAAAAAAAAAAAAAAAAGTCCCTGGGTATTTCTCTTGATATTTTTTAAAGTGAGGATTCTACATTGTTTTTGACAGCAAGTCAACCAAATCAACCAATGCAAGCAGCAGAGAAGTTGGACTTTTACTTATTTATTGGTAAAGGCGAGAGACGATTGTCACCAGAAATAAGGTATACGTGATGTAAACAAAGCTGCTTAATTTTTGAATTAACCAAATTTGTCCTCCTAGGAATTCTTTCCAGACCCCCATACCCGAACAAGGTAGAAATGGGAATGCCCTCCTACAAGCCTCTATTATATACTGAAATAAATTTCTATCCTAGCGCCTCTAATACAGCATATGTATTTCCTATCTCATCAATTTCACTGTAATATCTTTGTAATTCCAAGACCAAGACCAGGTGTTGGTCACTGTGGTTGATGCTCTCATGACATTTCTTCCTGGACTTAACACTCCCTTGGTAACTCTGTCCAGAATACAACTCATTGCTCTATGAAAAATAAAGAGAATAAAACATTCAATAAATCTACAATGAATGAAGTAGAGTGCATTAAAATATACTCTGGAGAGAAGGCCATGGGTTTCCAAGAAAATGGAAACTGAAATTGTAGACAAAGGAGCACAAGATAGCTGAGCCCAGGGTTGGCACAAGGGGCTTTGAGCGTGTCAAGGAAAATTGTTCACTCCAGAATTTCCCACCTTCATCTATATGAGGAGGAGTATATAATCAAGATAATGGTAATAATAATCACAGCAGCTAACCCTAATTGAGTTATTTCTATTTGAAAGGAACTTTGCATATATTTCTTTTTTAATCTCCTTGACAGTCTATGAGGTAATACCACTATTGTCTTCATTTTACCATAAAAGAAATAGAGGCATAGAAAGATCAAAAAATAATGTACCTTAATTATCAGCGGTGAGTCCTATATTTTAAAAGTTAGAAAATTAATACTTTTGTTTAAACCTCTCCTATTCTAACATTTTAGTCAAAGCAATTGTAACATTAATTCATCAACAATATTCACCTCAGATGTGAGCTGATTTACAGGGAGCAGCACGCTAGTCATTTAACCAGAGGCAAGTTCTAATCCCAGCCTTTGCATTTACCTGAACTTTAAAGTTACTCAGTTTGATGAACTTTTGATGAACTGCTGTCACCGTCAGCTACCTCATCTTGAAAAATGAAATAAATATGGAGCTCATATGGTTCTTGTCTGAATTAAATGTGATACCCTAAGTAAAGATACTGGCACCTAGGAAATACTCTAAACAGAAGCTAGGAGAGATTATAAGAAGCATAGGATTGTGAAGATTTTTCCAAAAAAGATCAGAGTTAGATGTACAGAAGGGAAGACATCCTGACACAGGACTATAGCAGTCTCAAATGGTTCATGTTTTTCAAAAATCGTAATCCTGTTTTTAATTGGTCAGTTAGAAATAATGAAATACTTATGTGCCCCAAAACAATCTACATCATTTTTATTGTTTAGAGTAACTTAAGTGAAGTGATACACGTTTTAGACTCCTCACACGCCTCTTTGAGGTGACCTTCCTCCTCTCTGATTGGATGCATGGTGTGTTAATTTCTTAGTTTCATTCTCAGCAGCAGCCAATTATATTCCCCTGTTTACAGGAACGTGCTCTTTTGTCCTTCATGCCCTAATGGTCATCACAGCAGAAAGTTATGATAGTGAGTACAATTTTATGTTTTAAGGATAGAGCACAGCTGCATGATAGGATACATGAAAATAGCCATGTAAATTTAAGGCATGAATGAGAATCCCCTTTTTTTCAGTCCTGTCAATGAAAGCAGTAGTAGCGGGTGTAGAAAACATTTTTCTAGGACTCATTATGAACCAAGCACTCTTTAAGAGCTTTAGGTATGTTGACTTATCTAATTTTCACCATAATTCTTTGAGGTAGATAATATTATTATCCCCATTTTAGACCTAAGAAAGCAAAAGTGTAGACATGATTATGAGCTGCCTGAGGTCACATAGCTGGTGGCAGAGCCAGGATTCCAACAAACCCATGCTTTTAACCACTGTGCAAAATCTCAAGTAGCACTAGTGTCCAATTTGTACGTGTAAGTGAATGAACTAAAATGAACTGTTAGTCTCTAATACTGACCACTACAAGGGAGCAGGCTGGGATGCTCTGCACAGGTGTGCAGTGTGTGTACTACACAAGGGCATATTGCTACTTCAGGCCCCAAGATCTGGTAGGAAGCTGTGTTTACCTGGAAGAAACACCACCTTTTTATAATATTCTCAAAGTTTCTCTATAGGTTATAGTGTACCTAGAAGCAGGGATCTTTGGAGAGTAGATTGAAATCTTTGGATGGGCATAGACTATCCTACCATTGCTAAAATTCAGGGACACACTCAAGAGTGTCAGGAGAACACTGAAAGGACCAAGGAGGTTCTAATGGTTCTAAAGTGCATCATTAATAATAATAACTGACAGTAATAACTGAAATATCATGAATTTATGATAATATGAAAAATGCAAAAATATATGGAGTATATAAAAGTAATTATAATATAAAAAGTGGTTGAACATTATAGGGATAAAAACACACATACTTAACAATAATGAATACTAGAGTGGTGATCATTTTTCTTTTCCTTTTACGGTTGTGCATCTGTACGTGTGTGCAATTAGAAAGGAATGAACATAATAAGTTGTAATTGAGTCAATTCTTCTCAGTAAAGACTAAGATCCCCTAGCGCCAATGATAATATAAAATAAGGATGAAAAAGGATATGGCCAGTGATCATCATTGATGGTGATGTACCAAGAAGGTCTGATGGTGAGTTCCAAAATGAATTTCCCAGTCGTTTCTTAAATGATTGCCCAAGAAGATTTAAACCCTCATTTCCTAGTAGATGACACATCAATGAGATCCTACTCTTTATATTGATAAAGCTTTCTAGAATTTTCAACTCCATAAACCAGTAAGTCCATATATCACAATATACCATATCACCATGATGAGTTAGTAATTAAATTATGGTAAAAATTCCAAGCTTCAAGAACTAAATTCTATATGAAATGTGTTACTAAATTTTATATAACAAAGACCTAATTATAAACGATCAATAGTTCAACTCTGAACCATGTTTTACTGGGCACCAAGGCCTCTGCAAAGAGGTATTAGTGCATTCACATCCCCCAGATACAGAACCTGTGCTAATCTGACAGTTTACTTTTTTCCTTTGATACTAGGAAGATTACTGAAATTCTAAAAAGGTATAAATGACCTCTATGATTACTCTAACCTTGGAAATAAAAAGAATAGTAATAATGATGAAATTGGCAATTACAAAGAAAAATTTTAAACCTCAGGAGTTAGCAAATTTTACAATTAATATACCTGTAAGTGCATTAATGAGGTTTCAATTATCTCATGATTTTTGTTTGTCTATTTAAAGGTAGTAGGACATTTTATTTTAATTAATTTGCTTAGAAAAATTTGGTTAAATATGTCTATAAAAACTTTTCAGTCCAAAGAAATTCAGTATCTTTCACTTTGATAACTTGTACAGCGCAAGATATTTGGATTTTGTTAATTTAATATATGAATAAGTGTTATATTGGTAAGAGTTCAATATAAAAATGAATATTACCTGTAAAAATAGATTTGTAAGGTAATTAAACCAAATGCACACAGTATGACTGTTTGTTCACACACAAAACCCCTCAGACATTAAAAGAATCTGAACAATTAAAACATTTGTTTATGGGCTGAGGAAGAAAAGGAAAAGCTTCCATGGAGTTAAGGTATGAATTTGATGCAAATGCTGAATAAGGGTCAAACATAGAAGTGAGAAGAAGGCGGCCAGGGGTTTAGGGATATAAAGTTAAAAGATTTATTTCTTGACGATATAAGTCTGAAATATGTAGGTAGTAAAAAACTCAGGAACAAATGTAGATAAAGTGGTACAGGAGGGCAGCTGTGAATATCAACTTATTTCTTTTTCCCTTTTTAATTATTTTGTTTATTTTTGTTAATTTGGTCTATTCAATATACTGAAGGTGGAATTGGAATTAAAGTTTTGAAAAGATGATATTAGGTAATAGGCAGAGATAATCGGAAGACATTGAGAGAGACCAATTTGAAAGTTATGCAGTAATTACCAAATGTGGTATAGAACCTCTGGCTTGGATAGTAAAATGGGACACCCCTGCACCAAGGAAAGAAAGATATGAACACCATTCCAGCAGAAGCCTTAGCAAATTTCTATGTGTAGGGAGGGGATGGGCAGGCAAAAACTGCCCTTAGATTTGGAGCCTGGAAAATAGCTATCCAGAGGTCCATTTATTTCCAAAGCAGAAAGTCCCCTATTATTCCTCAGAAGGATTTATCTTTGCAGCTTGGCATTCACAACAGTACATATTTAAAGGCACATAAACAAGTCCCTGTCATTGTGAGCCACCCTGGGAATTCCAGGTACCCCATCACACAGTCAATAGCCCAGTAAAATAAATGTCTCCCTTTATTCTTTAACTGCACAAAGAAAGGTTTATTATGTCAGGGAAATAACATTTTTACTTTGGGTCTGTGAGTTCATGTTGTGGACGATCGTTTCCTAGGGTGCTTGAGTGTGATGAACTATAATTGTGAAAACCATGACATTTTAACAAGAAACAGCCTAGCAATTGTTTGCCCTACAATCTCCTACATGTAGAGCTCAGGTCTTAACAACATGGGAGTTTTGGGAAGGTCCAGGGGCCTCATGACATGGAGCCAATTAGGAGATAAAATGAATTTTAAAGACCCTAAAAAATGTTATTTTGGTAAAACACTTAACATGAGGTTTACCCTCATATTTTTAAGTACACAGTGCATTATTATTGACTGAAGGTACATGTATAGCAGATGTCTAGAACTTACCTTGCTTAAATGAAACTTTATGCCTATTGATTAGTAACCCCCCACTTCTCCCTCTCCCAAGTCCCTGGAAACCACTACTATATTCTTTGATTCTATGGATTTGACTATTCTAGACATCTCATATGAGTGGAATCATGCAGCATTTGCCTTCCTGTGACTGGTTTATTTCACTTAGCGTAACGTCAAGGTCTATCCATGTTGTTGTATATTGCAGGATTTCCTTCCTTTTTATGGGCTGAATAGTATTTAATTATACCTATATACCAGCAGATCAAAACCACAATGAGACATTACCTCACACTTGCCAGGAAGGCTATTATCAAAAGAAATAAAAGACAAGTATTTGCAAGAATGTGGAGAAACTGGAAACCTTGCACACTGTTGGTAGGAATGCAAAACAGTGAAGTCGCTATGGAAAACAGTGTGGCAGGTCCCCAAAAAATTAAAACTAGAACTATCATATGATCCAGCAGTCCCCTTTCCAAGATAGAAAGAGAACTGAAATTAGGATTTTGAAGAGATAATAGCACTCCTATGTCCATTGCAATACTATTCACAATAGGCAAGATGTGGAAACAACCTAAATGTCCATCAAGAGGTAAAATAAATTTAAAATTGGCCTGATCCCACACTACATCAAATCAAGCTCACCTCAAAGGATGGGCTTTTTTTTTTTTTTTTTTTTTTTGCGGTACGTGCACCTCTCACTGTTGTGGCCTCTCCCGTTGTGGAGCACAGGCTCCAGACGTGCAGGCTCAGCGGCCATGGCTCACGGGCCCAGCCATTCCGCGGCACGTGGGATCTTCCAGGACTGGGGTACGAACCCGTGTCCCCTGCATCGGCAGGTGGACTCTCAACCACTGCGCCACCAGGGAAGCCCAGGATGGGCATTTTTTTTTATTGTTGTTCTCACTCCACGTTTCCTCCATAACCCTATCTTTCAGCCAAATTCTATCATCCTTTCAAGCAGAAGTTATTACTGTTGGCTCTCAGCTTGGATCAGGAAAATAAAGCATGTTTTGAGTCCAAACTGTTAAAAAATAAGAATAATAATTTTAGAAAATAGTCACCAGCATGTGAAAATCAGAGAACTTCATGTATAAATATAAATTTGTGGATTCCTTTGAAAAAATTGAAGATCTGGCAACATTTGTACTCCTTCCTGGAAACAACGGCTGATCATGAATAGTGGCCATCATTGGAGGTATAGCATAGCAGAGTCCAGCTCCAGGCCAGAATGCCATCTGTGATTTTTCAAACCTGACCAGGGCAATTACAAGGCTTTGCCAGGCAAGCCTTATGAAGGGAAGCTACCCTCCCCACACTAGACTTGGTACACCAAACTGTACATTGCAGTTTTCTGGAGTACGTCATGGTCAAGGACTCAGGCTCCCCTCCTCCCAGGTTGGCCATCCTAATGTGCGTATCTGCATGTCCAGCCCAGGCACTCCCACGTGGAAGCCCCTGTAGGGGCCTCAGCTGAAGCACTTCTCTCTACTTTGATGTAGTGCTTTTCCTAACCTTTCCCCTTCTCACTAACCTCTGTTCATGGGTCCAAAAAACGGTAAGAGCTTCTAGCTTAGCGCTCTTTGGCCTGAGATGATTCTCCCCATCTGCAATGATCCACCTGATTTAGCGCAGCGCCACTCCATACAAGGAAATGGAACGATGGAGAAATCTGCACCTCTCATTTTGCAAGGATTGATCATTACTTTTAGTTTGGTTCCTTGTTCTAACTATACCTACACTTCATGGCTCAATAATAATACCAGGTTTTAGAGCACTCCCTTTACACCATGTGCCTTTTGTAAGTTATTTGAACTTGAATTTCTGCTTCCAGGCATAGCCCCATTCTCACTTCATTCGGGAATCCTTGACCACACAGCCCCTGACGGTCTCTCCTAAAATTGCATAGACTATTGCTTAATTCATATGGGGTCCATGCACAAAGAGAATATCATCACAAGGAAGCTTGAAACAGATGTGGTAACCCAAGCCTCACTCTAGATCTATAGAATCACAATCGGCATTGTACACGATCCCCAGTGGTTTGTATGTGCATGAAAATTTGAGAAACACTGGTATAGAACATCATTCTGTATCATCTGAATTAGCATTGTATGTGTTTGTCTATTTCATTTTGATATAGGAAGTTTTATTAACTAGACTTCAAGCATCTCAATAGTAGAGATTGCATCCTGGGATATTTCTTTGGTGTATTTTGCTAGATGAACGAGTAAAGGATGGTGGACACAGAAATTAAATACAAATTCCTCGTCTAAAATAAAATTGTTCATTGCCTGGCATCTGTCTTGCCAAAACCTGTACCATATTTGTGACCACAGATACAGACACAAGGCGGACAACTGGCAGCTGAGCATGGCCAGCTGGTATGTATTTAGCCATATCCCTATCTTGACACATTTTGGTGACTTCTGACTCTGGCTTTAACTATTGGACTTGGTATTTTAAATTCATTTTCCTCATTTTGACGCAAAGCACTTGCAAACTTTCTGACCTCTGTATATCTCTGGTAGGATCTCTTACTATTCTACCACCAGTACTGAAACCCTAGCATGGGCTCTATTGGGCTGGCATTTCAGTATTTTTTTTTAATCTGTTCAGAGGCATAAAAAAAGTTTGTCTTATTTTTTTCAGACAACAAAATAAGCACAAATTAAACATTATGTGCGCCTATTTTTTTTTCTTAACAATTGAACTAGACAAGAGATTAGCAAACTATGGCCTATGAGACAGCAGACTGTTTTTGTAAGTAAAGTTTTATTTGACACAGACACAGTTATTCATTTACATATTTATTGTCAATATCTGCTTTTGTCCTATAATGAAAGAACTGAGTAGTTGTGGCAGAAACAATATGGCCCTCAAAGCTTAAAATATTGCCATCAACTAGCCTTTTAAGAAAAAGTTGCCAACTCTTGAACTAGTCAATTTGTTTAAAAAAAGTCAACAACCAAACAACGTTTTTGGCAACTGGCAGACAAATGACTGCTTGATTTATTTTTTTCATCTTTTAGCATGCCTTGTGTACTTAGCATCAATGACACTGAATGAAAGGGAAACACAGGAACTGGCATTTCAAAGGAAGCAAACGGTCACCTCATTTTTTTTATCCATGATAGACACAGTCTATCATTCACATGAGTACTGAATGTGTTTTGAGCTCTGAGTTTGCAATTATTTTCCATGTGTCAAACTTAAATTTTTTTCCAGTCCACTTCTTAAGATTACACCTTCAGAAAAGATGTAGAATATTTATTTTATTTATTTATTCACCAGTTTATTCAAATAGGAAGTTCCATGACTATAATACATCCATCATGCTATGCTAGGTACTGTCAAAATCAAAATTACAAATGTGAGATCTCAGTCTTAAAAATGTTTACCATCCATGTAAGATTTGGTGAGCAACCGAGCTGCAAAATATGCATCTCCATTGATCACCAGATTTGATTAACCTAACCTGGCTAATGAATGTCGATTTTCTGTGGGCTTATTCAATTAAAGGTTATCAGGCTGGTAGAAAATAGTGATTCAAGATTTTCTAGGCCTCAGTCAATCATATACAAATGGTTGAATTCCACTGATAGAACCTGGACATTGTCTCCATGGAACAGCACAAAACATACAGAGATGACAGGGCAGTTAGAAATGAGAGTCTATAAATGCATGTCTACCGCCAAATAAAGAATGCAAATGTGATCCCTAGTCTCCCAAGGCACCTCCCCATCCTCAGCAAACATGGCTGTCGGTTCATGCTCTACTGAGTTTCTCTTCCCCTTGAATATGGTTGGCATGTAAGACTCATGTTTTGACCCGTGGAATAAGGAAGATGTTACCACTGCATAATTCAGAGTTAGGTCAGAAAATGCTTTGCAGTTTCCTTCCAGGTCTTCAGAGAATTCATTCCAGAGGAAACTAAATTCCACGTAAGAAATCTTATTTTGTGAGGCCATCGTGCTGTGATGGAGAGGTTCTGGAGGATGAGACCCCAGAGAAAGAGAACAAGGAACACTGGGCATCCACACGTGAAGGAAGGAACCCTTCATGAAGGGGACGCTCCAGACTTGTCTGCCCCAGCCGCTTCCATGTGGTTCACAGATGGACCACCCAGCAGAGCCCTTCCTAAATTCCTGGGCCATAAAATTGGGAGCAAAAATAAAATGGCACCCCGCCCCTCGTCGCGACGCTGACGTAACACGCCTGCGCACTGGGCCTTGCGCGACCTCTAGGACTTACCCAGCAGGCAACGCTTCTGTCTCGGTTTAAAATGGCGAGTTGGCTTGCCGTTGCAGCATCAAGCAAATGGCTGGAGGGTATTCATAAATGGTATTACAATGTTGTCGGGTTCAGTAAACTGGGCTTAATGCGAGATGATACAATATATGAGAATGACGATGTAAAAGAAGCCATAAGAAAGCTTCCTGAGAACCTTTATAATGACAGCGTGTTTAGCATTAAGAGAGCACTGGACCTGACCACGAGGCAGCAGATCTTGCCTAAAGAGCAGTGGACAAAATATGAGGAGGATAAATTCTACCTTGAACCATATTTGAAAGAGGTTATTCGGGAAACAAAAGAGAGAGAAGAATGGGCAAAGAAATAATCATGTAGTCTAAATCTGGATGCAGCTATCCTAAAGTATTTTTATGAAGCTGGTTAAACCTGAAATGTACAATGTAGAACTATCTGGGCTGTAAATGTATTACTTTAAATAAATCTCTATTATAATTATTAAAAAAATTTTTTTTAAATGGCAATTTTCAACCAGTAAGTTTTGAGGCAGTTAGTGACACATTAACATAAATCAGAAATGCCGGATGAACAGCTATCAATTTTAGGCTGCTGTGGTCAGGGAAGTATGAATTGGGAAGTAGGCTATGAGGTGGACCCTTAATGATGTTAAGTATAGTAGAGAGCAAAAGGCAATTGATATTAAATGATGACAAGGTATCAAACAGCAAAACATTAGGAAGCAGGGGAAAATCATATAAGTGGGAAATCCTGGCTCCAGGGAGCTTAAATCTTTTAGATGGAGATGGACAAACTCATATAAGTAAGTGTTACTGGCATAATGATGACAATCTGGCCAGAACAGAGTGAAACCCAAAGGACAGAAGTGTGATATTGAGGGTGAGGGGGGTCATGAGAGATTTTTTAAAGGAGATGCCATTTGAGCTAAACCAGATGGAACACAGGTTCAGGGGTGTGGATGAAAGATTAAAGCTCATTAGGAGAAAAATGAGAGAATCAGCCTAGATGGAAGATTTTACCAGTGCTGGGAAGAATACGGAAAACAAAGCTCAGAGAGGCAAGAGTGTAAGACATGAATAAAACCTTCCTGAGGCTGGGCTAGAAATCCAATGGGTATCTTGGTCTCTCTGAACCCTTTTAGACCACATTCACTTCTCCTGTCTGTTCACTAAGGGAAACACCTGAAATGGTTTAAACATGCTTTGAAATTTGAAAGAAATATAGATCAATGGAACAGGATAGAAAACCCAGAGATAAACCCACACGCATATGGGCACCTTACTTTTGATAAAGGAGGTAAGAATATACAATGGAGAAAAGACAGCCTCTTCAATAAATGATGCTGGGAAAATTGGACAGCTACATGTAAAAGAAAAATTAGAACACTCCCTAACACCATACACAAAAACAAACTGAAAATGTGTAAAAGACCTAAATATAAGGCCAGACATTTTAAAACTCTTAGAGGAAAACACAGGCAGAACACTCTTTGACATAAATGCAGCAATATCTTTTTTGATCCACCTCCTAGAGTAATGAAAATAAAAACAAAAATAAACAAATGGGACATAATTGCAGTCAAAAATCTCTGCACAGAAAAGGAAACCATGAATAAAATGAAAAGACAACCCACAGAATAGGAGAAAATACTTGCAAATGAAGCAACAGAAAGGGATTAATCTCCAAAATATACAAATAGCTCATGCAGCTCTGTCAAAAAAACACACAACCCAATCAAAAAATGGGCAGAAGATATAAATAGACATTTCTTCAAAGAAGACATACATATGGCTGAAAAACACATGAAAAGATGCTCAACACCACTAATTCACTAATTATCAGAGAAATCCAAATCAAAACTGCAATGAGGTATCACCACACACTGGTCAGAATGTCCATCATCAAAAAGTCTACAAACAATAAATGCTGGAGAGGGTGTGGAGAAAAGAGAACCCTACTACGTTGTTTGTGGGAATGTAAATTGGTACCACCACTATGAGGAACTACATGAAGTTTCCATAAAAAACTAAAAATATCAGTAGAACTACCATATGATCCAGCAATCCCACTCCTGGGCATATATCCAGAGGAAACCATAATCCAAAAGGATACTTGCACCCCAAAGTTCATAGCAGCACTATTTACAATAGCCTAGACATGGAACTAAGCTAAAAATCCATCGACAGAGGAATGGACAAAGAAGATGTAGTACATAAATACAATGGAATATTACTCGCCCAAAAAAAAAAAAGAATGAAATAATGTCATTTGCAGCAACATGCATGGACCTAGAGATTATCATACTAAGTGAAGTAAGTCAGACAGAGAAAAATAAATATATGATATCACTCATATGTGGAATCTAATTTTTAAAAAAGACAAAAAAACAAATGAACTTATTTACAAAACAGAAATGGACTTAAATATATCAAAAAAAAAACACTTATGGTTACCAAAGGGAAAACGTGGAGGGTGGGGGGAGGATAAGACAGAAGCCTGGGATGGACACACAAACACACTACTTTATATAAGATAGGCAACCAACAAGGACCTACTGTATAGCACAGGGAACTCTACTCAATATTTTCTGTGATAACCTATATGAAAAAAAGAATCTAAAAAAATGAATATACGTACATGTATAACTGAATCACTTTGCTGCATACCTGAAACTACTACAACATTGTTAATCAACAATACTCCAGACAGATACACTGGAAATACATCTAAACGTAGAACAACTGCTACAGAACACCTACTGAAAGCTGGCAGAAAACCTCAGACCTCCCATAAGGCAAGGAAGTCCCCACGTACCTGGGTAGAGCAAAAGAAAATAGAATAAACAGAGACAAAAGGATAGGGACGGGACCTGCACCAGTGGGAGGGAGCTGTGAAGGAGGAAAGTTTTCCACACACTAGGAAGCCCATTCCCAGGTGGAGACTGCGGGTGGTGGAGTGGAAAGCTTCGGCGCCGCAGAGGAGAGCGCAGCCACAGGGGTGCGGAACGCAAAGTGGAGAGATTCCCGCACAGAGGATCAGTCCCGACTGGCACTCACCAGCCCAAGAGGCTCGTCTACTCACCCGCTGGGGCGGGAGGGGCTGGGAGCTGAGACTCGGGCTTCGGTTGGAGCGCAGGGAGAGGACTGGGGTTGGCGGCGTGAACACAGACTGCAGGGGGTTAGTGCACCACGGCTAGCTGGGACGGATTCAGGGGAAAAGTCTGGACCTGCCGAAAAGGCAAGAGACTTTTTCTTCCCACTTTGTTTCCTGGTGTGTGAGGAGAGGGGATTAAGAGCGCTGCTTAAAGGAGCTCCAGAGACTGGCGCGAGCCGCGGCTAAAAGCGCGGACCCCAGAGACGGGCAGGAGATGCTAGGGCAGCTGCTGCCGCCACCAAGAAGCCTGTGTGCGAGCACAGGTCACTATCTACACCCCTCTTCCGGGGAGCCTGTGCAGCCCGCCACTGCCAGGGTCCCGGGATCCAGGGACAACTTCCCCGGGAGAACGCAGCACGGTGCGTCTCAGGCTGGTGCAACGTCATGCCAGCCTCTGCCGCCGGAGGCTCGTCCTGCACTCTGTGCCCCTCCCTCCACCCGGCCTGAGTGAGCCAAAGCCCCCGAATCAGCTGCTCCTTTAACCCTGGCCTGTGTGAGCAAAGAACAGATGCCCTCCAGCGACCAGCACGCAGAGGCGGGGCCAAACCCAAGGCTGAGCCCCGGGAGCTGTGAGAACAAAGAAGAGAAAGGGAAATCTCTCCCAGCAGCCTCAGGAGCAGCAGATTAAATCTCCACAATCAACTTGATGTACCCTGCATCTGTGGAATACATTAATAGACAACGAATCATCCCAAATTGAGGAGGTGGACTTTGAGAGCAAGATTAATTATTTTTTCCCCTTTTCCTCTTTTTGTGAGTGTGTGTATGTATGCTTCTGTGTGAGATTTTGTCTGTATAGCTGTCCTTCCACAATTTGTCCTACGGTTCTGTTTTTTTTCCTTTAAAAAAATTTTTTTTCTTAATAATTATTTTTTATTTTAATAACTTTATTTTATTTTATATTATTTTATTTTATTCTTTCTTCTTTCTTTCTTTCCTTCCCTCTTTCCTTCCTCCCCCCCTCCGTTCTTTCTTTCCTAACTCCCGTCCTTCCTCCCTTCCTTCCTTCCTTCTCTCTCTCCCTTTCTCCCTCCCTCTCTCTCTCCCTCCCTCCCTCTCCCCCCCACCTCTCTCTCTCTCTCTCTCTCTTCTTTTTCTCCCTTTCATTCTGAGCCATGTGAATGAAAGGCTGTTGGTGCTGCAGCCAGGAGTCAGTGCTGTGCCTTTGAGGTGGGAGAGCCAACTTCAGTACACTGCTCCACAAGAGACCTCCCAGCTCCACATAATATCAAAAGGCAAAAATCTCCCAGACATCTCCGTCTCAACACCAGCACCCAGCTTCACTCAATGACCAGCAAGCTACAGTGCTGGACACCCTATGCCAAACAACTAGCAAGACAGGAATACAACCCCACCCATTAGCAGAGAGGCTGCCTAAAATCATAATAAGTCCACAGACACACCAAAACACACCACCAGACATTGACCTGCCCACCAGAAAGACAAAATCTAGCCTCATCCACGAGAACACAGGCACTAGTCCCCTCCACCAGAAAGCCTACACAGCCCACTGAAGCAACTTTAGCAACTGGAGACAGACACCAAAAACGGGAACTACGAACCTGCAGCCTGCAAAAAGGAGACCCCAAACACAGTAAGATAAGCAAAATCAGAAGACAGAAAAACACACAGCAGATGAAGGAGCAAGATAAAAACCCACCAGACCTAACAAATGAAGAGGAAATAGGCAGTCTACCTGAAAAAGAATTCAGAATACTGAGAGTAAAGATGATCCAAAATCTTGGAAATACAATACACAAACTGCAAGAAACATTGAACAAGGACCTAGAAGAACTAAAGATGAAACAAACAATGATGAACACCAAAATAAATGAAATGAAAAATACTCTAGATGGGATCAATAGCAGAATAACTGAGGCAGAAGAATGGATAAGTGACCTGGAAGATAAAATAGTGGAAATAACTACTGCAGAGCAGAATAAAGAAAAAAGAATGAAAAGAACAGAGGACAGTCTCAGAGACCTCTGGGACAACATTAAACACACCAACATTCGAATAATAGGGGTTCCAGAAGAAGAAGAGAAAAAGAAAGGGACTGAGAAAATATTTGAAGAGATTATAGTTGAAAACGTCCCTAATATGGGAAAGGAAATAGTTAATGAAGTCCAGGAAGCACAGAGAGTCCCATGCAGGATAAATCCAAGGAGAAATATACCAAGACACATATTAATCAAACTGTCAAAAATTAAATACAAAGAAAACATATTAAAAGCAGCAAGGGAAAAACAACAAATAACACACAATGGAATCCCCATAAGGTTAACAGCTGATCTCTCAGCAGAAACTCTGCAAGCCAGAAAGGATGGGCAGGACATATTTAAAGTGATGAAGGAGAAAAATCTACGACCAAGATTACTCTACCCAGCAAGGATCTCATTCAGATTTGATGGAGAAATTAAAACATTCACAGACAAGCAAAAGCTGAGAGAGTTCAGCACCACCAAACCAGCTTTACAACAAATGCTAAAGGAACTTCTCTAGGCAAGAAACACAAGAGAAGGGAAAGACCTACAATAACAAACCCAAAACAATTAAGAAAATGGGAATAGGAGCATACATATTGATAATTACATTAAATGTAAATGGACTAAATGCTCCCACCAAAAGACACGGATTGGCTGAATGGATACAAAAACATGACCCATATATATGCTGTCCACAAGAGACCCACTTCAGACCTAGAGACACATACAGACTGAAAGTAAGGGGATGGAAAAAGATATTCCATGCAAATGGAAACCAAAAGAAAGCTGGAGTAGCAATTCTCATATCAGACAAAACAGACTTTAAAATAAAGACTATTACAAGAGACAAAGAATGACACTACATAATCATCAAGGGATCAATCCAAGAAGAAGATATAAAAATTGTAAATATTTATGCACCCAACATAGGAGCATCTCAATACATAAGGCAAATACTAACAGCCATAAAAGGGGAAATCGACAGTAACACATTCATAGTAGGGGACTTTAACACCCCACTTTCACCAATGGACAGATCATCCAAAATAAAAATAAATAAGGAAACACAAGCTTTAACTGATACATAAAACAAGATGGACTTAATTGATATATATAGGACACTCCATCCAAAAACAACAGAATACATATTTTTCTCAAGTGCTCATGGAACATTCCCCAGGATAGATCATATCTTGGGTCACAAATCAAGCCTTGATAAATTTAAGAAAACTGAAATTGTATCAAGTATCCTTTCCAACCACAACGCTATGAGACTAGATATCAATTACAGGAAAAGATCTGTAAAAAATAGAAACACATGGAGGTTAAACAATACACTACTTAATAATGAAGTGATCACTGAAGAAATCAAAGAGGAAATAAAAAAATACCTAGAAACAAATGATAATGGAGACACGATGACCCAAAACCTATGGGATGGAACAAAAGCAGTTCTAAGACGGAAGTTTATAGCAATACAATCCTACCTTAAGAAACATGAAACATCTTGAATAAACAACCTAACCTTGCACCTAAAGCAATTAGAGAAAGAAAAACAAAAAAAAACCCAAAGTTAGCAGAAGGAAAGAAATCATAAAGATCAGATCAGAAATAAATAAAAAAGAAATGAAGGAAACAATAGCAAAGATCAATGAAACTAAAAGCTGGTTCATTGAGAAGATAAACAAAATTGATAAACCATTAGCCAGACTCATCAAGAAAAAAAGGGAGAAGACTCAAATCAATAGAATTAGAAATGAAACAGGAGAAGTAACAACTGACACTGCAGAAATACAAAAGATCTTGAGAGATTATTACAAGCAACTGTATGCCAATAAAATGGACAACCTGGAAGAAACGGACAAATTCTTAGAAATGCACAACCTGCCAAGACTGAATCAGGAAGAAATAGAAAATATGAACAGACCAATCACAAGCACTGAAATTGAAACTGTGGTTAAAAATCTTCCAACAAACAAAAGCCCAGGACCAGATGGCTTCACAGGCGAATTCTATCAAATATTTAGAGAAGAGCTAACACCTATGATTCTCAAACTCTTCCAAAATATAGCAGAGGGAGGAACACTCCCAAACTCATTCTACGAGGCCACCATCACCCTGATACCGAAACTAGAAAAGGATGTCACAAAGAAAACTACAGGCCAATATCACTGATGAACATAGATGCAAAAATCCTCAACAAAATACCAGCAAACAGAATCCAACAGCATATTAAAAGGATCATACACCATAATCAAGTGGGGTTTATTCCAGGAATGCAAGGATTCTTCAATATACACAAATCAATCAACGTGATACACCATATTAACAAATTGAAAGAGAAAAACCATATGATCATCTCAATAGATGAAGAGAAAGCTTTCAACAAAATTCAACACCCATTTATGATAAAAACCCTGCAGAAAGTAGGCACAGAGGGAACTTTCCTCAACATAATAAAGGCCATATATGACAAGCCCACAGCCAACATCCTCTTCAATGGTGAAAATCTGAAAGAATTTCCACTAAGATCAGGAACAAGACAAGGTTGCCCACTCTCACCACTCTTATTCAACATAGTTTTGGAAGTTTTAGCCACAGCAATCAGAGAAGAAAAGGAAATAAAAGGAATCCAAATCAGAAAAGAAAAAGTAAAGCTGTCACTGTTTGCAGATGACATGATACTATACATAGACAATCCTAAAGATGCTACCAGAAAACTACTAGCGCTAATCAATGAATTTGGTAAAGTAGCAGGATACAAAATTAATGCACAGAAATCTCTGGCATTTCCTATACACTAAAGATGAAAAATCTGAAAGTGAAATCAAGAAAACACTCCCATTTACCACTGCAAGAAAAAGAATAAAATATCTAGGAATAAACCTACCTCAACAGACAAAATACCTGTATGCAGAAAATTATAAGACACTGATGAAAGAAATTAAAGATGATACAAATAGATGGAGAGATATACCATGTTCTTGGATTTGAAGAATCAACATTGTGAAAATAACTCTACTACCCAAAGAAATATATAGATTCAATGCAATCCCTATCAAACTACCACTGGCATTTTTCACAGAACTAGAACAAAATATTTCACAATTTGTATGGAAACACAAAAGACCCTGAACAGCCAAAGCCATCTTGAGAACGAAAAATGCAGCTGGAGGAATCAGGCTCCCTGACTTCAGACTATACTACAAAGCTACAGTAATCAAGACAGTATGGTACTAGCACAAAAACAGAAAGATAGATCAATGGAACAGGATACAAAGCCCAGAGATAAATCCATGCACATATGGTAACCTTATCTTTGATAAACGAGGCAGGAATGTACAGTGGAGAAAGGACAGCCTGTTCAATAAATGGTGCTGGGAAAACTGGACAGGTACATGTAAAAGTATGAGATTAGATCACTCCCTAACACCATATACAAAAATAAGCTCAGAATGGATTAAAGACCTAAATGTAAGGCCAGAAACTATCAAACTCTTAGGGGAAAACATAGGCTGAACACTCTATGACATAAATCACAGCAAGATCCTTTTGACCCATCTCCTTGAGAAATGGAAATAAAAACAAAAATAAACAAATGTGACCTAATGAAACTTCAAAGATTTTGCACAAACAACCATAAAAAAGACAACCCTCAGAATGGAAGAAAATATTTGCAAATGAAGCAACTGACAAAGGATTAATCTCCAAAATTTATAAGCAGCTCATGCAGCTCAATAACAAAAAGCATACAACCCAATCCAAAAATGGGCAGAAGACCTAAATAGACATTTCTCCAAAGAAGATATACAGACTGCCAACAAACACACGAAAGAATGCTCAACATCATTAATCATTAGAGAAATGCAAATCAAAACTACAATGAGATATCATCTCACACCAGTCAGAATGACCGTTATCAAAAAATCTAGAAACAATAAATGCTGGAGAGGGTGTGGAGAAAAGGGGAAACTCTTGCACTGCTGGTGGGAATGTGAATTGGTACAGCCACTATGGAGAACAGTATGGAGGTTCCTTAAAAAACTACAAATAGAACTACCTTATGACTCTGCAATCCCACTTCTGGGCATATACCCTGAGAAAACCATAATTCAAAAAGAGTCATGTACCAAAATGTTCATTGCAGCTCTATTTACAATAGCCAAGAGATGGAAACAACCTAAGTGTCCATCATTGGATGAATGGATAAAGAAGATGTGGCACATATATACAATGGAATATTACTCAGCCATAAAAAGAAACGAAATTGAGCTATTTGTAATGAGGTGGATGGACCTAGAGTCTGTCATACAGAGTGAAGTAAGTCAGAAAGAGAAAGACAAATACTGTATGCTATCACATACATATGGAATTTTTTTAAAATGTCATGAAGAACCTAGGGGTAAGACAGGAATAAAGACAAAAACCTACTAGAGAATGGACTTGAGGATACGGGGAGGGGGAAGGGTAAGCTGTGACAAAGCAAGAGAGTGTCATGGACATATATACGGTACCAAACATAAAATAGATAGCTAGTGGGAAGCAGCCACATAGAACAGGGAGATCAGCTCGGTGCTTTGTGACCACCTAGAGGGGTGGGATAGGGAGGGTCAAAGGAAGGGAGACGCAAGAGGGAAGAGATATGGGAACATATGTATATATATAACGGATTCACTTCGTTATAAAGCAGAAACTAACACCCCATTGTAAAGCAATTATCCTCCACTAAAGATGTAAAAAAAAAAAACCACAATACTCCAATAAAATAAAAGAAGATTAAAAATAAATTACAATTTAAAAATTAATAAATAAATAAAATGAGCATTTTGTCTTCAATCTACTGTAGCACCAAATATGTTTACACAAGCACAAGAAAATGTCTGAAGTTATTTTTTATTAGGCACCACAACATATTAATATAGAAGAAGAGAGAGAAGGTAGAATTGCAAATCTGAGTGAATCCCCTTGTCTACCCTGCAGTATCCTTCCTAAAAATCGCAGGATTAAGTACATTGGGACAACTGAACTTTATAAATACTTCCATTGTGCACAAGGACAGAGGTGAAAAATATTACAGGTAAACTGCCTGAAACAGAAACCCTAAAATCCTTTTCGGGTTATTCCACAAAATATAGTGATAGAAAACAATCACTCTACTTTTCTGAAGGGACATTTAAAAATACGATGAGCAAAGTGAAGCAAAACAAGCTTATTCTTCAGATATCAAATCCAAAAAGAAAAGATAGCTAAGAATACAGCAAATCTTTCTATTATAATTGCAGCACTACCGTAACAACAGCATATTTTGTATGAAAGAGCTTCTGGTTAGAAAGATAATCAACCTACCTGATGGTCAATCTCCATCCAATTTTGTTCTTGAACTTCAATTTGGTCTCCAAACTAAAGCCAGAGGGATGTTTTGAAATGGAAATGATATGGCCTTACCACTCATAAAACACTTGTATGAAAGCTGCCAAATATTTTAAAGGCAGACAAGGCCCTACATGATCTGGTTTCTATCTACCACTTGACCTTCCACTTGCCCTAACACCTCTCTTCTCCCTCTCTCCCTCTCTCCCTCTCTCCCTCTCTCTCTCTCTCACTCACACACACACACACACACACACACACACACACACACACACACACACACAATATCCATACACACTTTAGCTCTACTGGCCTTTAAAAAAATATTCTCCAGTTTACCCTGCTTCTCTCTTACTGTGCGGCATCTACATAAGATGACTTCTTCCACAGAGAACACCTCTCTCCTCCCTTCATTTAGTAAACTAATTCTAAACATGTTGGCTCAATCTTCACTTCCTCTAAAAGGTTTTATTCTTGTCCCCCGGACTGGAACAGAGCCCTCTATTATATGATCTCATGGTATCACACTTCCTTCTTCTGTTTTTTTTTTAATTGAAGTATAGTTGATTTAAAATGTGTTAATTTCTGGCGTACAGCAAAGTGATTCAGTTATACATATGTATACATTCTTTTTCGTATCCTTTTCCATTATGGTTTATCACAGGATATTGAATATAGTTCCCTGTGCTATACAGTAGGACCTTGTTGTTTATCCATTCTATATGTAATAGTTCACATCTGCTAGTCACAGACTCCAAGTCCATCCCTCCCCTTCCCCTCTCCCTCATGGCAACCACAACTCTGTTCTGTATGTCTGTGAGTCTGTTTCTGTTTTGTAGATAAGTTCATTTGTGTCATATTTTAGATTCCACATATAAAGCGATATCATATGATATTTGTTTTTCTCTGTCTGACTTACTTCAATTTAGTATCATCATCTCTAGGTCCATCCATGTTGCTGCAAATGGCATTATTTCATTCTTTTTTATGGCTGAGTAATATTCCATTGTATATATGTATCACATCTTCTTTATCCATTTGTCTGTTGATGGGCATTTAGGTTGCTTCCACGTCCTGGCTATTGTAAATAGTGCTGCAGTGAACATTGGGGTGCACGTATCTTTTTGAATTATAGTTTTGTCCAGATATATGCCCAGGAGTGGGATTGCAGGATCATATGACAACTCTATTTTCAGTCTTTTGAGGACCCTCCATACTGTTCTCCATAGCAGCTGCACCAACTTACATTCCCACCCACAGTCACACTTTCTTCTTTATAGAACTTATTTCTGCAGTTATTTTTTCCACTTAAACATGTGGTTATCTAAATAATGTCTTAGAGATGACTGGATTGTATGCTCCATGAGGGCAGGATCTTTTGTATTTTGTCTGGCATTCAAAACAAAATTATTGATTGAAAAAACTGAATGTTTGATTCAATATCAATGGCCCTGGGACAAAACACAAGCAGGGAGCAAAGAGCTCGGTTAATTATTTAACCTTGCTGATGATTTCACATTTGTTGAGTCTCAGTCATGGACTCTAATCTTATTTATTTGATCCTAAACACTGAGGCAAATGTAAAGCAGAGATTTTTAGCTCTTTGCTCCCTCTGACAATGGAAGCTGAGGCAGGGCAGAGGAAAGCCATTTTTGGAAGGTCCTTCAGCAAGGAGAGTCAGGTACACATGGAGACAGAACTCCTACATCTGAAACCTACCCAAGTTTCTTTCTTCAGTGCCTAATTTTGAAGCTTAGTTACCATGTTCTTACATTTTCTTCATTGTCTCCGATGTAAAAATCAACCAACAAACCAACCAAACAAAATAACCCATAAAATGTTTCTCTTAGAACTCCTAAAATGTATTCATTAGGCATCAGAAAAAAGAATGGTAAGGAAACCAAAGTGGGGATCTTAGGGTAGGTGCAAATAATATGGACTTTGAAAACATACAATGCTGAGGGTAACTCTTAGCACTACCCTTTACTGGCTATCTGATGTTACATAAATTAATTCATTTCTGTAATCGGGTTTTCTTCAATTATACAAGAGCCTCCATACCTTGTATGGATTGGGAGGAAAATTAAATAAATTCCAATTACTACTGTAGATGCATAATCAGTTCTTAGTATGTGTTAGCGTTCTGCCACTGCTGTTTAATGCTATAACCACCAGTTATTTTTCCTGGACCCTATGGTCAGAGATTCCTGCTGAAACCAAGATAAGCATGTCATAATGATGAGCTGCACCAGTGGGATTTGCACTTGGCGTTGACAGAAGGATACACTTCATGTGCTGCTTCAAACAACATTGAGTTAACAGGCTCTTATTTGTAAGCGAAAGGATCAGTTGTATATTGAATAATTTCTATTGACTTTCGAGTAAGAATTTGTCTGACCCATTTTTTTTAAGGTATTTGGACAACTGTGAATCATGTTTCTTGAATAATTTACTTCTTTAGGTACTTAGAGAAGGAGCAGAAAGTCCTCCAGTGAGCCACAGCTGAAAGGAATTTGCACTTTTCTAAGTCTAAATACTTTTGAAGACCTATGGAAGAAGGGCTCGAAACTATTGTAGGAAGGATATGGCCCATTATTTATCAATATGTACATACATAATATGTTTATAAAACAAGGTTTACTGGAGATAGCATCAGAACATTTCCTGGGTCATCTGCCCATGCTTATTTATTGCTAATTTAGAAACAGCCTGAAGAGTCTGTTTTCACATAAGTTCAAGGTTACTTCATTTTGGTAGAAACAAATGGATTTGTTTTTCTCTCAAGCCCTTAGTGTTGAAAAGAAATTAGTATTTTTTTCAAGTGTATTTTTACTTTTACAAAGCAAACCAGTACTGAGATATTTAATCTCAAAAATTTACTTTCCTTTTTCATAAACATTTTTAGGAGCTGTTGAATAACCAAATTTGACTGTAAGTTTGTCTTAAAAGTAAGGAGCACAACATTTTAATACATTTAAAGCATAGATTATAATTGTTTCTTCCAAACTGGACAAGCTTATTCAGTCTCTGAGCCCTCATTTGTTCTCTGCCACCCTTTGGAACTCTGTTCTCAGTATGTCACTGACCGACTTTCCTTTTTTCTGGTGGTCACTGTAAGATGTCAGGGTCCCAAAGAAACAGTGAAGATGTGAAATCAGAAACGCAAGAAGCTGGAAAAGCAGGAGTCCGAGGATTGACTGAATAACAGCAAATATTTATTGAAGCCCTCATGAAATCATGTGTTTATAGCAATCTCATGATTGCTTATAGCAATCTCATGAAATAAATGTGCTCCATATTTTACAAGTTAAAAAAAAAAAAAAACTTTGGCTATTCTTGTGAATGAAGAGGATGAACTGCAAACAATAACTCTAAAAGGAGGCTTCGCAGTGACTAAGCTTACATTTTAAGAAATCCACAATTATTAAGATCAGTAATTATGATAGACATAAATTAATTGAAGTAACTGATATTCTTCAAAAATACTGGTATTCGGGCTTCCCTGGTGGCACAGTGGTTGAGAGTCCACCTGCTGATGCAGGGGACACGGGTTCGTGCCCTGGTCCGGGAAGATCCCACAAGCTGCGGAGCGGCTGGGCCCGTGAGCCATGGCCACTGAGCCTGCACATCTGGAGCCTGTGCTCCGCAACGGGAGAGGCCACAACAGTGAAAAGCCCGCGTACCACCAAAAACAAAACAAAACAAAACAAACTGGTATTCAGGCAGATATTATCAAATTGGATAACAAAAGAGTAAAAATAATACCAGTGGTCAGAGGATGTTGCCTTACAGAAAAGCTACCAAACTCCATGAAATGTCAATACTCAGTATATATACAGGATCTGAATGAGAAACATAAATTACAGTCAAGTGGTTGGGCAAAACTGTAGGGGCCACAAGATCCACAAGAACCAAAAGGGTTGTAAGACTTTGCTGCTAACAAAGAGATTATAAATTATACAACCAAAGGCAAGATTTGGACCAGGAATTGCACCCTGACATGTGCCTTCCAGTTTACTAGAGGTAAATTGAGGGAATGGTTAATGTACCAGTGAGCACTGGAAAGTATGTGTCATGAATAGAGGGATCTTAGATGCTGTGTTCACTGATACAGCCCAGGCACCTACAATAGTGTCTGATGCAGAAAGGATGCTCACTATTTATTTAATGTATGGATGTTTATGCTAATACATTGGACATCTTAAGAGAAAAAAAAAAAAAAAACTAAGAAAAAAACCCTCATAAATATAATTTTAAAAGAAATAGAAAACCTAAAAGATCATATGAACATGAAAGGTATACAGTCAGTGGTATATATTCAGTAGTAGAAAATCTAAACATTCAAGAAAGAGATAATTCAAATTTTACATGTTCTTTTAAAACAAATAATCCTCCACACTACTGTATATAAAAGATAACTAATAAGAACCTACTGTATAGCACAGGGAAATCTACTCAATACTCTGTAATGACCTATACGGGAATAGAATCTTAAAAAGTGTGGATATATGTATATATATAACTGATTCACTTTGCTGTACACCTTAAACTAACACAACATTGTAAATCAACTATACTCCAACAAAAATTAAAAAAATAAAATAAAGTTACAGTTCAAAGGGAGAACACACACACACACACACACACACACACACACAATACTCAACTCATGTTATAAGCAACTATAAACTTGATACCCAAATCAGAAAAAAACAGTGTGAGAAAGAAAAAAAATTATAATACAAGCTTACTCATGGATATACATTAAAAAGTTCTAAACAGCAAGCATCCAATTATGAGTGACCAGAGACTCTGAGGAAAATTTCTTGCTTCACAACAACCAAACCCATATAACACACTGTTGAGAAATAGCTGAATTCACCTAAATTAGGATGGTTCTCCTGGAACCACCCAAAATATATGAACAAACAAATAAGAAAGCCAGTCCTTCAGACATGTGACAGTTGGGGTTTATTGTAGCTGGTACTGTATCTTAGGTGTCTTGAGAGCCATGCAGGGACACCCAGGACCCTGATGAGAATGGCAGATGCCAGAGTGACAGAAGCTAGGCATGTGTTCTAAGAAGCTGACTTGAATTAGAAAGCAAAAGGAATTTTTCTACCCTGGGGCCAGATTATTGAGACACCCAATTACTGAGATATTTATTCTTCAAACAAGAGTCAGTAAAGGAAAATAAGTCTGAGACAACCGAACTTAGGCGTGGTAGGCTGAAGTGGTCAAAGGATGGATCTAGTTACCTACAGAGTTTAGTTTTTTGTTTTGTTTTCTTTTTGCAAAACATGTCCACAGATCTAGGCACAGAGGACTTCCCTAGATTATGGCCAAACTTGATCTTACAAACAGTTTGGTAATAACTTGTTAAATGAATATGCACATACTCTATGACCAGTATTTCACAACATTGTGTGCTTAGCATTCATGCGTAAGGAGGTATGTTTAGAATTTTTCATAGCAACATTCTTCATAATTTTATAAAAGTGAGAGGTTATTCGAAGTGCCATCAACATTGGAATAAATAAATAATTAATGGCTTGTATAATACTATACAGCAGTGCAAAAGAACTAACATATAGATAAATCATATGAGCCTAATGTTGAGTAAAAGAAAAAAAATCAAGTAACAGGATAACATATACAATGTAATTCCCTTCACAACAGCTAAATCTACATTGTAGCATGGGGATGTTAACACAAAGTATAAGATGATGTTAGGGAGTAAGCAGGGAGATTTCAAAGTGGCAGGTGCACAAGAGACCTCAGAAGTTGGGGCAAAATTCTTATTCTTGAGGTGGTATGCACAGAAGTATTTACTTCTCATTGTTTTATTCTTTACAATATGCATGTATGTCATGTGTGTGTGTTCTTTGGCATGTATGTATATTTTACTGTTTAAAATATTTTATTTTTTGTAGATTTTTTGAGGATAGCCATTCTGACTGGCATGAGGTGATATCTCATTGTAGTTGTGATTTGCATTTCTCTGACAATTAGTGATGTTGAGCATCTTTTCATGTGCTTTATAACCATCTGTATGTCTTCTTTGGAGAAATGTCTATTTAGACCTTCCACCAATTTTTGGATTGCACTGTGTTTTAGATATTGAGCTGCAGGAGCTGTTTGTTTTTTTTGGAGATTAATTCCTTGCTGGTTGCTTCATTTGCAAATCTTTTCTCCCATTCTGAGGGTTGTCTTTTCATTTTGATTATGGTTTCCTTTGCTGTGCAAAAGCTTTTAAGTTTAATTAGGTACCATTTGTTTATTTTTGGTTTTATTTTCATTACTCTAGGAGGTGGATTGAAAAAGATCTTGCTTTGATTTATGTCAGAGAGTGTTCTGCCTATGTTTTCCTCTAAAAGTTTTATAGTATCTGGCCTGACATTTCGGTCTGTAATTCATTTTGAGTTTATTTTTGTGTACGGTGTTAGGGTGTGTTCTAATTTCAAAATCTACAAACAATAAATGTTGGAGAGGGTGTGGAGAAAAGGGAACCCTCCTACACTGTTGGTGGGAAAGTAAACTGGTGCAGCCACTATGGAGAGCAGTATGGAGGTTCCTTAAAAAGCTAAAAAGAGTGCTACCATATGGTCCAGCAATCCCAACTCCTGGGCATATATCCGGAGAAAACTCTAATTCAAATACATACATGCACCCCAATGTTCACTGCAGCATTATTTACAATAGCCAGGACATGGAAGCAACCTAAATATCCATCCACAGAGGAATGGATAAAAGAAGATGTGATACATATATACAATGGGCTCTTACTCAGCCATAAAAAAGAACAAAATAATGCCATTTGCAGCAACATGGATGGACCTAAAGATCGTCATACTGAGTGAAGTAAGTCAGATAGAGAAGAAAGACAAATATCATATGATAATGTTTATATATGGAATCTAAAAAAAGGTTACAAAAGAACTTATCTACAAAACAGAAAGAGTTACAGATGTAGAAAATAAACTTACAGTTACAGGGGTTAAGGGTAGGGGAAGGATAAATTGGAAGATTGGGATTGACACATACACAGTGCTATACAGAAAATAGATAACTAATAAGGACGTACTGCATAGCACAGGGAACTCTACTCCATAATCTGTAATGGCCTATATGGGAAAAGAATCTAAGAAAACTGGATATATGTATATGTACAACAGATTCAAGTTGCCATACACCTGAAACTAACACAACATTGTAAATCAAATATACCCCAATTAAAATTTTTTTAAAATGATAAAATAAAATAAAATAGTTTAATGAAGAATAGTTTTTAGCCAGACTATGCCAGCAACACCTGAATATCAGATAACACATTTGAACAAGTGGTCATAAGCTCCTATTTTCCAGGGTAAGAGAAATAAGGGAAGGAGTGAAGCTGGGTGCCCATACATGTACATGCATGTCCTGCATGACTGACCAGACATGTGGACTGGAGACTGACAGCCCCTGTGAAGGACTCCTCTGCTCCAACTGGATCAGGACGGCCAGGTATTACTACATTTTTCTGTATTTCAAAAGATAAGCCAGAAATCTGAATTTTTATTTGAACTCTTTGATTTGTTAAAGGTTTCCATTTTTACAAAAGGTTTTTTTTTTTTTTGGTACGCGGACCTCTCACTGTTGTGGCCTCTCCCGTTGCGGAGCACAGGCTCTGGACATGCAGGCTCAGCGGCCATGGCTCACAGGCCCAGCCACTCCGCAGCATGTGGGATCCTCCCAGACCAGGGCACGAACCCACGTCCCCTGCATCAGCAGGCGGATTCTCAACCACTGCGCCACCAGGGAAGTCCTACAAAGCATATTTGAAATAACCTTTGACCAGATCTGACCTGAAGGTTGCAAATTTGCTCCCTGTTATTTGATCTTCATCCTGCACGGGGTAATCTGAGGGGAATGCCAGCCACCTAAACTACGACTGGGATCAAATACTGAGATCATGTGATGACTTAAGAAGGGCAAGACAGAAGTCAGGCTTCAGAGCATGCCAGCTGATAAAAGTAGATGGATCAGCAAGTGGGTGAGCAGAAGATGATCGCAGGAGCTTAGGTAAGATAGAATGAGCAACCGAATGGGCCTGGGCTCATGGGAATTCACTGAAGAAATCAGGTATTAGGAATCTCACGGGGCTGGAATTTAGCAGCACTGATGTGCTGTGTTCCTGAGAGGAGGGCCTTGCAAACTTCGTGACTGACTGGTGATGCGATGAATGGGGTTCTGGAAACAAGACTATTATTCGATCGTATAAATAGAATAACCCCTTTCTTCAAGATTTCTAAGTGTCAACCACTAAACTTTATGTATTTTGTTTTACTCATTCTTCATACTACTATGAATTTAACACTGTTTCTATAATGTTTTTGCATAAGAATAATGAGCTGTGAAGCTCTTAGATAAATTTGCGAAGTAAATCTAGCTAGCCTAGTCATTTGAGTTACTGTGGTTATGTAATATATTGCCCCCAAAATTACTAATGTAAAGCAATCATCTATTATGCTCACAGATTCACACATTCTATGGGTCAAGAATTTGCACAGGGCATAGTGGGGGTGGCCTTTCTGTGACCCACAGGGTCAGAGGCTCAGCTAAAATCATCTGAAGCTCACTCACCTATATGTCTGACTGACTGTTAGTGGAGATGTCAGTTAACCTCCACATGGGCTGTTTGAGCTTTCTCACACCAGAGTGACTGGGCTCAAGGGCAAGAATGCTAAGGGAGATTAAGGTGGCATCTGTGCTTAGATAAAGAGGATGTGGTACATATATACAATGGACTATTACTCTGCCATAAAAAAGAATGAAATAATGCCATCTGCAACAACATGGAGGGACCTAGAGATTATTATACTAAGTGAAGTAAGTCAGACAAAGACAAACATCATACGTTATCACTTACATGTGGAATCTAAAAAAATGATGCAAATGAACTTATTTACAGAGCAGAAACAGACTCACAGACTTAGAAAACGAACTTATGATTACCAAAGGGGAAAGGGTGGGGAGAGATAAATTAGGAGTTTTTAATTAACATATACACACTACTATATATAAAATAGATAACCAAGAAGGTCCTACTGTATAGCACCGGGAACTCTACTCAATACTCTGCAATAACCTATATGGGAAAAGAATCTGAAAAAGAATGGATATATGAACATGTATAAATGAATCACTGTGCTGTATACCTGAAACTAACATGACATTGTAAATCAATTATACTCGAATACAATTTTTCTTAAAAAGTGGCATCTGCCTTGCCCTTTATGACCTAGCCTTGGACATCACGCAATGTCTCTTTTGCCCCGTTCTGTTCAGCAAAGTGGTTACAATGCCCCTCTGGCTCAAGGGGAGAGGAAATAGACTCTGCCTCTTGGTAGGGAACGGTATGCTTCTAGAAGAACATGTGGAGCCAGGCGTACTGTTTTAGACATTTTTAACTGAAGTTTTTAAAATAATTGCAGATTCTCATGTAACTCTAACAATAATACAGAGAGATCCCACTCTTCATCTAGCTTCATCCAATAGTATCATCTTCAAAATAATAGTACACAACCAGGAATTGGCTATAGAAGCAGTACACCCATCTATTCAGATTTCAGCAGTTTTACTTTAGAGTGATGTTTTTGGAAATTATACTCTACCACACAAGTCGATGTAAAGCTGGGCCAAGCCCATGTCTCTCTGGCCCCAAAGCTGAACTCTTAACCACTGTGGGATAAAGTATCTGACCACTGTATTTCTGCAAAATCTAAAAAAGAAAAAGCATGCTGGCAAGTTCAAATCCATCACTGCTTAGATTGAATAGTTTATTTCTGTGGTTCCAACAAGTCCAAAGAATGGACTCCACTGATGCCTTACACCTCTAATCATTGCTGTTCATGTTCTAATTATGCTGTTCATAATCGATAAATTAGCCTAATAAAGAAAAAAAATAGGGAAAATAAAACAACCGATATACAATCATTTACCACATTCTTACCATGTTCCAAGCTCTATAATAAATACTCAGTATTCACAATCTCTAATCTTTGCAGAAGCTCCTAATGTTAGATATGATTATTCATTCCCATTGTACAAGTAAGTAAATCAACATACAGAGAGTTTAAATACTAGATAGTTTTAACACTGCTAGTTCATAATCTGTATTAGAGCCTCCATTAATCTAAAATCAAACCCCCTAATGTGAAAATTTTGTACCTTTCCTTCTGGAGATAAACTGCCAATTAATAGAATGAAGAAAAATTGACTTAAAAAGAGCCCACTATTTTCTGCCTGATATCCATTTGGCCCATTTTGAGTCACTGGAGGTCAAAGTTACTAGTTGATTTTTGTAGGTCATGTTAGAAATTAGTGACCTTTGTATATTAGGTGTCTTTTCACAGAACTTCTCAGCCATAAAAAACTGAATCCATCCTCAAATGAAATTTGAAATTGTAGTTAAATCTCTAGATGCATGTGTTAAACCATGGCAGATTAATTTTCCCCCAAAAAATAAAAATATCAGCAACAAACTTCACTAATTAATTGGGATGATTGAGCATTGCCTCTGACCATATTCTGGGATTTATAATTGGGTAAATTTTAAAGATGATGTGTATTTTGTTGAAAATATGTCAATTAGAGAACCCTTAAGTAAAGTAAGTTTTCTGAAAATCATTATGACATTCCAATGGTCTATAATTCCGCCAAGTAAATAAAATTCTATCTTTGTAGCTAACTTGACCTTTTTAAGAAAACTGTTTTTAACCATTCATGTTACAGGGAAAAGTTTTAAATTAATTAACAAGCATTTATTGAGAACTTGAAGAATTGTGCTACAAGTGAAGAGCACACTAAATATGATTCTTATTAACTTAAATTCTTATTAAATAAATCCAGGATATACAAATAAAAAATGCAAACCAGCATATCAATACAGACTATAATTCCTTAAGTACTTCAAGGTATAAGAGTGACAGAGGAAAACTGTTCATCAGAAAACTGATATTTATTTGAGGTTCTTTCCCTTCCACCCCTGAAATGTTGACATACTTTCAGGCATTGTCCTCCACTCTTTTCTCATTTTACATTCATCCTCTCCTGTGAATGAAATCAAATCAAATGATGCCAGCACATCTATTGCTGGCTCTGATGGAAGAGCATGAGTGCCAGACTTACAAACTCTTAGCCGAAGTGGGAATGGGGTAGTTTATCCAGCTTTGTCAGGGGAGCGGTGAGCCAGTGAACCACTCCATCAATCACCCCCACCCATCATGTGTCTCAGTCACTCATCCATGACTTGTGAATGAGCCCTGTTCCTAGGCAACCCCTGTAACCTTGTTGCTATAGCTAAAGTCCTAAAGACTGGTTCTACTTCCTTAGCTATCCTTTACATCTTTAAGAAAATAATAGGTTCCCTAAATGAAGGGGTCTTCTTTTTGTGAAAATTGTCTTATTTTATTGATGGCTTTAATTTTGCATGTGGTTCAGTTCATAAGTAGAGTTTTCATCAACAACAGCAACATAACTGCTTATTATTTAACAAACTATTGGTATGTGTGTAAAAAAATTTATATCTCCAAATCACAGCAGTATTCTGATCTCCTTTTAAGAGAAAGTATTTAATTTCTCTCTGTATTCTACCTTTGTGGCATACAGTAGGTGCCTGATAAAACAGTGAATAAAAGATTAGACTTCGCTAACTACGTGACACCAGTTCTTTAACCTGGGTTGCCTCATCTGAAATGTAACAGGATTAGACTGGTTTGTTCCTATAAGTTATTTTGCTATATAGTAGTTCTAGTTCCAATTAACTAAATATTTAGTAACTTTTATATCAAATAGTCATATTATATAATGCACTTCCTCAGTACTATGAGCATTATTTTACACCTTAGCTAACAATAAGGTCCTAAAATAATATGAAGTAATCAACTCTAAACATTTTGATAATTCTCAGTTAAGTAATAACAAGAGGCATAAAGTATTGTCAGAGGCAGTCTCTGAGATTCTTCTACTCAGCTAAGAACTTCATGACGCTTTGGGGCTCGATGGTAATGTTTTCTACTACACGGAGGATATAAATTGCTAACATCACACATTGAGTTATTAGACCACTGTTGAGAAAACATGCCCCACATTAAAAATGAAAATAGATGTACTGCAACTTCACCCTCTTAGGAGTTTTATAAATGGATTTAAAAATGACTTTGTCATATTTAATAGGCTCTGTTCATTTATGAGACAGAAGGAGTTCAGCTGTTCATAGACCTTTCTACTTTGCTATCACACAGTGGCCTCCAGTCAGTTTCCCTCTGCCTAATTCATTCATTCCATCATCACGGAAACAGATAAAGCAGTATTTCTTAAAGTAAGCATCACTTTAATGCCTCCTATAAGGCATATTTTAATCACTTTATTTTCTTATCTATCATTCATATCCACTCCTGCAAGCAATTGGAAAATACTCTCCTAATTCTTAGAGAGATCTCAAAATAGTTACAATCTAGTACAAGAAGCAGCATGCACAAAAACAAATCTAAGGCAGTATATGTTTAAATGTCACACGAGAGCAAATATTACTGAGGCTTTTGGGACAAAATATGAAGAGGAGACCCTAGAACAAAATTTCAGAATAGTGAAGGAGAGGAGGTTTCTCAAGCTATACTCCCTTAAGCTAAATTGCAAGTATTAACCACTGCATATTGACAATCTATAATAATATTGTAAGCACATAATTGTATTTTTTTACTATCTATAAAACATAAAGCTAACTAGATTAAATATATCATCTCAATTAATCATTACAAATCTTTTTGAGTTTGAGCACCACTGTTAGATTAGAACCCTTCCCCTTGATGGTTTTGAGGTGGAGGAGACCTAGCCCAGGGGTCTTGCTTAAAGATGGTGATCATGCTGCTTGCAAGTCAAGGACAGAATCACAGGCAGCTGGATTCTAAGCTGAATCAGTCACTGATGGGCAGGGCTAAGCGGTGGTTCAGGGCAGTGACTCTACGGCGGAGAATCACATGGTGAGCTTGTTGGATTTCCCTTTTCTGGGCACCAAACCCCAGCGATGTTGCTTGTTCAGTAGGATGGATTGGGGCTTGTGAATTTACGTTTCTGTCAGGCTCCCAGATGATTCTAAGCTTCTGACCTGAGGATCCCACTTTGGGTAACCCTGGTGTGTGGCTCTGAAGTCAGTCTAGTGAGGTTTGAATCCCAACTCTAGCATTAACTACCTGTGTGAACTTGGGCCTTGGGTTTTTCATCAGTAAAATGGGAATAATGTCAGAAACTACTTCACAGGTTGTTATGCGGAGTCCATGGGTCAATACAAGTAAAGTGGTGTCAAAAGGTCCTACTATGCCCACCGTAAGTGGTGCTATACCACCACCACCACCACCACCACCATGGGTCATTTTCAATAGAGCTATGTCATCAAAGAACATATGTGGAATCTAAAACATGCTACAAATGAACTTATTTACAAAACAGAAACAGACACAGAAAAAGAACTTATGGTTACCAAAGCAGACGGGGGGTGGGGAGGGATAAATTAAGACTTTGGGATTAATATATACACACTACTATGTGTGTATATATTATACACAACAAGGACCTACTGTATAGCACAGGGAAGTATATTCGATATCTTGCCAGAATGGAAAAAGATAATGGAAAAGAATGGAAAAAGAATAGAGGTATATATATAAAACTGAATCACTGCTGCACACCAGAAAGCAACACAATATTGTAAATCAACTATAATTCAATCAATCAATCAATCAATAAAAGAACATGCTAGACGTAGGTGGACAGACAGACAAGAAACTGAAAGAGAGAAGGACACAAAGCTGACTATAAAGTGAACTACCTCTAAAGAGCTTCAGTGTTTGCTCAAAAGAGAATGCTGATAGCACGGACGCAAAATAGTGTTCTGTCAGTGAGTGATTTGACCTCAAAACACAAGTATACCGGGCGTTCCCTGAAGGCAGGACTGCATTTCTCTCAACCCCATACAAGGTCCGGTACGAAACTGGTGCTCATTTATTGACTGAATGAACCAACAAGCTCTGACTTTGGAAAGTCACTTTACCACTCAGTTTGCAGTTCCACTAAATAGGGAAAATGCTTGGTTAAAACGTGTGCATGCGCACGCGCGTGCACACACACACACACACAGAAATCTCTGAGATGTTGCTTTCTCCAGACTAGAGAGAAAATTCCAGAGGCACAGAAAATTTAAGTGATTGCCCTTCAACAAGGAAGAGGTAGAGCCAAAACTGAACTACCAAAAAAAAAAAAAAAAAAACTGAACAATTACCATTCTCAGTCCATTCTGCCAAGTACAGTCTGTATGTGGGAGCAGAGGTAATTACATATTAATTTTTCTTTGTAACAATGACATTTATAGTAGGAGATAATATAATTTAGATGGTATGCATCAGCATCTTCTTAAAAGAATTTCTGAAACTATCTCTTCTTTATTCCCACTGCCTAACTGAGCCTTTATCAATGGAGAATCCTGCTGCAGAAACTGTTAAAAGACTCCATGAAGACTGAAAACTTAAGTAACTGCTAATTAGAAATTGGTTTTTATTTTTAAATTAAAAAAGAAAGAAAGAGGGGAACATGTTTAAAGGCTGGCAGTTAATCTATATGCTTTTTAGCCATTTTAAGAGACTAGGAATCTGAATCTTTTGTGGAGGTTCTAGACTTCTGTGAAGACTGGAGGGAATGGCCTAGAGTTTTCACTCTAGTTTTCTCTGGGATGCTGGTAATTCTTTACAGCATATGACATAGTTATAGATGTAGTTATAGATACAGATACTCCTATTTAAATACTTTTCTCCTGACACATTCAGGAAAACTCCATCTGGTGGATGTAGGTTCATTGTTTTTTTTTTTTTTTTGGTTGGGTACTCATCATCTTCTGTACAAAATATACATCTTTCTTCTGTCCATATCATAAACCCAAAATATCCCCCATGAAATATATTGAATAAAAAAACCTAGACCGGTAAGTGACCTTATCAATCTCAGCCCTATGTCATCATTTAAATGATAACCATCACATCCACTCTTCCCTGCAGACTTGTGTGAGCTGCATGTCATGCCTGTGGTTCACTGACACCGTAACCACTCCTCACTGACGCTCGAGGACATTGCCTTTCCTTTGCAAATGACGAAGCTGAAGTGCAGAGACTTTAAATAAGGTGACATTTAATGTCCAGTCATGGACTGGACAAATGATGTTTAACTTCTCCGTCTCTGATCTTTCCAGTATATCAAACAATAACTCACGTAAGCTCTATAAAGGTCACTCAATTCTCTCAAGGTCAGGAAGTTATTTAACACCAGAGCTACAATTAGAAGGCTGCTACTTATTGCAAGTAAGCTCAATTTGTTTCTAAGAAGGGGATGTAGATTTTTCATACCACTCTTTTTTAACTCATTCCAAAAAGTAAATATCTCAGATCTACAAGCTTCCTTCATTGAAGCATTGATAACACTCCTTCCTATCAAAGGGCTGCATTCCACTCTGGTCTCTAAGGGCTTGTATGCCTTGATGACAGCTCATCTGAGTCACCCAAACCACTTATTTGTAACCATCTCCTCTCATTTTGTCATACAGCAAAGCCTGTCATCTCTTTCAGTCTTTAAACTGTCTTGCATTTCAGTGTTCCTGACTTTTCAGAAATTAATACCACAACCAAATGCAGCATGATCACAGATCCCTTTGAACTCTGGGTCAAAGCTGAATGTGGGCTAAGACTTTGGTTATATATGAAAAGCCTTCCAAGACTTATAATTGGGATTGTTTGGGAGAAATTTGCACACAAAGAGCAAGGACAATTATTTAAATTCAAAAAGCTAATTTAGTAGTAGGACTGAAATTCTAGCCTATTTACTTTCAATTTAGTATTTTTCCCTCTCTCAGAGCTGGAGCTATATATCTAAGTTGTTAAATCATGTTTCCATTATCCTATCCCAATTGTTAGCACACCTCCATCACACCCATAGAGGATACTTAATACATAATTTTTAATAAATGTGTGCAAGGATAAGTGGCCATGAATGAGTAACACAGAGAGCATGGAATGAGAGCATTAGTATGCACTGCTGCACAGGTAGTCTCACTCTCATGACACCAACCATGTCCTTCACATCCCTGGACGCATAAGATGTTGCCCCTATTTAGCAATGCAACCACTTTGAGTCCTGAAAATGACCAGATAACTTAGAGTTAATTTATGAACAGTTCTAGACAACACATAAGTTCCTCTTCTTTTTTTTTTTTTTTTTTTTTTTTAAGGCACCTGTTTTTTGTCTTTTGTTTTAATTTTAGCCGTACCGTGTGGCTTGCAGGATCTTAGTTCCCCAACCAGGGATTGAACCCCGACCCTCAGCAGTGAAAGCATGGAGTCCTAACAATTGGACCACCAGGGAATTCTCGACAACACCTAAGTTCTTTTTTCTTTTATCTTTTATATAGAGATGGGTATACATGTAAAAAAATTTCTTTCCTGCATATTTTTAACATTGTCCTTTTATCTTAAAGAAAGGAATTGTGAAAATAAGCAAAGACCAACCTAAGCAAAGACCAACCAAATGAGAACAAGCAAAAGTTATTTATTCAGAGGTGCTGTAGCAAAGAAGTCAGCTGCCATGGCTTGTGATTTGGCAGAGACCCAGGAGAAGTCAGAAGAGTGAGGAAGCGTTACAGAGGAAAGACGGGAAGACTTCAAGCATGCCCTGATTGGAGGCTGTTGCCATGGGGAAGTGGGAGGAAAACTAAGCAGAAAGGAAGCTTCCTAGTTGATGATGTGATTGGTCAGGGGTGCATATTTGGCTTTTTCTATTTGGTCCTCAGTTGAAAATGGAGACAAAAATGAGGGAAGCTGTGAACTATTAATCGAATTCTGGCCATTTTGAGCCAACTTTACAGGAGTTATTGTTTTAATTCCTTGATTGTTACTAGAGACTATTTTTTTTTTTCTGACTCCTCAAACGACTGACTTAGAGATTGCAGGCTGGCATCCTGGGTTGGTTACTGTAGCTAATGGGTTGGTTTCCTGGGCTGGTTGCCACAGGCTGTGGGTTGGAGTTCTATTTTTATAAATGGTCTATCTATTGTCTATTTGTATATTCAGTTGCTCAGAATGGAGAGTTATTCAATGTTTTCAATGTTTTGAATTTTGCTTTTGTTTTGTGCCTTTAAAACGGGTCTCTGGAGAGATGTAATGGCAGCACAAGACACCCCTACTTTTTGTCCCCCATTTTAATATTTAAAATTTAAAATTTGGTATCTGTGCGTGAACAAAAGTGCCTCTGTGGAAATTGTAGAATCCAGCTGCATATGTGAAGGGACTTATCCACCACTGGGTAACAGGTAGCCAAACCTGGGTACAGGCTATGGAACCAGCGGGAGCCTGTAAGCCAGCCTCAGCCATTCTCAGCCACATCAGGGAATATCTGCAGAGTGCTGACTTGGGCAGACATGAGCAGTCAAGAGAGCCTTTGGCAAAGAACTCTGCCAGCACCATCCCTGCCCCAATGTGATAGGGCATAGGGCTGAACTAGCCAGCAATGACTTCTCTCATCAGAGAAAAGGAGACCAGTGAGTGAGTGCCAGCCTTCTCTGGCTTTGCAGGACACAGCTAAAGAAACGTTTCTCTGCCAAAGCACTCAGAGTACTGAAGCGAGCCCTCCACTGTGGGCCAGTGGGTAGCGGGGGAAGGCAGGAAATCAGGAAAGAAGCAAATAAGAATATCAGAAAGCACAAAAAGGACATGGTTCCTGTTGACTGTGTTAAGGACTCCAGCAGGAAAACTACCCATAGCTGCTCGGAAAACTTCACCTGAAGATCCCTCCACCTGGCTCTCAGGCAGCCCCAATACCTCAAGTGCTAAGCCCACACCAACTCCCACTCTGTAGCTGGCTTTTTATGTGCATTCCCCAGGGCTGGAGCAAGAACCAGCTCCGGTAGTTATAGAATGCTCTCAGAGAATAGACCAGAATCTGCAGGAAAGAGAGGAAACACAAAAATGAGCCCTAGCTCCACCATCAGGAAAACAAAACAGAGGTTTCCAGCAGCTGGTGGCTGGTAATCAAGAGAAGATTTACAAGCTTAAAGATTCTGCCACAAGAGGGAGAAAGAAGCATGGAGCAGGTGTATCCACAAAAGGGCAGAGCAAGCTCCAGATATAAGCAGCACCAACAAAAATATTTCCTACCTGAAAGCAGCTAGTAAAGATTGGAGAAGGCAACTGCTACTTCAAATGCAAAAACGACAACACAAAACTACAAGAAACATGGAGAATAAAGGAAACATGCCATCACCAAAAGATAACAATAATTATCCAGTAACCAAGCTCAAAAATGGGCAATTTTGTGACTTAACTGATAAAGAATTCAAAATAGCTGTTTTGAGGAAACTCAAAGAGTTACAAGAAAACAGAAAATATGATTCATCAAAATCAAAAAAACAGTACATGAACAAAAGGAGAAATTTAGCAAAGAGATATAAATCATTAAAAAGAACTAAACAGAAATTCTGAAACTGAAGAGTTCAATGACATTGCAAAGAAAGCATCAATATCAAAGTAGATCAAACAGAAGATAGAGACAATGATCTAGATGATAAAAAATGGAAATAACCCAGTCAGAGAAGAACGAATTAAAAAGAATGAAAAGAAAGAAGAAAGCCAACAAAATCTATGAGAAACATCAAAAGAATAACTCTCAGAATCACTTGATTTCCAGAAGAAGAAGAGAGAAAGAAGGGCACAGAACGTTTATTTAAAGGAGTAATAGCTGAAAATTTTCCAAACCTGCGGAGAAACTTGGACTCCAAGTTTATAGGGCTAAAAGACCACCCCATCATTTCAGTTCAAAAAGATCTTCTCCGAGACATATTATTTAAAAAACTGTGAAAATCAAAGACAAAGGAATAACCCTAAAAGGAGCAAGGAGAAAAGACTGTAATCTACAATGGAAAATCCATTAAGCTATCGGCAGGATTCCTAGCAGAAACGTTCTAGGCCAGAAGAGTGGGATGATATATTCAAAGTGATGAAAGGAAACAAATCCAACCAAGAATACCCTATCCTGCAAAGTTACCCTTCAGAAATAAAGGAGAAATAAAAACTCTCCCAGACAAACAAAAGCTGAGGGAGTTCATAACCCCTGGACTTGCCTTTAAACACTACAGAAAGAAGTTTCAAGCTGAAATAAAAACATGGTAATTAGTAACATGAAAACATATGAAAATACACAACACACAGGTAAAAGTAAATATACATCACACTTAGAAAATAATAATCCTGTAATACGATGGGGTGTTAACAAATTAACTTTAGTATAAAGGTTGAAAAAAAAGATTATCAAAAATAACTATTGCTACTCTAATTTGGTAATGAATGCAAATATAAAAGAAGATAAATTATGGCATCAAAATCATAAAGGTAAGAATAAAAAGGTAGAGTTTTATACACGATCAAAGTTAAATTGTTATCAGTTTAAAGTGGTCTGTTTTATCTATAAGAGATTTTATGTAAGCTTCATGGTAACCACACAAATAAAGAGAAGGCAATTAGAGCATACCACCATGGAAAACCACCAATTCACAAATGTGGGCAATAAGACAGGCAAAAGGAAAAACTGAACTGTAAAACAGTCAGAAAGATATTAAAAAGATGTCATTAGTAATTCTTATGATATAAGAATTACTCTAAATGTAATTGCATTGAATTCTTCATTCACAAAGCACAGAATGGTTGAATGGATAAAAAAATAAGAACCAACTGTATGCTGTGTACAGGAGATTAACCTAGCTTAAAGGACACATGTAGATTCAAAGTGAAGGGATGGAAAAAGATACTTCATGAAAGTAAAAACCAGAAGAAAGACAGACAAAATACACTTTCTATCAGAATATAACATATTACACAGAATATACTTTATGCCAAAAATGGTAACAAAGACAAAGTAGGTTAGTATATAATGATAAAGAATTGACAAATCAACAAGATAAAACAATTGTAAATATATATGCTCCTAATATCAGAGTACCTATATATATTAAGCAAATACTAAGAGTCCTGAAGGGAGGAATAGACTACAATACAATAATAGTAGGGGACTTCAATACCCCAGTTTCAGCAAAAGATAAATTATCAAGAGAGAAAATCAATAAGGGAAGATTGGACATGAATCCTATTTTATATGAAATAGACATAACAGACATATATAAATCATCCCATCCAACAGCAGCATACACATTCTTCTCAAGTCCACATGAAACTGTCTCCACAATAGATCATACAAGGGCCACAAAAACATCTTAGCAAATTTAAGAGGACTGAAATCATACAACAAGTTCCAGTTCAAGATGGCAACATAGTAGATTCCTGAGTTTTCCTTTTCCCATGGATAAATTGAACCTATAGCTACATATGGAATAATTCCTTTTGAAAGCAACCCAAACTAGTAGAATGGCTCCTATACATCAGGTGAATGAGAAAAAAAATCCACATCAAAATGGGTAGGAGAGCCTAGACATAATCTCACCATAAACCCCACTCCCAGCACAGTGACAAACAACTGGGAGGGGACTCACAATTCCCAGTTTCTACTTTAAAAGTAAAGGGTTTGGACCCCATGACTTGCAATCCAACTTATAAGACTTCCACCTGAGAGACAAGATCCCAGAACATTTAGCTCTGAAAGCCAATGGGGCTTGCATCATGAGACTCACTAGGCTATAACAAACTCTGAAGCAGTTCTTAGCAGGCTTGTGTGGACTCACTGTGGCTATCCACCCACTGTGCAGTGCAAAGGCAGCATACCAAAATATCCAGTTTTTCCAAGAAATAGGCCTATTTGCTTATCTTGAAAGGGGGAAGCTTTTACCTTAACATCTATGGGCCAACTGCCATTCTTTCCAAAGACCTGGGAGACTGGTAGGTGCCATCTTAACACGCTTCCTCTGCCTTGCCCCAGGTCACTGATGTTATGAAAGGAGCTTGTGCACACATCTGGTGTCATGGCTTTTGTGGCTACCACACAGAAGACACATCCCTTTATGGCCTGGCCCTGGTGGCCAACAGGGCTTATGTTCAAATATTCAACCAGGTGGCAGGGGCGTTGGTAAGAAAACAAAGAAATAGTTCTTAACTGGCAGTCCCCCCAGTGCTCAGTGCAGGAGCAAACTGAAATGCCCATCTCCCAGTCTTCCCCTGAAAGAGGTATATTTACATACTTTAAAAACTGCTGCTTGGGACTTCCCTGGTGGCGCAGTGGTTAAGAATCCACCTGCCAATGCAGGGGACACAGGCTGGACCCCTGGTCTGAGAAGAACCCACGTGCTGCACAGCAACTAAGCCCGTGCGCCACAACTACTGAGCCCACGTGCCACAACTACTGAAGCCCTGGCACCTAAAGCCTGTGCTCCACAACAAGAGAAGCCACCACAACGAGAAGCACATGCACCACAACAAAGAGTCGTCCCCCCTCTCCTCAACTAGAGAAAGCCCACATGCAGCAACAAAGACCCAACACAGCCAAAAATAAATAAAATGAATAAATTTGTAAAAAACAAAAACAAAACTGCTGCTTGCTTGCAATCAGCCTAGATCCGGGTGCTGACTGAGATCCTCCCCTTTGGGACACTGACAGGTCTTGGGACACCCTCAACTCCTGAGAACCACTAAGAAAAAAGGTCGCTTGGGCATTCACTAAGGTTTGAAAAACAACAAAGAGCTAGGGCAGGGCTGAACACTAAGGATCATCTCCTCCATGAGGCTACACCTCCAAGACTGGCTTACGTAGCTATTTTATCTACTGTATAGAAACCAACACAGAATGTAAAGCAAATAAGGAAAAAAAGAGGAATGTGTTCCAAGCAAAAGAACAATGTAAAACCCTAGAAAAAACCTTAGTGAATCAGACATTAGAAGTTTACCTGATGAAAAGTTGAAAATAATGGTCATAAAGACTCCAAGTTACTGAGGCCATGAGAATAATGTGTGAACAAAGAATTTCAGCAGAGAGATAAAAATATAAGAAAGTACCAAACAGAAATCACAACACAAAACATTATCTCACATTAATGAATGCAGTTACTCAAATGAAAAACACAACAGAGTTTCAACAGTGGTCTAGATAAAGTGGAAAAGAGGATCAGCAAACTCAAAAATAGGAAGATGAAGTTCATCCAGAGTAGCAAAAAGAATAAAAGAATGAAGAATGAAGCTAGCTTAAGGTACTTATAGGCCAACTTAAGTATACTAGTACAGTTGACCCCTGAACAACGTGGGGATTACGTGTGCTAACTCTGTGCGGTCAAAACTGCATATAATTTATAGTCAGCCCTTCACAACTGCACTTCCTTGTTATTTGTGGTACCACGTCCGGGGATTCAACCAATCACAGACTGTACAGTACTGTAAGATTTACTGTGGAAAAGATCCCCCTATACGGGGACCCTCCCAGCTCACGCCCATGTTGTTCAAGGGTCAACTCTATCCACATTATATGGGCCCCAGAATGAGAAGAGAGAAAGAAAGGGGCAAGAAGTTTATTTGAAGATATAATGACTGAAAAATGCCACAACTTGGGGAGGAAAACAGACATTCAGGTCCGGGCAGCCCAGAAAATTTCCAAATGAGATGAATCCAAAGATACTCACACCAAGACATGTTATCATTGAATTGTCAAAAATTACAAAGAGAGAACCTTGAAAGCAACGAGAGAAAAATGATGTGTTATGTACAAGGAGACCCCCTATAATACTATCAGCACACTTTTCAGCAGCAATTCTGCAGGCCAAAAGGACATGATATACTCAAGGAGCTGAAAGAAAAGAAAATTACCTACAAAAAACATTCCACCTAGCAAAGTTGTTCTTCTGAATTGAAGGAGAAATATAGAGGTTTCCAGACAAGCAAAAACTGAGGAGTTCATCACCAGTAAACTGGCCTTACAAGAAATGTTAAATGGACTTTTTTTTCAGCTGAAATGAAAGGACTCTAAGAGAACCCTTATACTTTCATATAAGAAACAAAACATATGAAATTATAAATATCACTGGTAAGTAATCCAGTGTCACAATGGTGTTGGGTTAATCACTACGAAATCTAGTATGAAGGTGAAAACAAAAGCCATGAAAATAACTATAATTACAGTGCCTTGTTAATGGACATTCTAAGTGAAAAGATGTAAACTGTGAAAATAAAAATTATAAAATATGGAAGGGGGGAAAACTAGTAAAAACTGTAGAATTTCAGAATACATTCATACTTAAGTTGTTATCAGCTTAAAATAGACTGTTATAACTCTAAGATATTTCATGTAAGCCTAATGGTAACCACAAAGCAAAAACCAAGAGTAGATGCAGAAAAGATAATGAGAAAGGAGTGTGAGTATACCACTTAAAGAAAGTCAACAAACCACAAAGAAAGAGCTCAAGAGAAGAAAGGAAAAAGAAATTACAAAACTTTCAGAAAACTCTTAACAAAATGACAATAAGTTTATACCTATTCTATAAATAATCACTTTACATGTAAATAAATTTTCCAATAAAAAATTACAGAGTGACTGAAAGAATTTTTTAAAAACCCTCAAAACACAAAAGAATATGATGCTGCCTACAAGAGACTCACTTCAGCTTTAAGAACACACACAGATTGAAAGTAAAGAGATGGAAAAAGATATTCCATGAAAACAGAGAACATAAGAAACCTGGGATAGCTATACTTATATCAGACAAGACAGACTTTAAGACAAGGACTGTAATAAGAGACAAAAATGGTACAACAGGAGCATGTAACATTTGTAAATATTTATACACCTAATATAGGAACACCTAAATATGTACGGGAAATATTAACAAACCTATAGAAAGAAATAAAAATAGTAGGAGACTCCAGTACCCCACTTTCATCAATGGGAAAATCATCCAGACAGAAACTCAATAAGTAAACATTGTACTTTAAATGATATGAACTTAGCCATTTACAGAATATGCCATCCAAGAGCAGCGTAATACACATTCTTGTCAAGTGAACATTGAACTTTCTCCAGGATAGGTCATATCTGTCTTACTACTTCAGTTTCCTGTTCATTTCTCAAGCATATTTCAGTGAACATAGAATCGATGGATGATAGCACTTTTCTTTCAGCACTTGAAAAATATTGTGTTAATTTCTTCTGGCTTCCTAGATTAAGAAGAGAAATCCTCTATGATTTGAATTGGGATTCCTTTATTAATGATGCACCATTTCTCTCTGACAGTTTTCAGGGGTTTTTTATTTTTAGTTTTCAAGAACTTATTTTTTCAAGATTTATTTAATTTTTTGGTTGTGTCGGGTCTTAGTTGCAGCACGCAGGATCTTTCATTGAGGCACACTGGCTTCTCTTTAGTTGTGGTACACGGGCTCCAGGGCATGTGGGCTTTGTAGTTTGCAGCACGCAGCCTCTCTAGTTGAGTTGCACAAGCTCAGTAGTTGTGGCACATGGGCTTAGTTGCCCCCGCGGCATGTGGGATCTTAGTTCCCCAACCAGGACCCAACCAGGGATCGAACCCACATCCCCTGCATTTGAAGGCAGATTCTTTACCACTGGACCACCAGGGAAGTCCCAGTTTTCACAAATTTAAAGATGACATGTCCTGGCAGGGATGCTATGTGGTTTGTTCTGTTTGGGTTTCATTTGAAATCTTGGATCTATAAATTTGTGTGTTGTCAAATTTGGGAAATTTTCAACTATTACCTCTTCAAATAACCTTTCAGCCCCATTTTCATTCTGTTCTAATTCTGACATCCTGATGATCTAAATATTGGCTTTATCTTAGTGTATTTTCATTTGTTTTTTCTGATTGTATGAATTCTATTGTTCTTTCCCCAAGCTTACTGTTTACATCCTCTGTTCTACCCAATCTACTATTGAGCCCATCCAGTGATTTTTTTTTTTTGAATTGGCATTATTTTGTTAGTAATCTAATTTCCATTTGCTTCTCTTTTTTTAATAACTTCTAGGGTTTTGTTTACAGATATTTTGCATTTTTTTCATTTGCTCATACATACTTTGTAATTAACTTTGAAGCTCTTTTACTATGACTGCTTTCAGTTACTTATCAGATAATTCCAACACCTGATTAATTTTAGTCTTGGCCTCAGCTGATTTTTCCTCATTAAAGTTTTGATTCTCTTGGTTCTTGGTCTTGTGGGTGATTTTCAATAGTATTCTGTACATTTTGGCTATTATGACCTAATACTTTTTTGAAGAAAATAGTTTCTATCTTTTTAAGGAGATTTCATTTTCCTCTGATTTTTCAAAGAATGAGGTAATCCCACAATTTTCATTTAATTGTGCTCACTGAGATACAAAGAGAACAGATTTAAGAGCCCCCTTTGGTTCAGCAACACTCAGAATTTCTTTAGATTTTATTTGAAATTTCTATTATCACAATGTAGAAGTTCAAAATAATAATGCTTTGATGTGTTTCACTGCATGAAAAATATTTTCAAAGTGCTTTTGTAGAGTGATACTGCCTTTTCACAAATTCTCTTTATAAGAATATCCATTGTGTTACTGTTTATCCTTGAACACTGTTTATTCCTACAATGAATTAACTAAACTATTTTAAAGCATCATTCCTCTAAGCTGAGTCTAAGGAGATGATGTTTTGGGGGATCGTTCTGGGGTCTCCGCTGCAGGTCAAATAATGCTTAAAGTTTTATAAAAATACTTTGGAAGATCTGATAACACAGTGTAAGCTGGAGTGCTCCTAAATCTGTCTGTAGAAGTTACCAGTGAGATAATCTAAGGCTTGCCCTTTTCTCTTGGGTGGTCTACAACAAAACTGATACACTTCAATTTGAATGAGGCATTTTGCAATTTACCAAGATTATTAATTCTTTCCTCTCATAAGCCATATTATCATAATCTTCTCTGCTGGGTCATGCAAAGGCTTGAAAATAAACATGAACACATTTACCAGCCCACAGTTATTTTCTTCTTCTCAGAAAAAAATATAGGTAGTATAAAACAAAACAAATATAACATCTTAAAACATATTCTATAGCATATTGTTATTTGTCATGGGAAGTACCCTTTCTTACATAATATAACTTTATGGCCTTCAGTTTTATCTTAAGTGGCAAAGAAAAAACTTATCAGATTCCATATGAATGATCTCTTTGCAAATCCTCCTTTAAGTGGCCCAAATTTAAAAAATATATTTTCCTTAATACTTAGAAAACAAAACCATAACCCATTCTATCTACTCTTTTAATATTGACTATTATTCAATTTTATATTCTCTTGCTATATGGATATATGTATATGGGTATATGTATGTATGTATGTATATAGAGAGACAGAGAGACACAGAGATAGACCACATGTCCTCATTACCACAACAGAACTGAGAAGAAAGATAAATCACTACTAAAATTAAATTAGAATACACAAAAGAAAAGAAAATATCTTAGTAACCAATGTGTCGGAAATGGGAAGAAGAATGCACAAAAACTCACTCTGATTTGGTACTCCAGCTTTGAGCCTAACTATTTTTGCAATAGTGGGAAACATCACATTATTTCTCCAGATTTTAATTTTATCTTCTGTAATATATTGGCTTAAACATCCACAATGCCATATGTCTAAAATTCAGGTTTATGTATTTTATTGGTGTCAATAATTTGCCCCCCCATAAAACCTGCCTAACTCACAACTGAGAGAATCACAGATTTCTGAAATTGTTTAAATAGTTCTGGAGAGACTATTTCTTCATGGAGTGGTCTGACAGGCTACCCAGTGGTGGCTGCCATTTTCTTCCTAGACTGTTCTAACAAGATACTGTGAGACTTCCTGCTGGTGATGACATTTGCAGCAGAGACCAAAAATTCTGAAGTTGTCCAGATGTTTTGATGGCCCCTGGAACATGATATCTACAAATCTAGCTCCCACTTCTTTTCAGATCACCTTACCTTCTCCATGGTTTCAATGACTTAAAAAGATGAATATATCATTCATTGTCATTTTTACTACATTTCAGTAAACAGCCTATGAAAGAGTTCTAACTTATGTCCTCTCTTTAATCTTATAGAGATATAAGAGAAATCACTATTCTGTCCCATGAGTCTTGGGTTCAAAAAGTGTATGTAGAAAATAAGCCAGAATCAAGCTGAGCTATGGACCTATATTGTCTTCACAATGGTCCAGCACTCTTCCTTCCTCATCTGCTCTACCACACCCTGTCCCTGAATTATGCTCTTCTAAGAAATGTGTATTGCTGAACTCTTCCTTTGGTTAGGAAGGTGGTCCTACAGGTGGCTTTGAAACCCCCCACAGATAAACCTGGCTGGACAATCTTTTTATTCTCCAGTATAATGATTTTGCAGGATGGTTTCCAAGTTGGGACTGTCTCCTCAGGGCTCCCTACTTAATGTCCATACACAGAAAAGGACCATATTTTTTTACTATTTATCAAGGTAGGATGTGAAGTAGAGGAGGTGACTCTGAGTAAAATATTAATAATCATTAGTTACACTATGACTAGCTATTAACGGTATTTCATGAGGTGTTCATGTGCCAGACACTCACTCTCACATTTAATTTCTCTCTCTCCCCCTCTCTTTCCTCTCTCTCTCTCTCGATCTATATATCTATTTCTCACAAATATAGATACAAATACCTGCCTCACAAATACAAGATTCAAAATTGCATATATTTTTATATATATATATATATATATATATATATATATATATATATATATATATATATAATTTGTAAGACAGGTGTTATATTTCTTCCATACAGAAAACAGGAGCACCAAAGAAGGTAAAGCCCTCTTATCTTCTTTTCTTGACCACAGGATGTCTTATGGACATGCAAATTAATGTTATAATACAAATCAATGAATATCATGGAAAATGTTTATGCCTTTTGTGTTCTGAATTCTTGCAAGAACAATGTTCTTAATCATAAAGAAGATCCTAGTTGATTAATGAGGCCATTATCCTGTCCTACCAAAAATTATCACTGTTATCACTACTCTAATCACCGTCATTAAGTCTAGTATATTTTTTGACTGAAGTGGTTTATTTAACGGTTGAAACAAATCAAAAGAATATTTCATGATATATAAAGATTATATGAAATTCAAAATTCAATATCCAGAAATAAAGTTTCATTGGGTCACAGCCACACTTACTGACCTACATACAAACTGTCTGCGGCAGCTTACATGCAATGACAGAATTGATTAGTTGTGACAAAGATGATCTGGCCAACAAAGCCAAAAATATTTACAGTCTCCCCCTTGACACTAAACGTTTGCCAATCCCTTGAGCTAAAATGCTGACATTCAAAAGCACCACCTAGTAGACCACAGAACTTGGTGAGGAATGCTATCTTCAAACCAGGTCACATATGGGACAGTAAATGTGGAGTTAACTATCTTTATTTTTTGGTACAGATTTTTTTTTTAAGTAGATGGTATCACAAGATAGAGAATGCCTCAGCAATCTTTAATAACAGGCACAATATTTCTGTTCACAGAGAATTAATTAATGCATGTGTTTAGAAATCACTAAGCAAACTATAATTAATGAACAAGGTGATAAAATATTTATAAGAAACAGACAGAAAACAATAAACAAAGTACATTACAAAGTGAATATATTACACTTAATAATTTCTAAAATCTTACCAAGATACATAGTTAATTTTACAATTTGCATGCTGACTTGTGCATTTTATTTAATTGAATAATTTCCTATTTGCAGAGAAAGAGATTGTTTTCATTTGCTGAGTCAAACCTTTATGTAGGACTTCCCTGGTGGTGCAGGGGTTAATAATCCACCTGCCAATGCAGGGGGCATGGATTCAAGCCCTAGTCCGGGAAGATCCCACATGCCGTGGAGCAACTAAGCCCATGTGCCACAACTACTGAGCCTGTGCTCTAGAGCCAGCGTGCCACAACCACTAAGCTCATGTGCTGCAACTACTGAAGACCGCACACCTAGAACCTGTGCTCATCAACGAGAAGCCACTGCAATGGGAAGCCCGTGCACCACAACTAAGCATAGCCCCCGCTCGCCACAACTAGAGAAAGCCTGCGCAGCAATGAAGACCCAACACAGCCAAAAAGAAAACCTTCATGTAGAATTAGCAAATTGGGAAGCAATTTATGTTTAGTATTTTACTGGGCAGTATTATATTTAATATATATTACAACTGAAAACAAATACAATTATAAATCTTGGGGGGAGAAGCAGAGCTTGATTTGTATTCATAATTCTGTACACAGTGTTCCCCATATGATAAATTTCTAACATTTCAACATATACAAAATGTACCTGCAAATTAAAAGCACTTTTTTCTTTTAAGCAAACACATTATAAAAATTCAATTATTATTTCTCTAAAATGACAGGATTGAGTTTGCTTACAATTTGAATTCTGGAGGTTTGTTTTTTGTTTGTTTGTTTTTTGCTCTCTGGGTTATATTCTTTAAATAAATTACCCGATGATATTTATGAAGAAGAAAAATAATTATACCAAGGTGAATAAAAGGGTGACTCACAAAAAAGATAGTACTATTTTTCTTCAAAATTAGCATGTGGCTTCAAAGTAAAAAGAACATTTCTGATTTGATTTTTAAACCTGGCCTGCAAGCATTTAATCATTTACCCAGAAGGAGATTAATGCTACCATGAAGCTATCATGAAATTAAGGAAAAGACAAAGAAAAGAGAACACAAAGTTGCCACTGGAGAAGCTGAGGATATGGGCTCTCTGCATCCACAGAGGACAGTCGGAAGGAGCAGCAGTGGGGAACATAAGTGTCCAGATAATTTGCAAGATGCTGCCTTCTGTTTGAAGCAGTATTTTTGATACATTCTTGTTTTTCATTGTGGTAACATGCATAACAAAAATTGTCCATCTTAACCATTTTTAACTGTACAGTTCAGTGACATTAAGTACATTTACCTTGTTGGGCACCATGAAGCTTCAGAAATATTTCATCTTCCAAGGTTAAAACTTTGTGCCCATTAAGTGCTAACTAACTCCCCATTCCCTTCTCCCCAAACCTGTTGCAATAAACCTTTCACTTTCTATCTCTATGAATTTGATTTCTATAGGGACCTTATTTAAGGGGAAGTATATGGTATTTGTCCTTTTATGACTGGCTTATTTTACTAGGCATAATGTCCTCTAGGTTCATCCAAGTTGTAGCATCCAGGAAAAAATATAAGAATAAATTAATTGTCAGATGCTTTGAAGACATCATTTGAGAGGATATGAAGCTAAAGTAGTGATATTCTGGCCATATAATTTTTAATAATGTCATCAGAGAATGAAGTGAAAAGGAACAAATTTGTGACAGAGGCACGTCTCTGATACTGGGATTCATGACTGTTTTACTGTGAAAGTATTGGAAAATAAGTATCAATTTAGAGCGGCATTTCTACTGTCTTAACAGTTAATATTAACAATTTTAACTAATCATAGCATTTATACTTCATACTATTTTGTGGGCTGCTCAGTCCACTCTGTAATATTGTATCCTGTAACTTTAGAGAAATGTTAACATTCTAGTGTTCCGCTCCAGGTGACACAATTCTGAGAAGTTTCATAATTGAGAACTGGAAAAGCTGAGAATACTTAGCAAACAGAAGACCTGGAGAAACTCAATAGCTGTCTGCCTACCTATATGGAAAGCTGAGAATGTGGAAGAAGCTTAGTGGTACTCGAGGTGAATTCATAGGGAATGGATGGAAGTGAAGCAAGAGAAGATACTGACGCAACCAAAAGAAGGATTCTCCAGTATCAAAACTACCTTGCTTGTCAAAGTAGTGAGCTTCCCATCACTAAAGGTATTCATGCAGAACCAGGGACTATCAGTTCAGGAAATGTGTTCTCAAGTGCTCTGTATGCTCTAAAAATTTGACAAAGTGACATTAAAGAACTACTTAATACTTAAGGATTTATTTATAAAATGAAAGTATTTGGGGGCTTCTGCACAGGGTTAGTAACTGGAATTTATAAATTAACGAGAATTATGGTGTGAAGGGTTGGGGGAGGGATAGTTAGGGAGTTTGGGATTGACACGTACACACTGCTATATTTAAAATGGATAACCAACAGGGACCTATTCTATAGCACAGGGAACTCTGCTCAATATTATGTAACAACCTAAATGGGAAAAGAATTTGAAAAACAACAGATACATGTATATGTATAACTGAATCACTTTGTTGTACACCTGAAACTAACAAAACATTGTTAATCAACTATACTCCAATATAAAACAAAAAGTTAAAAAAATTAATGGGAATTATGTTTATGTACATCAGTATTTAACTCAAACTATAAAATCAGTTTTCTATCATCCTACCATTTGATTTTCATTAAAATATGCTTTAATACCAGTCCTGTCTGGTTACCTTCAATTCATAATATTTTGCTATGATTCCAAAAAGAGCTTGCCAGATATTTTTACCCAATAATGTCGTGCATCTACCATTATACTGTCTCTGACATCCATGACACAATGTTGTTTTCTCTGAGAAACTCCTGCCATGACAGCAACCCGCCCCCCCCTTATAAGGACCATTATGATGAGTTGACCACACAAAAGTCCCCCATATGAAACTGTCCTCTAATGAACAATCTTTATCCTTTGAAATGTCCCCAAACTTCTCATTTGCCCCATTCAAGCCAACCAAGGATTTGCAAATGTGTCTGAAAAACAATTAGAAAGTTTCCCCCAATTGCAAAAATCTCCTTAGTAGAACCCTTGCCAATCAGAGACTGTCTTAGGATTTTTTCCTCCTTTTACTCCATAAGGTTTTTTTCCTCCTTTTACTCCATAAGGTTTTTTTCCTCCTTTTACTCCATAAATCTCTCTCCTTCCTTACATCATGGAGCCTCTGCTCAAAGAAGTCTTAGGAATCATGTGCTGTAAGATTATAAATCTTACAAGTCTTTGTTAAATTTGTCTCAGATTTAGTTTGATCATTGATACCTCCTTCCTGAAGATACTGAGCTTTATTACTAAATGGAGTCCACAAGTGAAAAGAGGTATCATAATAAATATCTGTACTGTCATCTTTTCCTCAAAAATATCTTCCCTATAGAGACAGCCTCACCCACCAGAGGGCAGACAGCAGAAGCAAGAAGAACTACAATCCTGCAGCTGTGGAACAAAAACCACATTCACAGAAAGACTGACAAGATGAAATGGCAGAGGGCTATGTGCCAGATGAAGGAAAAGATAAAACGCACAAAAACAACTAAATGAACTGGAAATAGGCAACATTGCAGAAAAAAAATTCAGAATAATGATAGTGAAGATGATCCAGGACCTCGGAAAAAGAATGGAAGCAAAGATCAAGAAGATGCATGAAATGTTTAACAAAGACCTAGAAGAATTAGAGAACAAACAAACAGAGATGAACAATAGAATAACTGAAATGAAAAATACCCTAGAAGGAATCAATAGCAGAATAACTGAGGCAGAAGAATGGATAGGTGACCTGGAAGACAGAATGGTGGAATTCACTGCTGAGGAACAGAATAAAGAAAAAAGAATGAAAAGAAGTGAAGACAGCCTAAGAGACCTCTGGGACAACATTAAATGCAACAATATTTGCATTATAGGGGTCCCAGAAGAAGAGAGAAAGGACCTGAGAAAATATTTGAGGAGATTATAGTCAAAAACTTCCCTAACATGGGAAAGGAAATAGCCACCCAAGTCCAGGAAGCACGGAGAGTCCCATACAGGATAAACCCAAGGAGAAACATGACAAGACACATAGAAATCAAATTGGCAAAAATTAAAGACAAAGAAAAATTATTGAAAGCAGCAAGGGAAAAAACAACAAAAAACATACAAAGGAACTCCCATAAGGTTAACAGCTGATTTCTTGGCAAAAACTCTACAGGCCAGAAGGGAGTGGCATAACATATTTAAAGTGATGGAAGGGAAGAACTTATAACCAAGATTAATCTATCCAGTAAAGATCTCATTCAGATTCGATGGAGAAATCAAAAGCTTTACAGACAAGCAAAAGCTAAGAGAATTCACCACCACCAAACCAGCTCTAAAACAAATGCTAAATGAACTTCTCTAAGTGGGAAACACAAGAGAAGAAAAGGACCTACAAAAACAAACCCAAAACAACTAAGAAAATGGTAATAGGAACATACATATCGATAATAACCTTAAACATGAATGGATTAAATGCTCCAACCAAAAGACACATGCTCACTGAATGGATACAAAAGCAAGACGCATATATATGCTGTCTACAAGAGACCCACTTCAGACCTACAGACACATACAGACTGAAAGTGAGGGGATGGAAAAAGATATTCCATGCAAATAGAAATCAAAAGAAATCTGGAGTAGCAATACTCATATCAGATAAAATAGACTTAAAGAATGGTACAAGAGACAAGGAAGGACACTACATAATGATCAAGGAATCAATCCAAGAAGAAGTTATAACACTTATATAAGCACCCAACATAGGAGTACCTCAATACATAAGGTAACTGCTAACAGCTATAAAAGAGAAAATTGGCAGTAACACAGTAATAGTGGGGGACATTAACACCTCACTTACACCAATGGACAGATCATCCAAACAGATAATTAATAAGGGAACACAAGCTTTAAATGCCACAATAGACCAGACAGAATTCATTGATATTTATAGGACATTCCATTCAAAATCAGCAGATTACACTTTCTTCTCAAGTGCACATGGAACATTCTCCAGGACAGATCACATCTTGGGTCACAAATCAAGCCTCAGTAAATTTAAGAAAATTGAAATCATATCAAGCATCTTTTCTGATTAGAAATCAATTACAGGGAAAAAAAACATAAAAAACACAAACACATGAGGCTAAACAATACGTTACTAAATAACCAAGAAATCACTGAAGAAATCAAAGAGGAACTCAAAAAATACCTAGAGACAAATTACAATGAAAACATGACAATCCAAAACCTATGGGATGCATCAAAAGCAGTTCTAAGAGGGAAGTTTATAGCAATACAACCCTACCTCAAGAAACAACAAAAATCTCAAATAAGCAATCTAACCTTACACCTAAAGGAACTAGAGAAAGAAGAGCAAACAAAACCCAAAGTTAGTAGAAGGAAAAAAATCATAAAGATCGAGCAGAAATAAATGAAATAAAAACAAAGAAAACAATAGCAAAGAACAATAAGACTAAAAGCTGGTTCTTTGACAAGATAAACAAAATTGATAAATCATTAGCCAGACTCATCAAGAAAAAGAGGGAGAGGACTCAAATCAATAAAATTAGAAATGAAAAAGGAGAAGTTACAATAGACACCACAGAAATACAAAGCATCCTAAGAGACTATTACAAGCAACTCTATGCAATTAAAATGGACAACATGCAAGAAATGGACAAATTCTTAGAAAGGTATAACCTTCCAAGTCTGAAACAGGAGGAAACAGAAAATATGAACAGACCAATCACAAGTAATGAAATTGAAACTGTGATTACAAAAACTTCCAACAAACAAGAGTCCAGGACCAGACTGCTTCACAGATGAATATTATCAAACATTTAGAGAAGAGCGAACACCCATCCTTCTCAAAGTCTTCCAAAAAATTGCAGAGGAAGGAACACTCCCAAACACATTCTATGAGGTCACCACCACCCTGATACCAAAACCAGAAAAAGATACTATAAAAAAAGAAAACTACAGACCAATATCACTCATGAATACAGATGCAAAAATCCTCAACAAAATACTAGCAAACAGAATTCAACAGCACATCAAAAGGATCATACACCATGATCAAGCAGGGTTTATACCAAGGATGCAAGGATTCTTCAATACACGCAAATCAATCAATGTGAAACACATATTAACAACTTCAGGAAGAAAAACCATATGATCATCTCAATAGATGCAGAAAAAGCTTTTGACAAAATTCAACACCCATTTATGATAAAAACTCTCCAGAAAGTGGGAATAGAGGGAACCTACCTCAATATAATAAAGGCCATATGTGACAAACACACAGGAAACATCATTCTCAATGGTGAAAAACTGAAAGCATTTCCTCTAAGACTGGGAACAAGAAAAGGATGTCCACTCTCACCAATATTATTCAGCACAGTTTTGGAATTCCTAGCCACAGAAATCATAGAACAAAAAGGAATCCAAATTGGAAAAGAAGAAGTAAAATTGTCACTGTTTGCAGATGACATGACACTATACATAGAGAATACTAAAGATGCCATCAGAAAACTACTAGAGTGAAACAATGAATTTGGTAAAGTAGCAGGACACACAATTAATGCTCAGAAATCTCTTGCATTCCTATACACTGATGATGAAAAATCTGAAAGAGAAATTAAGGAAACACTCCCATGTACCACTGTAACAAAAAGAATAAAATACCTAGGAATAAACCTACCTAGGGAGACAAAAGACCTGTATGCAAAAACTATAAGACACTGATGAAAGAAATTAAAGATGATACCAACAGATGGAGAGATATACCATGTTCTTGGATTAGAAGAATCAATATTGTGTAAATGACTATACTACCCAAGGCAATCTACAGATTCAATGCAACCCCTATCAAATTACCAATGGCATTTTTTACAGAGCTAGAACAAAAACTCTTAAAATTTGTATGGAGACATAACAGACCCCGAACAGCCAAAGTGGTCTTGAGGGAAAAAAACGGAGCTGGAGGAATCAGCCTTCCTGACTTGAGAGTGTACTAAAAGCTACAGTAATCAAGACAGTATGGTACAGGCACAAAACCGAAATATAGATCAATGGGACAGGATAGAAAGCCCAGAGATAAACCCACGCACCTATGGTCAACTAATGTATGACAAAGCAAGTAAGGATATACAATGGAAAAAGACAGCCTCTTCAATAAGTGGTGCTGGGAAAACTGCACAGCTACATTTTAAATAATGAAATAGAACACTCCCTAAAACCACACACAAAAATAAACTCAAAATGGATTAGAGACCTAAATGTAAGACCGGATACTGTAAAACTCTTAGAGTAAAACATAGGAAGAACACTCTTTGACATAAATCACAGCAAGATCTTTTTTGATCCACCTCCTAGAGTAATTGAAAGAAAAATAAACAAATGGGACCTAATGAAACTTAAAAGCTTTTGCACAGTAAAGGAAACTACAAACAAGATGAAAAGACAACCCTCAGAATGGGAGAAAATATTTGCAAATGAAACAACAGACAAACGATTAATCTCCAAAATATATAAACAGCTCATGCAGCTCAATATCAAAAAAACAAAAAACCCAATCCACAAATAGGCAGAAGACCTAAATAGCCATTTCTCCAAAGAAGCTATACAGACGGCCAAGAAGCACATGAAAGGATGCTCAACATCACTAATTATTAGAGAAATGCAAATCAAAGCTAAAAACGAGATCACCTCACACCAGTTAGAATGGGCATCATCAGAAAAGCTACAACGACAAATGCTGGAGAGTGTGTGGAGAAAAGGGAACCCTTTGCAGTGCCGGTGGGAACGTAAATTGATATGGCCACTATGGAGAACAGTATGTAGGTTCCTTAAAAAACTAAAAATAGAATTATCATATGACCCAGCAATCCCACTACTGGGCATATATCCAGAGAAAACCATAATTCAAAAAGACATATGCACCCCAATGTTCACTGCAGCACTATTTACAAGAGCCAGGTCATGGAAGCAACCTTAATGCCTATCGACAGACGAATGGATAAAGATGTGGTACATATGTATAATGGGATATTACTCAGCCATAAAAAGGAACTGGGTCATTTCTAGAGATGTGGATGGATCTACAGACAGTCATATAGAGTGAAGTAAGTCAGAAAGAGAAAAACAAATATTGTATATTAACACGTATATGTGGAACCTAGAATAATGGTACAGATGAACCGGTTTGCAGGGCAGAAATTCAGACACAGATGTAGAGAACAAACATATGGACACCAGGGGGGAAACTGGAGGTGTGGGGTGGTGGTGTGATGAATTGAGAGGTTGGGATTGACAAATATACACTAATATGTATAAAATGGATAACTAAGAACCTGCTGTATAAGAAAGTAAATAAAATGAAATTCAAAAAACAATATCTTCCCTATAACTTCTGAATAAAGTCTGAAATATCAGGGAGAAAAGCTTTCTTTATGTAGTTTAGGAGTAGAGTATAGAGAGTGACAATGGCAGGGATTTGAACTGAGTGCAGTGGTGTGCTAATGTTTCAGAACTATTTCCCCCAAATTAAATACAATAAAAACAAGCCCTGGTTTTTAGTGTGTGTATGGGGCTGATTTCAAGCCATCAATGCGGAGTTGGAAGAAAAGTGCTCAGTGCACTCTGGGATCCCCGGGGGCTGACAGCACCTCTTCTTGAGCATCTTTTGAGACTTTCTAGTACCATTTCACTTCACCCCTCTGAACCTTAGTCTTATTACTTTTAAAAATTAGGTAAGTGTCTAATCATTAAGTTGCTTGTATAAGGTCACACAGCAAATAAGTGTCATGTGGTATCAGCCTCTGCTCTTAGCCCAGTACATCATTTGCAAAACCTCCCTTAGAAAAGGAGTGGTGCTTTAGAAGCATATCAAGCTGTAAAATGAATAAATAACATGTTTTCCAAAGGACTTATTTTTGCTGACTCTGGATGTAATAAAGATGGCTTAAAAGACATGTATACATACACACAGCTTGGATCAGAATACCGAAGACACTTTTCACTACATTCACAGTTTTGTCAAGGGGCAGACCTATCCTAATAAACACCTAACACAGGTAAGAATGGCCATCATCAAAATGTCTACAAATAACAAATGCTAGAGAGGGTGTGGAGAAAAGGGAACCCTCCTACACTGTTGGTGGGAACGTAAATTGGTAGAGCCACTATGAAGAACAGTATGGAGGTTCCTCAAAAAACTAAAAATAGAGCTGTCATGTGATCCTGCAATTCCACTCCTGGGCATATATCTGAACAAAACTATAATTTGAAAAGATGAACTGGTTTGCAGAGCAGAAATTCAGACACAGATGTAGAGAACACACGTATGAACTTACCTTTTCAAACTATAATTTGAAAATATATATTCACCCCTATGTGCATCACAGAACTATTTACAATAGCCAAGACTTGGAAACAACCTAAATATCCATCAACAGATGAACGGGTAAAGAAGATGTGGTACATATATACAATGGAATACTACTCAGCCATAAAAAGAATGAAATAATGCTATTTGCAGCAACATGGATGGACCTAGAGATTATCATACTAAGCGAAGTAAGCCAGACAAAGACAAATATCCTATGATATCACTTCTATGTGGAATCTAAAAAAATGATACAAATGAACTTCTTTACAAAACAGAAATAGACTCTCAGACATAGAGAACAGACTTATGGTTACCAAAGGGGAAAGGCAGGGGAAGGGATAAATTAGGATCTGGGGATAAAAATATACACACTACTATATATGAAATATATAACCAACAATGACCTACTGTATAGCATAGGGAACTATACTCAATATCTTGTAATAGCCTATAATGGAAGAGAATGTAAAAAACGAATACATATATATTATATAATACATATTACATATAAGTATAACTGAATCTTTTTGCTGTACCCCTGAAACTAACACAACATTGTAAATCAACAATATTTCAATAAAAATTTGAAAAAAGGAAAGCACTCAACAAAGATATTCTCTTTGCCGAGTAAGCAATCAAACAAAAATCCAGAGACACTGGACCATTTTTTTTTTTTTTTTGTGGTACGTGGGCCTCTCACTGTTGTGGCCTCTCCCATTGCGGAGCACAGGCTCCGGAGGCGCAGGCTCCGTGGCATGTGGGATCTTCCCGGACCAGGGCACGAACCCGTGTCCCCTGCATCGGACTCTCTACCACTGCGCCACCAGGGAAGCCCTGGACCATTTTTTTTTTTTTTTTTTTTTTCTCCTGGACCATTTTTTATGGCCACATGCTTTGCTGGCTTTTTTACCTTTAGCACAGGTGATCAACTCACCCCAACTCTATTCTCAGATGTGAAAAATTCTCCATGGTTATTTCTGTCTTAATGCAAACCTTGTTTGTTTGTGACCCAGTTTGCTTAGTTGTTGTGGTTTGAAAAGAAATGGAGGGGAGGGGAATGTTTCATTCCTCTTGTTTCTTAATTGGAACCATCTTTTCTTTGTCTCTGCTGAAGAAGCTATAATCTAAAACCTGTGTCTGATGAGGATATCTGGGCCTGTAAGCTTTGGAACAGAAAGTAGTCTTCTGAGGGAAGGTAGAGTGCTCTGTCTGTCAGCGTATTGTTTCAAAGATCCTTCATTTGGGAGAAAAGTGTCCAAGAGTAACTACTGTTCTAATAAGAACTTACTTATCTTTGTAGAAGGGAGGGTTTAGAAGTTTTACTTGGAATGTACTTGGAAAAGGTATGATTGTGAGAAGACTGGAGGGGACTAACTTATAATGAGACTTACTTGTATACTAGTTATTTTACTTTTGCTGTCTCACAAAAAACCTAGAGAAAATATTAACTCCATTTTACAGATGGTGAAACTGAGGTTCACTGTGGGTTGAGACCCTGAAGTCCAGAGCTAGCCCATGGCAGACCTGAGATACTGAATAAAAATCTCTCTGCAATCAAAGGCCATGCTCTTTCTAGACACTACAGCAGGAGCTGGCAAACTATGAGCCAACCCCAACCTGCCACCTGTCTTTGCCCAAAGGTTAAGAATGTTTCTTATATGTTTTTAATAGGTATAAAAAATTAAAAGAAACAGCATTTTGTGACACATAAAAATTATTTGAAAGTCAAATTTTGGTGTCCCTGAAGAAAGTTTTATTGGAATACAATCATGATCATTCATTTCTGTACCATCCACAGCTATTTTCATGCTACAACAGCAGAGTTGAGAAGCTGCATTAGAGACTGTATGGCTTTCAAAGAAATTATTTAGTATCTTGCCTTTTATAGGTAAAAAGTTTGCAGACCCCTGCAATAGACCAGTGGTTTTCAAACTTGAGTGTGCACCAGAACTACCTGGGTGACTTGTTCAACACAGAGGCTAAGCCTCACCCCAGAGGGTCTAGTTCAGCAGGTGTGGGTGGGGTCTGAGTAACCCCACTTCTAACATGTTCCTGGGTGATGGATGCCCTTGCAGCCGGTCTTGCAGTCACCCTTCGAGAACCAGAGGTATTTAATAGGGAAGAGCAAATCTGACTCCATACTAGATCTGTTCCTTTTACTTTAACCCTTGAGCTCTGTTGCCTGTGCTTAGTCATGCTGGCTCTACACCTTTTGTAAAAGAATGTTGTCTATAGCCTGAAATACACAGGATAGCCCATTCTTAAGGCTCTGACCTTTAAGAGTCCATTCATATACAAATAAAAAGTTGCAGGACAGAGAATAACACTTGTCTTATTGGAGGTTTACAGGAACATTGTGACCTGACCTGTGTGGGCAGCTGCAAGAATAAAGGATTCCGAAACCAAGAAGTTTGCAACAACTAACCACGCCCCTCCCTCACCTGGCCTGGGAAAGAGCATTGCTGAAACCCTTTGAGGAGTTAGGGGATTTGGGGTGCATGAGCTACCCATCTCCTTGCATGGCCCTGCGATACACCTTTCTCTCTCCAGACTCCAAGATTTCAGTGCTGTCTGGCCTCACTGTGCATCAGGCACATGAACATGCCCTCAGTAACAGAGATGTTCAGCCCAATTTCTAATTTGCTAAAATGATTTTGCTGATGAAATGGTTTAGCTATTAGTTCAACCAGTGGATTTTGCAGCTAGAGGATAAATCCTCATTAACTCTATGACTCTCCCCGGTCTGGATCTTCTCTTTGTATGATGCACGTAGAACTTAGACTGCTGGAGGATTCTTGTACAGTTGTTTGCATTTCCATGGGTCCAGTTTTGCTTATCTCTATAATTTAAGTTTATTGACAGCAGACTTCAAATAGTTTGTGGCTATATACCCACAAATAGTTGGTGGTCAGTGCAAGGCAGCTCTCACACAGAGTGGATGGCAGAGTAGCAGAATTGAAAGACCAAAGACTCACTTGCTTTAAATCATGACTCTTTTTGCTCTCTACCTAATTTTGCTTTATACCTAAATTTGCTTTCTGCCTAAATTTGGGCATGTCTCTCTCCAAGGGCCTCAGTTTCTTCTGCTGTGAAATTAGCATGATGATGTGTGGATCGTTCAAAGGTCCTCTGAGCTTTAACATCAGGTCAAATACCTAAGGCATATTTAATGTCTAACAAACCATAAACAACCTGGAAGCTCCAGAGGGGTTCACTGCATAATAGTCAAATAAAAGCTCTCAGTCCTTACACTCTCACAAAGAGCATGCAATGTGGGAAGTCTTTCCCTATTCTGGGTTCTGATTGACTTCCACACTTCCCCTGATAGGGGCATGGAATCCCTGACCACATAACGCATTGATACCCACTCCATTGCCATGTAGCCTCCTCCTGGACTGGTGACCAAAGAAACCCTGGATGGCATCTAGATGGACAGTCTCACAAGTGTGCATCCAAAGCAGAGGAGCTGCCTGGAGAACACTGGCCTGCTGTAACCCCCCCAAATGTTAAGAACGTTAGAAAGAAAGGGAGGTTCGGCGCAGTGTCAAGGTCTATTATTTGCTGCAATCTCCCAGAATGGTGCAGAGGTTAAGAACTCCAACATGGAAACTGACCACTGAAATCTGTGGTGTGGCATTAGGTAAGTTTACGAAACCCCAAATTGTTGAAGTAAGTTTAATTTCCCTACTCCTCAGTTTCATCATTTCTGAAAGTGGGGCAATCACAGAACTTACCTCCTATGGTTGCTGGGAGGGACAAATGAGCAATTTATGTAAAGTATAGGCTTGGCCCAAGGGAAGTGCTACTCAGAGCAAACACGTAACACTCTTCCAGGAACTGTGTTGAGTGCTTCCCTGATGGCGCAGTGGTTAAGAATCCGCCTGCCAATGCAGGGGACACAGGTTCGAGCCCTGGTCTGGGAAGATCCCACATGCTGCGGAGCAGCTAAGCCCCTGTGCCAAAACTACTGAGCCTGTGCTCTGGAGCCCATGTGCCACAAATACTGAGCCCACATGCTACAACTACTGAAACCCACACACCTAGAGACCGTGCTCCACAAGAAGGAGAAGCCACCACAATAAGAAGCCCGTGCAGTGCAATGAAGAGTAGACCCCGCTCGCCACAATTAGAGAAAGCCCTTGCAGCAACAAAGACCCAACGCAGCCAAAAATAAATAGATAATAAATAATATAATATTTTTTAAAAAATCAAAGCACTTTATTAGAAAAAAGAAAAGCAAGACAGTATTGATGCATACTGCGAGTTCAATGAAAATACACACAGAGAAGAAAGCCTGAAAGGGTTTGGAACAAAAGGTTATATTTGGGATTGTTGTTAGCATGATTTTGTATTTGAATGCGTATACCTACTTTTTTTCTTTACTGCTATATTTTCTGACAAAAATATTTTGTAATCAGATGTGTATATATGTATTTCTGTTTGTTCTCTGTTTTCATACTGTCATCATGTCTTTATGCCTTTATTTTGCACCATTCTCTGGAATTCCCTACTTTGCCACTCAGACCTGCACCTTCTGGAATTTCCCACTCACTGGCAAAAAAAGGTTCCTGGTGGCATAGTATTCTGAATAAAACTTCCTAATTTCACTCTATCCCATTGGAAAACTGACCACTGTGCTGCTAAGCTCATTTGACAAAGAAGAAGGAGGAGGAGGAAGGTGAGAGAGGAGTTAAAAGAAGAATTATTCTAAGGTCCTAACAGGAAAAACACCTTCATATATTGTCCTCCTCCGGTGACATGTGCAGCATGACAGAGCTCACAAATATCTTTACCAAAAAGATATTGACGGATACTGGGGAGGAGCAGAATTTTCAAAATTACTTTATGACACCACATAGAAAGCAACTTACTTTTGCAGTGTTTGTTCTAGAGCAGGGTACCATGTTAGGTACATTAACATCCAGGAATGTATGTCAGCTAGCTAGTTCTCTGTCAGTATTACCAACAATATAGTCTTTTAAAAACTATTCTCAAACTTTTAAAGAAGCAGCGCTACACAAAGAAAAAATGGAATCTATTGCCATTGGCACCTCCCCCTGCCTCTCACAGACTTGCTTCTAATTACTCAGAGCAAGTTTTCTGCGCCTTGTTTGTTTTTTGTTTATTGAAGTATAGTTGATTTACAATGTTGCGTCAGTTTCAGGTGTGAAGCAAAGTGATTCAGTTATATGTATATAAAACATATATATGGGGCTTCCCTGGTGGCGCAGTGGTTGAGAGTCCGCCTGCCGATGCAGGGGACACGGGTTCGTGCCCTGGTCCGGGAAGATCCCACATGCCGCGGAGCGGCTGGGCCCGTGAGCCATGGCCGCTGGGCCTGCGCGTCCGGAGCCTGTGCTCTGCAACGGGAGAGGCCACAGCAGTGAGATGCCTGCGTACCGCAAAAAAAAAAAAAAAAAAAAAAAAAAAACATATATATGTATTCTTTTACAGATTCTTTTCCCTTACCGGTTATCGCAAAATATTGAGTAGAGCTCCCTGTGCTATACAGTAGGTCCTTGTTGGTTGCCTACTTTATATATAATAGCGTGTATATGTTAATCTCAAACTCCTAATTTAACCCTCCCCCCACTTCCCCTTTTGTAACCATAAGTTTGTTTTCTATGTCCGTGGGTCTGTTTCATAAATAAGTTCATTTGTATCATGCACACCAATGTTCACAGCAGCACTATTTACAATAGCCAAGACATGGAAGCAACCTAACTGTCCACTGACAGATGAATGGATAAAAAACATGTGGTACATATATACAGTGGGATATTACTCAGCCATAAAGAAGAATGAAATAATGCCATTTGAGGCAACATGGAGGGACCTAGAGATGATCATACTAAGTGAAGTAAACCAGACAAAGAAAGACAAATATCATATGATTTGTTTGGTTTTGATTGACGACCATATGCCCATGTACATCTTCTGTTTAAGCCCTGCCCAGGCTCTAGCAAGCATCTCTCCAAAGATGCCATATGCCCTGCCCTCGGTCGGATGGACTTTCTGACACACTCTCCCTTTCTGTTTTTCATGCCAGTCTCTCTCAGGTGGTGCTTTTGAATCCTTTAGCATGGACTAGTATTTATAATAGATTGTTTAGGGCAATATTCTCAAACTTTGCAAAATGTTGGCTGAAAGGGCCCCATTTGTCGACAGGTGTGGAAGTCACATTGGATTGGCTGGTGGGCTTGCTTACGTTTTCCCAAACACAAGATATGATTTTACACCTACTGATCTTTCTCAAATTGTGATGGAGTTATTTTCTGATAAACCCATCATAAGTTGAAAATATCTTAAGTCAAAAATGCATTTAATCCATCTAACCTACTGAATATCACAGCTTAGCCTAGCCTACCTTAAAAATGCTCAGAACATTACCCTATAGTTGGGCAATATCATATAACATGAAGTCTATTATATAATTATAATTATAATTATATAATTATATCTAAAATATATTATAATTATATACAATACAATTATTATACAATTATACAATTATTTGTATAATTATACAATTAATTGTATTATTATTATACAATTATTATACAATTATTATAATTATAATTATATAATTATATCTAAAAACCTCTTCAAAGAAGTTAAAAAACTAAGAGCAAACTAAACTAAACAAAAACAATGGGAAGGAAATAATACAGATAAAAGCAGAAACTAATTAAATAAAGATAAATATAGAATAAAATGATCAACAATATCAAAAACTGATTTGAAAAGCTTTATAAAATTGATAAATTATCAGGAGGTTTGTTGAGAAACAGAGAGAAAGGGAGGGAGGAAGGGAGAACGAGAGAGGAAGACAGAGAGAGAGAGAGAGAGAGAGAGAAAACAAATTGCTGATATTAAGAAAAAAAAAAACTATCGATCTTACTCAAAATCCTGTAAGTATGTATAAATGGATGATAAATGGTCTTTGTGAATAATTCTGTCAGTAAATTGGGCAATGTAGATAAAATAAATTCTTAGAAAAGTAAAACATATTAAAACTGACTCCAGAAGAAACAGAAAATTTGAATAGTTTCAAATCTCTTAAAGATACTGAATTTGTAGTTAAACTCTATAGTTAAAAAATAAATAAATACAGATGTTTTCATTGGTAAAATTTTCAAGCATTTAGAATCAAATTAACACCTATAATACATTTTTTTCCAGAGAATGGAAAAAAGGAGAATAATTATTATTATCTTATTTTATAAAGTTACCTTGGCACAGATACCAAAATCCAATTGAAAAGTAGAAAAAAGGAAAATAATGTGTTAATTAATTTTCTATATAGAGATGCAAAACTTTAAAATCTTTTCAAACCAAATACAGCGATACATAAAAAGGATAATCTATCATGACAAGTGAGGTCTATTCCAATGATACAAGAAAGGTTTAACTTTCTGAAGTCAATCAGTATAGTTAATTACATTAAGAGAATAAAGAAAAAAGCATACAATTTACTTATTAGATACAGGAAAATAACTTGAAAATTTTCTCACAAATTAATGATAACCATTTTAACAACCAAGAATATTCTTGAAACCAGTGAATTCTCTTAATCTGAAAAGGGTATTTTACCTGTTTAGGTTAGATTAGAACCACTACGAATAATATGGCTATCAGTGAGGCAATATAGCAATTTATGGATAAATAAATAAGGAAGAAGCTGGGGGAATTAGAATCTGAAGTTTTGTTGTCAACGATCAGAGTCTGTACCAATTACAACCTGAAGCAAAGGAGCAAGGGAAGAACCTGCTCAGTACAGCCTCAACTGGGGTGGGAAGACTTACGGACTAGGACTTCCAAATGGAGTTGCTTCAGGTGGTGTCTTCCCTTTGGCTAGATGACCTCACAGTGTTTCAGCTTCAGAATAGTCATATTTCTTGTTTCTTACACTGGAACTCAAGGGTCCAAGACTGAATGTTTTTCAGTGACAAGAGGCTGCACTGCTTCTTCTGACCTAATCTGAGAAATCTCATGTTGTCACTTCCGCCACATACTATTAGTTATAAGGAAATCGCGATCCTTATGATATGGAAAGATACAGATCTCGCGTCTGGGTGGAAGCAGTGTCAAAGTTATATTGTGGGAAGGGAGATATTGTGATCACCTCTGAAAAATACAGTCTGTTAACAATTATCTATTTTCTCCAATACCTCATTCTGGAAGATATTTTAGTTGGATAATATAATGTTTGGATTAATTCTTGAAGATTTTTATTTACTTTCTTCATATTTTCCCTTTTATAGTCATTTTTATTATACTTCCTTAGATATTTTGTTTACCCTATAGTCCATTTCTGTATTTAAATGTGATCTTGCTATCATGTTTTTGATTTCCTACAAGTCTTTAATACACTTGGATTTTTTTCTTTTTCTTAAGATCTTTTTTTTGTGAATGTTATATATTTTCTTGTTTTATGGATGCAATATCATAACATCTGTGAGCTTGATACAATTATTTTTCAAAAATCATCTCAATTCCATCACTTTCCATTTTTGTTTATCCTTGTTTCTCTTTATTTTTCTCTCACTGATGCCTGTTGATATTTTATTGGCTGTTGACATTAAAAACAGATACTTGTTGCAAACATAGTGTTCTTGAATTAGGATTTATTGATGAGCAGGTCTCAGTTTTGTGCACTTGGTCAGATTGCTGTCCTTTTATCTAGAAGGACTGTCAACATAGGAGGTCTTTTCTCCTGAATGTTAGCTTTTCCAGGGAAGAATTGCCTGAAACTCTTATCCAAGGAGGATGAAGGGAGAAGACACCAGTCAGAGACAATCTGGAAGCCAGACCATGAACACCGTGTCCATACTAATCTATACGCAAACTCCAATTAACTCTCCTGGTTCATTTCACATCCCAATTCTGTTGTTTGCTGTAACTGGTGTCCTTGAAGCCACAGCACATCCAGGTGAGTATTTCTAGAAAATATCTATTTGATGTTCTGCCTTGGACTTAGGTGATTGTCTTTGGGGGTTCTTTCAATGGGACAGTAAAAGAGGATGAAAAGTTCTTATAGATAAACTTTCAAACTACTTTCACCCAAGAATGTATTGTGAATTATGCTTCAATTTTAACTTCTACCTTATTGATGCCAATATATTTTTGAATCCTTGGGGTTTTACCAGGCATATCAGTTTACTTCTCATCACTTCTCATCATTACCAATTACTTGGAATCCCTTTAACCTGCCCTCAAATGCATTTGTCTCCTGTTAGAAACCTGAATGTTATGTCTCCTTTCCTTCACATTTTTATCATATATGTATGGATCTTGCATTTAAATTTATGTGAATGTATTTATGTAGATGAAAATGACTGTAGTTATTCATCTATATCTTATATAGTTTCTGTTCAAAGATGTTTGCAAGCCTGATAATTATTGACTTATTTCCTCTCAGTTCCAAAATTACCCCTTTTGCCTGCTCTGTACAAATGAATTTGGACCCTTTCTTCTATTTGTTCTTAGTCAGCTGGCACAGTGTTAAGCTTCGTTAGCATACATTCCTAGAAAGACACTGTGGGAAGAAAGGATCTTGCTTCCTGGTTCCAGTGTACCTCTCTGGACAGGACCCAGCAGCACATGCAGATTCCCCAGAGCCTGGTTCTGCAGCAGCCATGGCTTCTCCAGTTCCCACCTCCTGCAGTTCATGGAGGTCAACAGCAACAAGCCAACAGCTTTCCCTGGCACCTCTCCTGCAAGTAGTTTCCTAGTAGATTACCTCTGGTGAGTAACTTACTTGAAAACACTTTTACCTGGCAAGCTGGAGGGCAAATCTCCATCAAGTCCCAAAAGGCAGATTTCTGGAAAGTTCTGCAACATGGGAGCACAGTGACTTTTCTGCCATTCAGGGGCCATGGCTATACTCTCCCCAACAAGGGCTGGATCTCAGTCCTGACAGGTGTTTCCAACCAGACTGTTCTACTCAGCCCAAGGGGTCATGGTTGCTCTTCATTAGAATTCTTTCTACTTCCAGCTAGACAATGCCTTGTTACTCCGATATCTGGTTATAAATAATTATTTATATTAAATTTTCTCTGTTCAAATTACTTTCTGATTCTCTCTCCTTATTTGACCCAGACTGATATTCTTGCTGTATGTATATAGCTATAGGGCATTCTTTTTTTTTTACTACCTCTGGTATTCTTTTAAAAATTTGCATTTAATTTGTGTTTCCTTGATCACTAATAAATTTGCACAACTGTTGATATGTTTATTGGCAATTCACGTTTCTATCTATAAAACCAATTACATGAAAAATTAATCCTCACAGTAACCTTGAAAGGTAGATATAATAGTCCTCATTTATATATGAGGAAACTAAAACTGCTGAATGTAGTGGTTCCTCGAATTAACTAAGTTGCCTAAGGATACAAATGTGGTGGATCTAGAATTTAAACTGCTGTTTTCAATTCCAAAATCACTGTATTTCTACTACTATATGTTAAGTAATCATGGACACTGTGTAGAAAGTAAAAGTTTAGTACTATAATTTGAAGAGGCAGTGCTTCACTTATTTATAAACTAACTATGGTTTATTAACAATATAGTAATATTTTCTTCTGGCCGGTGGGAGCAAGGACAGAAAGAAAATTTTTTTATTTTTTTTTTTGCGGTACGCGGTCCTCTCACTATTGTGGCCTCTCCCGTTGCGGAGCACAGGCTCCGGACACGGAGGCCCAGTGTCCATGGCTCACAGGCCCAGCCGCTCCGCGGCATGTGGGATCTTCCCGGACCAGGGCACGAACCCGTGTCCCCTGCATCAGAAGGCGGACTCTCAACCACTGTGCCACCAGAGAAGCCCAAAAATAATTTTTTTAATTGTAAATAGCCTAGGAAGGACAAAAGGAAAATATTAATCATCTAAAAACTGGCTTTCCTTTGAGTTTTTGAATTAAACTCATTCTGAAAGTCATCACTAACCAATGCCTAAACATAGTTTCCTATAATATTAGGTTATTACAGTTTTAGTCATCTTCAAAGGTAATGAAGAATAATATATTTGAAAATCAGCCTGATGAAGAAAGAAAATATTTTAAATTCAAATTCAGATAAGACTTCATTAAATAGGCAAAGTAGAAGTACCAAAGCTGGACTTGTTCATTTCTTACTTTGCAAATGAAGTTTTGTTTTATTTTGTTTTTTAATTAAATGACAGAGAGACCGATTTAGGAAGAAAATTCAAAAACCGGCACCTCAAAAGAGTTAAATAGAATATAACTACATGTTACATCCACGAGCTAGACTCTCAGGACTGCCAGTTTGAAATCTGCCAAGGTTATTCAAAGGGACAAGAGGAATATACTCCCCTGCTCCATATTCTGCTACTCTGTTTTATACCTAAAGAGAATGCACAAGAGCCAGCCCCAAGACCAATATAAACCTTTGTGAAGATTTCCTTTGCCGTCCATTCTTTCATCTAGTCTATTTTCTCTCCTTTGTAATCTCTGCTCTTGAGTTTCTATTGTGTTCAATATTAACCTTTCAAAACTGGTGATGGGTAATAGCTGGTGTGGTTAATTCTCAGAAATTGAAAAATCATTAGAGGCATAGGGGAATACATTTTTTTTTTTTTTAAAGTGCAGACACTAGAAAAAATGAACTATTTAAACAGGTTTGCTTCTTGGTAGCTTTCAAATTACCCAACATAAGTTGCTGCTTATTTACATTTTACAGAATTTATAAAACTAAAAATGATTCATTAGTAGATCTCAATACATTATGAGATGCAGCTCTCTAAAACTGCTTCTGATAAGGTTTTAAAACACAACATGAAGAAACTTAATTAGGGTGAGATGACCAATGCTTTGTTTTACAGAGTACATCTTACATTTACCAACACTCTTACCACCCCACACATAAAGCTCAGTCTTTTATTTTCCAGATAGTTGAGTTTTATATCCAGTACCTACTGTCCAGGTTTCTGAACAAATTTCTTGACTGTTACTTTGAAATATTTTTATTAACAAAAATAGAATCATAAGTAAATCTTGCTACTCCATTTAAGTACAGGTCTGTAATATACAATCTTACTTACCTAAGCCTCATTTGACTTGTTGATTTTAGAACATATAATAATCTCAAATAATCTTTCTATATGAGATCACAATTTCTTTTTTTTTTCCTTATCTGTGGGATTTATGGAATCCCTTGTGATTTGTGATTCCCTGCCTAGAATTTTCAAGACTCTCCTACATTTTTAGATAAGTGGGTGCTACTGCATGCAAAGATAAGAAAAGATAGTTGGAACACCCCAAATAAATTGGAAAGTGTTCATTAGAGCCACATGAAAGTATGCCTTTGCTGTCGTTTGGAAATAGCTGATGTCTCTAGTTTACTGACTGTGCCATTACATTTGCTATTCCTTACCTCACGGTCAGACTGCCATACTGTTTTAATGCCAGCATTGGGGCTTATCTTTATGTTACTTATCATTAGTTGCCCAACTAATTTTCCAGATTCCAGCACTGCCAAATCCCCACCTTGTGGACTTGAGTGAGACAGATGACCAGCAACAGAAACCTAGACTCCTCCACTTAGATATTATTGACTCAGAAAGATGTTTCTGCCCCCATCTAAACTCTGAATTTACTATCCACAATTTCACCCTCACACTGCCAGCACTATCAAGGCTACAAGTCATCCTTCCTCACCAGGGTTTTGGGACCCTTGGTCCCCCACTGCTGAGAGAGTAGAAGTATCTGGCACTGCACATATACACTCACATATATTAACATTTCCTTCCTTAGATAGAACTTAGGTGAGCAGTATGTGACAAGCTGTCACTTTGGATCTAATGAGGTAAGAACCTACTTTGAGGAAAAGCTTCTAGTAGGAAAAGTGATTTAGTTCTTTCCATGGGGGTATTTTTTTTTCCCTAAGGAACATATATTTAGCTTTACTAGTGTAAAGGTTTTGCAACAACTAAGAATCTCAATTTACCATTATCTACAAATTACTTGAGAAATTATAGTATGCTAGACTGTAAGCTAATGATTTCAGTGTTAGAATCCCATTTTCACCACAGTATCCGTGGAGTCTAGGTGAGAGCTTGGTGCCTTGTAAGTGTTATTAGATAATATCATTAATGTTATATAAACCATTCCTTGTCAAATAAATGTAAATGGGATTTATAAAAGATGGCTTTATTCCTTAACAAGATGAAACAGAAAATTAATATAACTAGCAACAAAAATATGAAGTATGAAATTAGTGACACAGATATTTTAAAAGAAACAAACTTTCAGGGAGAGCAAAGATTGATATGAATCAGACATATAGGAAAGTCTTCATGGATCTTTGAAGAGAAAAATGGATCAGTGACTAATTTTTGGAAATTGCCTTGAATATTACACCGTGACAAACACTCCTTTTGCCTGTCAGATGACTCATTACCATTATATCAAACCAAGACTCAAAAGAAGGAAACTAAAAATAACCCTTATTTCTTTAAATAAGGCTACCTGTGAATATTATTAATAATTTTAATATGAATAATAACATTGCAACTTGAAATCTGCATCAGCTCATGAATAACTTATTTGCACTAATTTGACCCTAATGAATTCCTTGACATGAAAATTAGTAATATGGCATTAAGTACCAGTATACATTTAATCTCATTGAATTTACAATCAAAATATTTAGAAAAAATATTCATCATCCCATAGGGTAAATTAAGCCACTGGGTTCAATCCATAAGCTCAATACAAAACACAGGAAGTTAGAATATTCTCATGAAGAAAGAAAAAAATGTGTGACCAACGGTCATGACTTCTATTTCATACATTTACTCATTTAATTTTACAATCATTTTTTCATTCTCTTAACAATATTTATTTTATAGGCATATGCTAAGAAAGCCCTGTATGTGAGCTCTGTTCTACGAGTCAGGTATATGAAGTGGAGGAAGGCGCAATCCCTGCCTTTCCTCTACCCATCGTTGTATTCACCATTTCCATATCCCTGGGATCAGAGAATGACACTAGTGGCATTTTCCAAAAATGTTGTTTCCCTAGTATCCCCCACTCTGGCCAACAGAACTCTTCCTTCCCTAGTCAGGACTTTAAAAGGTGATGTGATGTGCAAAGCTCCCCAGCAGGAGACACCTGTGCTGTAAGGTGAAGCACAGAGAGAGAGCATGAAGATGATGAACACCCTATGAAATCTCTGGAAAGGATTACAGTCAGTCTCAAAGAGATGTTTAACTGGATGGCTGCCCCTCAGGCCATAGCCCTGAGGATTAGCTAATAGGTCTCCACCAGAAGACTGAGCTCCTGGGTCTGTGCTTCCTGCTATGCTCTGGGGGTAGCAGCTGTTTAAGAACACTTTGTCCATTTGTTACAGCTCTGTGGGACCCACTGGCTGACAGAGCTAGTGGATAGAGGTGTCCCCTGGCAGCAGCCACAAAAATTGGGGTGCCAGATGGGGTAGTGATGGGGAATTTTATGTGTCAACTTGACTGGGCCACAGGGTGCCCAGACCTTTGGTCAAACGTTATTCTGGGTGTGTCTGTGAGGGTGTGTACTCATGAGATTAACATTTAAATCAGTACACTTACTAAAGCAGATGGCCCACCCTGATGTGGGTGGGTCTCATCCAATCAACTGAAGATCTGAAAAGAACAAAAAGGCTGAGGAAGAAGGAACACCTTCTGCCTGAGTGGTTGAGCAGGACCTTGGTCTTTTCTAGCTTTTGGACTCAGTCTGAAGCATTGACACTTCTTAGGTCTGAAATCTGCTGGTTTTCCGACTGGAACTTACACCATTGGTTCACCTAGTTCTCAGGCCTTAGACTCAGACTGGAACTACACCAATAGCTTTCCTTGGTCTCTAGTCTACCAGTAGAAGATCTTGGGGCTTTTCAGCCTACACACACACATACACACGCATACACACACACGTGAGTGCACACACCTTATCTTATTGGTTCTATTTCTCTGAAGAACCCTAATACAGATGAAAAAACTGTATATTAAGAATGACCAAATCTGGGACTTCCCTGGTGGCACAGTGGTTAAGAATCCACCTGCCAATGCAGGGGACACGCGTTTGAGCCCTGGTCCAGGAAGATCCCACATGCCACAGAGAAACTAAGCCCGTGTGCCACAACTACTGAGCCTGTTCTCTAGAGCCCATGAGACACAACTACTGAGCCCATGTGCCACAACTACTGAAGCATGCACGCCTAGAGGCCGTGCCCCACAACAAGAGAAGCCACTGCAATAAGAAGCCCACGCACCGCCAGGAAGAGTAACCCCTGCTCACCGCAGCTAGAGAAAGCCTGTGCACAGCAACAAAGACTCAACACAGCCAAAAATAAATAAATTTTAAAAAAAGAATGACTGAACCACACTGTAAATATAATTATATACATTTTAGATACTAGATAATATTAGCATATACTGTATTTAAACTTACCTTGGATTAATGAAGTAGTAAAAACCTTTAACCAGGGAAAATTGCTAATGTTATTCCATGAAGATTTATGCTCTAGTTTCTATTGTTCCTCTTTTGTTTGTCCAATAATGTCTTTTATTAAAGAAGACAAAAGGTGGACTCTTTAATCCCAGAATCTACATATAGTCAACCATGCTAGAGAGAGTTGGTCCAAAGAATTATCGGGTTGGGAGGAGAAACATGTATCCTTTGTATGTGAACTTAAGATTATTCTCTTCTTCTGCTTTCATGTAGCATACCTCTCCCTGTTCCATTCTAAGTTCTATATTCTCCGCACATCTGGATGTAGAGAGAATATTGTATAACTCTCAGCAAGTTGTGTTACTTTATAAATTGAGCCTAAGATGGAGCTATATCTTTAATGAGTAGAAACATGTATGCCTTGAACATTCCTTTGTAAGACTATTATATTTTTATTCTAGAAATAGTTCTTTGGTAGTGCTATTTAATTACTTCACAGCAACATAATTTGGAATAAATTTATTGGAGACAAATGGAAAATAAGATTACATAGCTAAGATAGGGTAAGTTGATGAAGGCTTTCAAATTACAGTAGCTGCAGACACACAATGAACAGCGCTGAATGACATTTCATGCTTTTAATTGGAACAGTGGCACTGTACAGGAAAAAAGTCTGATTGATAGAAATAAGCAGTAAAACAGCAAGATTCCTGTGATGCTAGGATGAAAATTCAGCCAGAGATACTGCAGCTAAAATACAACTGATAAAGATCCAAGGAGATTATAATGAAAATACAACTGAAAAATGGGGAACAGCTTTCAAGATAAAGTGAATTCTTTTTTATTTTGAGATAACTAAATACATTCTGTTCTACTGTTTCAATATTCACAGACGGCACACATTTGTAGACGGCATTCATGTGTAAAGAATGCATAGAACAACACTTCCTAAAATATGTATTATGGGACGTTAAAGGCATATGAGAATAAAATGAAATAACATCCACAGAAACTACAAAATATTCTGTGGTCAAATATACTTTAGAAAGTATGGTTAAAGATAAAAACAATTTTCTTAGTTAGATTTCTCAGGGCTCATAGTATATTAAAGCTCATTGTATATCTCCAAGATAGAAATATTTTATATAGGATTCCTAAAGCTTCTTTGAACATAAACTTCTTTCTTCATGGAACATCTTCTCCTGCTTGTGTTCTAAATAAATTCAGTTTGGAAAATAATAGCTGAGAACCTCATCATTCCAACATACACTGCTTTTCTTATGTTTCTGTATTTGCAATTTGGAACTGAACCAGCAACAGAAGGTTTTCAGAATTGTGCACAAAACAAAACTTAACAACTTCACGCCAATTATGCAGAATTCTCAGCAATTTTATGTTATCAAGTGATTATATATTTATATTGATCAATGTGGAAGATAAAAGGGAGCACCAGAGTTTAATTGCAACCTATAAATCATAATAGAATAGCTTACATAATCCTGGTTAAGAAATTTACCAATAATCGTTTTAATTAGCTCACATTTATTGTGCTCATACCATGTGCCAGATGGACTAACATAATGAAAGATTATACAGCAGATAGACCAATCTATTCTTTGTATATAAGTAAAGTACATTGACCGATTTAGAGCATCTCAATTTATGGCTTCTCAATTTATCTTCTGTGACTGATATAAACAAAAATTATCCCCCTATGGGAATTGTTAAGAAAAGACACCTGAGTCAGTTTTGAATGGTAGACAGATATCATGGTTATATTGAAACACAGCAGCATCTCTAAAAGACATATGTTCTTTTCAATTTCAATGCACCATCCTCAAGGACATGGCTAAGAACAGAACTTTGGAATCACATTGATCTGGGTTTTAATTTTGGCTCTGCCATCCTTCAATTGTGTGATCTTGGGGAAGTTACTATCCTTCTCTGAGTCTTTATTTAATAATCTGGTAAATGGAGTAATAACACCTGTCATTCATGTCTGGGGTAGTGAAACCTCAGAGGTGAAGCCCCTACATCACAACTAGCATAGAGTGGATGATCAATGTAAATGATGCTTATGTAGAAGATGATGATAAATGATTGAAGATTCATCTGCCCTTATGCAGAATAGAGTAGGGAGAAGGGGTATTGGGTGTAGAGAGTATGTGAGGAGGTGGTATTTCAATGATAATGAGAAGAAGACAGAACTCATTTGAGATATATAATGAAACAAATGATGAACTTCTTTTACTGATAAAAATTGTATAGGCAAAGGAGTTATGCACTCATTTCACCCCAAGGTTTTCACGTGAGGATGTGTGTATTGTCAGTACTCTTGGCAGTAATGGGAAGCTAGGGAGAGTGGACAGTCAGATCAGGTGGTGTTGAGTTGGGTGAGAATTAACAATATCTGTGTGTATGCTAAGGAGATGCTGAACTGCTGGCTTGTCATGGCAGTGTCCAGCCATACCCTAAAAGAGTGGTCAGCAGTACTTACTCACAACATGCAAAGATCTCATTCCTTATAGCCAGTTTCTCTCTCTTCCTTTGCAATTTTCATATTATGACATAGCAGTACACAGAGCAATAGGCATATTATGTTTACACCCTAAAGCCATTTAGATAAGGTTGCATTAGAAAAGTAAAGTGTGTTCACTAATTCTGTGGGTAAATAGTCATTCAGTTTGAATAGAGTCTCCAAGCATTAGCCTTGCTCAACAAAGTGCACACATCTGTAATCCAAATGAACATAACTGAGAGAGAATTTTATGAGCTGTTAAATTCTACTCGTAAAAAAGAAAACCTTCACAATAACAGCAGCAGTGATTTGTCCAAAAAATTCAGGACTTAATATGCTCTGTGTAACCTCTTGAGTCCATAAAAAAAGTCATAAACATTGGCCTCTGATTCTGAAAATTTTTAGTTGGGGAAGCAGAATTGTGTTCAAAGGGAAATTCCAAGTGTAAAAGAAAGTCAAAAGAGGAGAAAACTGAGTTTATTTTATTTCCAGGTCCTGTTTGATTGCTTTAATTTTTTTTCTCTGTTCCGTTTTTTTTTTTTTTTTTGGCATGTTTGGGGTTATGGAAATTATATTGGGAAGAATCCAAATTTTTTTTTTCAGATGAATCCAGACACAAATTGAAGAAGAGCAGCAAAAATAATCTATATGTCCATATATTCATTTTTATAGTTGGGTCTTTAAAACTGAACTGATTGTGACGTTCAAAAAAATTTAATATAATTAAAATAATACTACGTGAAAGTATAAATATTCATTTATGCTTTTTTATATTCAGTGCACATAGGAAGAACTTGATAGACGCTCACTGAATTGAAAATACTGGCTCATCTGACTATCATATAATCTTGTAAATGACTAGGTCATAGAACAATTGCTAGTTAGGCTCTCATTTTCAGACAAGGAAACCGAGGAACAGCTGATTAATTACCTTGTCCAAAGTAACAGATGATAAAATGCAAACCAAATATATTTTTGTGAAAGAAAAACCTATAGTGATTTCGAACTTCCTTCCTAATTGATTGCTTAGGAAACCTACATCAATCAATTGATCTGAAGACAGCAATGCCTTTGCTCAGAGCATTTGTTATTATTGTTTTTGTTGTTTTCATCAACTGTAACTGTTACTTTCAGGTTTTTGTCCTCTACTACTTCTTACATGTCACAGTGGTGATTCCAAAGACACAGATGATGTGTAGTCCCATGCGCCTGTGATGGTCATGGTGGTTTATTCCCCATATCATAGACTAACCTTGAATGGTTAATCTAACACAACCTGGGTAATCCCATTCCCCTTACTGATGCTTGGTTTCAGATGGCCAAGTAGTTCAGGATGACATAAGAAGATGGGCCCTCCTTCCACTCTAGACATTGCTGTGTCTGCATCTTACACCTAGAAATGTGAAAGGCATTTGTACAACCATGAGTAAGGCTAGCCTAAGGGTAATAAGCATCACAGTCAATCCTTCTTATGAACTTCCTATCATGTGATATTGCTTTCCTAGCGTACAACCCAGTCTAAATACACTCTGTTCATAGATAGAGATGTTCAGTGATGCAAAGTGAGGCCCATTTAACCTTTGCTATTGTGTGATCTGTCTATATAATCACAAACATTAAGCTAAAATGGGAAAACTCAGCAAATCATCAGCATTTAGACATGTGTGAGCCTCCTTTTTAACCTAGAAGTATAATACTATAGATGCAGAATGCGTCTGATGCAGATGCATTCCAGATGCCTAGAAGGTAGGTTCCATTTCTTCTTGAATGACACTGCACACTCACTGAATTAAATGGAATTGAATCCTACCGCACATCTTGATACCTCAACTTACTCCTTTCTTGCACATTTGGAAAACAATTCATAGACGAGAATGAAAAAGAGTAGAAAAAAGATTATCCAATGGCACCAAAAGATCCATTGACAATTTTGTAAGACTTTACAGAAGTTTTACTAGTTTTACTATTGTTCAGATGTTATACCATTAGAGGCATTCCTCCTTCTCTAGGAGTTTGACACAATTTCTGTTTTGGCACATGTTTCATTTGGTTTTTGTTCCAATCATGTCAGAGCTTGATTTAACTAAAATCTGTTGCAATGTGTGACTGGCAGTCAAACAGCAATTCCCTAGCAATGGGGCTATATATCTGAGCTGTTACAATCATTCATTGCCATTGCTCTCTTAAAATCTGTTTTTGTGGTTGTTGCCATGAGCTTGTGCTTCATGAGCTGAAACACAGGCAGCAAAAGCATAAGACAAGCCTAGAAAGGAATAATCTAGATGTTTATTTAAGTGTGAGATATCTGGCAGATAGTAACAATATAGGCAGAAGGTTTTTTTAAACAAGGAGACAAAAACAAGGGCCCTAAAACCAAGAGGAAAAGGTGAATCCAAGGAGGAGAACTTGAGTTTGATAGTGAGAAGGGTATGGGTTCTGGATCTAAATAGATTTGGATGGAAAGCCTACCTCTCTCATTTTCTAGCCCCTGACCTTTGCCAAGTTTATTTCACTATTGGAGCTCTCAGTTCCCTCACCTTTAAACTTGAGAAAATAACATCTATATCAAAGGAAAAATGTGATGAAAAGGAGATTTCCTGCCAAGCCTATGTTTTCTCTTAAACAGAAGTCATTACTACTGTTATTGTTATTTGGGCAGTCTACAAAAGTAAGAAAAAGGAAACTCTTACATCCAGAAATCTCAGAAAAGATAAACAATTGCCATCAAGTCAGGAGTGTTTTGACCTTTGAGCCTAAGGAAATCATTTGCTCTGAGCTTATGAATGTCCCTTGTAATATATAGGTATAGAAAGTAAATAGTAAGGCATACTACTAATTTTTATTCTCCCGAGTGAGAAAGGATATCCATAGCTTATATTTTTTTTTTACTTAGTGATAGTGAACATAGTTATTAGGAATATAAATGAGGTCAAAATGAGTGTGCTTCCTGGTCTTGCTAATTCTCTTCATAATTCACACCCATCAAATGTGTCACTTTCTAGTCCAAAGTTAGAGATATAAGGAGATATAAAACAAAAAACCTGCTCAGAGTGTATACTAGAGGACACTAAAAACAATAACTAGAATGTGTGTGTAATCCAGCGAGACAACATTAAATAAGGCAATGATCAAAGAGAAATATTAGCCAGGCATTACATCTGGAAATAGGTAAATCTGGAGTCAGATTTAGAGGTGGAGGGAAGGACAGGAGAAACTAACACTTTTTGAGGGACTGCTCTAAGCCAGGTACCATGCCAGGGACTGTATAGATGCCCCTCACTTAATCTATTTAATCTTTCAATAATCCTGGGAGGTGTAATTTTCATCTCCATTGTACACTGCTATAGACAGACAGAGGTTGGTAAGTGGCAGAGTTGGAGTTAGCACGCTGGTTGATCAAACTTCATGAGTTGTACCTTACCCATATAACTAGTAGTGCTCTCCATGGGGGGAATATTTGGGGGTTAGGTGGGGACAATTTTTGGAACAAAGGGTAAAATTAACATATTTTACGAGATGTTTAATTAATACACTGCCTAAGAGTTGATCTGAATTGACCTGGCTGGAACGATCCTCTGAGTTCAGTAGGGAGAAATTAGTTTGGAGTGGTGAAAAGATAATGTATAGAAAGCTACACTAAACAGAGAATTATCTGTCTAAAGTATATATCTGTGAGCATGTCTTTGTAATAACTGTCCCTAATTTTATCGGGAAAGTATCAAATTCAAAGGAAATCAAAGCACAAAATTTTGATAACTGTAACAAGACTCTATCTTTTTATTGAGCTTGTTCTAATAATCTCCAGAAAAAGAGAAAATTCAATCTGATGCCGTTCCATTGTCTATCATTACCTGTGTGTTTCAGAAAAGATCATTGACTAGTTCAAGGTTTCTCATCCATTACTGTAATGTGTGGTTTCTATTCCCTTACTAGAATGGCAAGTTATTCGTATGTAAAAACATTTTTGTCAGTGAGTTAAAAGTTGCTTGCAATAGTTGCTGTAATAGAATGTAATCATTTTCAGGTACTAGGAACTGAGGAAGAAAGAATGGAAGTTTAGTAATTTACATAACTCCTGCCTTATACTTTATCACTTAACTACTTTGAGATGCCCTGAGAAGAGACAGCATGGCTGGGAAATGGGAACTCTGTAAAAAGTACCTTAAAAAGACCTATTTTTTCCAGCTTCCTTAATTTGAAAATAAAATTGAAATTTTAGAAAGTCATCAGGTAACAGCATGTATTTATTTTTCATCTTTATAGCTACTGGAATTTAAGAATAATAAAACATGAGAGTGAGACTCATCACATATCACAAAAATCACACCAGCTTACAAGAAAGTTGCCTCACTTGCGGTCCTCTCAAAAGTATTAAAAACTTTTGAGTGTTTTCAAAGGTAGATGGAGCATGGCCTGCAGGCTAAATTCAACCAGCAAATGCACTTTGTTTGGTCTGCATTATTTAATTTTAATTGAATTTAATTTGTGTAAACTTAAGATTTACATAAAACTCTAGACAGATGTCCACATCTCTTTTCTAAAGATGTTGCGAGAAAATAGTTGATCAAACTCCTTTTAATTTAAAGAGAATTTGTTTTTAAGTTGATTGTTTAAAATGAAACTAATCTAGCTGATGCTGACTTAGTGCCAAAGGAGAGAAACACAAGAAGCTAAAGCCTTTGGAAGGGACTTGTTCAGTTGTTGAGTCTGGGGTTAATAAATGTTATCAATGTTTGTAGCCTAGTAAAACAACAGGCACATTTTTCAGACTGGTAAACCAGAGTCCCTGCCCAGCAGATGTGTATGGTCTTAGAGAGAGTGGTAAAGAAAACTGCTGTCAACTTCAATCTGTAGCTTTTAAGTCCACATGGCCTTAAACTTCCTAGAATCTGAGCACCTTCTGGGAAGCTGAGAAATATTTAGCAGCTTTGCATATATGATCATTTGGTTTTTTTGTTTTGTTTTTCTTGGCCGTGCCACGTGGCATCTTAGTTCCCTGACCAGGGATCGAACCTGTGCCCCCTGCAGTGGAAGCTCAGAGTCCTAACAACTGGACAATGAGGGAAGTCCCAGATATATGATCATTTGGATCTTGAGTATTTGTGGTAAGCATACTAATGGCCCCAAAGAGGTCAACATCCTAATCCTGGAAATCTGTAAATATGTTAGTCTACATGGCAAAGAGTACTCAAGGCTGAAGATATAGATAAGGCTAATCTTTACTTACTCAACTGATATTCAATTAGGGAGAGTATCCTGAATTATCCAGGTGGGTCCAATGAAATCACAATAGTCTTTGAAAGCTGAAGTGGGAGGCAGAAGAGAGAGAATCAGACAGATGGCAGCATGAGGAAGTTTCAGCAGGAAGCTGCTAATGAAGATGGAGAAGGGGCCAAAAGCCAAGGAATGTGGGTGGCCTCTAGAAACTGAAAAAGCAAACCAACCAAAAAAAAGGAAACAGATTTCCCCCTAAAGCCTCTGAAGAGGAACACAGCCTTGAGTAACTTAATTTTAGCCTAGTGAGGCCAGTGTCAGACCTCTGACTTAAAAAAAAGAAAAAAAAAAACCTGTAAGATAATAAACTTGTTCTAAGCCATGAAATTTGTGGTAATTTGCTACAGCATCAATAGAACTCTAATACAGATTTTGTAACTGAAGTAGAGTGATGCTATAATAAATGCCAAAGATGTAGGAATGGCTTTGGAATTTGGCACTGGGAAGAGGCTGGAAAAATTTTGAGGAACATGATAGAAAAGGCTTCAATTGACCTGAACAAATGTTAGTAAAAACATGAATGTTAAAGGCTCTGCTGATAAGGGCTCAAGAAAAAAAAAAAAATTGAGAAGACTGGTAGATAAAGTATATATTGCCTAAGAGAATACCTAAATTGCGATGAATAGATTATTTGTAAAAATATGTACCTTTAAGGCACAGCTCATGAGAGCTCAGAGGGAAATGAAGAACAATTTTGTTAGAAATTGGAGAAAAGCTGATTCCTGTTACACGGTAGGAAAAAGCTATACAGAATTGTAAAAGGTATAATTCCACATTCAGCTGAGATTTCCCAGTAAAATCTTGCTGCCTGGTTTCTTCTTGCCGCTTGTAGTAAAATGTGAGAGGAAAGAGATAGATACAGATAAGAACTGTTAAGCAAAATGAAATCAGAAACTGGTGATTTGGGATATTCTCAGTCTAGCAGATCACAAAAGACATTACATTAGGAGATTCATGGTTAGGAAATCTGCTCTAAAGAAAAAGCCAAAGATGTGGCTAGACAACCCTTTGCTGATACTCCAAAAACATCAAAAAGTCAGAGTATTTATTCATGCGAAAGGCTCTTTGAGAAAATTAAGCATATGACTCATAGATCCTCTCAGCCATTTAAGCAGAAGCCAAAAAAATCTAGATGAGATTAAGCAGAGGAACTTTTTGTCTAATGGAGTGAATCCAAGAGAAATACATAGAAGGCTCACATATTTTTGGAGAACTGTGTAATAGCCGAAAAAGTGCCAGCTTGGAGATTATCCTGCATTTTACAGGTAGGCTCAAAGTAATCAGGAGATTACTTAAAGTGGAAGAGGGAGGCAGAAGAGAAAGAACAGAGCTGGATAAATGGGAACATGAGGAAAAAAATGACCTTTAGTTGCTGGCTTTAATAAAAGAGAGAGGAAAAAGAAATGAACCAAGGAATGTAGGTGGCCTCTAGAAACTGGAAAAGGCAAGGAAATTGATTCTCTCCCAGAACCTTCAGTAGGGAACACAAATTTGTAACACTTTTATATTAATCCAATGATACCCAAAAGACTCTAACCTCCAGGTACCATTTATATGATTATAGAGGATGAGGGAACATTTCCCAACTGACTGTAAAAACAGTATTATTCTGATACATAAAGCAGACAAAGACCATATAAAAAAGAAAATTATAGACAAATATATCTCATGAAGCTAGACAAAAAGTCATTAACGAAATATCAGAAAACCCAATACAACTATGTATAAAAATAATTATACAACACGACCAAGGGAGATTTATTTCAAGCATGCAAGACTGGTTCAGTATTTTAAAAATCAATGAATGTAGTCCACCATAAAAACAGGTGAAGAAGGAAATATCATATAATCATATCAATGAAGATGGACGATCCATGTCAATTTTGTTAAAATCCAAATTCATTCCTGTTTAAAAATGAACAAGCAAACAAAAAAGCTCTCACAATAGGAGGGAACTCCTTCAAACTGAGAAAGAACATATTCTCCCCAAAATAACAAAAACAAACAAAACTCCATACTCAGCATCATACTTAAGTGGAAAACTGAATTCCTTCTCTATAAGATTAGAGAAAAGGAGAGAATGTCCACTTTCACCAGTGTTACTGACCAAAGTACCAGAAGTTCTGCTGAGTTCAACAAGGCAAGGAAAAGAAAATAAAAAACATACAGCTTGGAAATGAAAGACTACAATTGACTATATACATAGAAAATTCCAGGTACTCTACATACACACACACAACCTCATAAAACTGATAAAGTTCACTGGATACCTGCGCAACATGTAAGAATCAATCACATTTCTACATACTTACAATGAACATGTAGAAACCAAAATTAAAAACACAAAACCACTCACAGTGGAAATAAAAAGGAAATAACAAAAGGAAATAAAAAGTTAGATATGTGCCTATATAAACATGTACAGAATCTGTGTTGAAAATATGGATAAAAGAAATCAATGAAAACACAATCAGAGGCACATAACTTGTTAATAGATTTAAAGACTCAATACAGTAAAAGTGCCAATATTCCCCAAGCTGATCCATAGGATTAAGACAATTCTTACCAAAACTGCAGTATGGATTTTTTTTTTAGTCATAGCAAACGTATTCTAAAGTTTATATTGAAAGGTGAATAAAGAAGAATAAAGTGGGAAGAATCACTCTACTCAATATTAAGACCTATTTTATACCAATAAAAATCAAGACAATGTCAAGACAATGTGATATTAATATAAGGATAGACACATCTATCAGTAGAACATAATAGAGGACACAGAAGTAGAGTCACACAAATATTCTCAACTGCATTTTGAGAAAAGAACAAAATAAATTCAATTGTAGAAGGATAATTTTTTTCCACAAATGGTGCTGGAGCATAATTAGAAATCCATAGGCAAAAACATGAATTTCAACCCAAACCTCACACCTTATAAATGATTAAGTCAGAGCAGAGTATCAATTTAAACATAAACTGTAAAACTATAATTTTATTTAAAATGTTTAAAAGTTAAGAAAATAGGAGGAAATCACTGGGATGTATGGCTAAGCAAAACTTGACACCAAAAGCATAATCCATAAAAGCATATTGAAAAATTACACCTTATCAAAATTCAAAATGTTTGCTCTGCAAAAGCCCATGTGAAAACACTGAAAAGAAAAACTATAGATTGGGAAAATGTGTTTGCAAACCATGTATCCCAAAAAGGTTTAGTACCTAGAGTATATAAAAACTCTCATAACTCAATAGTAAACAAACAAAATAGAAATCCAATTAGAAAATGGCAAATAGCATAAATAAACATTTCATTTAAGAGGATATACACAAGGCAAATAAGATTTGAAAAGATGGTCAACATCATTAGCCATTAGGTAAATGAAAATTAAAAGTTCAGTGAAATATTAGTACATACCTATCAGAATTGCTAAAATAAAAAAATAGTGACAATATTTCAGTGTCTGTTCTAACAGGTAAAGACCTTGGAAGTCATCATTTTTATCCTCACAACAAGAAAAGAGATGAAGAAACTGAATCAATAACTTTTCTTAGATTTATCACAGAAAACTGCCACTCCAGAGTAGGAAGGATGTGTGGATACAGAGTCACAGCTTACCAGGAGCAGAAGCTTCTGAACTGCTTGGGGGCTGAATGTGGACCAGCTTGAGAGTCAAAACTCTTGAAGTCATAGTTTTAGAGAATCCTCCACATTTTCATGAGTTTTACCACCAGGAATTATAACAGGTCCTCATGCTGAAGATGGGAGGAAAATTCCCTTGTGATTTCAGTAGCAGGAGGAAAAAGTAACGATTTTGAAATACATCTGGGGGAAAGTAACCATTTTGAAAAATTCCCAAAGCATTTTGTTCCTCATAACACAGACATGCTCCCAACAAAAACTACCAGAGCCTTAACTGAACTGACTGGGTTGGGGGGGAGATATTTAGCTAATTCCAGTCCACCCTAGCCTTCCTGTCTCAAGTAAGAGGACAAAAAAAAGCTAAGAAAATTTTCTGAAGCTCACAGCCCAGGGGCTGTGGCCTCTTAAAAGGATGAAGATTTAATGAAAATAGTATAGAATGCTTCCTCTCCTCAATAGCTAACCACCATATCAACATGCCTCCAGTATAATAACAGCAGATTAAAACTGAGAGGTCTTTAAGAGACAGACTGTTATGTAAGAAGGAATTGTTAGGGAAACATTAAGATAAAAACAAGTCCTCTAGAGGAAATTGAAGCCTCTGGCATCCATAGTTACAGCCACCTTAATTAAGCACAGCCCCACTTCTAGCCAGCTTAAAAAAAACTCACACAAACAGCCTATTTATCTCAGTTCCTATCACCTCATACAACTTGTCTGGTTTTCAGTAAAAAATTGCAAGGCATTTTAAAAGGCAAGAAAAAGCACAGTGTAAAGAGTCAAACAATCATTAGGGCTATCTTAGATATAGTGGAGATTTTGGAAATAACAGACGTGGGATTTAAAATAACTATGATTAATATGTTAAGGATTTCTAATTAAAATGAAAAGTGGACAATATACAAGAACAGAAAGATGATATGAACAGAGAAATTTAAAACTCTGAGAAACTAGCAAAGGGAAGTCAAAAATCACTTTAACAGAAATGAAGAGTAACTGATAGATGGGTTCACCTGCACACAAACACAGTCAAAAAAGAACTGAGTTTGAAAATACGTCAGTCAAAAACTCATAAGCTAAAATGCAAATAGAAAAATGAACTAAAAAACCACATAATATCCAAGAGTTTAGGGATAATTATGAAAGATTTAACATATAACATGATGGTAATATCAGAAAAGAAGAGAGAAACAGAAGAAATATAACAATGACTAAAAACTTCCAACATCGATTCTGAAAATTAAAAACAGACACCAAATCCAGATCTAAGAAGCTCATAGAATACCAACTAGGATAAGTACTAAAGAATCTATTGCTAGGCATATCAATTTTTTAACTGCAAAAATCACAGACAAAGAAACAAAATACAGAAATAGGCCAGAGGGCACCTTACGTTCAGAGGAGCAGGGATAAAAGTTACAACTGACTTTTCCATAGAAACTTCATGCAAGCAAGAAGAGTGGAGTGAAATATTTAAAGTATGGAAAGAAAGAAAGAAAAAAAAACCCAGAATTCTATAGCCAGCAGAATTCTATACCAGCAAAATTATCCTTCAATTGTAAATAAGAAATAAGCCATTCTTAGACAAATAAAGATTGAGGGAATTTGCCTGTCTTGTAAGACAAATGGCAAAAACTTTTTTTCAGAGAAAAGGGAAATGATATAGATAAGAAATGTGATTTATAGATAAGATCTATGAATTTAACAGAGAGTTAAAGAAGGAAAAAATGAAGGTATACTAAATTATTTTATATCCTTCACTGATATAATAGAAAACTGTTTTTCAAAATAATAATAGCAACAATGTATTGGGTTAAAATAGCTTATAGATAAGTATACAATGAATGGAAGCCAAGTTAGAAGGGATGGAGAGAGGAATTGAGAGTATCCTCTTATAAGGCAAGTGCACTACACATGAAGTGGTACAGTGTTATTTAAAGGTAGAGTTTTGCTATTTGAAAGTGGAGTAAAGTCAGCTGTAAATGTATCCTGCTACCCTTAGAGAAGGTACTAAAACATTCTAAAAGAAATACAACTGATATACTGAGAGGAGAGAAAATGAAATAGTAATTTAAAATCAGATAGGACAAAAAAAATGGGAAGTGTTTTTTAAAGTAACATAGGAAAAAAGTAAAAAATAGAAAATACTTACAAATATGGTATCCACTAATCCAATTATATCAATAATCACATTAAATGTAAATGGTCTAAAAACACCAATTAAAACTCAGAGTCTATCACAATGAACTTCGTTTTTTTTAATTTATTTTATTTTTATTTTTTAACATCTTTACTGGAGTATAATTGCTTTACAATGGTGTGTTAGTTTCTGCTTTATAACAAAGTGAATCAGCTATACATATACATATATCAGCATATCTCCCTCCCACCCTCCCTATCCCACCCTTCTAAGTGGTCACAAAGCACAGAGCTGATCTCCCTGAGCTATGCAGCTGCTTCCTACTAGCTATCTACTTTAAAATTAGTTGTATATACAGGTTCATGCCAACCTCTCACTTCGTCCCAGCTTACTGTTCCCCCTCCCTGTGTCTTCAAGTCCATTCTCTATGTCTGAATCTTTATTCCTGTCCTGTCCCTAGGTTCAGCATAAACAGTTCTTTTTTTTTTTTTAGATTCCATATATATGTGTTAGCACACGGTATTTGTTTTTCTCGTTCTAACTTACTTCACTCAGTATGACAGTCTCTACTTCCATACACCTCACTACAAATAACCCAACTTCATTTATTTTTATGGCTGAGTAATATTCCATTGTATATATGTGCCACATCTCCTTTATCCATTCATCTGTCAGTGGACACTTAGGTTGCTTCCATGTCCTGGCTATTGTAAATAGAGCTGCAATGAACACTGTGGTACATGACAGTTTTTGTATTATTGTTTTCTCAGGGTATATGCCCAGTAGTGGGATTGCTGGGTTGTAAAGTAGTTCTATTTTTAGTTTTTGAAGTAACCTCCATACTGTTCTCCATAGTGGCTATATCAATTTACATTTGCACCAACAGTGCAAGAGGGTTCGCTTTTCTCCACATCCTCTCCAACATTTATTGTTTGTAGAGTTTTTGATGATACCATTCTGAATGGTGTGAGGTGATACCACACCGTAGTTTTATTTGCATTTCTCTAATGATTAGTGATGTTGAGCATTCTTTCATGTGTTTGTTGGCAATCTGTATATCTTCTTTGCAGAAATGTCTATTTAGGTCTTCTGCCCATTTTTGGATTGGGTTGTTTGTTTTTTTGATATTGAGCTGCATGAGCTACTTGTAAATTTTGGAGATTAATCCTTTGTCAGTTGCTTAATTTGCAAATATTTTCTCCCACTCTGAGGGTTATCTTTTCGTCTTGTTTATGGTTTCCTGTGCTGTGCAAAAGTTTTTAAGTTTCACTAGTTCCATTTGTTTATTTTTCTTTTTATTTCAATTTCTCTAGGATCTTGCTGTGATTTATGTCATAGAGTGCTCCGCCTAGGTTTTCCTCTAAGAGTTTTATAGTGTCTGGCCTTACATTTAGGTCTTTAATCCATTTTGAGGTTTTTTTGGTGTATGGTGTTAGGGAGTATTCTAATTTAATTCTTTTACATATAGCTGTCCAGTTTTCACAGCACCACCTACTGAAGAGGCTGCCTTTTCTCCATTGTATATTCTTGCCTCCCTTATCAAAAATAAGGTGAGCATATGTGCATACGTTTATCTCTGGGCTTTCTATCCTGTTCCATTGATCTATATTTTTGTTTTTGTGCCAGTACCATACTGTCTTGATTACTGTAGCTTTGTAGTATAGTCTGAAGTCAAGGACCTTGATTCCTCCAGCTCCATATTTCCTTCTCAACAATGCTTTGGCTATTCAGGGTCTTTTGTGTTTCTATACAAATTGTGAAATTTTTGTTCTAGTTCTGTGAAAAATGTCACTGGTAGTCTGATAGGGATTGCATTGAATCTGTAGATTACTTTGGGTAGTATAGTCATTTTCACAATGTTGATTTTTCCAATTCAAGAACATGGTATATCTCTCCATCTGTTTGTATCATCTTCAAATTCAACAGTGTCTTATAATTTTCTGCATACAGGTCATTTGTCTCCTTAGGCAGCTTTATTCCTAGGTATTTTATTCTTTTTGGTGCAGTGGTAAATGGGAGCATTTCCTTAATTTCTCTTTCAGATGTTTTATCATTAGTGTATAGGAATGCAAGAGATTTCTCAGCATTAATTTTGTATCCTGCTACTTTACCAAATTCATTGATTAGCTCTAGTAGTTTTTCTGTTAGCATCCTTAGGATTCTCCACGTATAGTATCATGTCATCTGCAAACAGTGACAGCTTTACTTCTTCTTTTCCAATTTGGATTCCTTTTATTTATTGTTCTTCTCTGATTGCTATGGGTAAAACTTCCAAAACTATTTTGAATAACAGTGGTGAGAGTGTGCGACCTTGTCTTGTTCCTGATCTCAGTGGAAACGGTTTCAGTTTTTCACCATTGAGAAAGATGTGGGCTCTGGCTTTGTCATATATGGACTTTATTATGTTGAGGTTATTTCCCTTTATGCCTACTTTCTGGAAAGTTTTTCTCATAAATGGGTGTTGAATTTTGTTGAAATATTTTTCTGCATTTATTGAGATGATCATACAGTTTTTAACCTTCAATTTGTTAATATGGTATATTACATTGATTGATTTGTGTGTATTGAAGAATTCTTCCATTCCTTAGATAAACCCCACTTGATCATGGTGTATGATCCTTTTAATATGCTGTTGGACTCTGCTAGTATTTTGTTGAGGATTTTTGCATCTTTGTTCATCACTGATATTGGTCTGTAGTTTTCTTTCTGACATCTTTCTCTGGTTTTGGTATCAGGATGATGGTGGTCTCATAGGGTTTGGGAGTGTTCCTCCCTCTGCTATATTCTGGAAGAGTTTGAGAAGGATAGGTGTAAGCTCTTCTCTCAATGTTTGATAGAATTCGCCTGGGAAGCCATCTTGTCTTGGGCTTTTGTTTGTTAGAAGAGTTTTTTTTTTTTTCATGGTACGTGGGCCTCTCACTGTTGTGGCCTCTCCCGTTGCGAAGCACAGGCTCCGGATGCGTAATCTCAATGGCCATGGCTCACGGACCTAGCCACTCCATGGCATGTGGGATCTTCCCGGACTGGGGCACGAACCCGTGTCCCCTGCATCGGCAGGTGGACTCTCAACCACTGCACCATCAGGGAAGCCCTGTTGGAAGGTTTTTAATCACAGTTTCAATTTCAGTGCTTGTGACTGGTCTGTTCATGTTTTCTATTTCTTTCTGGTTCAGTCTCAGAAGTTTGTGCTTTTCTAAGAATTTGTCCATTTCTTCCAGGTTGTCCATTTTATTGGCATATTGCTTGTAGTAATCTCTCATGATCCTTTCTTTTTTTTCAGTGCCAGTTGTTACTTTTCCTTTTTCGTTTCTAATTCTATTGATTTGCGCCTTCTCCCTTTTTTCTTTTCTTCATTAGTATGGCTAATGGTTTATCAATTTTGTTTATCTTCTCACAGAACCAGCTTTAGTTTTATTGATCTTTGCTACCGTTTCCTTCATTTCTTTTTCGTTTATTTCAGATCTGACTTTTATGATTTCCTTCCTTCTGCTAATTTGGGATTTTTTTGTTCTTTCTCTAATTGCTTTAGGTGTAAGGTTAGGTTGTTTATTTGAGGTGTTTGTTGTTTCTTGAGGTAGGATTGTATTGCTATAAACTTCCCTCTTAGAACTGCTTTTGCTGCATCCCATAGGTTTTGGGTTGGCGTGTTTTCATTGTCATTTGTTTCTAGGTATTTTTTGATTTCCTCTTTGATTTCTTCAGTGAACTCTTGGTTATTAAGTAGTGTATTGTTTTGCCTCCATGTGTTTGTATTTTTTACAGATTTTTTCCCTATAATTGATAGCCAGCCTCATAGTGTTGTTGTAGAAAAAGATACTTGATATGATTTCAATTTTCTTAAAGTTACCAAGGCTTGATTTGTGACCCATGATATGATCTATCCTGGAGAATGTTCCATGAACACTTGAGAAGAAAGTGTATTTTTTTGGGGGGGATGGAATTTCCTATAAATGTCAATTAAGTCCATCTTGTTTAATATATCATTTATAGCTTGTGTTTCCTTATTTATTTTTATTTTGGATGATCTGTCCTTGGTGAAAATGGGGTTTAAAGTCCCTTAATATGATTGTGTTACTGTCGATTTCCCCTTCGATGGCTGTTAGCATTTGCCTTATGTATTGAGGTGCTCCTATGTTGGCTGCATAAATATTTTCAACTGTTATATCTTCCAGTTGGATTGATCCCTTGTTTATTATGTAGTGTCCTTGTTTGTCTGTTGTAATAGTCTGTATTCTAAAATCTATTTTGTCTGATATGAGAGTTGCTTCCATCCCCTCACTTTCAGTCTGTATGTGTCTGTAGGTCTGAAGTGGGTCTCTTGTAGACAGCATATGTATGGGTTTTGGTTTTGTACCCATTCAGCCAGTCTATGTCTTTTGGTTGGAGCATTTAATCCATTTACATTTAAGGTAATTATTGATATGTGTGTTCCTATTACCATTTTCTTAATAGTTATGGGTTTGTTACTGTAGGTCTTTTCCTTCTCTAGTGTTTCCTGCCTACAGAAGTTCCTTTAGCATTTGCTGTAAAGCTGGTTTGGTGGTGCAGAATTATCTTAGATTTTGCTTGTCTGTAAACATTTTAATTTCTCCGTCAGATCTGAATGAGATCCTTGCTGGGTAGAGTAATCTTGGCTGTAGGTTTTTCCCTTCCATCACTTTAAATTTCTGCTCAAAGATCAGCTGTTAACCTCATGGGGATTCTCTTGTATGTTATTTGTTGTTTCTCCCTTGCTGCTCTTAATATTTTTTCTTTGCTTTAATTTTTGATAGTTTGATTAATATGTGTCTTGGTGTGTTTCTCCTTGGGTTTATCCTGTATGGGACTCTCTGCACTTCCTGGACTTGATTGACTATTTCCTTTCCCATATTAGGGAAGTTTTCAACTACAATCTCTTCAAACATTTTATCAGTCCCTTTCTTTTTATCTTCGTTTTCTGGGTCCCTTATAATTCAAATGTTGGTGCATTTAATATTGTCCCAGAGGTCTCTGAGACTGTCCTCAGTTCTTTTCTTCTTTTTTCTTTATTCTGCTCTGCAGTAGTTATTACCACTATTTTATCTTCCAGGTCACTTATCCATTCTTCTGCCTCAGTTATTCTGCTATTGATTCTTCTAGAGAATTTTTAATTTCATTTATTGTGTTGTTCATCATTGTTCGCTCTTTAGTTCTTCTAGATCCTTGTTAAATGTTTCTTGTATTTTCTCCATTCTACTTCCAAGATTTTGGATCATCTTTACTATCATTACTCTGAATTCTTTTACTGGTAAACTGCCTATTTCCTCTTCATTTGTTTGGTCTGGTGGTTTTTTACCCTGCTCCTTCATCTGCTGTGTGTTTCTCTGTCTTCTCATTTTGCTTCACTTACTGTGTTTGGGGTCTGCTTTTTTGCAGGCTGCAGGTTCATAGTCCCCATTGTTTTTGGTGTCTGACCCCAGTGGCTAAAGTTGGTTCAGTGGGTTGTGTAGGCTTACTGGTGGCAGGGACTAATGCCGGTGATCTAGTAGATGAGGCTGGATCTTGTCCTTCTGGTGGGCAGGACCGCAGCCAGTGGTGTGTTTTACAGTATCTGTGGCCTTATTATGATTCTAGGCAGCCCCTCTACTAACACATGGGGTTGTGTTCCCATCTCACTAGTTGTTTGGCATAGCGTGTCCAGCCTGAGGCACGCCATGTGTTCTCCCTGGGAAGTTGTCCCTGCATCATGCGACCCTGGAAGTGGCAGGCTGCCCAGGCTCCCCAGAGGGGAGGTGTGAATAGTGACCTGTGCTTGCATGCAAGATTCTTGGTGGCTGCAGCAGCAGCCTTAGTGTTTCATGCCTGTCTCCCTGATCTGCGCTGATAGCTGTGGCTCACTCCCATCTCTGGAGCTCATTTAGGCAGTGCTCTGAATCCCCTCTCCTCACGCACCCCGAAACAATGGTCTCTTGCCTCTTAGGCAGTTCCAGACTTTTTCCTGGACTCCCTCCCGTCTAGCTGTGGTACACTAGCCCCCTTCAGGCTGTGTTCACGCAGCCAACCCCAGTCCTCTCACTGGGATCCGACCAAAGCTGGAGCCTCAGCTCCCAGCCCCCACCCATCACGGCGGGTGAGCAAACAAGCCTCTCGGGCTGGTGAGTGCCGGTCAGCACTGATCCTCTGGGCAGGAATCTCTCCTCTTCGCCCTCCTCACCTCTGTTGCTGTGCTCTCCTCTGTGACTCCAAAGCTCCCCCACTCTCCGCCACCCGCAGTCTCCACCAGTGAAGGAGCTTCCTACTGTGTGGAAACTTTTCCTCCTTCACAGCTCCCTCCCACTGGTGCAGGTCCCATCCCTATTCTTTTGTCTCTGTGTTTTCTTTTTTACTTTGCCCTATCCAGGTATGTGGGGAGTGTCTTGCCTTTGGTAAGTCTGAGGTCTTCTGACAGCATTCAGTAGGTGTTCTGTAGGAGTTGTTCTACATGTAGATGTATTTCTGATGTATTTGTGGGGACGAAGGTGATCTCTGTGTCTTACTCTTCTGCCATCTTGAAGGTCTCTCCTATCACAATGAACTTTAAAAAAATAAGTAAAATCAAAACAAAGGAAAAAAGCAACACACTACTCAACTATATGCCATATGCAAAAAAAACCACTCTAAATATAAAGACACAGACAGATTAAAGTAGAGGGATAAAGAAATATATAGCAAGGGCTTCCCTGGTGGCGGATGGTTGAGAGTCTGCCTGCCAATGCAGGGGACACAGGTTCGTGCCCCGGTCTGGGAGGATCCCACATGCCGCAGAGCGGCTGGGCCGGTGAGCCATGGCCGCTGAGCCTGCGTGTCCGGAGCCTGTGCTCCACAATGGGAGAGGCCACAGCAGTGAGGCCCGCATACCACAAAAAAAAAAAAGAAAAGAAAAAAGAAATATATAGCAACAGAACGCTAAGCAAAAGAAAGCTGGAGTAGCTATACTAATTTCAGAAAGCTGAACTCAAGCAAAGAAAATTATTAAAGATAAAGTGAGGCACAAAATAATTCTAAAGGAGTCATTTCTCCAGGAAGACATAATAATCCTTAATATGTAAACACCAAACAACAGAGCATACAAATGTGAGCAAAACCTGATGTGACTACAAGGAGAAATAGATAAATTCACTTTTATAATTGGAAATTTTATCACATCTCTGTGAGTAACTGACATATTTAGCAAGCAGAAAATACGCATATAGTTGTACTGAACAGCACCATAAATCAACAATGGACATTTATACAATACTTTATCCAACAACAGCAGGATATGCATTCATCTTAAACTCACACAAAATGGTCAGAAAAACAGACCACATTCTGGGGTTTAAACAACATTTTAACACATTTAAAAGAATTCAAATGATAAAAAGTGTGCTTTCAGACCACAGTGGAACTAAACTACAAATCAATAACAGAAAGACATCTGGAAATCTCAAAATATTTAGAGATTAAACAGTTCTAAATAAATAACACATGGGTCCAAGAAAAAGTCTCAAAGAAAATTTTAAAATATTTTAACTAATGACAATGAAAATACAACTCAGCAAAACATGAGATGCAGTGAAAAAACTGCTTAGAGAGAAATTTGTAGTATTGAATGTTTCAATTAGAAAATAAAAAAGATCTGAACTCATTCATCTGAACTTCCACTTTAGAAAAGTGAACACTGAAGAACAACATAAACATGAAGCAAGCAGGGGGAAAATAAATAATAAAAATTGAATCAGAAATTAATCAAATTGAGGGGAGGAGATCAAATGACAGAGTTGGAGGACATGCAACTCACCTCCCCCCATGAACATATCAAAAATACATCTACATGAGGAACTCACTGAAAAGTAACTGGAAACTGGCAGGACCTGTGCCCCGTGGAGGGAATCAGAGGGAAAAAGAGATTATGTGGATGAAGATCCTAATCGGGGAGTGAGTGTTTCAAGCAACATATTGGGCATCCCAGTCCTGGGGTTCAACACAGGGAAGATGACCCCTTGGCTATAAAACATGATGAAGAAAACTGAAGATGATACAAAGAAATGGAAAGATGCCCCATGCTCTTGGATTGGAAGAATTAATGACCATACCCAAAACAATCTACACATTTAATGCAATCCCTATCAAAATCCCCATGACATTTTTCACAGAACTATACCAAATAATGCTAAAATTTATATGGAACCATAAAAGACCCCAAATTGCTAAAGCAATGTTGAGGGAAACAAAGTTGGAAATATTATGCTCCCTGACTTCAGAGTATAATACAAAGCTACAGTAGTATAGCTTTGTAACAGTATGGTACTGACACACACAAAAAAGACACATAGATCAACAGAACAAATAGAGAGCCCAGAAATAAATCCATGTACTTATGGTCAATTAATCTACAACAAAGAAGAGAAAAGTATGAAATGGAGAAAGACAGTCTCTTCAAAAAGTGGTGCTGGGAAAACTGGGCAGCTACATGTAAAAAAAAAAATGAAATTAGAACATTTTCTCACACCATATACAAAAATAAACTCAAAATGGATTAAAGACCTAAATGTAAGACTGGAAACCATAAAACTCCTAGAAGAGGACACAGGCAGAACACCCTGTGACATAAATTGTAGCAAAAGTTTTTGGATATGTTTCCTAAGGCAAAAGAAATAAAAGCAAAAATAAACAAATGGGACCTAATTAAACTTAAAAGCTTTTGCATAGCAAAGAAAACCATTGACAAAGTGAAAAGACAGCCTACAGAATGGGAGAACATTTGTAAATGATATGTCCAATAAGGGGTTAATATTCAAAATTTATAAGTAGCTTATAGAACTCAATAGCAAAAAAGAAATAAACAAACAAACAAAACACAAAGAACTCAATTTAAAAACTGGGCAAAACACTTCACCTGACATTTTTCCAAAGAAGACATACAGAATGTCAACAGGCATAAGAAAAGATATTCAGCAAAGAAATGTAAATTGAAAACACGAGATGTCACCTCACACCTGTCAGAATGGCTATCATCAAAAAGATCACAAATAAGGAACATTGTCAAGGATGTGGAGAAAAGGGAACCCTTTGTACACTACTGGTGGAAATGTAAATTGGTGCAGCCACTATGGAAAAAACAGAATTAAATTTCGTCAAAAAAGTACAAACAGAACTACCATATGATCCAGCAGTTCCACTCGTGGATGTATACTGGATGAAACAAAGACACTAATTCAAAGAGATACATGCACCCCAATGCTCACAGCAACATGATTTACAATAGACAAGACACGGAAGCAACCTAAGTGTCCACCACCAGATGAATGGATAAAGAAGATGTGGTATAAATATACAATGGACTATTAATCGGCCATAAAACGAATGAAATTTGATCATTTGCAACAACATGGATGGATCTAGAGACTACTATGCTTAGTGAAATAAGTCAGACACATATCACTTTTATGTGGAATCTAAAAAAATAAATCAAATGTATATATATATATTCATACATTTTATATATATATGTCCATATATACACATTTACATTTATATATATATGTATATATATGTATATAAACAAAACAGAAACAGTCTCACAGATATAGAGGACAAACTAATGATTATTCCTTACAACTACATGTGAGTCTGTAATGATTTCAAAATTAAAAATTCAATTTACAAAAAAGAGAGAAATGCAGTTCTTACATGATGCACTCTCTCAATGTCAGGTTGACATTAAGTGAAAATTTCTTGGCTGATTATATGCTACAGTAAAGTAGCATCGTTCTTGGTGTGTCATATGGACCAGGAAACCTGGTAGTGATACTCAGCACCCAGAAGAGATGAGGAAAGCCAACTTATCCTGGTCACTTGGAATAGAACAATGTAGAGATTCATTTATGTGTGTTATGTCCCCAAGGCAAATTTTTCACTGGTTCTCTATTAGCTATAATCACATTGCCTATAGGATATAATCAAACTAGCCCATCACCATTGCTCAGTCTTCGAAACTCAAAGTTTCTGTTTATAATGCTTTTGCCAAAGTTCCAGAGCAGAACTCAGGAATACAATAATAATGATATTAATAGTAAGAATAATAGTTAACATTTACTGAATGCTTATCACATGCCCAACATGATTCTCATTGGTTCACAGGAACTATATAATTTAATTACCCACTAAGTCCAGGAGCTGACTAAAATTTGAAATCACATTTTTCAGCTGACTTAACTGATTTACAAAGAAAGCTAAGTGATTTTCCCCATGATGAAACAGTTTGTAAGTGGTGAAAGCAGAGTTTGAACTAAGCTAATATGATCTGGAGACTGTTATCACAACATTCTGCTCTATTGCCTTTACAGAGCAAACCTGCATAACTCATAAAAGGATCCCTGCAGAAACATTCAGAGAAAAAACAATTAACATTGGAGCAGGTATACTGAGAAGAAATAATAAGCATTAAAAACCTGGAAACTGTATATATATCTAATATTTAGTTATGTAGGGATTCTGGTAAAAGAAATCAATGCAGACCACCTGAAGATTCAGAGTCTACCCCTTCACAGGCGAGGGATCCTGCATTAGAAGCCTGGTGTCAAAGTTGTTGATACTAGACTCTCTGGCACTGGTACACCTAGGATTGACAGTTTCTGTCAATTTAAATCTTTCCTTCGAATCAGCCATGCATTCCTGTTCATTTGTACTCCTTGTGATTTTTTTTTTTTTTTTGAAAACTGGCCATTTGATTATTTTAATGTGATATATCTGGAAATTAGACTCTCCCCTTCTCCAGTGTTGCTGTTTTTTTTATTTATTGTTTAAGCTATTTAGCTAAGACTTTTGCAAACTATCTTTAAAAAGACTATTTCTTACTGGATGTGTTCACGGAAGTTTCTGGTCCAACTAATGATTTGACAGAGATTTCCTTGAATTCTAGGAGCTGAAGCAGAGAGACAAACCAACAAATATTGAAATCATTCACCTCTCCCAGTCTTTGCAGATTGGCTCTGTGCTGGGGAAGTCCTTTACTGATTAGATAAGCTTGCTCTGAGCTTATGGAGCAGTCTGAGGTGGAAGTTTTTTGGTGTTCTCAGCACATTTTTCAGCATATGTCTTATTTGGGCATGCCTGTGGCTTTACAGGCACCCCACCACCACACATTGTTTCTTTTGAATGTCCTAATTTCCCAAGGAGCCTCACCCCAGCTTCTCCTTCAGGCCTCATATAGTATGTTGTATATCTCTGCCTATCCTTTCTTTCCCAGGTATCTGTAGATTTGCATTTCCCTTGGAACTTTTATAATAAGAGTCCAGTGCTTTTCCAGCTTGTGTTTCAAGTTATACAAAAGAGAGACAAGTCATTCAGTCCTGCAAGAAGCCACCCAGACATACACAGTATTAGAACATACATACACAGTATTTTGCAAATAAGATCAACTGTTTTCCCTCCTATTTCAAGGAGGAAGCTAGGAAGCAGGTTGCTACTGCTCAAAACCAAGACTGCTACTCTGCCAGGAAGTGATGAGGCAGAAGTAAATAAAAATTTCACAAATGTTTTCTGTCATTTTTTAAGATTTTTTTTTTTTCTTTACTTCACTGGGCTTTTGCTTGGTTGCCATAATCCTCTGCTGTTTTCAAGAGTTTCCACGAAGTTGTTTCAGACAGCTTCTGGTTGTTTTTTGATGTTTCTGCAAGGGTTCAAGAACTTGGAGTTTCCTAGTTTCCCATTTTGCTCAAATTAGTATAAAGCACAAAACAAAACAGAAGATGAATAGGAGTAAAAAAAGAAGAGAACAATGAGAGAAAAGGAAGACTGGGAGGAGGAGTAGGAAGACTAACAAACACAAACTAGACTATGCAAAATAAAAGGGTGACTTTGAGTTTATTTCCCATGATTTCATTCAAATTGGTGAATCCCAAATTTCTTAGAGTAATACTATTAAGCACCAATTATTGACAAAGTAACTATAAGCTAAGTATGTTTAGTACCCCGTCTTATGTGAAAATCATTGTGATCCTTTTGCCACTTTTAAGTGGCACATTAAGTCAGGAGTAAAGCAAACAGCTTTGATCTTTTGCCAAATCTTACTACTTAGCTAGTGGGGCCAATTTAGGAAATGTCAACACAAAGTCATAAACTAATTCAACCCACATTAACAAATTAATCAAGTACATAAAAATGCCTTATGAAAGCTTGTGGTAATAAATGATGTTGAGAAACAATTTTCCCCATAAAAATGTGCCAGTCTTTTCATATTTCAAGCTACAAAGAAATTAAGAGCAAAACCTGATAATAAAAATTAACATTTATGCTCCCCATGTACAAATAAGAGGTCTGGTAGATGTGAAATCTTATGACTTGAAGATATTGATCCCATCTGTCAGTTAACATCAATTCACATTCTGACCTGTATGTTCTCTTATGCTGCTTTAAACCTTTTGGACCACAATTTCATAATCCATTCCCAAATATCTTCTACCTCCTGCATTGCATTTGAGTTCTGAATTAGATTTTATATTTATGAAATATACTTGAGTTGAAAGGGGTCAATCAGGATCCCTTATTGTAGAAGAATTATGTGTTAGAGTCAATGTTAAGTTGTCCACCTCTCACATTTTGGGAGATTGCTCTTATATCAAGCCTGAGAAAAAGGGCCTACAAACTGCATTTCATCACACTCCTAACATTCGCTCTTAAGAGCCGTCAGATTAAGAGTCAATAAAGAAGGCCTCTGAAGATGGCATTAAGTTAATCTATGGTAAATTGGTTAGTTATGGCTTTAGCTGTCTCCTGTTGCAGAATTCAATAAAATTCCCCCACTCATCTAACTCTGCATTTTTGTCTCTCTCTAAGGGGCTTTATGTGATGTATTATGATCAAATGAATTCATTATTAAATATAGCAAGTCTTGCTTAGGTTCCCAGGAATTCTCAGCCAAGTCGACCTAGAGATACCATGACCAGATGGTAACCTAGATAGATAGAACCTCCTTCTCATCCTCTTTCCCTGGTAACAAGGATTTCTATATGGACAATAATGCTCCATGGAGAAGCAACATTTACAACATGGCCTTGAAGAGGTATCAAGTATGCTTTTATTGTCCATTATGTATAGTATATATATATTCACATTCAATGTATACACATATACATGCACACGTATGTTAATATGTATGTATACACACACACTACTCATAATGGACAATAAAAGCATATGTGATAGATTTTAAAGACCATGTTGTAAATACATATATATATATGTATACATGCAAATATATGTATGTAGGTAGTTATATATTGGTGTGCCTGTATATATGTATATTTATATGTATATTGTGCATATGTGTGTATGTGTGTGCACATATGCATGTATCACTTCAGAAAAACCTGTGTTTAGTGTGTAGCACCCAGGCAAACATGGTCCACAAATTCAACTTGTATATTTTGCAGATTAAACTTGACATTAATTTAAAAATATATATACACACATATATACGTACACACAATATTCAAACATATACTTACATGTACTTTATATGTATATGTATGTATACGTACACATATATACAAAATTTTTGTTTCTTGTTTAACAAATCCTGCATTGCAGTTTTATTAACATTCATGAAGTATTGTGTTTTTAAGTCATACTGTAATCCAACTGTGAGTCAGGTACATCAACTGCATTATAGTATGATTAAAGAAACACAATATTTCATGAATGAAATATGAGTGAATCAATGGTATTCAAAGGAGGAGTGATGCCTGTAAACCCAGGGAAGGGTCTATGGATGACATGGAATATGAGATATAATGAAAAGAGAAGGTGAAGCTTAGTCAAGTCTCAAGGTGAGAGAGGGGTTGTAGGTAAGGGAATGGCATGGAATAAAGGCAGAATGCTCAACATATATTCAGAGAGCAGTGAATGAGTAGTTCCTCTGGAATGGATGGCTGATAGATGAGAGGCTTTTACAATAATGAAGGTAGGGAGAAACCAATCTCTACTACCTACAACTTTTCCTAGTAGAAGAATCCAATTATTTTTCAGTTAGAGTAATGATCAGATTAACAGAATGTAGGATTTAACATAGAATCATCACTTGCAAAGAAAAGTTCTGTAAAATATTATATCTATACTTACATAACTAAATCCATCAAAAGGTAAGTGTATGTATGTGTGTACATGTCTTTGAAATTTTACTGTATCTTTGTAATTTTAAAATTTGATTGGGACAAGGCTACTCTGAAGGCCTAACTTTGCAAAGGTGTGAAAATAGCATAAAGTGATTTTCTCTAGATGAAACACTGTGTTTTTGTTTTTTAAGTTAGGTTTCCAATTTCCAGGAGTTTATACAAATTTATTTATTTTTCATGTGGTATTTACAATTTGTCAGACACTGTTCTTATTTATTTATTTATTTTTGGCTGCATTGGGTCTTCACTGCTGTGCATGGGCCTTCTCTAGTTGTGGTGCACAGGCCTCTCCTTATGGGGGCTTCTCTTGTTGAGGAGCACGGGATCTAGGTGTGTGGGCTTCAGGAGTTGTGGCATGTGGGCTTCAGGAGTTGTGGCATGAGGGCTCAGCAGTTCTGGCTTGCGGGCTCTAGAGGGCAGGCTCAGTAGTGTGGCTCACGGGCTTAGCTGCTCTGTGACATGTGGGATCTTCCCAGACCAGGGCTCGAACCCGTGTCTCCTGCATTGGCAGGCAGATTCTTAACCACTGTGCCACCAGGGAAGCCTGACACAAGTTTAAAAATGAACTTACTGGACAAAAATCATGCTCAAGTCCTTGCTCCGAGAAAAGAACATCATGCAGTAATAGAAATAAGCAAACATATTGGCTTTACAAATGGATATCTTATGTTATCCACTTCATAGGTGGTGCAATAAGCAGAAGAGACTCAAGTCCTCACTCTGGGTTTTATGGACAACGAAGCAGAAGAAATTAGGTTACCCTTTTTCAGAGTAAAGGACTTCACCCAAGACTAGCTGCATTCAGTATCGAGGGAATACTTCAAAATTCCATGGGCTATGAGATATTTAGTCTCAGGTAACAGATTATAGCTAGTGTCCTAATACAGAGGAGGGTAGCCAAATTTATTTTAATAAAGCATGAGGATCATGTGACCTTCTGTTTTGCCAATCTGGCTTTCTGAGTTTTCCCCTTTCTCAATAAAGCCCAATTCTTAACTCACTCCTTGTGAAATTGTGAATACAGTTCAGCCATAAAAAGAAGGAAATACTGTCATTCAAAGTTGCATGAATGAAACTTGAGGGCATTATGCTAAGTGAAATAAGTCAGAGAAAGACAAGTACTGTGTGACAAGTGTGAATTCTAAAAATGTCACATTCATAGAAACAGAGAGCAAATTGCTGCTTACCAGAGGAGCGGGGCTGGGCTGTAGGAGAAAAGTGTGTGGTTGGTCAAAGGGTACATACTTCCAGTTATAAGATCAACAGTTCTGGAGATGTAGTGCATAGCACAGTGAGTGCAGTTAACAACACTGCATTGTGTATTTGAAAGTGGCTAAGAGAGTAGACCTTAAAAGTTCTCACCACACGCAAAATTGTACCTATGTGACATGGTGGATGTATTAACTAACATTTTTGTGGGAATCATTTCACAGAAATACATATATCCAATCACTAGGTTGTATACCTAAAACCTACACAATGACATATGTCAATTTTATCTCAGTAAACTAGGGGAAAAAAAGAGATGTTGTCCCGGAAAGGACATACCTGAAACAACATATACTTATCTCCCTCACAGTCTTTAAAATATGATCAAAATATTTAAAAAGCAATCCCAAACTTACAGTTTACATACTGCTAACCAAAATCACCAGTGGCCTTTTCAAGATGGCAAAAAAAATAACAGACGCTTACCTCCTTTTCTCCTCACACCAGATTTCTTATAGTGAAATAGAGTATTTGATTAAAAACAAACACTATTGTACTTTTTGCTTTTATGAGTCTGATTATTTGAGATACTTCATATATGTGGAGTCATACGTGTTATTTTTTTTTCCCTCCTGGGATTGGCTTATTTCAGTTAGCATCATGTCCTCCAGGTTCATCTATGTAGTGACAAATGGCAGTTATTTCTTCTTTTTTAAGGCTCGATATTCCATTGTCTGTATAAACTACATTTTCATTATCCATTCACTTGTCTAACACTGAGACTACAATAGTGGTTGTCAGTGTCTGAGGGGTGGGGGAAATGGGGAGTTGTTTTTCAGTGGGTATAAAGTTTCAGGTGTTCAAGATGAATAAATTCCAGAGATCTCCAGTGTAACATAGCGCCTATAGATAAGACAGCATTGTGCAATTCAAAATGTAAAAATAGGGTAGATCTTATATTAAATGTTCTTACCATGAAACACAAACACAAAAGTGAAACAAGGAAACTTTGGGTGGTGATGGATATACCTATTTCCATGATTGCGGTTGTGGTATCATGGGTATTTGCATATGTCTGAACTCATCAAATGGTACATGTTGAGTATGTACAGTTCTCTGTATATCAGTTATACCACAATAAAACTGTTAAAACAAACATAACATAAAAAACTTAAATGGAAACAGGAATTTCCCCCTACAAAAAGGAAAACCAATAAATGTATGAAAGACCAAAAAAACAAAGAAAAAAGTAAGAAGCTTGACAATGACACCAAAGAGAGGAAGAGATAGCCTTCATAAACCTGACTGCTCTGTAGAACTCCCAGGAGACTCTGGACTCTGGGAAGCCTAGAAAGAGGGATGAAATGTATAGAAGATATGGCCAATAAAATATAGAGATTGATTTAGTGCTTTTATATGAAACCGTAGACCTCATCATGTCCTTTAGCCACCTCCAGCCACAATGCCTGCTACCCAGATGTTAGCCCCTTGGCAAATACAACAAAGGTTTATTCATTAAAACTTTATAATAGCTGGAATGAATTGAGACAACTAGTGATTGTCAGCATCAGCTATTTCCTCCCATCCTGAATGGGGCAGGGGGAAGCTTACTGTCTGGCTCCTTTGGGGTCATCCTAAAAAGAGTCCTATCAACTGACAAGAAAATAGAACTCCCAGTCAGCGTTTCAATCATCAGAGTCTTGAATATCAATAGAAAACTGAGAATCATCAGACATTTGATGAAGCATGCAACATGAGAGAAAAAGCTAGAGATAAACAAATGTAAAGGCTAATACAGAAGGAAACAGAGGTTCCTAGGGAAGACAAATAACAACAAAACACATTAGTAACAAAATATATTAGTAGTATAAACACACATTTTTTGTATAAACCCTCAGGATTATACAGTAGTATAAAGTCTCTACATTTCTAATATTTTTATTTTAGCTACTCCATGTGTGAAGAAACTTTTTTGCACATGTATAATTTTTCTCCATTATTTCCAATCATCTTAGCCAGAGACACTATGGGGCTGCATAGACCCAGCAAGCTGGGAATATGTGATTTTGTGTCTTTTCTCTTTTCATTAAAAAGAACACAGTATTGATAATTACATTACCAAAGGTATTGAATTGCCTAGGATCGTTGGGCCACTTGCATTTTCTTCCAGAAACTTTTTTAGCATTTGAAAATTTAATTTGCACTGCATATTTTACATGCTAAAATAGCTCATCTTTCTGAGAACTGTTTAAATGTTTTTCATTTATTATCCAATTTTATTCCCTAATAACCCAATGACAAATATTCTACTTTTACCCCTCTTTTATGAGATAGAGGAACCAAGGCAAAGTAAGACCAAGTATTATGACCTTACTAGACAAGGACTTAAAAAAGAAACTGTTGTAAATATTCTCAAAGAACTAAAGGGAAACACAGAGAAAGAACTAAAGGAAATCAACTAAACTATATACGAATACAACAAGAAAAAAATGCACAAAATATTTACATATTAATGTTAATAAGTATACAATATGTACATGTAATTTGTGACATTAGTAATATAAAGGCGAAGGGAAGTGCTATAAAGGAGAACAGTCAGTGCAACTGAAGTTCAAGTGATATCAATTTAAGATACTGTTATAACTTTACAACATTGGAGGTAATCCCAATGATGATCACACCCACAAATCAGCAGAATAAACACCAAAGTAAACGAGAAGGGAATCAAAACATGTCAGTACTGAAAATCAACTAAGCACAAAAGAAGGCAATGATGTAGGAGATGAGGAATAATAACGATATAAAACATACAGAAAACAAACAGCAAAATGGCAGGAGTCCTTCCTTATAAGTAATGACTTTATATAAGATAAATGAATTAAAATATCCAATTAAAAAACATTCATTGCAAGAATGTTTAAAAAAGAAAATAGAACCCAACTACAACAAAACTATCTACAACAAAACTCACCCACTTTAAATCTATGGATATACACAGGTTGAAGCTGAAAGGATGGAAACAGACGTTCCAAAAAAAATAGTAACCAAAGAGAGTTGGGGTGACTATACAAATATCAGACAAAATAGACTTTAAGTTAAAAACAAATACAAGAGATGAAAAAGAACATTTTATATTGTTAAAAAGTTGATTCATCAAGAAGACCTAACAAATATGGACCTATGTGCACCAACATCAGAGACCAAAAATATGTGAAGCAAACACTGACAGAATTTGAGAGAGAAAAAAAATTTTACAATTAATGCTTGGAAACTTCAACACTTTTAATAAAGGATAGAATAATGAGGAAGAAAATCAACAGAGAAATACAGGACTTGAGCAATACCATAAGCCAATTAAACCTAACTGACATACAGAAAAATCCACCCAAGAACACAGAATACACATTTTTCTCAAGGGCACATGGAATATATTCTCCAGGATAGAAAATATTTTAGATAACAAAACCTGACTTAATACATTTAAAAAATGAAATCATACAAAGTATATTTTCTGAACACAATGACATGAAGCTGGAAATCAATGAAAGAAGAAAAAAGTTTAAATTTACAAACATGTGGAAATTAAACAACACATTTTTAAGCAACCAATGTGTCTAAGGAGACACCACAAGGAAAATTAGAAAATGTACCTTAAGAAAAAAAGAAAAAGAAAGAAACACAACCTACTAAACTTATGGAAGGCAGTGAAACCAAAACTAAGAGGGAGATGTACAGCTGTAAATGCTTACATTAAAAAAGACATTTCTCAAATCAATAACCTAACTTTAAACCTTAAAGAAGGAAATAATAAAGATTAGAGCAGAGATAAATAAAACAGGTAATACAAAATCATTAGAGAAACCAGGGTGCCAGAGCTGGTTCTTTGAGAAGATCAACAGAATTACCAAACATTTGGCTAGATTGACAGAGAAAAAAAGAAAGAAGAATGAAATTACTAAAATCAGAAGTAAAAATAGGGACTTTACTACCAAAATGTAAACGAGTATAATAATAGTTATTGAAGAAAATATTTATACACCAACAAATTGGATTGCCTAGATAAAATGAAAAAATTCCTAGAAAAACACAATATTCAAAAACTGAATCTTGAAGAAATAGAAAACTGGAATAGACTTATAACTAGTAATAAGACTTAAGCAATATTCAAAAACCTCCCAAATAAGAAAACCTCAGAAGCATATGGCTTCACTGGTAAATTCTACCATTTAAAGAAGAATGAACACCACTCTTCATCATATACTTACAAAAAACTGAAAAGGAAGGAAAACTTCCTAACTTGTTCTATAATACCAGCATTAGACTAATGCCAAGCCAAAGACATGGCCAAAAAGAAAAAAATTACTAACCAAGTTTCCTTACAAAAATCCTCAGCTAAATACTAGCAAACCAAATTTATCATGTTAAAAGGAGAATACAACAAGACCAAGTTGGATCTATTCCTTAAATGTAAGGATGGGTCAACGTGTGAAACCAATAAATGTAAAGCACCACATTAATAGAATAAAAGAAAAAAAGTCATGGTGATCTCAACTGATGAATTGAAGAAAAACCTTTTGACAAAAATTCAACACTCTTTCTTGATTAAAAAAACTGAATAAATTAGGGATAAAGTAAACTTTCCTACCATAATAAAGGCTCTATATGGAAAACCCATATACTCAATGCTAAAAATAATCATACTCAATGTTAAAAAAATTGAAATGTTTTCCCATAAGATCAAAAAGCAAGGATTCCAGCTTTCACCATTTATATTCAACATGGTACTGGAAATTCTAGAGAGAAAAATTAGGCAAGAAAAAGAAATAAAATGTATACAAATGGGAAAGGAAGAAATAAAATTATCTCTGTTCACAGATTATATACATATATATATATTGTGTGTGTGTGTGTGTGTATATATATATATATATATATATATATGCCCTAAATATCCCACACACAAAAGAATGATTTGATATAACAAACTAATTCAGCAAGATTTCAGGATAAAAAATCAACACATAAACATTAGTAGCACATTAACATTAAAAAATCTGAAAAGAAAATTTAAGGAAAAATTCCACTTATAATAGCATCAGAAAGAAGAAACTACTTAGGAATTAATTTAATCAAGGAGGTGACAGACCTCTACACTGAAAACTATAAAACACTGCTGAAAGAAATTAAAGAAGACAAATAAATGGAAAATTGTCCCATGTTTGTGGATTCGTAGGCTTGATACTGTTAAGATGACAATATTATCCAAAGAAATCAATAGGTTTAATGCAAAATCCAATGGTATTTTTTCAAATATAAAAAAATCCACTCTAAAATTCATATGGAATCTCAAGGGACCCCAAGTAGCCAAACCAATCTTGAAAAAAGAGAACAAATGTGGAAGACTCACACTTCCTGACTTCAAAACCTTACTATCAAGCTATAATATTCAATTCAAAAAAGACATAAACTTTAAGAGCTAAAATGTTAAAAACTCTTAGAAGAAGTTATAGGAGAATATGTTACTTACACTGACTTTGGATGAGATTTATTGAATATGACCCCAGAAGCACAAACAACAAAAGAAAAATTGACAATTTTGATTTCATCAAAATTAAAAATGTTTGCACATCACAGGACACTATCAGGTAAATAAAAAGACAACTCATGGAATGGTAGTAAATATTTTAAAATCATATATCTGATAAAAGATTTTTAAAGAACTCTTACCACTCAACAAAACAGCAGCAAAACAACACAATTTTTAAAAATGAACAAAGAACTTGAATAAACAATTTTCCCAAAAACAAATGGCCAACAAGCACATAAAAAAGTGTTCAACCTCACGAGTCATTATGAAAATGTAAGTCAAAACCACAATGAGATATTACTTCACACCTACTAGAATGGTTCTTATTAACCAAGACAAAACAAAACAAAAAGAAAACAACAAATATTGATGAGGATGTGGAAGAATTAGAAGCCTAAAGCACTGCTGTCAAGAATGGAAAATGCGTGCAACCGCTGTGGAAAACAGTCTGGCAGTTTCTCAAAAAGTTAAACATAGAATCACCGTATGAACCATTATTTCCACTTCTGAGTATATACACCAAAGAATTGAAAGCAGGACTGAAATAGATAACTGTACATCAATGTTCACGTCAACATTATTCATAATAGCCAAATGTCGGAAACAAACCAAAAGTCCATCAAAAGACTGAATAACCAAAGTATGGTATACACGTATAGTGGAATATTATTTACCCTTAAAAAGGAAAGAAACTCCAATACATTCTACAACCTGATGAACCTTGAAAACATTATGCTAACTGAAATAAGCCTGACACAAAAAGACAAATCTTGTATGATTCCACTTATATGAAGTACCTACAATAGGCAAATACATAGAAAAAGTAAGTATGATAGAGTCTGAGATTTGACATAGGAAAATGGTAAGTTATTGTTTAATAACATTTTTGAAGAAATCCAAGAAAGGGTGGAATCCAAAAGAAACAGGCCTACTGTAGATAATTTAGTCTCCAAGCCTTACAGAGAACTTATTTCTTAATATCACCCTACTTTCCACGTGGGCATTACTATAATATGGGCTGCTATCAGAACAGCAACATGTTCAAACTGAGTCAAGTGAAACCCAACTGACATGCATTACCTTTTTAGAGCAGCAAACTTACACCCTGGGTTGTTAAATGTCCCAAAGAGTGTATGATTCTAATCAATTAATTATCTAGTTCTCTTCTTGTAAGGAGGAGGATATAAACAGGTAGAGAAAGAACCTAGAAGTGTGTACTTGTGTACCAATTCCTCATTCCTTGATAATTAACTAGAAGTCCCATATGGAATGATGATGGAGAAGGAAACTGATCTGTCTTAACAATAAAGACATAGAATAACTTATATGTGTAAAATGCAAGGAGACAAAATGATAATGTATAAATAGTCTTAAAGATTTTTTTCTAAGAATAATTTGAGTGAAGTATGGGAATCATACAATTCTTGTCATAACATGATACTATCAACAGCATACACAATAAATTTAGAGTGTCTATTAGGGTTTTATACTGAGGATTGTGTTATAAATAAGAAAGGAGAAAATAAAAAGCACTGGTTATATACTCTAGAATTTTTTGGTTACAAGTGAAAGGAGTACAACGTCAATTAGCTTGCTGTTCAAGCAGCTTTACTGTTTCATAAAATTCAAGGAGAGTTTGAACAATCAAACCTTGAAAAGGGAAAAGAATGTACCTTGGCCCTAGGAATAAGTTGGCTCAGGCATTAATTTTTCCCAGACCTGGTTGCACAGCCTTCTTTTTGCATGTTGCATCTACTTTCTCACTTTATAGACCTATCTCACCAACGAGCAAGGTTTCATTGCTCCCAAAATTCAGATCTTTATCCCCGTGGTCTGCATCATTAGAGAGCCATTGATTGTCTCTGTTCCTTCTAAAAAGACTTAGAGAAGGACTCTGCTGGGCATAAATTGGGCTATTTGTCAAGCTTTGAATCAACAGTTTCAGGGTGTCTTGTAAGAAAATGAGCATCAGAGTGGAGTTCAGAATTGTCACTAGAAGAACAGACAATATAATTCCCAGAAGAAGTGAGGTATCAGAGTCAGATAATTTATTTTCTTCACAGAAAAACCTGCTCTAAACAGTTGTATTTTTTGTGAAAATTACACAGGGAAGAAGGGCTTAAAAGGAGGAAACTTCCCCCAAACCTAAGAAATATAACAAAAAATAAAAATAATTATTCATGTAATACATAACTTATGAAGGAAAGGATAATAAAATTTGGAGGATTTCAGACTCTGAGGCACATGGGAAACTTTCTGCTCCCCAAACATACAATGTTCTTCTACCCTACTCTTCAAAGTTTATGGGACTGGTTAATACTTATATGTCCATTAGTCATTCATCATAACTGCACTGCAATTATGTCTTTGTCTGCTCTCCACTAGACTATGGGCTGCTCACCTATATCTGCATTGTTTACAGCTATATTCTAAATACCTCCCTCAGTGCCTGGTACAGTGCAATGCCCAATGCAATGCGTGTTATTGCCTAATACTCTAATTAATCAACTGGCACAGTTATTTATAATATATAAATATATATAATTTACACTTATATATATATTAATCAATTTTGCCTTAACATTTAACATAGTGCAAGGAATATAGTAGATACTTATTGATTTTATGTCTTTTTGACATACAAAGAAAGAGAAAAATTATGTATAGACTAGCATATTTGTGTAACTTTTTATATTAAGCCATGAAAATAAAGTACATTTATTAGAAACACTGAGCCAAAGAGCTGATATATCACATTTACTCTTTGAAGGGATTATGGTGTTGGACAATGCACATTCTCGGCAAGCTTTGACTGTCCTAACTACGTGAACTTTACACAGGAGTGTGGACTGGGAAGATTTTTGGTTCCCTCTTGTGCCCAGACCTCTAGGGTCTGATCATCATGGAGGCATTGCAGGACTAACCAGTGTGAAGGTTATATAAGGAGAAATCTGAAATACAAGGCTGCTTATGTGATATTCTGCCGCAACTTTAGTGTTCTTGTAAGAGTTTTCAGTCCTCTGTCCCTATTTTAACCTACAGCGTGTGTCTATTTGAGTCATCAGGTCAACTGAGTGAAGTTATGTAGTGGAAAGTTTTCAGATGAGAGTTTCACTCACATTTAAAAAGTCGTATTGCTGTGGCTTCCCCTGCTTAGCCTTGGGAAAAGAAAAAATTCATATATCAATATCTAAGTGCTGCAGAAAGCACACCATGCACTTCTCCTTTAACTGGTTCATAAAACTGAATTTCTATCTACAGCACAGAAGTTAAATATGAGCTCATTCTGTAAGGGCAGGAGGACTAATTTTCTTTTTAGTGTTCCATATGGCTAAATTTCACATAAAAATCCTCATGTGATTTGAGACTTAGGCAATTTCCATGGCACAACCAAATACAAGAAAAACTTCAAGAAAAATGAGAAAATGCATGTTAGGTCACATCAAGGGGTCAACTTGATCAAACTCTTTTTAGTAGCATAATTGTATGTGCTAAAATTTTTGAGGTTTAAGAAGCAAAAAAGTCCAGACCTCAGATAGCTCACCAAATAATTAGGTAGATAACATCAATATATAAAAGGAGTGTAAGGAATGCTAATAATAATATGGCATAACTAACTCTAACTTTGACAATTCCATCAAGGTAAACTATATGATTCAATTTTGGCTGTATCTTCAGTAAACAGTATATATCTATATCTAAACAAACATAGCTCCCGAAAGCAGCTCTTTTGCCTGTTTCCTGTTTGCCCATTTCTGTTTCCCTCTAACCTGAGAAGAACTTAATTATAGGAATGAGATCACTAGGCAATTTAACCTAACTTCTGACTTAAAGCTCTCCTGAATGCATACCATGCCTTATCTAACCTGTTGATTCTTTTCCTAGATAAAAAGAAGAATGAAGTAGTTAAAGAATGCCAGCTCTCTATCCCCAACAGCCCCCTTAGCAATCCTGCAGGCAGATCACAAGGGCAAGATAACATCTGAAAGACAGAGTCAGCTGGTCTGCACGAAATGGAGAAGGATGCAGAACCCAACCTCCTGCCTCGATGATTCACTGAGATTCTTCCCCCTTTTTTTCCTTTAAAAACTGTCATGGCTGAGTGGAATCTTGGGAGCTGGTCTCAAAGCATGAGTCCACCTTCTCCCCAGACTGCCTGCTTAGAGCACCCTTCCTTTCTACTGACACTTGTCTCTTAAATTATTGGCTTTTGAGCAGCAAGCAGCTGAACCTGAGTTTGGTAACACTCTCTCATTTATTCAACAGCTATTTATAGTCACTGCTTGTTCCATATCAATAATCTTCACTAGGGAAGATTTTTTTGCATCTTTATATGCATGATTAAGCCATGAAAATGAAGTACATTTATTAGAAACACTGAGACAAACAGCTGGTATATCACGTTTACTCTTTGAAGGGATTATTGTGTTGGACAATGCACATTCAGTATGTTCAGGGTGTTACTACTGCATCAATAACACTAAAGTTGAGGCAGAATATCACATAAGATCACGGCTTACCCTAGGTTGTGCAATTGCTATATAACAAATCCAGCCTAGAAACAGAGTTATTTGTAGTTCAGAGTAACAGTGAGACTTGAGAGTTTGGTACCAAATTTGGTTCGGGCAAGAATATGGTGTGACTTATGTTAAAAGGTAAACTAAGGCATATTAAAAATTTTAAGAGGTTTTTTGAGCAAAAATCTATTTGAATCTGGCAGCATCAGAACTGGTTAGGAGTGTGCCAACAACTTGGGGAGAGACTTTATAAAGAAAAAGCAAAAGCAAAGCAAGAAAATTATTGATTGGATATAGCTTAAAGTATAGTGGGCTGTTTATTCGTTGTGTATAGGCTTCAGTACTGTGACCATGAGGCATTTACAGGCTTATATTTTGGTTTGCTTACTACATGGGCTGTCAAGGCATAACAGTCACCTCCATCTAATGATCTCCTTGTTCTGTTAATTTAACACTTTTATTAAATCTTAACCACTTTGCCTCTCCAGAGTAAGACTGACTTACATTGCTGGAAGGCTACTGATGTTCCTTTGCGTTATCAGGGTGTTACTATTGCATCAATCTGTAGAACCCAAGTTCTCTACACCAGGACCATTTTGTCTCTCAACAAAAGGCTGGTATGAGTGGTAAGAGAGTGTTTTCCTTTATCTTATGTTCAGCGTTCAGGGAGTGACAGGAAATATTTCATTCCAATTCTTTGGAAAGTCACAATATTAGTATTCATTTCTTCACTCAGTGTCAGCTATGGAAAGACCAAAAGCAGGGAAATAACTACTGATGGGTAACAGAATGGGCTACTCCAAAATATGTCTCTATGTCATAAGGAGTATTTTAAGCTGATTATTTTTGAGAAACTACAGATAGAAGAGAAACTGTAAAATCAGTAGGAGGTACTCTTTTGTAAGGGAAATGTACACTTATAAGGGAAATCTCGATTTATAAGGGTGTCTCCCTCTTAGTACCAGGAAGAAAAGAATGACTCTAAATCACAGGACAATCTTACCAATGGAGCAGGCAATGACTTAAGTCTGAATAACAAGTTTACCCCTAGTTTATTGTGCTTTTTTCTGGTAACCGTTCATAACTGTCTTTCCCGTCCCCCAACATCTTTCTTTTGTTTTTAGCTGAAGCTGGTACTTAAGGTGGTGACTTGGGAAATTTGGGAGAAATCTCAGTTTTCCTGGGTATCTCTCATCTGTACGTGGGTTACAGATAATAATAAACTTCTGTTTTTCTCTTATTATTCTGTCTTTTATTACAAGGGGGTCTCAGTCAAAAACTCAGAAGGGTAGAGGGAAAATTATTTTTCCTCCTACACTATATAATTAAAAGCCAAGAAAATATCTGGTCTCCTGAGAAGTTTGTTATGGATTTTCTTTTGGAACTTGTGTGTCCTATAACTCACAGCTTTCATCTTTGCTTTAACCTCCTACATATCAGTTAAATTTCTGATTCAGTTTGAAAAACTGTAAATTTCTTCACAGCCTGGATATCACTGTGTTAGAGCTTATTCACAATTTTAAAAAAGGATTCATATTCTATCATTATGTCCCTGACCTTTTCTTTTAACTGATATTTTTTTCTGTTTCACATTGGCTTACCTAAATCTTCTGATAAAAATGTACAGAATTCATAAATAAGTGATAGAAGGCCAATTATTGGAAATTTTAATAATTATTGGCTATGTCAAAGTAAACATACAATAAGAATCTGAACTTTTACAGGGACTTTGACTTTCCTATCAAAATATAATTTAGAGAGATTAGAAAACTAGATTTTTGAAAGAGATAGTTTCTTGAAGGAAAAGGTCAGTACTGCTTAGTTACTACTGTTTTGAAGATGAATATGATCTTAGAACCTGGCTCAGTGACCCAATTATATTTTTCTTCTCTTTTCATCCCTCTGAGGTGTTTTTATGCTTGTTGGATTGCATATCTATAAAACTGTGCTTGGCAAAATTTTTAAAAAATACATTTATAATAAATTGAACACAATCAGTTCTAACCTCATTCCTGTTTTGAAATGAATGCAATACAGCACCATCATTGTAAAAAGTGACAGGAAAGACAGAGGCTTATTAAAAATATATTATCTTTACAGTTTTACATGCATTAAATATGTCAACACTTTTCCAATTCTTTTACTTTCTCAGTCTGAAACAGAAGGGGATTCAATAGGGGAACATACCTTGTGCCAGGGTTCGGCTGAGTTATTGCATTTCCTAATCCAAAAAGGAGATTTCATTATTTTCTGTTAAGATAAATCTTGTTAAACACCTATGTTACTTTTTCTTCTGAAAAGGGAGAGCATACACTTTTCTAATATCCCCTGGCAATCATTAAAAACATAACTTTTATTTTTTTTAATATTCCCTGCAAGCTCTTGCTAAGTTTGTTCGGAAGCAAAGTGCAGACTTCACAATGATAAAGTGAGCGTGACAACACAAGTCGAAGTGGCCTGGGGGCTGCATGTACAGGGAGATGAAAAGCCACCTAAGAGGCTCTGGGTTAATCATTCTACTTGCGCTGATTTTAAGAAAGTTGCTCTCCATTAATTGTCCAAAATTTCCCACTGGGGAGAACATGTTTCTGGCTACTTTATCCTTTTACACACATTATTCTCAGTCTATACCAAGCCTGTTTTTTTCCTAACCATACTGTCCATATTTATGTTTAACTGGTTAAGAGCTTTGTACTACTCTCTCACAAGTCCTTTGGATTTTAACCAGAAAGCAATGATAAAGATACTAGTACAGTGACTTTCAAGAATACTCTATGGGTTGCGGAAATTTTTTAAGGGGTGGCAGATCCTTAAAATCTTGCCATATGAAAAACTAGTATGGATTCTGTCAGTTCTTACCAAAAATCTGGGACTATGAAGGGAAGTACTGGCTGCCAATGGAGGTATAATCATGTACTTTTTTTTTTTTTTTTGCGGTACGCAGGCCTCTCACTGTTGTGGCCTCTCCTGCTGCGGAGCACAGGCTCCAGACACACAGGCTCAGCGGCCATGTCTCACAGGCCTAGCTGCTCCGCGGCATGTGGGATCCTCCCGGACCGGGGCACGAACCCGTGTCCCCTGCATCGGCAGGCAGACTCTCAACCACTGTGCCACCAGGGAAGCCCCATCACGCACTTTTTAAATGTAGTATTTTCTAGGATTTCAATAAATATTTCTAGGAATAAATTATTACTTATCTGATCTGCAGTGAACATTTTGTAGCAATCTAGGTGTCCAATTGGTTTAAGTATTCTACATAACAAACACCAGGTAGGTATTCAAAGGGGTATTGTAGAGAAATGTTTAATAACATTGGGAACACGTGCAAGATCTATTATTAAATGAGTACAGTGCAGATACACATAAAATTATTTTCCAAGTTTATAAAACTAGCAAGGTCAAAGGTTCATATAGAGAGGAAAAACCACTCAAATCCTTTACTCTCTCTTCCCTACCAAAAAATACAATTTATTTTTCTCTTTAAATCGTGTTTCTTAATGAAAAAAAAAAGTCTACTTTTCTGAATTCTCACTTAATTTTGAAGCATATTCTAATTTAGGCACAATATTTTTTCATGACTCCCTTATTCCTTTCCCAATTAAAATTTGAGGTGGATCTCATCTGAATACCTCATGTTCATGGCACTGATGCTGACCAATAAAAGAAAAATACATTACCAGGGGTAGTGACCATCAATAGGCCACATGCTGATTTATGAATATCAGTTAAGCCTCTGCTAATGTAACAACAAATTGCAAAGGAGTAATTTTGTTTCAGAATTTGTGGCCAAGTGATAAGCAGAATGAAGGGCCACTGATATAAGGAGAAAAAAATCATTGTAGAGAAAAAAGATTTTTTTTCACAGTAGTAAATTCTGGCAAGTATCTGAGACATAAGAAAATCATCCACATATACATTTTTTGACAAAATTCATGTTGGGCAGGCAGAATTTGACTCAAGATGAAAGACCAATACTGCAGAGAATACTCTCTTCTAACATATTCAGGAAGTTGTGGTGATGCTACATTTCAGCTATCACCAATGCTTTAGTTTTGTTCACACGGCTAGCCTTTTGTAAAAATAAGTCAGTGAAGGCAAAGGGACTTCCTTTTGGTTGGCACTTAAATGTAGCTTCCACCATGAAGTTCCTTCAGGCCAGGAATCTTCATATTTTTTGTTGACTATCAAATATATGTCATGTCTTTTCACTGTGGTATTTTATCTGAAGAATATCCAATAGGACGGCACTATTATTTTCATTTTATAGATGCAAAAGCTGATACTCAAAGGGATTCTTTGATTACCTATGAAGAGGTAGAGCTTAGATATAGAATCTATAGCTACCAGCTTAATATGAGATGCATTTTCATTGTATCATAGTGTCTTAAGGTTAGAGGAAACAATTTCTAAGATTGTGAGGCACTGTCAACATTTTCAAAGGATTCCTACAATTTCAGACTTTTCAGTTCAATACACTACTTATTTTTAAATTAACAGACAGTATAATTGACATATTTAACTCTTTTTTCATCAGAGCACAGATCCTTCCTTATTTTCCCGCCAGCTCCACTTAATTATGTTTTTAACATCTCAACCTCCAATTCCACCATCCAAGTTTATCTGTAGTACAGATTGACTAAACCTATGTTGCTTTTTCACTCTCTTGTGAAATTTTATAGGATTCCTTACTTACACATTTATGTGTAATTAACATCTTTTGAGATGTATTTTCTTCATTTCAGTTCATTCTCATGTGGCTTCTTTGTCTTTCAAAACTCTAATGCTCTTCATTTGTCATAAATATATTAGTAACATCCACCATTTATTCAGTGCTTATTGGCAATGTGCTTCCGAAAATATATTAAATGCTTTAAAGTATGGTCTCATGTAATAACCCCAAAATTGCCAAGAGGCTGGTAGTATTACTCCCTTTTGAAATTTTAGTACACAGAAGCTCAGTGAGATTAAGTAAAAAGCTTCAAAGCTAGTATACTGTGGTGGAGAAAAATATTTCTTGGATTTAATCTGAAGAAAAATCGTAAAACTCAAAATTTTTAAATGTTTTGGAATAATCTTAGAAGCTGGAGAAACCTTCACAAATCCCAAAGAGCCTTCCTACCTACTTCTCTTCTGATACATATATTGGACCTGATATGACCCCTCTTAGTTCACCTGCAGTTTAGCCTAAATTAATTCCAGAGAACACACCCAGAAGAAAGCAGATAATGGTACACAGACAGGGAACACTGCATTCTTGAAATGAGAATAGTTCGTTCATGAGACTGGTGGTGGAAATTCAGTTTCTCCCCTCATTTTATAAGGTAGCACAGAGTTACTAATCTGAGGTCAACACAAGAACTGGCGCATTCCAGAAGGCCTTTCTTTTCTAAATAATCTACTTTCTCCACACCCTCTCCAGCATTTATTGTTTCTAGATTTTTTGATGATGGTCATTCTGACTGGTGTGAGATGATATCTCATTGTAGTTTTGATTTGCATTTCTCTAATGATTAATGATGTTGAGCATCCTTTCATGTGTTTGTTGGCAATCTGTATATCTTCTTTGGAGAAATGTCTATTTAGGTCTTCTGCCCAATTTTGGATTGGGTTCTTTGTTTTTTTGTTATTGGGCTGCATGAGCTGCTTGTAAATTTTGGAGATTAATCCTTTGTCAGTTGCTTCATTTGCAAATATTTTCTCCCATTCTGAGGGTTGTCTTTTGGTCTTGTTTATGGTTTTCTTTGCTGTGCAAAAGCTTTGAAGTGCTGGAGAGGGTGTGGAGAGAAGGGAACACTCTTGCACTGTTGGTGGGAAAGTGAATTGGTACAGCCACTATGGAGAACAGTATGGAGGTTCCTTAAAAAACTACAAATAGAACTACCATATGACCCGGCAATCCCACTTCTGGGCATATACCCTGAGAAAACCATAATTCAAAAAGAGTCATGTACCAAAATGTTCATTGCAGCTCTATTTACAAAAGCCAGGAGATGGAAACAACCTAAGTGTCCATCATCGGATGAATGGATAAAGAAGATGTGGCACATACATACAATGGAATATTACTCAGCCATAAAAAGAAACGAAATTGAGCTATTTGTAATGAGGTGGATGGACCTAGAATCTGTCATACAGAGTGAAGTAAGTCAGAAAGAGAAAGACAAATACCGTATGCTAACACATATATATGGAATTTAAGAAAAAAAATGTCATGAAGAACCTAGGGGTAAGACAGGAATAAAGACACAGACCTACTAGAGAATGGATTTGAGGATACGGGGAGGGGGAAGGGTAAGCTGTTACAAAGCGAGAGAGTGGCATGTACATATATACACTACCAAACGTAAAATAGATAGCTAGTGGGAAGCAGCCACATAGCACAGGGAGATCAGCTCGGTGCTTTGTGACCACCTAGAGGGGTGGGATAGGGAGGGTGGGAGGGAGGGAGACGCAAGAGGGAAGAGATATGGGAACATATGTATATGTATAAGTGATTCACTTTGTTATAAAGCAGAAACTAACACACCATTGTAAAGCGATTATACTCCAATAAAGATGTAAAAAAATAATAATAATAATCTACTTTCACAACCAGGAAGCTCCAGGTGTTTCAAAATTGCCTAGGAGTTCACTTTTCCCTTTATGTATAAATATGTAGCATTAAGGAGGCATGCCTGTAATAATCTCATTTCATGTTACACCAGCCTGGTATTTCTGATTTAACCACAATTTCTGCAGATTGAGATTTCAAGGAATAGTGCATCATCTTCTATGTCTGTGTTTATAACTTCTTCCCCAATAATCCCTACTTTATATTTAATGTGCTGTGCTGATGAGGTGTGTGTCCATGTCCCCACAGCAAGATGGTTCATTCAATCAACAAACATTTAGTGGGTAACTATCACAAGTCAGGCGGCGTAGCAGGGTCTGTACTTTACAGAATACATGGTTTGGTGGAAAGACAATAAGGAAACAATTATAGTAAAATTTACCATTACCATATACCATCTTTTCTTTTTTTTTTAATATGCTAACACATATACCATCTTTGAACAGGGGCCATAAGGTCTATAAGTGAAAGCAGCTTTAACTCACTGGGAGCAGCTTTTGGCAAAAGAAACGCTATCATGACTGGGTGATGGGGGCGGGGAGTCTTCCAAACAGATAGAATACAAAGAGTCAAGAATTTTAAAATTCCCGAGATGCTCTCTGGAAAATTATGATTCACTGAGATAAGGAAGCAATTCTCCAGGAATTATGAGGCATTACTGTCTTAAGAAATATACCAGATGATTTTCATGCTATAGTGTTTTGGCAACCAGTCTTTGAAAATGTTGTAAAATTATTTGTTGTGTACATCAGTCTTCTCCTATCTATTCCATTTCCTGTTCTTTAATCTTTTCGTTTCCTATTTTTTATATCTAATTATGTTATATGATTCTGAGAGAAGGAACTTATCACCCCCCAGACAACTATGGTTATAAAATTTTTCATTAAGGAAGCACCAAATGTGACTCAAGGCTCAGGGGTTTCTTACATAGCAGAAGATGAAGTTAATTAGCAATATATATAGATGAAAATTGAGTTGTCACTGTTGCAATGAAATCAACTACAGCTAAGCTGGGGAGATATGGTTACAAGTGAAAGTTTAAAAAAAAAAAAAGGAGCAGACATTTGAATTATCCTTACCCTTGGGCAATAAGAGAAATTATAGTTGGATTCCCAAGCATGGAGTTTTGTTCACTCATTTAATGACTAACGCACAAAACTTGATATGTCCCCCTCTTAGTTCACGTGCAGTGTAGCCTAAATTAATTCCGGAGAACACACCCAGAAGAAAGCAGAGAATGGTACACAATGGTCCCACACGTAAAAATGCTAAGTGGTCAATTCTATCAAAAGAACAATATTATACGGGGATATATGTATATGCATAGCTGATTTACTTTGTTATAAAGCAAAAACTAACATACCATTGTAAAGCAATTATACTCCAATAAAGATATTAATAAAAAGAATATTAATAATAGCAATTATAAAATTTAATCAATGATAACTAACATGTATTGGGAGTTTACTATGAGCAAAGCATTGTGCTAAGTATTTACCATCATTACCTTATTCAATTCTCTCCAGAATTTAACAAGTTATTACTGTGATTTTTCCTATTCCACAGAGATTGTGAAGCTAAGAATTGAGAAGTTTAAAAGGAAAGTAGCACAGATACTCAAAGATAGTAAATAGTTCCAGTGATTAAGAATATTTTAATTCATTTTCACAATGTTTATTCTGCTTTGACTAGATATATTTTTAATTATTAGAAGATTATACTAAAACAAATGTACTAACAAAGAGAGAGCATAATGTTTTTCTTCTGAATGTACTTGTATACTGTTTCCCTGTGTGTATCATGGAGTGAGAACGACATTAATGTATTTTACAAACTAAAAATAGTTCTTTCAATTGGAAAAGTAGGCTTGCTCCAGTAGAGCTGAAAGTCATGAATTCTAGAGTCGGTGCTATAAATTAGAAGTTTAGTTCACTACAGTTCATCAATGTTGGAGACCTGCACAATGAGGAACAAGAAGCAATGACTCTGCTGCTTGCACCGAAATTAGTTGATTAATGGCAGAATACATCAACTGATTTTTTTTTTTTTTTACTCCTTGTGTGATCCTGTTAATAGGAAAATTCCCTCTGCTCATTAGAAATCTGAAATAAATTCATTTGCTTCCTGAATATGTTGACCTAGCACAGAAATTTCTTTTGAGAAACATGCACATTTTAGAATTGACTCTTCTTCATGAAATTGCAAGTGGTCTCCAGCGAGTCAACTTCTTTCTCTAAGTTTTCAATCACTAACATAAGAAACACCCTTGATTAAATGAGAAAGAAACCCACTTGAATTTTTTTCTGTAAAATTTATACAACTTACTGCCTTTTTCTATAATTGAGTTTTTGTGTCCATTCAGGCCAACAAGTTCCCCATATTAACACAACGTCAGAAGGATAAGAACAGATTGAGATATCTTCATTTTTATTCTAAAATAAGACAGGGACTTCTCTGGTGGTCCAGTGGTTGAGACTTAATGTGGGTTCAATCCCTGGTCAGGGAGCTAAGATCCCACATGCCTGGCAGCAGAAAAACCAAAACATAGAACAGAAGCAATATTCTATTCAACAGGTTCAATAAAGACCTAAAAAATGGTCCACATCGAAAAAAAAATTTTTTTAATTACAAAAAATAAGACACTCTATCTTCTAAACATTACAAATTTATGTTGTATAGTTAAAATGTATATCATTTATACATACAGCACAATGCCCTAGCATTTTCACATATATAGAGAGATGTAAATATGTAGCATGCATTTGAAATAGTACATGTATTATTGCATAATAAAATTCAAACTATAAATTTGTAGAATTGTACAACTGAAACTGCCTACAAGCTTCTATTAAGATCATGCTTTTAGAATGGAAAAATTGCTATTTCCTATTTTATTTAGAAACTTGGAGCTCAGACAATTCTTATTTGAAATAAATTATTTGTTGCTATTAATTTAAGAAAGTTCTATAAGTATGTATAGAAGTCAGAAACCAGACTCAGTGCTTGAGTTGATATGTAAACAAGACCAGCAGTTTTTGGTCTCCTGGAATTAAGAATTAAGCAGGTAAAACAACAACAACAAAAAAAACTAAATTAATAATACAATGCAGTGTAATTAGTTAAGTTGAAAGGAAAGTGCAATGTGCTATCGAAACTTGTGTAGAGAATATATAACCCAGCCTTAGGGATTCAGAAAAAATTACTAGCATAAGTAATGGTTGAGAGGTCAGTTTAAGAGTTAGCTTGGTAAAGCTAAGAGTGTTCCCAGCAAAAATAATAGCATGTAGAAACTCCTGCAAATGGGGAAAGAACACAGCAAGTATAAGAAAATGAGAAAAATCTGAACACTTTTACACTGGATCTTGGTGTATAAATGGAGGCATAACAAAACAGACTACAGAGAGATAAGGGCACAAATTCTGTGGGACACTGTAAACCTTATTTTATCCTAACCTTTGTCCTAGGACTAATGGGGAGCTAATGAAACCATTTATCAAGTGTCATGAAACAAGTTGATTCATGTTTTAATCTAGGTGTAAGCAGAAAGTAGGAAACATAATGACATAGTCACCAATTCCATATATTTAGCATGATTTCAAATTTCAAACTTGGTTTAAAAACTTGAAACTCTAGGCTTAATAACTTTACCTGTATCCAACATACTACACTATAAAAATTACTGTATGTTTGGATTCACAGAGACCTTGAATAGAATCAGTGTGGACACCAGCTGGACAACCTAGATTAGTGACATCTTTAATACATAGCTTCCACACATATAAAAACAAATGGGATAATGCTTACTTTATAGATTCTTACTAGAATTAAATAAGATAACATATATAACTAATGGAATAAGAACAAGAAATAGCTGTTCCACAACCTCTGGCCCCACCTCCTTTCACTGGGATGTTGTCTGGTAGTAAAAGAGAATGCAGTATTTCCACAAAATTGGCTTAAAGTTATAATTAGATTTAGCACCTCTTACTTTTTTCTAAAAGGGAAAAATCCATATTTAATCTAAATTATATATACAATTACCAAAAAATAATGTCCTGAGGGACCTTTATGTCTTGTTAAACAATTCAACCTGGTGCCTAGGACAGTGCTTCACACACAAAAATTCTCTAAATCTTCACTGAAAGCATTCCTGGAAATTCAGATATCTTATTTAATAATCTCATCTCCACCCCAATTTTATATTAAATACTAATAATTTATAAATATGCATATGTTATTGGAATAATATATTAAAACATGCAAATGTGTACAAATGTACATATATATAGCTCCTATAGTAGCTTCATGTTTTGGTGTGAATAGTTTAACCAAACAATAGTCATGTGACCACCCTATCTTCCAAGACCAATTAAAAAAATATTAATCCCATAAGATTATGAACAGATTGTTCATAGCCAAATGGCAATGTTCATTCCAGTGGCTTCTAGACATGTCTAAAAATTAGATAATAATGGATTAAAGTAAGTATCTGGCAACTTTACATTTATTAGTTCTAATAGTTTTTAGTTTTACAGATTTTAGGGTTTTCTATATATAGTATTGATATCATGCCATTTAGAAGCAGTGACAGGTTTACTTCTTCCCTTCCAATTTGGATGGCTTTTATTTATTCATTTTGTCTAATTCCTGTGGCAGGGACTTCCAATACTATGTTAAATAAAAGTGATGAGAATGGTCATCCTTGTCTTGTTCTTAATTTTAGAGAAAAATCTTTCAGTTTTTCACCACTGATTATGATGTTAGCTATGGATCCGCCATAAATAGCCTTTATTACGTTGAGATATGTCCCCACTATACCAACTTTGATGAGAGTTTTAACATGTTAGAAGTTAAACTTTGTCAAATGCTTTTTCTTCATCTATTAAGGTGATCATGTTATTTTTGTCCTTAGTTTTGTTAATGTGGCATATCACACTGATGGTTTGCAGATATTGTACCATACTTGCATATCTGGAATATATCAAACTTGATGATAGGGTATGATCCATTTAATATACTGTTAAATTTGAAGATGATACAAAGAAATGGAAAGATATCCCATGTTCATGGATTGGAAAAAAATAATATTGTTAAAATATCCATATTATACATAGGAATCTACAAATTTAGAGCAATTCCTATCAAAATGCCAATGGCATTTCTTACATAACTAGAAAAAAATAATCCTAAAATTTATATGGAACTACAAAAGATCCCAAATAGCAAAAGCAATCTTGAGAAAAAAGAACAAAGCTGGAGGTATTACACTGACTTCAGACTATACTACAAAGCTACAGTAATAAAAACAGTATGCTACTGGCATAAAAACACATCGATAAATGAAATAGAATAGTAAGCCCAGAAATAAGCCCACACATATGGTCAAGTAATCTACAACAAAGAAGGCAAAAACGTAAAATGGGGAAAAGATGGTCTCTTCAAAATTGGTGCTGAGGAAATCAGACGGCTACATGTAAAATAATGAAATTAGAACATTTTCTCACACCATAGAAAAGAAAAAAAAACAAACTCAAAATTGTTTAAAGACCTAAACATACTGGAAATCATAAAACTCCTAAAAGAAAATATAGGCAGACTATGCTTTGACATAAGTGTGTGTGTGTGTATATATAAATATATATATATATATATATATATATATATATGTCCCCAATTCTAATCTCATCCCTCCCCAGATAAACCCACATCTTGAATTTGGTATTTATTATTTCATGTACATTATTATATTCATAACATATGTATTCATAAATAATATATAGTATTGTTTATGCTTTCAAAATTAATATAAATGGCATCATAATATGCAGACACCTCTGTATTTTTCTTTTTTCTCATCACTGTTTCTGAGATTTATCTATGATGATACATGTAGCTATAATTTATTAATTTAAAATAGTATATAGTGTCTCACTGTCTGAATTCATCCTTCTGTTGATGGACATTTAGGTGGTTTTCCACTATTTCCTTATTACAAACAATATCACAGTGGATTTTAAAAATTTATCTCCATAGACTCTAGAAACTGAATCCCTGCTACATCACCTTGGAACTTGTTACCAATGCAGCAACCCAGACTTCACTCCAGACCTACTGAATTAGAACCTATCTTTATATATATATATATATATATATATATATATATCTTAGATTTGACTCCGGCAAAGGAAACAAAAGCAAAAATACACAAATGATACCTAATTAAATGTAAAAGCTTTTGTATGGCAAAGGAACCATGAGTAAAATGAAAACAAAACCTACTGAATGGGAGAAAAAATGTGTAAATTATACTACCAATGAGGTGTTAATATCCAAAATATATAAACAGTTCATGTAACTCAATATAAAAAGAAAACAGTTAAAAAACAGGCAGAAGAATGAAAGACATACAGAATGCCAACAAGCACATGAAAAGATTCTCAACATCACTAATCAGGGAAATGCAAATCATAATCACAATGAGATATCACCTCACAGTTGTCAAAATGTCTATTGTCAAAAAGACCACAAAAAATTAATGTTCACAAGAATATGGAGAAAAGGGAAACTTTACACACTGTTAGTGGGAATGTAAATTTGTGCAGCTACTATGTAAAACTGTATGGTGTTTCCTCAAAAAGCTAAAAATAGAACTACCATGGGATCCAGCAATTCCACTGCTGGGTATATATCTGAAGAAAATGAAAATACTAATTAGAAAAAATATATGCACCCCAATTTTCATAGAAACATTATTTACAATAGTCAAGATATGGAAGCAACCTAAATATCCATCAAAAGGTGCAGGTGAATGGATAAAGATGATTTTATATATATATTATATATATATACATATATTATATATATATGTGTATATATATATATATGACAATACTTCTCAGCCATAAAAAATAATTAATAAAATTTTGCCAGTGACAACAACGTAGGTGGACCTGGAGGGTATTATGCTTAGTGAAATAAGTCACAGAGACTGACAAATATTGTATGTTTTCACTTATATGTGGAATCTAAAGAATAAAATGAATGTATATAACAAACCAGAAACTGACTCACAGATATAGAGAACAAACTTGTGGTTGCCAGTGGATAGAGGGATGGAGGGAGGGGCAAGATAGTGGTAGAGAATTAAAAGGTACAATCTACGATGTATAAAATAAATAAGATATATATTGTACAGCACAGAGAATATAGTCAATATTTTACAAAAACTTTAAATGGGATATAAAATATCAAATCACTATGCTGTACACCTGAAACTAGTATAATATTGTAAATCAACTATACTCAAATAAAAAAGAAAACCAAAATATAAAATACAAAAATAATAAAGAAAGAAATGTCTGTTTCTAATTTTCTTATACATACATATTACTTTATTGAAGTATAGTTGATACACAATATTATACGTTACAAGAGTACAATAGACTGGTTCACAATTTTTAAAGGTTATACTCCATTTATAGCTATTATAAATATACTTGTTCTACTAGAACAAATAATCCTAAAATGTATATGGAATCACAAAAGACCCAGAATTGCCAAAGCAATCCTTAGGAAAAAGAACAAAGCTGCAGATATAACCCTCCCAGACTTTGGTTTTTGCATCAAGGTGATAGTGTCCTCACAGAATAAGTTCGGAAGTGTTCCTTCCTCTACAATATTTTGGAATTGTTTGAGAAAGATGGGCATTCACATTCTGTAAATATTTAATAGAATTCACCTGTGAAAGTCCAGGACTTTCATTTGTTGTTGCTGTCATTTTTTTTAAATCACTGATTCAATTTAATTACTAGTCATTATTTATTTCTTCCTGGTTCAGTGTTTTATTGGCTTATTGTTGGAGCTTTTATCCTGTTCAATTGGTTTATATGCCTGGCTTTAAGCCAGTAACATACTGTTTGAATATTGTGGCTTTGTAGAAAGTTTTATTTTTATTTATTTTATTGGAGTATAATTGCTTAACAATGTTGTGTTAGTTTCTGCTGTATATTTCTGCTGTATAACAAAGTGAATCAGCTGTATGTATACATATATACCCATGTCTCCTCCCTCTCGTGTCTCCCTCCCACCTTCCCTATCCCACCCCACTAGGTGGTCACAAAAAACGAAGCTGATCTCCCCATGCAATGCAGCTGCTTCCCACTAGCTGTTTTATATTTGGTAGTGTATATATGTCAATGTTACTCTCTCACTTGGTCCCAGTTTACTGTTCCCCCTCCCCGTGTCCTCAAGTCCATTCTCTACATCTGCATCTTTATTCCTGTCCTGTCCCTACGTTCATTAGAACTTTTTTCTTTTTTTTTAGATTCCATATATATGTGTTAGCATATGGTATTTGTTTTTCTCTTTCTGACTTACTTGATTTTGTATGACAGACTCTAGGTCCATCCACCTCACTACAAATAACTCAATTTCACTTCTTTTTTATGGCTGAGTAATATTCCATTGTATATATGTGCCACATCTTCTTTATCCAATCATCTGTCCATGGACACTTAGGTTGCTTCCATGTCCTGGCTATTGTAAATAGTGCTGCATGAACACTGCAGTACATGTCTTTTTTGAATTATGGTTTTCTCAGGGTATATGCCCAGTAGTGGGATTGCTGGGTCATATGGTAGTTCTATTTTTAGTGTTTTAAGGAACCTCCATACCATTCTGCACAGTGGTTGTCTCAATTTACATTCCCACCAACAGTGCAAGAGGGTTCCCTTTTCTCCACACCCTCTCCAACATTTATTGTATTGTTTTAAAAAAATATTTGACATTTTCTATGGTTATAGAAAAAAGTCTAAAGCCCTCAACCTGACATTTTATGACCTTCAAATTAAGCCTTTTTTTCTTAAACCTTATGTCATGTGCTTTTTATTCTCTACCTTTGCCTGAAAGACTCTTCATTATTAAAAACCCCATCACACTGATGTCTGCATCTTGCCTACACTTATGTTATTTACTAAACATAAATTTCCCTGTTTCTCCTTTTTATTGTATCAATTTTTTCCTATACTTAAAGTCCCTGTAACCAGAACAGCATCTATTAAATCCAACAGAGTTATATTTACTTTCACTTGTTTAAACTTTGTCTCCTCAGATAAACTATATATGTCTTGAGAAGAGTCATTGGTTTTCTTATTTCATTCCCAGCCTGCATTCCCAGTACCCAGCCAGTGCCTAATACATAGTTGCCAGTCTGTAAATATATGATGAAAATAAAAATGGAATTTCACATCCACAGCATGAAGTCTTCAAGCTTTAATGATCTTTTTCTTCACCATTATCCTTTTACTTTCAAGATCTGGATGACAGAATTTAGTGCTTTGTGAAATAAAGCAGAATCTAGCCTTCTGAAATCTTATCTACTTAAATCTTCTTGGCTAGATTATGAAGTTCTTTGGGGAGCATATCAATCTTCATCATATAACAAATTGAAATCTAAACCATATACTGGAGGAAGTATGTAGAAAAATAAATCTGAGATAAAGCTAATTTTTAATGTATAAAGAGTTTACACAAATTGACTTCAACAAACAATATTAGAAAATAGTTTCTAATTAGTATTAGAAAATAGATTTCAGAGAATAGAAATGGCAAATGCCTAATATACACAAAAAGACACAATGATTAACCTTACTAGAATTTACAGAAATACAAAAAGAAACATACACTGGATACAAGTTCTTTCTATAAATATACATGTATATTTTTATTAATAAGGCAATGCTGACCAAAGGCAATGTAAATATAGTAAATCATAACAAAGGTATTAAAATATTTACATATTTTGTTCCTTCGTTTCCACATTTAAGATCACAACCTAAGTCAAAATTCAGAAATGTGATGTACATTTATTTAGATTAATGCTTATTATAGCATGCTTTATAGTAGTGAAAAAGTATATAATCTAAATGTCTAAAGCCAAGGAAATAATACATAATTAAATGACATTATTACAATGAAAAATTATACAGTTCTGTAAAATGAGAATGTTGAAGGTTAGGTTTTGTGCTAGATAAGTAATTATTCTGACTTCATGTTAAAAAAAAAAAGTAAAAAGAATGTGCATATGGTGAAAGAAATTCTCAGGGTTGTATGATTATTGATAATTTCCATTTTCTAATTTAAACCTTCCTACGTTTTCCTCTAAAAATAGAATTTATTGCTCTAAATTATATATGCATACACCCAGAAACAATGTTTTCATTAAGACATTGCCCTATCTCTACCTAAGGCAGATGACATAGTTGGCCACAAACTAATGGAACATATATCCATAATGTTCCCACACTGGAATATGAATACATATTCTGGACATCAGTCCCAATGCCCTCAACCATTTCCATCATAAACTAATTTCTCTCAGTCTGATTTTGTGCTCACCAATCTTCTGATTAGAATCTGTTTTCCAACATAGATACACTTATAGAAAGAGAATCCAAGGTTGTTTTAGTTCTTTGATACATTGTCTCATATAAATGATTATCATTTGGTGTTTATATTTTATAGCTTATGAACTAATAAATGAATGTGAAATTTCCCTAAAAAATGATCCATTCAGGCTGATCAAAAAAGTTTTTGAGTTTACAAAGCAGCCCTGGAATTTCCTAAATTCACTGATGCAAATGCCCTTTAACAAGACGCTAAAGCTAGCTGGTCGTTATTTTTGGAGACAATCCTTCTCCTTTCAAGTTTTCAGTCATAATACAGTAGTCCCCCCTCCGGCGCTTATTCTTGCTTTCTGAGGTTTCAGTTACCTTCAGTCAACCATGGTCCAAAAATATAAATGGAAAATTTGAGAAATTAACAATTCATAAGTTTCAAATTACACGCCATTCCGAGTAATGGGATGCAATCTAATGCCATCACACTCCATCCCTCCTGGGAAGTGAATCAACCTCTTTGTCCAGAGTATTCCATTTGTTACTTAGTAGGCATCTTGGCCCTCAGATCCACTGCCATGGTATCACAGTACTTGTGTTCAGGAACCCTTATTTTTCTTAATAATGGCCCCAAAGTGCAAGAGTGGCAATACAAGCAATTCAGATATACCAAGAAGAAGATGTAAAGTGCTTCTTTTATGTAAAAAGATGAAAGTTCTCATCTTAATAAGGAATGGAAAAAAATTGTATGCTGAGGTTGCTAAGATCTACCTTAAGAAAAACTTCTGTGAAATTATAAAGAGGAAAAAACTCTTGTGTTAGTTTTGCTGCTGTACCTAAAATTGGAAAAGTTACAGTCACAGTGAATGGTAAATGCTTAATTAAGAGAGAAAAGGTATTAAATTTGTACACTAAGATACTTAGAAAGAGAGACCACATTCACATAACTTTTGTAATTGTTCTACTTTATCATTAGTTACTATTGTTAATCTACTACTGTGCCTAATTTATAAATTATACTTTATCATAGATGTGTAGGAAAATACATAGTATATATAGGGTTTGGTACTATTCATGGCTGCAGGCATCCACTGGGGGTCTTGGAAATATCCCCGATGGATAAGGGAGGGGATAGCATGTAACAAGATCATCAATTGTATGGGCTTTGGAGAACTGCTTCTTGGGGTTTGAATCTGGCTGCTTTACTTCCCATAGATAAGTTATTTTACTTCTTTGTAGCTTAGTTTTCCCCTCTGTAAGAATGGAGATAATAATTTTACCTAAATCCCAGTATTGTGGAAAAAACAGAAGAGTAAATATATGTAAGTTTACTAAAATAAAAGCTGATAGACAAAAATAAAATAGATATAGGCTGTTTTTTTATTATAATTATATTTCTCCACCCTCAACTTATTTTTTTTTTCTTTTTGGTAATGTTTGTGTACATTTCAGTTTCTTCTGCTAGTGTTTACTTTCTTTCACTGTATAATCGTGGCCTTTTTATTTCTTCATTTTAGTTTCTTGATTCGTTAACCCACCACAATGATTTCCAAATAGACACTTGGTGACCATCCATAAGACAATGTACAATGGTTCAGGTTTGTTGGCTACATACCTAATACATATGACAAACCTTTCATAAATAATTATTTAAAACCTAGATGGTAATGCTTATTTTATTGAATATAGCTTTAATCCTGAGCATTACTAAAGTCTCCTCAATTGAATTACCATATGTTTATGACTACCTAGTATTCTTAGCATTATTAATTTATTTGTTTATGTAATTGATGAATAATATATTTTCCCTTTTTATTAAAAAAAGAGATCACATTTGGGTCACAAACCAAGCCTCAGTAAATATAAGAAAATTGAAATCATATCAAGCATCAATTCTGACCACAATGTTGTAAGATTAGAAATCAACTACAGAAACAAAAACGTAAAAAAGACACAAACACATGAGGCTAAACAATACGTTACTAAATAACCAAAAGATCACTGAAGAAATCAAAGAGGAAATTAAAAAACACCTAGAAACAAATGACAATGAAAACACGACGATCCAAAACATATGGGGTGTAGCAAAAGCAGTTCTAAGAGGGAAGTTTATAGCAATACAATCCTACCACAATAAAGAACAAACATCTCAAATAATCTAACCTTACACCTAAAGGAACTAGAGAAAGAAGAACAAACAAAACCCAAAGTTAGTAGAAAGAAAGAAATCATAAAGATAAGAGCAGAAATAAATGAAATAGAAACAAAGAAAACAACAGTAAAAATCAATAAAACTAAAAGCTGATTCTTTAAGAAGATAAACAAAACCGATAGACCATTAGCCAGACTCATCAAGAAAAAAAGGGAGAAGACTCAAATCAATAGAATTAGAAATGAAAAAGGAGAACTTACAACAGACACGGCAGAAATACAAAGCATCCTAAGAGACTACTACAAGCAACTCTATGCCAATAAAATGGACAGCCTGGAAAAAATGGACAAATTCTTAGAAAGGTATACCCTTCCAAGACTGAACCAGGAAGAAATAGAAAATATGAAAAGACCAACCACACATAATGAAACTAAAACTGTGATTAAAAATCTTCGGGCAAACAAAAGTCCAGGACCAGATGACTTCACAGGCTAATTCTACCACGTATTTAGAGAAGAGCTAACTCCCATCCTTCTCAAAGTCTTCCAAAAAATTGCAGAGGAAGGAACACTACCAAAATCATTCTATGAGGCCACCATCACCCTGATACCAAAACCAGAAAAAGATACTACAACAAAGAAGATTAGAGACCAATATCACTGATGAATATAGATGCAAAAATCCTCAACAAAATACTAGCAAACACAATCCAACAACATATCAAAAGGATCATACACCATGATCAAGTGGGATTTATCCCAGGAATGCAAGGATTCTTCAATATATGCAAATCAGTCAATGTGATATACTGTATTAACAAATTGAAGGAGAAAAACCATATGATCATCTCAATAGATGCAGAAAATGCTTCTGACAAAATTCAATCCCATTTATGATAAAAACTCTCCAGAAAGTGGGCATAAAGGGAACCTACTTCAATATAATAAAGGCATATACAACAAACCCACAGCAAACATCATTCTCAATGATGAAAAACTGAAAGCATTTCCTCTACGATAAGGAAAAAGACAAGGATGTCCACTCTTGCCACTATTATTCAACATAGTTTTGGAAGTCCTAGCCATGGCAATCAGAGAAGAAAAAGAAATAAAAGGAATACAAATTGTAAAGGAAGAAGTAAAACTGTCACTCTTGGCAGATGACATGATACTATACATAGAGAATCCTAAATGCCACCAGAAAACTACTAGAGCTAAACAATGAATTTGGTAAAGTAGCAGAATACAAAATTAATGCACAGAAATCTCTTGCATTCCTATACACTAACGATGAAAAATCTGAAAGAGAAATTAAGGAAACACTCCATTTTAGGACTGCAACAAAAAGACTAAAATACCGAGGAATAAACCTACCAAGGGAGACAAAAGACCTCTATGCAGAAATCTATAAGACACTGATGAAAGCAATTAAAGATGATACCAACAGATGGAGAGATATACTATGTTCTTGTATTGGAAGAATCAATATTGTGAAAATGACTATACTACATAAAGCAATCTACAGATTCAATGCAATCCCTAACAAATTACCAATGGCATTTTTTACGGAACTAGAACAAAAAATCTTAAAATTTGTATGGAGACACAAAAGACCCCGAATAGCCAAAACAGTCTTGAGGGAAAAAAACGGAGCTGCAGGAATCGGACTCCCTGACTTCAGACTATACTACAAAGCGACAGTAATCAGGACAATATGGTAACAGGAACAAAAACAGAAATATAGATCAATGGAACAAGACAGAAAGCCCAGAGATAAACCCACACACCTATGATCAACTAATCTATGACAAAGGAGGCAAGGATATACAACAGAGAAAAGACAGTCTCTTCAATAAGTGGTGCTGGGGGCTTCCCTCGTGGTGCAGTGGTTGACAGTCCACCTGCCAATGCAGGGGACAAGGGTTCGTGCCCCAGTCTGGGAAGATCCCACATGACGCGGAGGAGTTGGGCCAGTGGGCCATGGCCACTGAGCCTGCACGTCTGGAGCCTGTGCTCCACAATGGAAGAGGCCACAACAGTGAGAGGCCCGAGTACTGCAAAAAGTATATGAATAAAAAAAATAAGTGGTGCTGGGAAAAATGGACAGCTACAGGTAAAAGAATGAAATTAGAACACTCCCTAACACCATACACAAAAATAAACTCAAAATGGATTAGAGACCTAAATGTAAGACCAGACACTGAGAAGCTCTTAGAGGAAAACATAGGAAGAACACTCTGACATAAATCACAGCAAGATATTTTTTGATCCACCTCCTAGAGTAATGGAGTAACAAAAATAAACAAATGGGACCTAATGAAGCTTTTGCACAGCAAAGGAAACCATAAACAAGACCAAAAGACAACCCTCAGAATGGGAGAAAATATTTGCAGATGAATCAATGGACAAAGGATTAATCTCCAAAATATATAAACAGCTCATGCAGTTCAATATTAAAAAAAAAAAAACTCAATATAAAAATGGTCAGAAGACCTAAATAGACATATCTCCAAAGAAGATATTCAGATTGCCAACAAACAGATGAAAGGATGTTCAACATCACTAATCATTAGAGAAATGCAAATCAAAACTACAATGAGGTGTCACCTCACACCAATTAGAATGGGCATCATCAGAAAATCTACAAACAACAAATGCTGGAGAGGGTGTGGAGAAAAGGAACTCTCTTGCACTGTTGGTGGGAATGTAAATTGATACAGCCACTATGGAGAACAGTATGGAGGTTCCTTAAAAAACTAAAAATAGAATTACCATATGACCCAGCAATCCCACTACTGGGCATATACCCAGAGAAAACCATAATTCAAAAAGACACATGCACCCCAATGTTCATTGCAGCACTATTTACAATGCCAGGTCATGGAAGCAACCTAAATGCCCATCAGCAGACAAATGGATAAAGAAGTAGTACATATAGACAATGGAATATTACTCAGCCATATAAAGGAACGAAATTGGGTCATTTGTAGAGACGTGGATGCATCTAGAGACTGCCATACAGAGTGAAGTAAGTCAGAAAGAGGAAAACAAATATCATATATTAACGTATATATGCATATCCTAGAAAAATGGTACAGATGACCAGTTTGCAGGGCAGAAATTGAGACACATATGTAGAGAACAAACATATGGACACCAAGGGGAGAAAGCAGCGGGGGGTGGTGATGGTGGTGTGATGAATTTGGAGATTGGGATTGACATGTATACACTGATGTACATAAAATGGATGACTAATAAGAACCTGCTGTATAAAATAAAATTCAAAAATTCAAAAACAAATTGTAAAAAGTATGGCTATTTATGCAGCTAATTATTATACAGGTAATTTATGTTAATTATTAAATCTCATGGATCAGAAATTGGCCAGATGAGACCAACTTATAATTAAGGAGAGTAACTTAAAAGACAGTATGTGATATAGTGAGAAGAAATGGTGCTTTTGATGATTAGCTTGTAGTCTGCCAAACCACACTAAACTTCACACATGGGCAATATAATCTTAGTGTTCATTTATATGTATAAATCTAGACCTCTGAAAGGTAGCAAAACAACTTCTGGGTCCTAAAAGAATTACTCAGTGTTATTGAATAGATTGTTTTGATTTTTAGCAGTTCAGAGTCTTAGATAAGTAGCAGTTTCAGAAGGCATATTAAAGTATAAAAGAAAGTTCCATTATTCAGAAATTACCTATGTACTAGTCATGTTAATGACAGCTGACTAAGTAGAATCTAACTGTGATTAGTGATTTACCTTTTCGAATGCAGCAAAAGGACAATCTACCACCAGTGAGCAATTCAACTACACAAATAGAAATGAAAGGGAAATATAAATTACCCTGAATGACTTGAACCACTGGAAAATAATAGTACCATATAAAACATTCTAATTCTTTCACTCAAGGCAAATTTACTTTAGAGCATGTGCTAAACATGAAATCCTAACATTTTTTTTCAAATCCCAAGTATAGTAGACTACATTTTAGCCACTGTATTTCATTATTCCAATTTTTAGCTTCTTTCTCCTTAGATTGAAAATTAATACTTCCATTTTTCTGTCGTTTGCACCATAATCATTTTGTTGTTTTTTTTTTCTAAACTATCCTCATACCATATAACATATATTATTTAGCTTGATTCTGGCGACCTAGAAATAGCATTGAAAAAGTAAGCTAACGCTGTATTTCCCAATTTGTGTTCCATGATACACTAGTCCTGTAATATACTTATAGCCATCCTAAAAAGTCAAGTGCCCCATGATTAATTTTGCAAGACTGTAAGTTAAAGTATACAAATTTCTTTACCAAATGTGGGTTCAGAACATTATACAGTTGACCCTAGAACATTGTGGGGTGAGAGGCTCGGACGCTCCACAGAGTAGGTATCCATATAATTTCACAGTCAGCCCCTCCCTCTCCAAGGTTCTGAATCCATGGATTCAAAAAACCACATATCATGTTGTATTCGAGCAGCACTTATTGAAAAACAGCCTGTCTCTATGTGGACACATGCAATGCAAACGCATGTTGATCAAATATCAACTGTATTTGCAATTCACTGGAAATTTATAAGGTGGGGTGTGTGCTTGTGTACTATGAAGTATTTTTCAATTACGGGTGACATATTTTGGAAGGTTAGCTTACACTGAAGGAAATTTTGGAAAAAGCTGAGCTAGAGGGGTTTAGATTTCGAGATAAAACAAACTTTGCTTCAATATTTCCTGGATATGACATGCTGTAGAAGAAAATTCTTGGCTGAAGGCTTTGGAGTTTGGGGCTCTTAGCTTGGGTTTTTCTCCTCTTCCCTTCATCTGTTAATATCTTTCACATCTATCACCCCAAATTTTCTCCTTTCTAGTTTCAAGTTTGAAACTGCAACATCTGTTTTTCTCAATTTTCCCTTTCTGAAACTAAACTTAAATTTATTTTATATTTCTAAATTATCCTTATCATGGACTGTTGATGCAATTACTTTGGTAGCAGAAGAATAGAAAAGTGTAGGATTTAAGAGTCAGGCAGGTCTTTATTCAAATTCTTACTGGCAAGTCCTAGCTGTAGCTTCCACAATTCAGGGCTCAGCTTTTCCCACTTGGAGCCTGCTTGTTTCCACCGAACTCTGATTGTAGAGTGGCATGAATTACTCTGTAAGCATCAGCAAGTAAAGAGGTGTGCAGGACACTGGTAAACTGAGGCCACAAATAAATTAATTAATTCATAAATACATAAATAATAGTTTGAAACTATATGACTTTAAATTTACAAACAAATGAGTAGTTTTTTTAACTTTTGAATTTTATTTTATTTTTTTAAACAGCACGTTCTTATTCATTATCTATTTTATACATATGAGTGTATATATGTCAATCCCAGTCTCCCAATTCTCACCACCACCACCAAACCACCCGCCACTTTCCCCCCTTGGTGTCCATACATTTAGTCTAGACATCTGTGTCTCTATTTCGGCCCTGCAAAATGGTTCATCTGTAGTATTTTTCTAGGTTCCACATATATGTCATAATATACAATATTTGATTTTCTCTTTCTGACTTACTTCAGTCTGTATGACAGTCTCTAGATCCATCCACATCTCTACAAATGACCCAATTTCGTTCCTTTTTATGGCTGAGTAATATTCCATTGTATATACATACCACTTCTTCTTTATCCACTCATCTGTCGATGGGCATTTAGGTTGCTTCCATGATCTGGCTATTGTAAATCGTGCTGCAATGAACACTGGGGTGCATGTGTCTTTTTGAATTATGGTTTTGTCTGGGTATATGCCCAACAGCGGGACTGCTGGGTCATATGGTAATTCTATTTTTAGTTTTTTAAGGAACCTCCATACTGTTCTCCATAGTGGCTGTATCAATTTACATTCCCACCAACAGTGCAAGAGGGTTCCCTTTTCTCCACACCCTCTCCAACATTTGTTGTTTGTAGATTTTCTGATGATGCCCATTCTAACTGGTGTGAGGTGATACCTCACTGTAGTTTTGATTTGCATTTCTCTAATAATTAGTGATGTTGAGCAGCTTTTCATGTGCTTCTTGGCCATCTGTATGTCTTCTTTGGAGAAATGTCTATTTAGCTCTTCTGCCCATTTTTTGATTGGGTTGTTTGTTTTGATATTGAGTTGCATGAGCTTCTTATAAATTTTGAGGTTAATCCTTTGTCAGTTGCCTCATTTGCACATAAGTTCTCCCATTCTGAGGGTTGTCTTTTTGTCCTGTTTATGGTTTCCTTTGCTGTGCAAAATCTTTTAAGCTTCATTAGGTCCCATTTATTTGTTTTTGTTATTATTTCCATTACTCTAGGAGGTGGATCAATAAAGATCTTGCTATAATTTGGGTCAGAGTGTTCTTCCTATGTTTTCCTCTAAGAGGTTCATAATGTCTGGTCTTACATTTAGGTCTCTAATCCATTTTGAGTTTATTTTTGTGTATGGTGTTAAGGAGTGTTCTAATTTCATTCTTTTACCTGTAGCTGTCCAGTTTTCTCAGCATCACTGATTGAAGAGACTGTCTTTTCTGCATTGTATATCCTTGCTTCCTTTGTCATAGATTAGTTGACCATAGGTGCATGGGTTTATCTCTGGGCTTTCTAACGTGTCCCATTGATCTATATTTCTGTTTTTGTGCCAGTACCATATTGTCTTGATTACTGTAGTTTTGTAGTATAGTCTGAAGTCAGGGAGTCTGATTCCTCCAGCTTTTTTTTTTTTAACATCTTTATTGGAGTATAATTGCTTTACAAGGGTCTGTTAGTTTATGCTTTATAACAAAGTGAATCACCTATACATATACATATATCCCCATATCTTCTCCCTCTTGCATCTCCCTCCCACCCTCCCTATCCCACCCCTCTAGTTGGTCACAGAGCACCGAGCAGATCTCCCCGTGCTATGCAGCTGCTTCACACTAGCTATCTATTTTACATTTGGTAGTGTATATATGTCCATGTCACTCTCTCACTTCGTCCCAGCTTACCCTCCCACTCCCCGTGTCCTCATGTCCATTCTCTGTGTCTTTATTCCTGTCCTGCCCCTAGGTTCTTCAGAACCATTTTTTTTCCTTTTTTTACATTCCATATATATGTGCTAGCATACAGTATTTGTTTTTCTCTTTCTTACTTACTTCACTCGGTATAACAGACTCTAGGTCCATCCACCTCATGACAAATAACTCAATTTCATTTCTTTTTATGGCTGAGTAATATTCCATTGTATATATGTGCCACATCTTCTTTATCCATTCATCTGTTGATGGACACATAGGTTGCTTCCATGTCCTGGCTACTGTAAAAAGAGCTGCAATGAACATTGTGCTACATGACTCTTTTTGAATTATCCTTTTCTCAGGGTATATGCCCAGTAGTGGGATTGCTAGGTCATGTGGTAGTTCTATTTTTAGTTTTTTAAGGAACCTCCATACTGTTCTCCACAGTGGCTGCATCAATTTACATTTCCACCAACAGTGCAAGAGGGTTCCCTTTTCTCCACACCCTCTCCAGCATTTACTGTTTGTAGATTTTTTGATGATGTCCATTCTGACTGGAGATGATCCCACATTGTAGTTTTTTTTTTTTTTTCACACTGTAGTTTTGATTTGCATTTCTCTAATGATTAGTGATGTTGAGCATCCTTTCATGTGTTTATTGGCAATCTATGTACCTTCTTTGGAGAAATGTCTATTTAAGTCTTCTGAAAGAGAACTTAAGGAAACACTCCCATTTACCATTGCAACAAAAAGAATAAATTACCTAGGAATAAACCTACCCAAGGAGACAAAAGACTTGTATACAGAAAACTGTAAGACACTGACGAAAGAAATTAAAAATGATACAAACAGATGGAGAGATATACCATATTCTTCAATTGGAAGAATCAACATTGTGAAAATGAGTATATACCCAAAGCAATCTACAGACTGAATGCAATTGCTATCAAACTACCAATGGCATTTTTCACAGAACTACAACAAAAACGTTCACAATTTGTATGGGAACACCAAAGACCCTGAATAGCAAATCAATCTTGAGAAAGAAAAATGGAGCTGGAGGAATCAGGCTTCCTCACTTCAGATGATACTACAAAGCTACAGTAATCAAGACAGTATGGTACTGGCACAAAAACAGAAATACAGATAAATGGAACAAGAGAGAAAGCCCAGAGATAAACCCACGCACACATGGTCACCTTATTTTTGATAAAGGAGGCAAGGATATACAGTGGAGAAAAGACAGCCTCTTCAATAAGTGGTGCTGGGAAAACTGGACCGCCACATGTGAAAGAATGAAATTAGAACACTCCTTAACACCATACACAAAAATAAAGTCAAAATCAATTAAAGACCTAAATGTTAGGCCAGGCACTATAAAACTCTTAGAGGAAAACATAGGCACAATACTCTATGACATAAATCACAGCAAGATCCTTTTTGACCCACCTCCTAGAGAAATGGAAATAAAAACAAACAAATGGGACCTAATGAAACTTAAAAGCTTTTGCACAGCAAAGGAAACCATAAACAAGGTGAAAAGACAATGCTCAGAAAGGGAAAACATATTCACTAATGAAGCAAGTGACAAAGGGTTAACCTCCAAAATTTACAAGCAGCTCATGCAGCTCAATGTCAAAAAAAAAAACCAACCCAACCAAAAATGAGTAGTTTTAAATAGTAATCATGGGCAAATTAAAATTTTATTCAAATTCCTTATTTTAGGAATTAAGCTGTTATTCTGTTGTGAATTACATGCAGGTAAGTGCTCCATCATTTCTAAATTGCCAAAAGCCCTGAAAATCTAAAACAGGTTTTCCTGGGACCCTTTTCTCTAAACTGCACCATATTTCTATTCTATTCATGCCTGTATTTCTTCCCCTCTGCCTGACACCTTAGTTAGGGAGAGGGCATGTCTGTTTCCCATCCTGATGTATCTTAATCTCCCTCCCAGGAATTCTCCCAAATATGTATTACAGTGTTGAATTATCCAAATTCCCAATGCCCAGGAGGATAAGAGTGAGTGTGAGGCAATGAAAAAGGAAAGAAACTACTAGGATTAAAATAAATATACACACACATTAGTTAATATTTGTACTATATTCTGTCCGTAGTTTTATTTGACTGGGCATATGATCCATTGAGTCCCTGCCCATATTTATGCTTTAGAGCCTATCTTCATGTATATGTGCCATGAAGTCAGTTTTAGTAGGTGTGGTATACGCAGAATTGTTTTATTGCTAATAGATCATCAGCTTCAATAGAAACTAATTATGTCACGAGGGAACAGGGATGATAAAAAGAATAATTAAGTTAAACACATGTCTAGATTTTAAATTTCTGACAATACAGGTAGATCTTAACTGAAGAAGATTTATATTTTAAAAATATCAAGAATTTTTTCAAGTTTCTAGATGGTATGGACAAGTAACTTGAAGTATTTATCACTAACATAATGTTTAATAATGCCACAAAAGACACTCCTGACAAAGGTTTTTAAGTCAGTATGTTTGTATGATTAATAGAATCTCAGAACTGGAGGGACACTTTTAAATAGTTTAGTCCAATCCCATCAGGTTTACACAGATTTTTCTAACACCATGTAGTAAGTTAAGATGCCATAATTGGAACAGGCACATGAAAAGATGCTCAATATTGCTAATAGAGAAATGCAAATTAAAACTACAATGAAGTATCATCTCTCACCAGTCATAATGGCCACCTCTAAGAAGTCTACAAACAATAAATGCTGGAGATGGTGTAGAGAAAAGGGGGCCCTCCTACACTGTTGGTGGGAATGTATAATGGTGCAGTCACTATGGAGAAAAGTATGGAGGTTCCTTAAAAAACTAAAAATATAGGTGTCGTATGATCCAGCAATCCCCCTCCTGGGCATATATCTGGAGAAAACTCTAATTCAAAAAGATACGTGCACCCCTATGTTCATAGCAGCACTACTTACAATAGCCAGGACATGGAAGTAACCTAAATGTCCATGTATGGATGAATGGATAAAGAAGATGTGGTACATATATACAATGGAATATTACTCAGTCATAAAAAAGGAATGCAATAGTGCCATTTGCAGCAACATGGATCGACCTAGAGATGATCATACTAAGTGAACTAAGTCAGACAGAGAAAGACAAATATCATATGATATCATTTATATGTGGAATCTGAATATATTATATACATGAACTTATTTACAAAACAGATAGATTTACAGTCATAGAAAACAAACATGGTTACAAAAGGGGAAAGCCAGGGGGAGGGATAAATTAGGAGTTTGGGATTAGCAGATACAAACTAACATATACAGAAATGATAAACAACAAGGATCTACTGTATAGAACAGAGAACTATATTCAACGTATTGCAATAACCTATAATAGAAAATAATCTGGAAAAGAATATACATATATATATATACACATATATATAACTGAATCACTGTGCTGCACCCCAAAAACTAACACAACATTGTAAATCAACCTGGGACCCATGCTCTTCCTCAGTGTGAATATCTTCTAGCAGCCAGCCAAGTCTAGGCTGTGTTAACCAAGAACGTCCTAAGACCTAGAAGTTTTTATTTACTAGAATAACTTTGAAACTGACAAAATATGATTAGTTACAGAATCAGTATGAGTATCATGGAGATACTCTTATAAAGCCCATAGGGAGGGTAGATAACAACTTGGCAGCATTACTTAAATAACATATTAAAATAAAGTATTTTCTGTTTAGAATTCACTGAGTTTAGGTTCCTCAATAAAATTCAATATTTTGGTAAGAAAAAAGCATGAATGGTATTCCAGAAGAAGGGCACATATGAATGGTTAGGGGATACATATAGCAACCTGGAGTCTGAGTTACAGGAGAGAAAGGCAAGATGTCAGGAAGGAAATGCAATTAATCTAGATAATTATTAGGATTTGAAACAGAACAGAAAATCCTTAAAAGGTGACTGGTAGAAGTAAATCGTTTTTGGATTTCAAAGATCAGGAAGAGTTTCTATCAAGGATTTTATAAAATAAATAGATAATAGTAATAATAATAATAATAAAGAAGGAAGAGCAGAAGGAGGAGAAGAAAACAGCAGTTGCTGTGTAGGTACATTCTAATTATTTTTTGTATTAAAATGATAATTAAAATGCATCATGGATAACTTACAGAAAAAATACTATTATTGTTCCCATTTCACAGTTAACATAAAACTTTGACACTAAATGACAATTATGGTGTGCAGTACCACTGAAAAATGAACGCTTGTCAATCTGACTGCAAAGTCCATGCATGTAACCAACAGGGTGCTCTGCACACCTAGGACATCGGTAAGTGGACAACCTCAGACTTAGGCTCTTTCATTTGCAATTTTTTCCTATCTAAAGACTGATATTAAGCTGCTAGTATGTTCATTGGAAAGTCTTTTTTTTTTTTTTTTTGAGGTAAAAAATCAACTACATTTTCACATAAATTATTCATAGAAAATAAAGCATTAAAACACACTCTGGCTATCAGTTCTTTTCATATTCTCATTTAAATTCCAATAATGAATAACTCATAAATTTAGATCACATAAATTTAGATCAAACAGTAAATGAAAGAATGATGAGTTATAGATAATTATGTTACTAGATGATCTATTTTTTGGAATCATGATTTGAAAATAAATGTAGCCCCCCACACACACACATTCTTAAAATTACATTTTTTTCCTTCCAGTTGTGATATAATTGACATGCACAGCGCTTTATAAGTTTAAGGAGTACAGCAGGGATCCCTAACCCCTGGGCCATGGAACTGGGCCACACAGTAGGAGGTGAGCGGCAGGCGAGTGAGCGAAGCTTCATCTGTATTTACAGCCGCTCCCCATTGCTTGCCATACCACCTGAGCTCCTCCTCCTGTCAGCATTACAGTGAGTTGTATAATTATTTCATTATATGTTACAATGTAATCTACTAAAGTGCACAATAAACGTAACGTGCTTGAATCATCCTGAAACCATCCCCCCCCCCCCACCACGGTCCATGGAAAAATTGTCTTCCACAAAACTGGTCCCTGGAGCCAAAAAGGTTGGGGACCACTGGTGTGGTCAGCCCAATTAAATCAGCACAATGATTTAACTTACATTCATCATGAAATGATTACCACAACAAGTTTAGTGGAAGTCTATTATCTCATATGGATACAACATAAAAGAAAAAGAAAAAAATTCTTCCTTATGAGAATTCTTAGGATTCACTCTCTTAACAACTTTCATATAACACAAAGTGTTAATTATATTCATCATGTTGTACATTACAGCCACAGTACTTATTTATCTTATAACTGGAAGTGTGTACCTTTTGACCACCTTCATTCAACTTCCCCTCCCTCCAATCCCTGTCTCTGGTAATCACAAATCTTATCTCTTTTTCTATGACTTTGCTTCTTTGTTTGTTTTTGAAAAATAACTGAGCTACACCAGCATGTTAGTTCCTGGTGTGGAACAAAGTGATTTGATATTTCTATACATTTCAAAACGATCACAGTGGCCAGTCTAGTTACCATCTGTCACTATACAAAGATATTACATTGTTATTGACTATATTCCCCCTGCTGTACATTTCATATCATGACTCATTTATTTTGTAACTGGATGTTTGGACCTCTTAAATCTCCCTCACCTGTTTCTCTCATCCACCCGAACCCCACCCCTCTGGCAACCACCAATTTGTTCATGTATCTATGATTCTGTTTCATAATGTTTGTGCATTTGTTTTGTTTTTATATTCCATATATAAGTGAAATCATATAGTATTTGTTTTCATCTGACTTATTTAGCATAATATTCCCTAGATCCACCCATGTTCTCACAATTGGAAAGTTTTCATTGTTTTATATGGCTGAGTAGCATTCCATTTTGTATGTGTGTGTGCATATATGGAGGTAGCAGTTATATCACATCTTCTTTATCCATTCATCTGTTGATGGACACTTAGGTTACTTCCATATCTTGCCTATTATAAATAATGCTGCAATGAACAGACGTGTGTATATAACTTTTTAAATTACTGTTTTTGTTTTCTTTGGATAAATACTCAGGATTGGAATGGCTGGATAGTATGGTAGCTCTATTTTTAATTATTTGAGGAATCTTCATACTATTTTCCATAATGGCTGCAGTAATTTACATTCCCAGCAACAGTGCAAGAGGGTTCCCTTTTCTCCACATGCGCACCAACACTTGTTATTTATTGTATTTTCTGATAATAGTCATTCTGGCAAGTGGGAGGTGATACCTTATTGTGGTTTTGAGCTGCATTTCTGAGGATTAGTGATGTTGAGCATCTTTTCATGTGCCTATTGGCCATTTGTGTATCTCCTTTGGGGGAAAAATGCATATTTAAGACCTCTGTTCATTTTGTAAATGGGTTATTTTTTGATGTTGAGTTGTATGAGTTCTTTGAATATTTTGGATATTAACCCCTTATCAGGGCTTCCCTGGTGGCGCAGTGGTTGAGAGTCTGCCTGCCGATGCAGGGGACACGGGTTCATGCCCCGGTCCAGGAAGATCCCACATGCTGCAGAGCGGCTAGGCCCGTGAACCATGGCCACTGAGCCTGAGCGTCCGGAGCCTGTGCTCCGCAATGGGAGAGGCCACAACAGTGAGAGGCCCGAATAACGCAAAAAAAAAAAAAAAAAAAAAGGAAAAGAAAAACCCTTATCGAATATATCAATTGCAAATGTCTTCTCCAATTCAGCAGGCAGCGTTTTCTTTTCTTTTTCTTCTATTTTCTTTTTTTGATATTTACCTTTATTGTGCGAAAACTTCTTAGTTTTTTATGGTCCCATTTGTTTATTTTTGCATTCACTTCCCTTGCCTGAGGACACATATCTCCAAAAAATTGCTAAAACCTATGTCAAAGAGTGTACTGCCTGTTTTCTTCTAGGTTTTGTGGTTTCAGGTCCTACATTTAAGTCTTTAATCCATTTTGAGTTTTTTTTGTTGTTGTTGTAAAAAAGTAGTCCAGTTTGACTCTTTTGCATGCAGCTGTCCAGTTTTCCTTACACCATATATTGAAAAAGCTAACTTTTTTCCATTGTGTACTCCTACCACTTTTGTTGTAGATTTATTGACCTTATAAGTGTTGGTTCATTTCTGGGATCTCTATTCTGTTCCATTGATCTCTTTGTTTTTGTGCCAGTACCATTCTGTTTTGATTACTGTAGCTTTTGTGGTATAGTTTAAAATCAGGGCACATAATACTTCCTCCTTTGTTCTTTCTCAAGATTGTTTAGGCTACTTGGTGTCTTTTGTGTTTCCATACAAATTTCAGAATTATTTGCTCTAGTTCCGTGAAAAATGCCATTGGTATTTTGATAGCAATTATATTGAATCCTTAGATTGCCTTGGGTATTATGGTCATTATAACAATATTAATTCCTCCAACCATGAGCATGGTATATCTTTCCATTTGTTAGTGTCATCTTCAATTTCTTTTATCAGTGACTTTTAGTGTTCTGAGTATATGTCTTTTATCTCCTTAGTTGGATTTACTCATAGGTATTTTATTCTTTTTCATGCAATTTTAAATGGAATTGTTTTCTTAATTTCTTTTTCTGGTAGTTTGCTGTTAGTATATAGAAATGCAACAGACTTTTGTACATTAATTTTGTATCCTGAAACTTTGTTGAATTCATTAATGAGATTTAATAGTTTTTGATGGTGTCTTTAGAATTTTCTGTACATAGCATCATGTAATCTGTAAACAGTGAGAGTTTTACCACCTCCTTTCCAATTTGGATTCCTTTTACTACTTTAACTTATCTGATTGCTATGGCTACAACTTCTTATACTATGTTGAAGGTGGTAGTCAGAATGGAAATCCTTGTCTTGTTCCTGATCTTAGAGAAAATGACTTCAGCTTTTAACCATTGAATATGATGTTAGCTGTAGTTTTGTCATATATGGTCTTTATTATGTCGAGGTATGTTCCCTCTATACACACTTTGTGAAGTGTTTTTATAATGAATTGGATGTTAAATTTTGTCAAATGATGTTTCTGCGTCTATTCAAATAATCATATGGTTTTTACTCTTCAATTTGTTAATTAATTAATTTGTAGATATTGAACTATTCTCCCATCCCTGGGATAAATCCCACTTGATCATGGTGTATGATCCTTTTAATGTACAGTGGAATTTGATTTGTGAGTCTTTTGTTTAGGATTTTTGCATCTGTTTTTCAGTAATATTGACCTGTAATTTTCTTTTTTTGCTGTGTTATTGTTGCTGTGTTTTTTGGTGTCAGGGTGATGCTGGCCTCATAGAATGAGTTTGGAAGTGTTCCTTCCTCTGCAATTTAAAAAAATAGTTTGAGAATTATAGGTGAGGCCTATCCTGTGAGGCCTATTCGAGGCCTGTGAAGTACTCTTGTCCTAGACTATTGTTTGTTGGAAGGTTTTTGGTTTTGTTTTTTTATTCAATTTAATTACTAGTAATTGGTCTGGTCATATTTTGTATTTTTTTTTCTGATTCAGTCTTGCGAGATTTTACATTTCTAGGAATTTATCCATTTCTTCTAGGTTGTCCACTTTATTTTATGATCCTTTGTATTTCTGTGGTGTTGGAAATAAATTCTCGTTTTTCATTTCTGATTTTATTTGAGCCCTCTATCTTTTTTCTTGATATGTCTGGCAAAATTACAAATTTTACTAAAAACTTTAAGTTGTTTATTCTATGTTTTAATTATTTAATAGGATTAAGTTGAATTTTTATTTGAAAATATCATATATATATTCACAAAACTTTATGTGTCATTTTAACTTACTTACCTTAAGATAGAAGATGATATATAAGCATCAGGATTCTGACCTCAATAAAATTTATGATGAAAATAATTTCCAAAATGTTTGAAATTCTGACTCTGTGAAGTTGCCAATGCATTTTTTAAATATATTTGCAATAGATATATTTTTAAAAGCATAAATAAATTAAAAGTATAAGAACAGTAATTAAAAGGAAGGTGTGGGGGTTGTGATTTCTTTGTATGTTTAATTGTAAATCAATTCACACTTGATTTAAATTACAGAAAATGCATACTCAACACCTAAGCTTAACAAATGGTAATATTTTACATTTAACTTAAACTTTTTCTAAATTTTAAAAATGGAAAATATGGTTAAAAGTAAAGCATCTCTCCCAATCCTTTTCTAAATACTTTTCCCATCAGAAATAAACAGCAAATATAATTATTTTTTACTCTCACTTATATTTGTATATATTTTTTAAATTAAAAACTATTTATGGTATAATTTAAGATTAAAATATATCACTTTTTTAACATTACAGATACAAAAATTATATTGTACCTACTTTTAAATCAACTGCTTATTTTTCTGAATATTGTCTTTTCAATATTCATGTGTACATGGTTTATTCAACTGCTGAATAATATGTATTGTTTAGGAACTTATTAATTTAAAATATATTTACTTATCTTCTAACAGAGAATTCTACTAGTCTATGATTTAAATTGAAAAAAATGTGGGAACGTTATTAAACATACTCCCACATGTAATGCAAATGAAAAGGCTGGGTTCTAACTGTACATCTTCTTTTGATTAAAATAATAAAATATTAGTCCTTGAAGGGTTATAACTGTTAAAATCTCACCATAGATGAGTATTTCTATACTGTTATATTCTTAATAAAATTTGGCATTATCAGGGATGTTTAACTTTTTTTAATTTATGACTGAAATGCCATTCCCAATTTATAGAACTATACATTTCTTGAATATTTATTGGTAATTAGGATCTTTTTAAAGCTGTTTTCATATTTTTTGCACATGTCTTCTATTACATTACTTTTAAATTTTTTCTTTTTTACAAGTTTTTATAACATATTATTTATATATGATCTAGATAGTTTTTAAGAGTGTTGCAAATATTTACCTCCATTCTATGCTTAAATTTCAGCTTGTCTTTAATACAGTCAAAATATCTTTATTTTCTTTTTTAGATTGAATTATAGTTGATTTACCATATTATATTAGCTTCAGGTGTACAGCATACTGATTCAGTATTTCTATAGATTATCCTGTATTTAAAGTTATTACAAAAGAATGACTATAATTCCCTGGGCTGTACAATATATCCTTGTTGTGTATCTATTTTATACATAGTAGGTGTTATTTCTTAATCTCATATCCCTATCTTGCCTCTCACCCATTTACCCTCCCCACTGGTAACCACCACTTTGTTTTTAATATCTCTGGGTTTATTTCCCTTTAGTTATATACATTTGTTTCCTTTATTTTTTAGATTCCCCATATAAGTGATATCATACAGTATTTGTCTTTCTCTAATTTCATTAAGCATAATATTTTCTAGGTCCATCCATGTTGCTGAAAATGGCATAATTTCATTCTTTTTATGGCTGAGTAATATTGCAGTGCATATATATACCACATCTTCTTTATCTGTGTCTGTTGATAAACACATAGGTTGCTTCCATATCTTGGCTATTGTAAATAATGCTGCTATGAACACTGGGATGTGTGTATATTCTTTAATTATTGTTTTTGTTTTTTCCAGGTGTATACATAGGAGTAGAATTTCTGAGTCAATAGGTAGTTCTATCTGCAGTTTTTGAGGAAACTCCATACTGTTTTCCACAGCAGTTAAACCATTTTTCATTCCCAGGTATTTTCCGTTTCATATGTATAAAACAAATCTCTTTTACTTTTTCCATTTGCTAAACGGAAGCTTTTAATCCCATCTCACAATATCTAATATGACACCTTGTCATTCATGATATGCGTTTAACATTCTTGGAGATAAGAACGCATTTATCAATGTTTTATATGTATGAAAACCAATTAACACAGATTGTCTTTTTAGAAAGAGACCTGTATCATTCATAGTCTGCAATTCTAATTACTAATAAAATTTAATAATAGGACAAAAGTGATCCATGCACTAGGACAAATATCAGCTGTCAGTGTTACCTATTAGCATTTTATCCAAATCTAGTAGTAGTAGGAAATAGTGGTATTTTTTGCTCAGATCCTCACATTATAACAACCGAAAATTAAACCACATTAAGTGAAACATAGGAAAACCTTTTTTTTCATTAACCTTTTTTTATAGGCTACTGAAATCACAATATGTAATAAAGTCCTGGTGCAGGTGCTAAATAGGTATTTCAAGTTTGACAGAATTTTACTTTTTCTTGTGACTTATCCCTCGGAATTATAGAGTATTCTAAGAATTATTTTGGGTTCAGTTACTGAAAGCAATTCTCTTTTCTGTAATTGCTAAAATATTTTGAACCTCCCTTTGAAAGCAATTTTTATTCCATTAATACTGCCTAGTACTTTTTGAAAAGTATATTTACCTCTGCAAGGAAATTATTAAATTCCAAATAAATTTAATATGCAGTTGTCTATCAAAACTGTACATCCACTGGTCTCCATTTTTTAGGGAAATATTTAAAACATATAAAAATAGAGAAAATAATAAAACTCTTAGCTTCCTACTACATGCATATATTTTGCCAGATATATATTTTATTGTATTGAATTAACATACTTATATATTATTCCTGTCTCTCTTTCCATAACTCAGACACAGCTAACCACTACAACTGCCCTACCTCTTCAATAAAATTTGGTGCCCAGAACCAGCTCTACCCACCATCAGTCCCTCACATCAGGAAACTTCCACAAGCCTCTTAGATAGCCTCATCCACCAGAGGGCAGACCACAGAAGAAGAACTACAATCCTGCAGCCAGTGGAACAAACACCACATTCACAGAAAGACAGACAAGATGAAAAGGCAGAGGACTATGTATCAGATGAAGGAAAAAGATAAAACCCCAGAAAGCCAACTAAATGAAATGCATATAGGCAATCATACAGAAAAAGAATTCAGAATAATGATAGTGAAGATAATCCAGGACCTCAGAAAAAGAATGGAGGCAAAGACTGAGAAGATGCAAGAAATATTTAACAACGATCTAGAAGGATTAAACAGCGAACAAAGAGAGATGAACAATACAATAACTGAAATGAAAAATACACTAGAAGGAATCAATAGCAGAATAATGAGGCAGAAGAACGGAAAAGTGACCTGGAAGACAGAATGGTGGAATTCACTGCTGCAGAGCAGAATAAAGAAAAAAGAATGAAAAGAAATGAAGACAGCCTAAGAGACCTCTGGGACAACATTAAATGCAACATTCACATTATAGGGATCCCAGAAGGAGAAGAGAGAGAGAAAGGACCCGAGAAAATATCTGAAGAGATTATAGTCGAAAACTTCCCTAACATGAGAAAGGAAATAGCCACCCAAGACCAGGAAGTGCAGAGAGACCCATACAGGATAAACCCAAGGATAAACACGCCAAAACACACAGTAATCAAATTGGCAAAAACTAAAGACAAATAAAAGTTATTGAAAGCAGTAAGGGAAAAATGACAAATAATATACAAGTGTACTCCCATAAGGTTAAGAGCTGATTTCTCAGCAGAAACTCTACAAGCCAGAAGGGAGTGTCATGATATACTTAAAGTGATAAAAGGGAAGAACCTACAACCAAGACTACTCTACCAAGCAAGGATCTCATTCAGATTCAATGGAGAAATCAAAAGCTTTACAGACAAGCAAAAGCTAATAGAATTCAGCACCACCAAACCAGCTCCACAAAAAAATGGTAAAGGAACTTCTCTAAGTGGGAAACACAAGAGAAGAAAAGGACCTGCAGAAACAAATGCAAAACAATTAAGAAAATGGTAATAGAAACACACATATAATTACCATAAACGTGAATGGATTAAATGCTCCAAACAGAAGACACAGGCTTGCTGAATGGATACAAAAACAAGACCCATATATATGCTGTCTACAATAGACCCACCTCAGACCGAGGGACACATACAGACTGAAAGTGAGGGTATGGAAAAAGATATTCCATACAAATGGAAATCAAAACAGAGCTGGAGCAGCAATACTCATATCAGATAAAATACACTTTAAAATAATGTTACAAGAGACAAGAAAGAACATTACATAATAATCAAGGGATCAATCCAAGAAGAAGATATAAGAATTATAAATATATATGCACCCAACATAGGAGCACCTCAATATATAAGGCAACTGCTAACAGGTCTAAAAGAGTAAATCGACAGTAACACATTAATAGTGGGGGACTTTAACACTTCACTTAACACCAATGGACAGATTATCCAAATAGAAAATTAATAAGGAAACACAAGCTTTAAATGACACAATAGACCAGATAGTTTTAATTGATATTTATAGGACATTCCATCCAAAAACAGCAGATTACACTTCTTAAGTGTGCACGGAACATTCTCCAGGATAGATCACATCTTGGGTCACAAATCAAGCCTCAGTAAATTTAAGAAAACTGAAATCATAACAAGGACCTTTTCTGACCACAACACTATGAGATTAGAAATCAATAACAGGGAAAAACACATAAAAAATACAAACACATGGAGGTAAAAAATACGTTACTAAATAACCAAAAGATCACTAAAGAAATCAAAGAGGAAATCAAAAAATACCTATAGACAAACAAAAATGAAAACCTATGGGATGCAGCAAAAGCAGTTCTATGAGGGAAATTTACAGCTGTACAAGCCTACCTCAAGAAACATCTCAAATAAACAGACTAACCTTACACCTAAAGGAAGTAGAGAAAGAAGTACAAACAAAACCCAAAGTTAGCAGAAAGAAAGAAATCTTAAAGCTCAGAGCAGAAATAAATGAAATAGAAACAAAGAAAAGAAGAGCAAAGATCAATAAAACTAAAAGCTGGTTCTTTGAGAAGATAAAGAAACTTGATAAACCATTAGCCAGACTCATCAAGAAAAACAGGGAGAGGAATCAAATCAATAAAATTATAAATGAAAAAGGAGAGTTACAACAGACACGGCAGAAATAAAAAGAATCCTAAGAGACTATAACAAGCAACTCTATGACAATAAAATGGACAACCTGGAAGAAATGAACAAATTCTTAGAAAGGTATAACCTTCCAAGGCTGAACCAGGAAGAAATAGAAAATATGAACAGACCAATCACAAGTAATGAAACTGAAACTGTGATTAAACATCTTACAACAAGCAAAAGTCCAGGACCAGATGGCTTCACAGGGAATTCTATCAAACATTTAGAGAAGAGCTAACACCCATCCTTCTTAAACTGTTCCAAAAAATTGCAGAGGATGGAAAACTACCAAACACATTCTATGAGGCCATCATCACCCTGATACCAAAACCAGACAAAGATACTACAAAAAAAGAAAATTAAAGACCAATATCACTGATGAATATAGATGCAAAAATTCTCAACAAAATAGTAGCAAACAGAATCCAACAACACATTAAAAGTACCATACACCATGATCAAGTGGGATTTATCCCAGAGATGCAAGAATTCTTCAATATACGCAAATCAATCAATGTAACACCATATTAACAAATTGAAGAATAAAAACCATATGATCATTTCAATACAGGCAAAAAAAAGCTTCTGGCAAAACTCAACACCCATTTACGATAAAAACTCTCCAGAAAGTGGGCATAGAGGTAACTTACCTCAACGTAATAAAGGCCATATATGACAAACCCACAGCAAACATCATTCTCAATAGTGAAAAACTGTAAGCATTTCCTCTAAGATCAGGAACAAGACAAGGGTGTCCACTCTCAACACTTTTATTCAACATAGTTTTGGAAGTCCTAGCCTCAGCAATCAGAGAAGAAAAAGAAATAAAAGGAATAAAAACTGGAAAAGAAGAAGTAAAACTGTAACTGTTTGTAGATGACATACTATACATAGAGAATCCTAATGATGTCACCAGAAAACTACTAGAGCTAAACAATGAATTTGGTAAAGTTGCAGGATACAAAATCAATGCACAGAAATCTCTTGCATTCCTATACACTAATGATGAAAAATCTGAAAGAGAAATTAAGGAAACGCTCCCATTTACCACTGTACCAAAAAGAATAAAGTACCTAGGAATAAACCTACCTAGGGAGACAAAAGACTTGTATGTAGAAAACTATAGGACACTGATGAAAGAAATTAACGATAATACCAACTGATGGAGAGATACCATGTTCTTGGATTGGAAGAATCAATATTGTGAAAATGACTATACTACCTAAAGCAATCTACAGATTCAATGCAATCTCTATCAAATTACCAATGGCATTTTTTACAGAACTAGAACAAAAAATCTTAAAATTTGTATGGAGACACAAAAGACCCCAAATAGCAAAAGCAGTCTTGAGGGAAAAAATAGGAGCTGGAGAAATCAGACTCCCTGACTTCAGACTATACTACAAAGCTACTGTAATCAAGACAATATGGTACTGGCACAAAAAGAGAAATATAGATCAATGGAACAAGATAGAAAGCCCAGAGATAAACCCATGCACCTATGGTCAACTAATCTATGACAAAGGAGGCAAGGATATACAATGGAGAAAAGACAGTCTCTTCAATAAGTGGTGCTGGGAAAACTAGACAGCTACAGGTAAAAGAATTAAATTAGAACACTCCCTAACACCATACACAAAAATAAACTCAAAATGGATTAGAGACCTAAATGTAAGACCGGCACTATAAAACTCTTAGAGGAAGAACACTCTTTGACATAAATCACAGCAAGATCTTTTTTATCCACCTCCTAGAGTAATGAAAACAAAAATAAACAAATGGGACCTAATGAAACTTCAAAGCTTTTGTACAGCAAAGGAAACCATAAACAAGACCAAAAGACAACCCTCAGAATGGGAGAAGATATTTGCAAATGAATCATCGGACAAAGGATTAATCTCCAAAATATATAAACAGCTCATGCAGCTCAATATTATAAAAATAAACAACCCAATCCAAAAATGGGCCTAAGACCTAAATAGACATTTCTCCAAAGAAGACATACAGATGGCCAATAAACACATGAAAAGCTGCTCAACATCACTAACCATTAGAGAAATGCAAATCAAAACCACAGTGAGGTATCACCTCATACCAGTTAGAATGGGCATCATCAGAAAATCTACAACAAATGCTAGAGAGGGTGTGGAGAAAAGGGAACCATCCTGCACTGTTGGTGGGGATGTAAATTGATACAGTCACTATGCAGAACAGTATGGAGGTCCCTTAAAAAACCAAAAGTAGAATTACCATATGACCCAGCAATCCCACTACTGGGGATATCCCAGAGAAAACTATAATTCAAAAAGACACATGCACCCCAATGTTCAATGCAGTACTACTTACAATATCCAGGTCATGAAAGCAACCTAAATGCCCATCAACAGATGAATGGATAAAAAAGATGTGGTAGATATATCCAATGGAATATTACTCAGCCTTATAAAGGAATGAAATTGGGTCATTTGTAGAGACATAGATGCATCTAGAGACTGTCATACAGAGTGAAGTAAGTCAGAAAGAGAAAAACAAATATCATATATTAACGCATATATGTGGAACCTAGAAAATGGTATAGATGACCCGGTTTGAAGAGGAAAAATTGAGACACAGAAGTAGAGAAAACACGTATGGACACCAAGGGGGGAAAGAAGCGGGGGATGGGGGTGGTGGTGTGATGAATTGGGAGATTTGGATTGACATGTATACACTGATGTGTATAAAATGGATGACTAATAAGAAAAAAACAATTTGGTGTCCATAAGGTATTAATGCTTTAAATTTGATAATGGTATATATACTTGTATATAAATACACATATCCCTTAAAATAATGAAAATGGTATCATGTTATACATTTCATTTTTTTTTTTTTTTTTTGGCTGCATTGCACAGTGTGTGGAATTCCCTGACTAGGAATGAACCTGTGCCCCCTGCATTGGTAGTGTGGAGTCTCAACCACTGGACCTCCACATTTTTTTTTTCCAAACTGCTATTTTTCTTCAGTACTATTGTTTGGAGACATTAACATTGATATATTTATATGTAATTTCATTCATTTAAAGTGCTCTTTATTTCCATTTCATGTGTAAAAATCATTTTATGTCCCCAGTTCCCTATTTTCAGCAAATTCAGTAATTTCTATAATCCCGTATTATAAAAATTACTCATATGCCTTAGTTATTCTCTAGAGTAAACTCACAAAGTGAATTTCTGGTTATATATATCGACACATGGCTATAGGCACTTAAGCTCCTATTAGTGAGGCTTGATTTATATCATTTCCCTACATCCCTGCCAACACTTTATGTTACCAGAAGTTGTGATAAAGTAAAACTGTCAGTCTTATGGGTTGGAAATGGTAACTTAAGGTTTTGCTTTTTAAATAGCATTTTTCCATGATTGCTACTTAATTTGAGCATATTTTTTGTATTTTTATTGGGTCCTGGATGTTAATACCTCTGGCACACCTCTGGGGAACCTGGTGTAAAATAATACAATCTAATGTGGAGAATTAAAATTTTAACCCAGAATACACATTAATAAGGGTGGTGTAACTAAAACTTGAAATATAAATTCAAAAAAATTAAAGAAATAATTTGATATGAATGATGGTCATTAGGAAGGAAGGAAGGTAGGACTCAGTCACAAATTAAACAATATGCTATACTTATTACAAGATGAGTAGATTAAAAATATTAAAAATAGAAAACATAATTTGGAAAGATACATGAACCCCAATATTCATAGCAGTATTATTTAAAATAGCCAAAATATGGAAGTAACCTAAGTGTCAATCAACAGATGAATGGATAAGGAAAATGTTATATATATATATATATATATATATATATATATACATAATATATGCAATTGAATATTACTCAGCTGGAAGAAAAGAGTGAAATTCTGCCATTTACAGCAATGTGGATGGACCCAGAAAGTTTTAAGTGAAATAAGTCAGAGAAAGACAAATACTCTATGTTGTCACTTATATGTAGAATCTAAAAAATAAAATGAACAAATATATGTAGCAAAATAGACACTGACTCACAGATGAAGAGAGTAATCTTGTGGTTATCAGTGGGGAGAGAAAATGGGGGAGGGGCAAGATAAGAGTATGGGATTAAGAGATACAAACTACTATGTATAAAATAGATAAGCAACAAAGATATATTACACAGCACAGGGAAATATATTTCCCATTTTTTTGTAATAAATTTAAATGGAGCACAACTTATAAAAATATTGAATCACTATGCTGTACACCTGAAACTAATGTAATGTTGTAAATCAACTATAGTTCAATAAAAATATATATAAAAATCTGAATTTAAAGAAATAAGAAAAATTAGCACAATTAAGTTTTCCCAGGCAACTTGTTAAAGAAACAATCGGAAAATTTTAACAGCATTATTGAAATATAGTTTCACATACCATATAATTAATCCATTTAATATGTATATTTAATGGTTTTTAGTATATTCACAGTTATGAGCACCCATCACCACAGTCAAATTTAGAATATTTTCAACACCTCAAAAAGAAACCCTGTATCTTTTAGCTATCATATACTTACCCCATATCCCTACAGCCTTAAGCAATCACTAAACTTCTTCGTGTCTCTCTATAAGATTCCCGTATTCTGGACATTTCACATGAATGGAATTATATAGTATTAGTTGTCTGTGACTGGCTTCATTCACTTATCAAGATATGTCTTTTTCTATCCATATAGTTGGATCTTTGAATCTAAAATTTGTCTCCTATGGACAGCATATAGGTAAATCAGTTGTTTTTTTAATCCAGTCTGTTTCTGTCTTCTATAGAGATTGTTTAATCTATTAATATTTGATGTTATTATTGATATACTGGGATTTACATCTTCCATGCTACTCTTTGTTTTCTATATAACTAGCATTCCTCTATTCCTTCTATCTTGCTTTCTTGTTTGTTTGTTTTGTTTGTTTGTTTTGCAGTACACTGGCCTCTCACTGTTGTGGCCTCTCCCATTGTGGCCCACAGGCTCCAGACGCACAGGCTCAGCAGCCATGGCTCATGGGCCCAGCCACTCCGCGGCATGTGGGATCTTCCTGGACCAGGGCACGAACCCGTGTCCCCTGCATCGGCAGGTGGACTCTCAACCACTGCGCCACCAGAGAAGCCCCTATCTTACTTTCTTTTGAATTAAATGAATATTTTCTAATTTAGATTTTCATTTTGTTACTGATTTTCTTCTCTATATTTTTAGAGGATTTTTCTAGTTTTGGTTATAGGGTTTACCATTTACATCCTAACTTAAAAGAATAAGCTTCAGATTCATAGCAGCTAAATACAGTGATGTATGGAAATATTGCTCCCATATAAAGCTCCATTCCTTTTCCCACTTTGAATGTATTATTATTATACATATTACATTTATTAATGTTTCAAATTTAACATATAACAATGTATTTTTTATCTGTACTTATTTCCTTAGCCCAATAGACCTTTCCTGCCATGCACCTCTTTTTTAATTGATACTATTTGCCAATGTACCATACATATATCACATTTCTATACGTTACAGGGCCAACAGTAAGTTATGTAGATATTATTTTATGCATTCCCTTTTAAAATAATTTAAGAAAGGATAAAATGGATTTAAACATTATATAACATTTACTGTGCTTTTATTTTTGTTTTATGTGGGTTTGAATTATTGTCTGGGTCTCTTGCTTTAAGCCTGTAGAAAATTTTTAGTAATTTTTGTAAGGCAGGTCTGTTACCAACAAATTTTTTTCAGTTATTTTTGACCTGAGAAAGTCTTTTATTTTCATGTTTGAAAAGTGTTTTTTCTCAATATTAGACACTTGTTTGACTGTTTTTGCTTGAGCAGTATGAATATGTTATCCCATGGCTTTCTGACATTTATTGTTTTTTGTTGAGAAAGCAGCTGTTTATCTTATTGGAGTCCTCTTAGTAAAACTGAGTTGTTTTCTCTTGTTTTATTCAATATTTTCTCCTTTTTTTTTTGTTGTTGTTGTTTTTTTTTTAAACTATAATGTGTCTGTTTGTGAATATCTTTGTGTTTTCCCTACTTGGAATTCATTGAGCTTTCTGGATGTGTAGGTTATTATTTTCAATAAATTTGAGAAGTTTTCAGCATTATTTCTTTGAAGATTTTTTCCTCTCCTATCGTCTTCTAATTATGCACATATTGGTACATTTGATGTTATCCTACATTTGTCTGAGGCTCTCTTTGTTTGTTTTCATTCTTGTTTCTCTATGCTCTTCAGCTTGTATAATCCCTATCAATATACCTGCAATTTACTTATTCTTTCTTTTGTTACTTCAAATTTACTGTTGATATCCTCGATTTTTTTTAAAAATTTGGGGTCTACATTAGTCAAAACTCATCCAGCTGTATACTTAGTATCTGTCCATTTTGTTACATATAATCTACCTCAATAAATGTTTCAACTGCTAAAAATATTTTTTTTTAATTTTTCAAATAATAAATGCTGGAGAGGGTGTGGAGTAAAAGGAACCCTCCTACATTGTTGGTAGAAATGTAAATTGGCGCAGTCACTATGGGGAACAGTATGGAGTTTCCTTAAAAAAACTAAAAATAGAATACCATATTATCCTGCAATCCCACTCCTGGGCATATATCCAGAGAAAAACATAATTTGAAATATTCATATCAGCACTATTTACAATAGCCAAGACGTGGAAGCAACCTAAGTATCCATCGACAGAGGAATGGATAAAGAAGACATGGCATGGGCTTCCCTGGTGGCGCAGTGGTTGAGAGTCCGCCTGCCGATGCAGGGGACACGGGTTCATGCCCCAGTCCTGGAAGATGCCACAGAGCGGCTAGACCCCTGAGCCATGGCCACTGAGCCTGCACATCCAGAGCCTGTGCTCCGCAATGGGAAAGGCCACAACAGTGAGAGGCCCGTGTACTGCAAAAACAAACAAACAAAAAAACCCACCATAGTCAAATTGCTGAAACTAAAATGAAGAGAAAAATATTTAAACCATCTAGAAATAAAATACCATAATAAGTGGTTAATTCAACAAAAAGATATAACAATGCTAAGTATTCATCTAAAAATATAGCTTAGATATGTAACATAAAATGAAGAACTGAAGCGGAAGTAAACAAATCCACACTCATTCATGGAGATTTTTGTATATATCTCCTTGTAGGTTATATAACAAGTAAGTATATGTGAATTGATCAACAATACTAACCAACATAATTATTTGACTAACCAATGAACACAGAAGTCATAATAGTGGAAACCTCAGAGTTATGGATTGGGAAAAGATGCAAGGCATCTTATGAGATCTATAAATGTTTTATATGTTATCTGGATAGTTTACAGATGGATGTAAATATATGACAACATCATTAAACTGTATATCTAAGGATATTATACTTTATACTCTTTACAATTATCTACTATTCCTCACTTTAATAAAGAAGAAGTAAGAAGTAACTTTAAGAAAAAAAAATGAATCCAGAATAAAGAGTGAGATGGTAGAAAGAATGGTAATCAAATAATTTATATTTATTGATAATGATAAAGTTAAATATAAGCAATGATTGAGTTAAAGATTAGAGGAGTGAAAAAATATAGCAATAAAATAATAAACAACATAAAAAGACGGAAGAGGTTATTAGATATTAGTATATCTTCACTTTCAGGAATAGCAGACATGATAATTCAACTCAACTCTACCAATGGGTATCCTTCAAACACCTACAGAATTTGCTTAAAGCCATCCTCAGCTACTTAGGCAAAAAATAATTATAGGACCTTGATTCAGAAGAATCAGATACCCAAAAGCGTGGGACTTATATCTAGGCCCCCCTTTAACCCAGAAGAACATGCAGATTCCAGAAAAGAGTCTGTGAAGGCATTTGACAGTTCCTGTCACTGGGGTGAGGGGCGGGAGATGCACAGGGAACAGGAGTCCAGGCCATCCAAAAGAATGGTAAATGTGTGCTTGCTCCTGAAACCTCCAAGGTTTACCCTTTAAATACATAAGCATATTTAAGACAGCCTTTGTAAAGTTCTTGGCTACTAATTCTGTCCTCTATGTCATTTCTAAGTCTGTTTCTGTTGACTGATTTCTTTTTTGGTCATAGGTCAAATCGTTTAGCTTCTTTGTATGTCTCGTAATATGTGACTGTATGATGGATATTGCTAATAATGTGTTGCTTGATATTTTAATTTTTTTAAAGAGTGATGGAGTTTCTTCTGGCAGGCACTTATGTTACTTAGAGAGCAGCTTGACCCTTTTGGGGTGTTTTTAAACTTTGTTAGGGCAGGTAGACAGCAGTGTGTTTCGTAGCAACCGTTTAGCTCTGCAAGTTTTCTTATCTGCAAAATGAGGGTAAGATAGCAGCAGTACCTACTTTACACTTATTCTGATAATTACATTACTTAATCTACGTAATCTTACATATGTAAGATATGTAAGTATCTTAGAACAGCACTTAGTGCAGGGTATGAGCCACTGTCACCTATTATCAATACTATTTTTTTAATATTATATTATTAAGTCAGTAGGGTGAAGAAAGTGGAAGGACTAAAGAAAACACCATAATACAATTAAAAGCAGCAAAGAAAAAAGAACTTTTGGTAAAACTGGATGTAAAGCAAAGTACAAATAGCTAATATTTTATGTGAATCCAAATATTTCAATATTCAAAGAGCTAAACAGGATGCAGTAGAAAATTAAAAGAAAAATGTTTTTGTAATAGAATAAAATTATATTACAAATGTATGTTACTAATAGGTAATACTCTTAAGAACACAGAAATGAAGGCTGGCAAACTTACTATCAGAAAAATGGACTTTAAGGAAATGCATTATTGAGGTTAAAAAATATTCCCTTGTATTCCCCTCGTTTGCTTAACATATAATATACTTCAAACTTTGAAGGCCTAATTTAAGTATAATTCTTGAATATCATTGCTCACAAACTCTTCCAACTTGGAAGACTTGCTGATCATCTTGGCCCACACAGTTAGAGCTCAGTAAATGTCTATTTGAAATAGAGAAGAAACTTAGTGATAAAACAGGTATAAACAGTCTATAGGATTTATATTCCTCAGTTTCTAAAATATCAATATTTAGAGGCTTTGGAGATTAAAATGTTAATGCTAACATGCTTGATAACAATTTAGCTATCAAGTTACTCTTACTATTTACAACTACTATTATTAGATGACATACAATATTACAGGTAAATAGATCATATCTGATTTAGTTTTCAAACATGTAGTATAATCATTTTCAATTCACAACCATGTCTGGTTATATATGTTATATTATCATTTATATCTCATATGTAGATAATTTTAATTGTTCAAATTTGGGTTAACCATTTAGTTTCTTCACTTAATTTCAAATTCAGAGATATGTAACTACTTAAAATGGAAAAACTCTTTTCTAGTGAAGTGCAAATTTCATCTTTAGTTAGTTAATTTCCAAATAGCTGCTCCTAGCTATAGCTATTAACTGCCCTTCTATGCCTTATCCATAATATACAGAGTTTAAGTCAACCAACTTTCATGCCTAATGCTTTTCAATTATTTGATTTCTCACACAATGAATAAATTACAAAAAAGAGAGAAAAAATTAAAAGTGAATTGAGTAAATTGAGTATTTGACTCTATTGATGTATCATTGCAGAGCAGTTAATTTCTTTGAATTTGGGGAAAAATGGGAGAATAAACTCCAGAGGTACAGAATGTCTCTCATGGTATTCTTTTTCATTTTTTAAATAGATACCTTGGCTACTTTTAGATTTCTAATTATAATTACCCTTTAGGTTCCACCTTGCAAAATACAGATTTTAAAGAATTTAAAGAAGAGTCTTTGATTGATTACTTTTAGACAAACTGAGGTTTTGACAGACAGGTTGAGGTTTCAAAAGAGTCTGTAAATTCAAGATAAGGTATGGCTTGTGGATAATGGCATGCCCAGGCTAATGCAAATCATGTGCTTAACATTTTAATAGCCTGTGTTGCAGTGGTCTAACTCCTATCTCCTGTCACTGTTTTTATAGGATTTGTACAGAAAGCATGTTATAGAATTCCTGAAAGGTATAGTTAACTATGTAATAATTGGTGTAAAATGGAGTGTAGAGTACCCAAATAGACACATGTACTATATGCTGAATCATTATTTCATTTCACTGATGAAGTTTGAGTGAATCCTCCAGATACAGTCAGTGTCTTCTTATATTCTACCTGCTCAGTAGAGTAGATCCAAGTCTTGCTACACCTAAGCCGATATCATTTTAGGAGCTCTTTTTCAGAAAAAGAAAAAGTCTTATGAGTGAATACTTATTTAGAAAGAAAAGATAAATCACAAATACAATATTTAAAAGTTGGCAATAAAGGGCTGCTCTTGCAATGTGCAGAAAGTATATATATGTACACACCACACATATTTGATTAACCCTTATACATCTCTATGATATGCTTTCTCTACACTATTAGATTTTCATTCTTTCATTGCCCTTTTCATAACAAAGATCTGGTAATATAATTTTCTATAGCTAGAATAAAATATTTTATTCTCTTTCCTATTCATCCTTTGGCATGATTGATTTTTAATAAATATTTCTTTCAGTGTGACAACCTGTTATTAGTAATGCCATAAAAATTCTCAGATTAAATTAAAGTGTCTATATAAGGAAAATTATAAAACTCTGATGAATGAAATTGAGGAACTGCATAAATGGAGAGGTACTTTATGCTCCTGGATATCTCAATACTGTCAAGTTGCCAGTTTTTCCCAACTTGATCTATAGATTCTTTGCAAACCCAAACAAAATCCCAGCAAGTTATTTTGTGGTCAACATCCACAAAATAACTTGCTTGGATTCCAAAGTTTATGGAGAGACAGAAGACCCAGAATAGTCAACAATATTGAAGAGAAGAACAAAGTTAAATAACTGACACAACATGGCTTCAAAAATTACTATAAAGCTACAGCAATCAAGACTGTATAGTTTAGGGGCTTCCCTGGTGGCACAGTGGTTGAGAGTCCACCTGCCAACGCAGGGGACATGGGTTCATGCCCCGGTCCGGGAAGATCCCACATGCTGCGGAGCGGCTGGGCCCGTGAGCCATGGCCGCTGAGCCTGCACGTCCGGAGCCTGTGCTCCGCAGCGGGAGGGGCCACAGCGGTGAGAGGCCTACGTGCCGCAAAAAAAACAAAAAAAATAATAATAAGACAACAAAGATATGGTTCCTGAAAGAAAGAACTGATGAATTTAACTCCATTATTTATTTTTAATTGCTTTGGGAAAGATAGTCAAGAGAATGAGAAGACAAGTCACAAAGTAGAAAAACATTTTTGCAAAAGACACATCTGATAAACGACTGTTACTCAAAATATACAAAGAACTCTTAAACTCAACAATAAGAAAATAAGCAACCTGATTAAAAAATGGGACAAAAACCTTAACCAATATCTCTGCAAAGAAGATATATGGGTGGCAAACACACATATAAACAGAAACTCCATATCATATGTCACCAGGACATTAAAATATCAAAAGGGTATCGCTATACACCTATTGGAATGACCAAAATTCAGAACACTGAAACCAAATGCTGATAAGGATGTGAAGCAACAGAACTGTCATTCATTGCTGATGGGTGTGCAAAATGGTTCATTCATTCTGGAAGACAGTCTGGCAACTTCTTACAAAAATATACATACCCTTACCATAAGATCTAGCAATCACAGATCTTGGTTTTCTATAATGAGTTGAAAACTTATGCCCACACAAAACCTGCACACAGGTATTTACAGCAGCTTTATTCATAACTGTCAAAACTTGGAAGCAACTAAGATGCCCTTCTGCAGGTGAATAAACAAACTAAGGTACATCCAGACAATGGAATATTATTCAGTGCAAAAAAGAAATGAGCTACTAAGCCATAAAAAGACACAGAGGAAACTTAAATGCACATCACTAAGTGAAGGAAGCCAACCTGAAAAGGCTACAGATTGATTCCAAATATATGACATCCTGGAAAAAGCAAACTGTGCAGAATTAAAGAGAACAGTGGTTGCTAGGGTTAGGGTAAAGGAAAGGATGAATAGGAACAGCACAGAGAATTTTTAAGTTAGTAAAACTACTCTATATGACACTGTAATGTCTGATACATGTCACTATCCATTTGTCCAAACCCATAGAGTGTAAAACACCAAGAATAATTACTAATGTAAACTGTGGAATTTGGGCCACGATAATGTGTCAATATAGGTTCATCACTTGTAATAAATGTACCACTCTAATTAGCAACTTGTAAGGCAAATAAACTCTCTACTGCCACGTTTCTCAACATGGAACACCAGCCCCCAGAATTTATCTTTTCACTAAAGCTATTTCCGCTATTGTCTTTGCTGATCGCCCAATGTGCCAAAACCAGAGATCAAAACGGAGTCCTCATTATTTGACCAACCACTTAGGAATCCAGCCAAACATTATGCAGGGCTACTACTTTTTTCTTATCAGAATTGACATCTAATCTTTTTTCTTTAACAACTTTTTATTATTTTTAATTTCTTTTAACATATTTATTGGAGTATAATTGCTTTACATTGCTGTGCTACTTGCTGCTGTACAAAAAAGTGAATCAGATATAAGTATGCCTATATCGCCATATCCCCTCCCTCTTGCATCTCCCTCCCACCCTCTCTATCCCACCCCTCTAGGTGGTCAAACAGCACTGAGTTGATCTCCCTGTGCTATGCAGCTGCTTCTCACTAGCTATCTATTTTATATTTGGTAGTGTATATAACTCCATGCCACTCTCTCACTTCGTCCCAGCTTACCCTTCCCCTTATCCATGTCCTCAAGTCCATTGTCTACATCTGCGTCTTTATTCCTGTCCCACTCCTAGGTTCTTCAGAACCTTTTTTTTTATTCTATATATGTTAGCATACGGTATTTGTTCTTTTCCTTCTGATTTATTTCACTCTGTATGACAGTCTCTAGTTCCATCCAACTCACAACAAATAACTCAATCTCATTTCTTTCTATGGCTGAGTAACATTCCTTTGTATACATGTGCCACATCTTCTTTATCCATTCATCTGTTGATGGACACTTAGGTTGCTTCCATGTCCTGGCTATTGTAAATAGAGCTGCAATGAACATTGTGGTACATGACTCTTTTTGAATTATGGTTTTCTCAGCATATATGCCCAGTAGTGGGATTGCTGGGTTGTATGGTAGTACTATTTTTAGGTTTTTAAGGAACCTCCATACTGTTCTCCATAGTGGCTGTATCAATTTACATTCCCACCAACAGTGCAAGAGGGTTCCCTTTTCTCCACACACTCTCCAGCATCTGTTTGTAGATTTTTGGAGGATGGCCATTTTGATTGGTGTGAGGTGATACCTCATCGTAGTTTTGATTTGCATTTCCCTAATGATTACTGATGTTAAGCATCCTTTCATGTGTCTGTTGGCCATCTGTATATCTTCTTTGGAGAAATGTCTCTTTAAGTCTTCTGCCCATTTTTGGATTGGGTTGTTTTCTGATACTGAGCTGCTTGTAAATTTTGGAGGTTAATCCTTTGTCAACTGCTTCATTTGCAAATATCTTCTCCCATTCTGAGGGTGTCTTTTCATCTTGTTTATGGTTTCCTTTGCTGTGCAAAAGCTTTTAAGTTTCATTAGGTGCCATTTGTTTCTTTTAGTTTTCATTTCCATTTCTCTAGGAGGTGGGTCAAAAAGGATCTTGCTGTGATTTATGTCATAGAGTGTTCTGCCCAGGTTTTCCTCTAAGAGTTTGATAATGTCTGGCCTTACATTTAGGTCTTTAATCCACTTGGAGTTTATATTTGTGTATGGTGTTAGGGTGTGTTCTAACGTCATTCTTTTACATGTAGCTGTCCGGTTTTCCCAGCACCACTTATTGAAGAGGATGTCTTTTCTCCATTGTATATTCTTGCCTCGTTTATCAAAAATAAGGTGACCCTATATACATGGGCTTATCTCTGGGCTTTCTATCCTGTTCCATTGATCTATATTTCTGTATTTGTTCCAGTACCACACTGTCTTGATCACTGTAGCTTTGTAGTATTGTCTGAACTGAGAGAGCCTGATTCCTCCAGCTCCGTTTTTCTTTCCCAAGATTGCTTTGTTGTTTGGGGTCTTCTGTGTTTCCATACAAATTGTGAAATTTTTTGTTCTAGTTCTGTGAAAAATGCCATTGGTAGTTTGATAGGGATGGCATTGACTCTGTAGATTCTTTGGGTAGAAGAGTCATTTTCACAATTTTGATTCTTCCAATCCAAGAGCATGTTATATCTCTCCATCTGTTTGTAACATCTTTAATTTCTTTAATCAGTGTCTTATAGTTTTCAGCATATAGGTCTTTTGTCCCCTTAGGTAGGTTTATTCTTAGGTATTTTATTCTTTTTGTTGCAATGGTAAATGGGAATGTTTCCTTAATTTCCCTTTCAGATTTCTCATCACTAGTGTATAGGAATGCAAGAGATTTCTGTGCATTAATCTTGTATCCTGCTACTTTACCAAATTCATTGATTAGCTCTAGTAGTTTTCCGGTAGCATCTTTAGTATTCTCTATGTATAGTATTATGTCATCTGCAAACAGTGACAGATTTACTTCCTCTTTTCTGATTTGGATTCCTTTTATTTCTTTTTCTTCTCTGATTGCCGTGGCTAAAACTTCCAAAACTATGTTGAAAAACAGTGGTGAGAGTGGACAGCCTTGTCTTCTTCCTGATCTTAGTGGAAATGCTTTCAGTTTTTCGCCATTGAGAATGATGTGGTCTGTGGGCTTGTCACATATGGCCTTTATTATGTTGAGGTAAGTTCCCTCTATGCCAACTTTCTGGAGGGTTTTTACCATAAATTGGTGTTGAATTCTGTCGAAACCTTTTTCTGCATCTATTGAGATGATCATAAGGTTTTTCTCATTCGATTTGTTAATATGGTGTATCACATTGATTGATTTGCATACATTGAAGAATCCTTGCATTCCTGGGATAAACCCCACTTGATCATGGTGTACGATCCTTTTTAATATGCTGTTGGATTCTGTTTGCTAGTATTTTGTTGAGGATTTTTGCATCTATGTTCATAGTGATATTGTCCTGTAGTTTTCTTTGTGACATCTTCGTCTGGTTTTAGTATCAGGATGATGGTGGCCTCACAGGATGAGTTTGGGAGTGTTCCTCCCTCTGCAATATTTTGGAAAAGTTTGAGAAGGACAGGTGTTAGCTCTTCTCTAAATATTTGATAGAATTCACCTGTGAAGCCATCTGGTCCCGGACTTTTGTTTGTTGGAAGATTTTTAATCATAGTTTCAATTTCAGTGCTTGTGATTGGTCTGTTTATATTTCTTTACTTCTTCCTGGTTCAGTCTCAGAAGGTTGTGCTTTTCTAAGAATTTGTCCATTTCTTCCATGTTGTTCATTTTATTGGCATATAGTTGCTTGTAGTAATCTCTCATGATCCTTGGCATTACTGCAGTGTCAGTTGTTATTTCTCCTTTTTCATTTCAAATTCTATTGACTTGAGTCTTCTCCCTTCTTTCCTTGATGAGTCTGGCTAATGGTTTATCAATTTTGTTTATCTTCTCAAAGAATCAGCTTTTTGTTTTATTGATCTTTGCTATCATTTTCTTCACTTGTTTTTCATTTATGTCTGATATGATCTTTATGATTTCTTTCCTTCTGCTAACTTTAGGGTTATTTTGTTCTTTCTCTAACTGCTTTACGTGTAAGGTTCAGTTGTTTGAGACGTTTCTTTTTTCTTGAGGTAGAATTGTACTGCTATATACTTCCCTCTTAGAACTGCTTTTGGTGCATCCCATAGGTTTTGGGTCATCATGTTTTCATTGTCACTTGTTTCTAGGTATTTCTTGATTTCCTCTTTGATTTCTTCAGTGATCTCTGGGATATTTAGTAGCGTATTGTTTAGCTTCCATGTGTTTGTATTTTTTACAGATTTTTGCCAGTAATTGATATCTAGTCTTATAGCATTGTGGTGAGAAAAGATACTTGATATGATTTCAATTTTTTTTAATTTACCAAGGCTTGATTTGTGACCCAAGAAATGATCTATCCTGGAGAATGTGCCATAAGCAGTTGAGAAGGTGTATTCTGTTGTTTTTGGATGGAATGTCCTATAAATATCAATTAAGTCCATCTTGCTTAATGTGTCACATAAAGCTTGTGTTTCCTTATTTATTTTTGTTTTGGATGATCTGCCCATTGGTGAAAGTGGAGTGTTAATGTCCCCTACTATGATTGTGTTACTGTCGATTTCCCCTTTTATGGCTGTTAGCATTTGCCTTATGTATTAAGGTGCTCCTATGCTGGGTGCATAAATATTTACAATTGTTATATCTTCTTCTTGGATTGATCCCTTGATCATTATGTAGTGTCCTTCTTTGTCTCTTGTAATAGTCTTTATTTTAAAGTCTATTTTGTCTGATATGAGAATTGCTACTCCAGCTTTATTTTGATTTCCATGTTTATGGTATATATTTTTCCATCCCCTCACTTTCAGTCTGTATGTGTCCCTTGGTCTGAAGTGTGTCTCTTGTAGACAGCATATATACGGGTCTTATTTTTGTATCCATTCAGCCAGTCTATGTCTTTTGGTGGGAGCATTTAATCTATTTACATTTAAGGTAATTATCTATATGTATGTTCCTATGACCATTTTCTTAATTGTTTGGGGTTTGTTATTGTAGGTCTTTTCCTTCTCTTTTGTTTCCTGCCTAGAGAAGTTCCTTTAGCATTTGTTGTAAAGCTGGTTTGGTGGTGCTGAATTATCTTAGCTTTTGCTTGTCTGTAAAGCTTTTAATTTCTCCATCAAATCTGAATGAGATCCTTGCTGGGTAGAGTAATCTTAGTTGTAGGTTTTTCCTTTCATCACTTTAAATATGTCCTGCCACTCCCTTCTGGCTTGCAGAGTTTCTGCTGAAAGATCAGCTGTTAACCTTATGGGGATTCCCTTGTGTTATCTGTTGTTTTTCCCTTGCTGCTTTTAATATTTTTTCTTTGTATTTAATTTTTGATAGTTTGATTAATATGTGTCTTGGTGTGTTTCTCCTTGGTTTATCCTGTATGGGACTCTCTGCACTTCCTGGACTTGATTGACTATTTCCTTTCCCATATTAGGGAACTTTTCAACTATAATCTCTTCATATATTTTCTCAGTCCCTTTGTTTTTCTCTTCTTTTTCTGGGACCCCTATAATTTGAATACTGGTGTGTTTAATGTTGTCCCAGATGTCTCTAAAACTGTCCTCAATTCTTTTCATTCTTTTTTTCTTTATTCTGCTCTTCAGTAGTTATTTCCACTATGTTATCTTCCAGGTCCCTTATCTGTTCTTCTGCCTCAGTTATTCTGCTATTGATTCCTTCTAGAGAATTTTTAATTTCATTTATTGTGTTTTTCATCATTGTTTGTTTGCTCTTTAGTTCTTCTAGGTCCTTGTTAAACGTTTCTTGTATTTTCTCCATTCTATTTCCAAGATTTTGGATCATCTTTACTCTCATTACTCTGAATTCATTTTCAGGTAAACTGCCTTTTTCCTCTTCATTTGTTTGGTCTGGTGGTTTTTTGCCTTGCCCCTTTATCTGCTGTGTTTCTCTGTCTTCTCATTTTGCTTAACTTACTGTGTTTGGGGTCTCCTTTTGGCAGGCTGCAAGTTCGTAGTTCCCATTGTTTTTGGTGTCTGCCCCCAGTGGGTAAGGTGGGTTCAGTGGGTTGTGTAGGCTTCCTGGTGGAGGGGACTAGTGCCTGTGTTCTGGTGGATGAGCCTGGATGTTGTCTTTCTGGTGGGCAGAACTGCGTCCGGTGGTGTGTTTTGTGTTGTCAGTGATCTTATTATGATTTTAGGCAGCCCCTCTGCTAATGGGTGGGGTTGTGTTCCTGTCTTGCTAGTTGTTTGGCATAGGGTGTCCAGCACTGTAGCGCGCTGGTTGTTGAGTGGAGCTGGGTCTTAGCATTGAGATGGAGATCTCCGGGAGAGCTTTCGCCATTTGATATTATGTGGAGCTGGGAGTTCTCTGGTGGATCAATGTCCTGAACTCAGCTCTCCCACCTCAGAGGCATAGGCCTGACACCTGGCTGGAGCACCAAGACCCAGTCAGCCACACGGCTCAGAAGAAAAGGGAGAAAAAAAGAAAGAAGGAACAAATAAATAAATTAAAGTTATTAAAATAATAAAATTATTAAAGAGAAATTAAAAAGTAATAAAAAAGAGGAAAAAAAGAATAAAACAAGAGAGCAACTCAGCCAAAAACCAAACCTGCCAATGATAACAAGTGCCAAAAACTATACTAAAAAAAAAAAAACCAGGCAGAACTCTAGGACAAATGTTAAAAGCAAAGCTATACAGACAAAAATCACACAAAGAAACATACACACTCAGAAAAAGAGGAAAAGAAAAAAATATATATCTATATATTTAAAAAATGGAGAAAGAGTGCAACCAAATCAATAAACAAATCTCCCAATGATAATAAACTCTAAATACTAAACTAAGTTAAACACAAAACCAGAAACAAATTAGATGCAGATAGCAAACCCCAAGTCTACACTGCCTCAATTTTAGGATGATTCGTTGCCTATTCAGGTATTCCACAGATGCAGGGTACATCAGGTTGATTGTGGACATTTAATCCACTGCTCCTGAAGCTGCTGGGAGAAATTTCACTTTCTCTTCTTTGTTTGCACAGCTTCTCGGGTTCAGCTTTGAATTGGCCCCTCCTCTGTGTGTCAGGACGGGGTTAAAGTACCAGCTGATTAGGGGACTTTGGCTCACTCAGGCCATGAGGAAGGAGGGGCACAGAATGTGGTGTGAGCCTGTGGCGTCAGAGGCCAGCGTGACATTGCAACAGCCTGAGGCACGCCGTGTGTTCTCCCAGGAAGTTGTCCCTGGATCGTGGGACCCTGGCAGTGGTGGGCTGCACAGCCTCCCGGGAGGGGAGTTGTGGATAGTGAACTGTGCTTGCACACAGGCTTCTTGGTGGCTGCAGCAGCCGACTTAGCATTTCATGCCCACCTCTGGTGTTTGTGCTGACAGCCACGGCTCGCGTCTGTCGCTGGAGCTCATTGAGGCGGTGCTCTGAACCCCCTCTCCTTGCGCACCTCAAAACAATGGTCTCTTGCCTCTTAGGTAGTTCCAGACATTTTCCGGACTCCCTCCCGGCTGGCTGTGGCACCACTAGCCCCCTTCAGGCTGTGTTCACACAGCCAACCCCAGTCCTCTCCCTGGGATCTGACCTCAGATGCCCAAGCCTCAGCTCCCAGCTCCCCCCTCCACCAGCGGGTGAGCAGATAAACCTCTTGGGCTGGTGAGTGCTGGCTGGCACTGATTCTCTGTGCACATCTCTCCGCATTGCCCTCTGCACCCCTGTTGCTGCACTCTCCTCCATGGCTCCAAAGCTTCCCCCCTGCCTACCCCCCATCTCTGCCAGTGAAGGGGCTTCCTAGTGTGTGGGAAGTTTTCCTCCTTCACAGCTCCCTCCCAGAGGTGCAGGTCCCATCCCTATTCTTTTGTCTCTGTTTTTTCATTTTTCTTTGGCCCTACCCAGGTACATGGGGAGTTTCTTGCCTTTTGGGAAGTCTGAGGTCTTCTGCCAGTGGTCTGTAGGTGTTCTGTAGGAGTTGTTCCACATGTAGATGTATTTCTGATGTATTTATGGGGAGGAAGGTGATCTCCATGTCTTACTCCTCCACCATCTTGAAGGTCTCCCTGACATCTACTCTTGTAGATCTGTCTATCCTGTTTGCAGTGAATCTGCTACTACAAACATGTGAAGGCTTAGGAGCTATCCAGTTCAAAGACATGGGATTCTGAGTGGAATAGTCCCAGCCCAAGAGATGGTTTTTTGGCAAAGGAGGTGGACCTGTAGGTACATGGTCACAGGGACCACTTGTCTTCTCAGCTACTACATCACTGTAAATAACTAGACTAAGAGAATGATGGAATGTTCAATTTAAATAAAATAGCTTAAAGCACTTACTTGCTGCACTCCCCTGAAATTTGGGGTGCTGCCCTCTTAGATGTAATATTTGCATTGTACTGAAAACCTACATATGTTGCTGTGTCCAAATGTATTTTTACATGGGTCGAGCAAGCCAAGGGTACAAACATTACATCATCATGTCCACAATTCTTGCAGAACTTATGCATTCTGTCCTGATAATTTAGGCTATACCAAATTGAAAGTACTTGTCCCTGGAGGAGGGCCTCTTTCACTAAGGTATACAGCAATGAGTTCCACTGAACCCAAAGCTATGACTATCAAATAGCCATTTGGCCATGCTAATGGAATAAAAAGCAAAGAAGTGAGTTAAGATGTAGACCGAGTAACTGGTTCTAAGTAACCTAAAGAGCTAAGGTTGCTACAAAATAGAAAACTGTAAAGAGTAAATATAGAACTCATGGGATCAATCTCTTGATGTTCCTTGCCTAGCGATTACTACAAACAGACAGTGCAGCAACCACAGACTGAAAAGGGTAAAGCAACTCATGACTCCAATCTCTTGAGGACGAAATCTGGGCACTCCATCAGGCAACCAAACTAGATCTGTTGAAGTCCTGACTGATCATGAGGGAAATCTAGACTGTCTGGTGGTAAAGGGAAATAATGAAAACCAGTGACTGACTTGGACCTGTTTTATTAGAAGTTCTATCCCTCCTGTGTCAAGTTTTTGGTAGATTTGGTGGTTCACCCCACCTTGAAGGTTCTCTAATGGATTGGGCTTTATGTAAGACAGACGTATCTGAATGGTGCAACATATACACTACAGAATAAGATGCCTACTGTGTCCTATTCCATAATCTCTTCTCCACAGTGTTGTTACAATTCAACGTGAATGGGTACAACCTGAAAATGCATCACTTCAGTAATACTGCATCTCTTGTTCTGCTTAGTACTCATCTGATGCTGCCTGGTAGAAACCCCCTCATCCTATCTGACATAAGTGAAAACTTGAAAGTTCATGTGTGGGGAGTCTACATGGAGCAGTCTTTGAACAATTACAAATAGGAACCATTGGAAACTTCCATCCCTGGAGTGGACAGTTCTAAGGTTTCTTCCACACTGATTCTGAGAGCTGAATCAAGGACAAGCAATGACAAGCTTGAGAACATAACCACTGTCTTATCTTCTTCCCCACTTCATGCCACCCAGTTCCCTGCATCTGTTCCTTTGTATCACTTAAAAAAAATAAATTGATTGCATGTGAGACCTTGTCTCACTCAGACCCTGATAATTAGGGTAACCAAGCTGGCAAACACAATCCAACTGACCAAATGAGCTTGGAAATCTTTACAAGAAAATGCTAAGTTTAAGTAAAAGGATAATGCCTATGACCTGGGTATATCCCAGAATTACAGATTGGCTTAATATTTCAAAGAAATAAATGATTAAATATTTAATCATTTATAAATTTATATTACTCCACCTCAATTAAAATAGGATTTCCAGAATTATTGGCATCTAGACTTCACAACATTGGTATTCTGGCTAATACTAATTTTAATAAGGTGATTTTAACAAGTCTAAACAATATGCCTGAGCTTTAACCATATTCTAGTGATATTCTACTACAATAAAGTTTAAAACGTAAGCTATGGTATCTGCTAATCCCAAAATCCCAATCCTTACCTCCCCCTTGGCAGCCACAAGTCTGTTCTCTATGTCTGTGAGTCTGTTTCTGTTTCTTAGATAAGTTCATTTGTATCATATCTTAGATTCCACATATAAGTGATATCATATGGTATTTGCCTTTCTCTTTTTAACTTAGCAGATGCAAACTTTTATATATATATAAGATGGATAAACAACAAGGTCCTACTGTACAGCACAGGGAAATATATTCAACATCCTGTGATAAACCATAATGGAAAAGAATGTGAAAAAGAATATATATACGTATAACTGAGTCACTTTGATGTACAGTAGAAATTAACACAACATTGTAAATCAACTACACTTCAATACATTTTTTTTAAAAAGAACATAAGCCATGGCCACTACATTATGGATTACATTAGGTAAGCACCAATAAATTGGCATTCCTGATATCAAAGGGGATTGTGGAGTTCCAGAATAACCAAAGCTAGGGAGCGCCTCTGAATAAAATTTAAAAATCATGATTGCTTACCCAATTTCCAGAATTTTTTTAAAAAATAGGAAAATAGGGCTTCCCTGGTGGCGCAGTGGTTGAGAGTCCGCCTGCCGGTGCAGGGGACACGGGTTCGTGCTCCGGTGTGGGAGGATCCCACATGCCGCGGAGCGGCTGGGCCCGTGAGCCGTGGCCGCTGAGCCTGCGCGTCCGGAGCCTGTTGCTCCGCAGCGGGAGGGGCCACAGCAGTGAGAGGCCCGCGTACCGCAAAAAAAAAAAATAGGAAAATAACTAGTGTTGGTAAAAATGCAGGGCAATTGGAACCCTTGTACATTGCTGGAGGGAATGTAAAATGGTGCATATCCTGTGCAAATAGTTTGACAGTTTCACAAAAAGTTAAACATAGAATTATCATATGACCCAGTAATTCCACTCCTAGGTATACATTCAAGAGAACTGAAAACACACAGAACTTGTACATAATTGTTTACAGCAGCATTATTCATAATAGTCAAAAGTTGGACGTTATTGGATAAACAAAGTATGGTATATAATATACAATCAAATGTTATTTAGCCACAGAAAAAATGAGGTACAGATATATCCTGCAACTTCCATAAACCTTGAAAACATTATGCTAAGTCAAATAAACTAGACACAAAATGTTACATATTGTATGATTCCCTTTATATGAAATATACAGTATAGGCACATCCAAAGAGACAGAAAACAGGTTAGTGGTTGCCAGAGCATAGAGGAATGGAGGTTTTGGGAGGGAAAATTGGGGTGCTCCTGTGAGGTGTTGAAAAAGTTTTGAAACTAAGGAGAGTCAGTGGTTGCACGACATTGTGAATGCACTAAATGCCACTGAATCGCATATTTTAAAATGGTTAATTTTATTTTATATGAATTTCACCTAAATAAAAAATATACCCGCACACACTATCATAAAAAAAGGCAAACACCAAGGAATAAATCAAACAAATGATATGTGAGATGTATTTCCAGGAAACACATCACACACACACACACACACACACACACACATTATTGAAAAAAATTAATTTAGGGATGATATACCAAATTCATAGGTTGGAAGGTTGGTATTGCAAAAATGTCTATTTTCCCACAATTGATCTATGAATTGAATATGGTCACAAGCAAAATCTGAGTAAGTTATTGTGTTTGCAATTGAAAGACAATTATCAAATTTATATGCAAATACAAATGTCCAAGCATAGTCAAGGTAAACTTGAATAAGGAAATAAAACCTGTGGATTTATTGACATCAAAACCTATTTTGAAACAACAGATTCTTAACATAAGAATCATCAAGTAGAGTAATGAAAAGAATGGATTCTAAAAATGGACATATACAAGACTAATTGATTTATAAAACAAGTGATAAGATTATGCAACAGATATCTTTTTTCAATAAAGTTTTAAATCAATTGTCATATGGAAAAAAATAATAAATTCCAGATGGATTATTGTGGTGTAAGACTTAAAATTAAAACCCAACATTACGTGCTGCCTTGACAGCTTGTGAAACCAGGAGGGTGTCAAATAGCCTAACCACTTGGCTCCCTTGGAAAAGGTTCCCCAGCCAAAAAAACCTTCCTTATCAAGGGGACCAGGCACAGTCCCTGCTTATCCTTGAGTAGCGGGTTTCACTTCCCTCCCTGCCAGCCCACAACATTTTTCAAACAAGCTAATGACATCTCCCATGGAAGCTAAAGCCACAGTCATCCTCTTGGTACTACTAAGCCTGCTTCCCACAGGCCCTGGTTGCTCACTCTGTACCTGAGTAAAACTCCCATGTAAAACCGCGTGGCACATCCTCCTTCCTCATGCTGTGAGTGTATGTGACTAATAAATTTCTGTCAATCTCATGAGTCCATTGTTGAATATAATATGTTCAGCCATCTCCATAACTCTCAGCAATAATCCCTCTCTCAGCAATGGGATGAATAGAGGGTGATTAAAACAATAGTAGATCTAAATGAGAATGACAAGATTTAATACCTAACCATTTGTAATAACCCAAATCTCCATCAATATCAGAAAGGATAAATAATATTTGGTATATGCATCCAATAAAATAATATGAATTAAAGGAATAAATGGATTACATTATATACAAGACCATGTATGAAATTCACAAACAAAATACTGAGGCAACAATATCTGACCCAGAAGTTTGCAGATAGTAATAAGATTCCATCTATGTAAATGTCAAGAACAGCCAAATTAATCTGCATCACTGTATGGTTATTCTAGTGTGTAGAGTGGAGGGTGTCTTTTGGAGAATGACTTCGGATACTCTAATTGCTGATCGCATGGGTATTTTGATTATGGGAAAATTCACCTAGCTGTATCCTTTTACTGCATTTTTCTATATACATGATATATCAAGTAAGACTTTACTTTCTCTTGAGATTATCTGAATATTGAAACTTTTAGCAAAATGTTTCAGAGTTAGTATATTAGGTGCTGGCTCAACGTAAACAGCCAATATTAAGTTGAATACTGGATATTTTTAAAGCCTACATTGAAACCTTATTTAACATTAAGTAAAAATACATCTAAAGATATTTATTAATTCTCTATAAAATTTAAGCCCTTTCAGGGAGAGGGAGAGTGTGACTTTCTTATTTTATAAATGATAAAATTAAGGCATAGAGAATTGTCCCATAATAAATGTTTGAAGACACAATTTTATCCCAGGCCCATTTCACTCTTTCACTGTATAATATGGTTTCTATTTACAAGTTCACTTAAATCATTTTTTCATGAGAGGGGAAAAAACGTGAGTTTAACTGTCCACACTTTGAATACCTTCATTCTTTCATATTTCACTCAACGTTATATTTCAGTTTTTGCTCCATGTTCTCATTAAATACAAAAATACTTGCCGGAGAATTTGTCTTCTTTTAGAACAATTTTCTGCAAAAAATACGCATACAGATTTATATAAATACAGAAACATTTCATGGTTTAAATGATAAGATTCAAGAAGAAATTATATGCCTGTTGGAAATTAGCAATTTATTTTTAAGGATTTCTGGGTATAATTATTTCCAAGTTTTTATGAATAAAATAATGTATATTTAGTTACAAGTATTTAGACCATAATTGGCAGGGCTCATTAATTTAAATAGCTATTTTGTGTGTATTGGTTTATTCCTCTTTAAAACATATAGAGCCTAGAATTAAACAGGCATGAAAAAGATTATTTTCTTCCCCTAGTGCTTTCTTTTCTGTTACCAATAGCAATCACTTTCACAAAATGAGAACTGAATTGAGGGATTGTGAAGGCAAACAGTCCATAAGTGCATTTAACTACGAGGATTAAGCAATCATGACATATTTAACACTTGTAATTATTTCCCTCTTCAGCAGTGGTTTGTGATTGCTGAGCAAGTCTGTACTGATGTTTCATTATCACCAAAATTATCTGCCATTACCTTATCAATAGGAAAAATAATCAGAAAAATTATTAAAAACAGTGACTACTATCTTTCCTCCAACTACCAGACTATCAACTACTAAATATTTTCTTCCCTGTCCATAACAGCACACATCAAACAATTCATTCACCCATCTTGAACTAACAACCCATTGATCCCACTAATTTTTACTGTCTTTCATAGCTTTAGGCCTCTCTCTTCTATTACTCAGTTTAGATTCCATCCCTTTCTTATGTATGCTCTCCCTTGACCCTTCTGCTCTTCACAATACATGAAATACACCAATGTTGTCTACAATGACTGCTCTGTCAACTCTGCATCTGTACCATATAGCTGAAGTTGGATTAGGAAAAAAAAACAAAAAACAAACAAAAAAAACCATGCAACTCTGATGAACATGCTGACTTTAATTCATAATCACTAACTTCAAAGTTCTGCCTGACATTCTGCTTTCAATTCCTTCATGCTCCCACATTTTTAGATAACTCTTTCACATCTTCTCACTCAAATCTTAAGCATCCTCACTTTATGTTGTTTCCTATTTTAACTGAGAAAGAGAAGAAATCAGAAAAGAACATCCAAATGCACTCAGCATTACATATCCCCACCTACCTGCATCTGTCCCTGTATGGTTCACATTTCCTCTGAGAGCCCATAGCTATATCTAGAATCACTTTCCTGAACTTCCCTGATGTACAGGATGAGGTGTGCATGTACAAAAATAAGCCATACTTACTACTTGTATATTAAGTAGTAACTCTTTTTGTCTACTGTGTGACACTGTTCCCACAACTGTCCCCTCTCTCCTGCATCATCAATATTTTCCTTTCTGCTAGATCATTCACAACAGCTTCATATGCTATAATATCCTTCATGATAAAAATGTTCTCTTTAGTTACATTTAATTTCAGATACTGCTCCCATTTTTCAGATAACATTTTGGGCAAAATGTTTCCCTAAAAGTATCTAAACTTCATATCTTCAATCCTTCTCCCAATCTCCCTAGAAACCACATCAACAGTGTTTTCCTGACCACTCCAGGGACAAAGCATTTTTAATGTCTCTGATGATCTCCACACTGCTAAAGCCAGTGGTAAATTGTTAAATTCCATCATATTTAAATTCTCAGCAGCACTTAGTATACTTGATCATTTCCTCCATTTTAACAAATTTCTTTCTTTAACTTCTAAGACACCTTCCATTCTACATGAGTGGTAATTCCTTTCCAGTCTTCACTTCGGTTTTCTCCTTATCTTTCTGACTTTTAAATAATAACATGCCACAGGCTTAATCCTTAGAATCTCTTATCTGCTTGCACTCACTCATTTTCTGATTTCATGCAATCTTGTGTATTTAAATACTCAATCCTGACAGAGTGCAAATTTTAATCTCCAGCCAAGTTCTCTACCCAAAGCTCTATGCTCTTATATCCTGTTGTTATGTGACGTTTACTTGAATTTCTAACAGATTTAGCTGCAACTGAACTTGTCTAATCAAACTTCTGATTCTCCCTCCTATTTATTCCAATCTTTAGTAAATAAAGATACTGTCTTTCCAGTTTCCCAAATCTATTAATTACATATGGTCTAGGATATGCTGCAGTGACAAATAGCCTCCAGAATTTTGGTGAATCAAAACAACAAACAGCTGTGACAGGGCAAGAGAGAGGCATGGACACACTAACAAACGTAAGGTAGATAGCTAGTGGGAAGCAGCCGCATGGCACAGGGATATTGGCTGGGTGCTTTGTGACTGCCTGGAGGGGTGGGATAGGGAGGGTGGGAGGGAGGGAGACACAAGAGGGAAGAGATATGGGAACATATGTATATGTATAACTGATTCACTTTGTTATAAAGCAGAAACTAACACACCATTGTAAAGCAATTATACCCCAATAAAAATGTTAAAAAAAAAAAAAAAAAACTGTTTTCTCTTTCATGCTACTTCAACTTTAGGGTAGGCTTGGAGACCTGCCCCATGTTGTCCTCATTCCAGAACCTAGGCTGATGAAGTAACCAATATCTACAACATTGCCAGTTTTGGCAGGAAGAAAAAGAGTATTTGGTGAATCATACGTTGGCAGTTAGAGATGCCAGTAAAGGGTGTCAAATGTCATATTTCAGTAGCCAAAGAATATCATGTGACCATATCCAAATGCAAAGGAGCATGGAGTACATTCTCCTCATATATCAAGAAGAGGAAAGATATTCTATTGGTTCTAGGACAACCAGGAATATTTGGTGAACTATGTTAACGACTACATTATCAAGCCTAAAATATTAGAGCTTGCACGGACTCCTTTTGAGACAGGCTTGGACCTGGGACCCTTTGCTGCAGTGCTGCAATGTTTGCACCTGGACATACCTCCCCTCCAACAACAAAAGACAAAAAACTATATGGAACTAAAAATAACTGCATGCATGCCCAGTTAGGGCAAACTCTGGACAAAAGATACAAGGAGACCAAAAAACCCAGCTGCTGCTTCTGAAGAGCCTGTAGCAAAAACAGGGTGTTGGGAGCAAAAGCAGGGTACTGAGCATGGACCCTGCACTCAACACCACCAGAGGGTGGGCAAAACACCTAAGCCACCCCTCCAGCCTGACCCGTGGACGCACCTCTACCCTCACCCCATATAAGGAACAAGCTTGCCCCCCACAGGGAGCAAGCAAGCAAGGGAATCTGTTTGTTCTCACAGCCCCCTGCTGCAGCAGGGACCCCAATAAAGCCTTGCCTGAATTTCTTGTCTGGCCTTTAGTCAATTTCTATTGATTGGGGAAGGCCAAGAACCCTGGTCAGTATCACTTTCTTTCTTTTTCACATCACAACCACAATTTGTTTCCAGTCCTCTGGCAGCTTCCTTGGCTCTACTTCCAAAATATGTCTAGAATATAAACCATATTATTTCCTCTACTGCCTCATCTTGAAAATTTTATATAAACAAGACATTCCTGTCTTGCCATTCTCTATCTCCCTTACCCTTATCCATAACATTACCATGTGATGTATATTGATTTGTTTTAGAACAAATAATTGAGCAGAAAAATAGATATGTGTTTATTAATACATCAAAGTATTTAAACTTTGTATTCTATATATTGTGCTATGCATATGTATGCACTAAAATATGATACAAATTTTCATCTCAGCTTGCTAGCTTGTGGAAACTGAAAGTACAGAGAACAATTACAAACACTCTGATAGTTTTGAAACCTACAGCTGGAAAGAACAGAAGGTGTGTCTAATTCTTGACAATAACAAGTAAGCAGAGGTTATGCCAGCCCCTTCAAGGAGTCTATGCTTCCTCCACTTTCCTAGCTGGACACCGATAATGCAAAGGGATCATCCTAATGATTGAATGAAACCTGGGTCCATGTAACACAAACTATATTTAAAATTTACTCATTGGAATCCAAGCCTACATTATAACTCCACTGAATACAGTGACATTGCCTTTATTCATTGCAGGACCCCAAGTTCACGGTTCTTGAGATGCATTTGGATACATAAAACAAATGTTAAATAAATCAAAAGAGGTATTCATTCTTTTTAACTCTATCCACATTAACCAGCGTTTACTACCATTTAGGATAAAGGCATTTTCGCACAATTGTACTCTCTAGTTTATTCAATTTTAATATTAACTTGGGCCCCCATCCTAAGTGTTTCTTACTCCTACATACCTGTAGAGTGTGTGTTGTGTGTATGGATGTTAATATTCTTTGTAATGAATCTTTGCCAAAACTGTTCTCGGTCCTGCTCTCTTCTTTTATTTTTTTCCCCCTCATTTTAATTGGCATTTGACAGGAGTATCTTGTAGTCATTTTAACTTCTTTACTTACTTCTTTAACTTTAAGACACTTGCAGCGGCAAGTATTTTGTAGCCATTTTAACTTTGCAAAGAAATTTATTTCTATATGAATCAAAGTTCTTTCTTCTTTAAGGATACAGACTATTAGTGTCTCTATTGGTAAAACAATGCAACAACACACAGCGGGGAAAGGGGGAGAGGGATAAATTGGGAGATTGGGACTGACATATACACACTACTGTATACAAAATAGATAACTAATAAAGACCTACTGTATAGCATAGGGAACTCTACTCAATACCCTGTAATGACTTATATGGGGAAAGAATCTAAAAAAGAGTGGATATATTTATATGTATACCTGATCCACTTTGCTGTACACCAGAAAGCAACACAACATTGTAACTATACGCCAATAAAAATTTAAAAATAGAAATAAAAAAACAGAAAATTATTAATACAGTACTTATATTAAACAAAGCTAAACTGAGTTATTCACAATTACACAACTCAAAAGTAAAATGTTCCTTTTAAGATTTTGACATTGTGTGGAGAGCACCATCATGTAATTGTTTTTATCCATTAGTCACCTGTTACTGAAATTAGAAAATATTCCACACATACTGTCCACAGCCCCCACCCTCAGCCTGTCTCTGTCTCTCTTTCTCTCTCTCTCACTGAATTCAGTCAACTCACCATTTAATGGCTGAAAAACTAGTTAGAATGGGAGCCAATATATTACATGTCTCAGTTTTGTTGTCTATTTCCTTTAAAAATAATATGTACACCCTCCAGATTAATTAATGAGAACTAACAGTTATACTGTGGCTCTCAGTTTTGCTTTGAAGAACCATTATCAAGAAGAATGTTATTTCTTGAACTATATTTCTACATTTTTTGAAGAAATAACCAGTTATTTCTTGAACTCTAACTCTAACATCAAACCCTATACTTTTGCAATTATTGTTACTGCTCTAAGCTACCAAGATTTAGTGGTTGAAGAAACTATATTAGACAGGGTAGCTAATTACCCTTCCAAATCAGCCACCCATCTGAGCAGTGTTATGTGTCAAAGATGAAGGGCATCTGGAATCTGTAGTAGATTTACAGATAATGAATATCAAGTATAACTTAATACCAGCTGCAGCCAAGTGGTCTGTACAGGTTGGTACATCTGCAATAATAAAATATTATAAACTGGGTAGCTAAAACAACAGAAATTAATTTTCTCATAGTTCTGGAAGCTGCAAGTCCAAGATGAAGGTGTCAGCAGAGTTGGTTTCTCTTGGTAACTCCCCTTTCCTTGGCATGAAGAGAGCCACCTTCTCATCATGTTGTAACATGCTCTTTTCTCCATACGTGCACGTCCCTGGTGCTCATTTGCTTCTTATAAGGGCATCAAGTATATTGGATTAGGGCCCCACCTTAATTTAATCACATCTTTAAAGTCCTTATCTCTTAATACGGTTACAGTCTGAGGTACTGGGGGGTTGGGATTTCAGCATATGAATTTTTGTGGAACACATTTCCACCAAAGAGGCAGCTCTGACAAAGTATATAACATGCCCAGCTGATTTTGTCTTTTTATAAGTTCCCCACAAAAAGGCCCCAGCCAGAATTCTGCAGGAGTTGTTCCTAAAATTTATTATGCAAAGAAGCGAATCCAAATGGCACAAGCAATGAATTATAGTGAATACTACGGTATGCCTCCAGAGAGAGTTTTCCTCAGTTTACAAACGTTGCCTCACCTAAGATCACTTCTTCCCCCATCAGCAGTCCTACCCAATGTCTGCCTCCAGGTGGGACAAATATGAAAGGACATGCCAACTCCTGAACTCCCAGTGGAATCAACTGATGTTTTTCTTTTGACTGTAATATTCTTCTATTCTTTGCTCTGCCCAGTCATATATTCTTCAATCCACTCAGGTATATTTTCTGAAAACAATTCCTAAGGAAATTTCTGCACGCTATTCTCTCCCTCAGTGTCTGTTTCCTGGGAACACAACGTAAAATATCTGTAATCTAGGGGCTTTTATAAAGTTATTCACTATCTATTTTTATTTATGTGGAAGCCTGAACAATGAAAGTGGAAAGATACAGTGGAAAAATGTTGATTTAGGTAATAGGCTGCCTGGTCTATAATTTCATACTTCTTTGAACAGTAACACAGCATTTAACATCTTCAAATTCCAGTTTCCTCATCTAAGATAAAACAATTCTTAGATGAAAAAGTTGTAAACATGGAAAGAGAAAAAATAGGTAAAGCAAAACATTCAGCACAAGGGTTCTATCATTAGTAGGTGTTTAATAAATCCAGTAGATTTTTCAAAGGAAACATCAAGACAAAAGGGAGCAATGTGGACTTGATTGTTCCTATATGTCCCTTAGGGGGTTCAACATTATTAATGAAATGAGTAACAATATATGCCACAATAATTATTCTCCTTTTATATACAAATGACTCTGACTCTGGCTCTGACTCAGGCCAGCTTTTCCAGAAAAGGAAAATATAATGAACAACAAGGAGGGTGAGCACTGGTCTCAAAGGAGGAGATGAACAGACAAGAAAGAAAAGAAAGAAAAGAAAAGAAAAGAAAAAGAAAGAGAGTGAGAGAGAGAGAGAAAGGAAAGAAAGGAAAGAAAGAAAGAAAGAAAGGAAAGAAAGAAAGAAAGAAAGAAAGAAAGAAAGAAAGAAAGAAAGAAAGAAAGAAAGAAAGAAAGAAAGAAAGAAAGAAAAAGGTACAGGAGTCATCAGCAGCATAGTCTACATTTAGGTTATGCACATTATATAACAACATCAGTGACTCTCAGAGTCTATCTCCACTCAATCTTCATTCCAAATTCTAAGATGAGAGCATCTAATTGGCCCATATCCACAGAGGTAACTTCAAGTTAATGTCATGGTTGCTAGGTACCCATCCTCATATATTGGAATTCATTGTCAGAGATGGTGAGTATGTTAAAACATCAGAAATAGAATAACTTTCGAATGCATTTCATTATGGTCTCAAGAGAGACACCAAATTTTTCCAAAACACTTGATTAACTTCCTAAACATTTCTAATTAAGCTGCATAAAATCATTTTTGGGTGCTAGGTGTGTAGGAAGTTCTCATATCAACATTATTGAGATAAACAAACTGAGGAGCACAGGTTAAACTACCTACCACAAGTAATTCAATCAATTAATAATAAGGTTACCATGGAATTACAGGGAGATAAGGGTTAACTTGTCTTTATATCTTGCATAATGTATCTTTTGCAAAGAAGATGGCCTTGTTCAAAAATACATGGAAACCAGTTCTGACCTTAAATCAACAATAAAGCTGAGAGGAAAGGTTGTAGCCATGTTAGCATCATATTATGTTGCCACTGCACCCCTGTCCCTGATCACAGCTTGGAAAGGGCTGATGTTTCCATTGTACATTATTATATATATTAGAAATTTTACTTCCCAATGGTTCTGGTTTCTCCTCTGAACTCTACCCTGAAATCTTCCTAGAACCTCTGGGCATTGCCCTAGGGTGCAGTGAGCTAGGGTACCAGCATACATGTGACTACTCTTTCCTCTGTGAGTTTTTCCCTATGTTTGTTGGTGTGTTCCTTGGTAACAGTCTCACTATCTTGCATGGTAGATACTTTAATATTAATGTCAGGGATCTAAGAAAACCTCTAAATTCTAGTTGATAGTATTCTAAAGGAGCAAAGGACAGGAATTAATAATTCACAAGTATAAAGAAAATATAAAACTAGAAAGATGCAAATCCAAATAAAACTTCATCCATCCAGATTTTTTTAAAGACTCTCAAAAATATGATAATTACCCGAAGTTTCTTTGCCATCATGAAACTGGGTATATGTTAACAGGGGACAGAGAACAAGATGGTCAACAATTTGGGGAAGGCAATTAGACAAAGTTTAGCAAACACTATAAATAGGCTGTTTCTTTTTTATATAGTAATTCCATTTGAAGGAACATGTCAAGTAGAAATTGCATGAAAAGTATAATTTTCATAGAGAGCCAATTCTTCTGTTTTTTTAGACAAAATTATTGGAAACAAGCTAAAATTTTAGCAAAAGGGTTATAAAAAAACTATGGTGATTTCACTTAATAAAATAGTATTCATATATGAGAAATGTTATTCATGCAATTATATAGGTATTGGGTATTACTTGAAAGATAATGATATATCAAAATGTAATAGGATATTAACTAGTAGAAACAGTCCAGAAGGAACTGTTCCATTCTGATTTTTGACTGATAAGATTATAGGTGAGTTTGAAAAAACAACTTTCTTCAATCTATTTTATATGTTAAATTTTATTTAATAGTCATATATTCATATTTGTTTATTTTGAAAAGCATTTTTAAAAGCAAAACAGGTAAGTCCATTTATCCAACTTAAATGCATTCATATTGCAGAGAGGTAAAATTTATTTATTTTTTGGGGTTAAAAAATAGATTTTATTGGTTTACGGCTCAAGTTAGGTTACAGTGACAACTGTCATCTGTTAAAAACAAAGGCCTTATAGTAATAACAACAATAATTATAATACTTAACTTATTACATGAATATTGGGTGCCAGTTACCATGTTAAATGCTGTATAGCACTGTCTCATTTTTATTTATTTATTTTTAATTTACTATTTTTTAAAATTTTTATTGAGTATAACTGATTTACAATGTTGTATTGGTTTCAGGTGTACAGCAAAATGAATCAGTTATACATATACAGAGAGGTGAAATTTTACTTCTGTCCTTTTAGAATTTTTTGGCTGGGACTGAGAAACAAACATAAGGCAGTGTAACAGGAGAAAAGCATACAAATGTCTATGTTTTACCTGACACAGGAGCCCTTATAAGGAATGAAGACCCAAAGAAATGATTGAACATGCATATTTTTATAGTACTGATAGGTTGAACAAAGAGAGGATATTATGGAAAAGAAAGAAAACTGTGACAGGAAGCTAAAAGAAGATAAGTACTATTTTAACAAGGCCTGCTGGTATAGAATTCCCTTGGTCACAACTTCTGCTCTTTGATGACGTTACTTTCCTTCTGGGAAGGGAGGACACCTTTTATCCAGGAACTCTATCTCCTGCTTTCAGGAATAGAAAGGAAGGTCAAGATGCCCTTCTTGCCTCTGCTGTTTCTCAAGTGCCCTTAACTAAAAATTATCGATATGACAAAGTGGCATATTTTGGGGTGACATGATATGAATTCCTTCAGTATATTTGGGTCTAGAAAACAATTGTGTGTTGGACTGAAGAAATGACTAAAGTGGTTAGCATGAGGACAAGGAATCAGGACCTGCTTCTCCTCAAAGATGGAGATGCTGGAATGTTTTACTGACTTATGCCTAGATTCTCTGTCAGCAAGGTATGTGGTAGGAAGACCTTGTTTTTGGTGCTTATCCATCTTCCTTTTAGGTGATACCATGATGTTTCATCAGTCACTGAGCTTTCTCTCCTCCCTCAGAAGCTTGCTTTAGGTGATTAGCTGCTAATCTCTATTGAGAGATTAGGTGCTATCTCCCTAAGGGGATAATGTCATTTTTCCTTGAATAAAAGACTCCTTGAAGTATTTATCTTCAGAAAATAACTATGTAGTTGGGTAGTTTCGGTGTCAAGGAAGCCTATTAAAGTAGATTTATGTCATGCCTCTACTAGAACACCTGAAAATTTATTCAGAATACCTCTTTTTCTAAGGGTAAAATTATATGCCTCCTTGCTTAGGGCTGAAGTAGATGTGAAAGGCCTTACATTTTGAACACCCCTTCCCCCAAAAGAAAAGCAAGCAGAAATGTTAAGCAAAATATCCTGTCAGGTATAAAGATCCTTAAAGTCCCATTAAAATTACTTTCTTGGAAATAAATGTTTAAAACCTCATCATAAATATGAAAAGAAATAAAAATCAGGATAGAAAAGTAATCATCTCCATGCCTAATGGCATACTCCCTCAAGTGTTGCTCCAGATTTCTGTGCTGGGCAAGTAGAAGAAACACTAAGCTTTCAGATCTAAGTCACTCCTTAATAGGTCACCAAAGCTTGGAACAATTACATTTCTTTCAGGTTGAAATAAATCTATGCTTTCAGATACTTACATTCTAAAATTCTGGAAACTGTTTATTAAGGGGTTGAAGAAAAGACACTTAAAATATGATGGAGAAGAAAATGCCTTCTTGTAGGGAAAATGCCAGAGAATAGTCAAACTGGGGGCATTGTTGAATCATACACCTTTTTTTTTTAACTATGCCATCTATGACTGCCTCACAAAGAAATTAGTTTGAAGAAATTAACTTTGCAAGAAAAATCTAAATATACCCTACAAAATGGAAGGATCTCATAAACTCATTGGTGTTGACAGGGCATGATTCATGGCGGAATTAACACATCTTACACAGATTGGAAAAATCTTCCGATATCATCATATGGCACCTATCTTATTATTATGCTTGAATAATATTGAATCAAAGATGTATTTTATAATCTCCCTTATCTAAAAAAATATGTTATCAGAGGGAGTATGGATTATACACCTAACATTTGCTATGAATAATTAATTTCCTGGGTTAGAAGTCTAGCTCTTCTAAAACTGGGGAGAAGGAATCCTTAAAAGCTCACTACCTAAGAATTATATTAAATATTTATGGTCCTACTATTGATATTTTAGGCACAAAGTAGAAATTGTCAAACTTGAAATCCCTAGTGTCAAAATGAATAAAGATTTTTACACATCAGCATGGTTGGGATGTCCCATACTGAGGAGGTTATTTGTTCCTCCACTGTCCCTACTTGGGAAGATTCATGGCACATCAAAAGGTTACATATTGGTTACCTAATACAGAGGATAAGTAAGGAAGCAGACAGGCATCTTAATCAAGATTCCCTTGGTTACTAATCAAAAAGGAAGTTGTATTATACTGAGAAGGTTGCCCCCTGGACTATAAAGACAGAGTACAGCAGGACCTTGCTGGGAACTCAAACTAGGAGCTGGTTGCTGGTAGCAATCATAGTCTGCCTGTCTGTCTCTGTCTCTGTGTCTCTCTGTCTAACTATATTCTCTGTCTCATCTCTCACCTCTACTTCTGTCTGAGTGTCTGATCCATCCTTCAATTTCTGCATGTGATTACCCATTCTTGTTGTTTCTGTTTACTTGCATCTCCAAACTTGGAGACACTTATATTACCATCATGCTAGTCATTCATAAAAAATGAGATGGGTAAATTTCCAATTCAAGTTTCTAGAAAGTGGCATCTTATTGGCTCAGTTTGAGTTCAGTCAACTATTTCCAAAGGCTTTCTTGGTTCATTTCAGAGAAAAGAAAACATCTCTGATAAAAGGGATCACCCTGTTCATGGCAGGTATTCCAAATAGGGTCTGCTTCTGATGAAGAGATACCAGAGATGACAAAAATATAAATCCTGTGGAGGGCTGCCAATAACTCACTGTAGGATATAAGGATAGTCATGCCACCACTTCGCTCATCCCATTGAGAACCAGTACTAACTAGACTAACCCGACAGCTAAGTGGACGTTTCTTCTTTATCTTCCTTGTGTATTTATTTGGACTTTGGGCATATCCTTCTCAAATTTGTGGACATTACTGAAGAAAGCAGCCTTCAAATAGAAGAAAATGACTTTTTTTAAATTGAAGTATGGTTGATTTACAATATTGTGTTTATTTTTGCTGTACAGCAAAGTGATTCAGTTATACGAGAGTGATTCAGTTTATCCATGAGAATGACTCTTTATTCAAGGACATAAACAACATAGCTCTTCCAAAGCAGCTATCAAGCTTCACTATCTATTTGGGGATCTCAGGCAAGTAATTTTATAATTCTATAAAATTAAGCAGTCTATGAATCCCCTTTCTTAGCTGGACCTGAGGGATAACTCATTAATCTGATTTAATGACTAGAGTGTTGAAAAGTATTGCCTTTTACTTAATGTCATACAAATACTGAAATCTGTTAAACAACATGGATCAGTCAATTCAAAACGTAAATATTTTGAGAAAAAAATGTCCCCCAAAGTATTCAAAACAGTTGTTAATATAGGATACATGAAGAATTAAATTGGTGAAATAGGGAGAAGGATAAGAAAGGCCAGTATTGGATAAACATAATGTGTGTGTATATCTTTTTGTAAAAAAGCACCAGTGTTTGAGAGTGACTTTAAAATTCCAGAAGCTGCTAGAATCCTTGAGGGACAGTTATATTTATTTAAAGTACCCAAAATGGAAAATAAATAAAACTCAGATAAACTTGGATCTATTTTTCATTAAACCAACCAATAGTATCTGTGGCACATGATGGATGGGGGAGGGTAAAGCAGGGTAAAATATAAAAGACTAATATTAACAAAAGTTTGGTTAGGACTTCTAGATTTACTTGTAACATGTAAAGTGGTTAGAAGTCGTCACTCTTGTGCTTACAAGAAAAAGCTGGGGGAACTGGAAATCAATGATTTTTCTTGGGCCCATAAGTGAACTGATGTTGCAAGGAAAACCATCAACCCAAAAAGAAAACTATCACCCAAATCTGAACAGACAGGCACACCCAGACGGACACAGCGACTGAGATCTGTTTACCTGGAATAGAAGCCACTGGAGGCATAATTTAGTAGGAACATTTAAATGAGAGTAAGAAACTCCTTGCGGGTTACAAGTGAGATCACTAAACTTTCATGGGCTTTACTTCTAGGAACATGATTTTCATGAGAAAGATTTGAAGAGGACCTTCTTGTGGCTCTATTAGGGGAAGAGGAAAAATAATCATTGTGAAATATAGGCAGAGCTTTCTCCATAACAAAAGCCTATACTGTAAGGGAAAAGACTTTGCAAGCTTTTTATCTCAGCTAAGAGGAGAATATTCTTTCTTCTCCATCCTTCTCTAGCTTTCCTGTTTCACTTAAGGAGGGAGGAACCTCCTCCATAGAGTCAGGGACTGATACTTGATTTCAAGTATTGTAGAATGATAATCTTCCATACCACCACACCTACAGGAGCCCAGTATAATAAATAAGAATAGGGTGCAGCTAGAAAAAAAAGCTTTAAGATTCATACTCTTTCTGAGAAGTACTTAGGGAAGCTCAAACTCAAGAGGGGAGACATAAACAAGGACATGAGAGAAATTTGAAGCCTCTCACACTTATAACTACAGAAACCACTAAACGCAGCCCAGCTCTACCCAGTTAACATAAATCTTCACAATAAAACCTTACCTATGTCAATTCTTAGAACCTTGTAAAGGATGTTCACTTTCAACAACAAAAAGTTATAAGGCTACAAAAAGGCAATAAATATAGTCTGTAGAGAAAAAGCATCAGAACCAGACTAAGATATGACCAGGTGATGGAATTATCAGTGAGGGAATTTAAAATAACTATAGTTAATATGCTAAGGGCTTTAATGGAAAACAATGTATAAAAACAGATGGACATGGGGACTTCCCTGGCAATCCAGTGGTAAGACTTCGCCTTCCAATTCAGAGGGTGCAGTTTGGATCCCTGGTCCGTGAGCTAAGATCCCACATGCCTCACAGCCAAAAAACCAAAACATAAAACAGAAGCAATATTGTATCAAATTCAATAAATTTGAAATTTAAAATTTAAAAATGGTCCACATCAAAAAAACAATGAAAACAAAAAAAACTGCTGGACAATGTAATGTAAACAGAGATATAGAAACTCCATGAAAGAATTTTAAAAGGCTAGAAATTTAAAAAAAAGAAAACATCATAACAGAAAGTTTTTGAAATGCTTGCGATGGGCCCAAGAGTAAATGTGACGCAGCTGAGGAAGGAATCAGTGAGTGTAAAGATAATCAATAGAGATTTCTCTAAAATATAAAGAGAAAAAAAAAGAAAACAAAATAAACAGTATCAAATTTCAAAAGTTATAACATATGGGTATATGAAATATCAGAAGGAAAACAGACCAATCAGAAGGAATGCTTGAAGTAAAAATGGTCAAGAATTTTCCAAAATCAGTGACAGCTACCAACAACAGATCCAGAAAGCTCAGAGAACAAGAAGCAACAAAAGTACAGAGAAAACCCAACACACATTTAGGCTAATCTTGTTCAAATGACTGAAAAACAAGAGAAAGTTCTGAAAGGTAAAAAAGATTTTTAAACCTTACCAGTAAAGGAACAGGGATAAGAATTATAGGATACTTCCAACAGAAATCGTGCATGCAAGAGAAGAGTGCAGTGAAATATTTAAAGTATTTTAAAAAATGGGGAGTAGACAAGATGACAGTGTAGGAAGACCATGACCTCACCTCCTCACAAAATTTCAGCTATTTAGAGAGCAACTATCGATGAAAAAGACCTGAAGACTAGTGGAAAAGATTTTCTACAACTAACAATATAAAGAAGGCACCAAAGAGGAAAGTAGGAGGAGCTGAGATGTCAAAACCCACACTACCAGGTAGGGGACCAATGAACATGATACTCACAACTGCAGGGTTTTCCCCAAGGAGTGAGGAGTCCAAGCCCCACATTGAGCTCCCCAGCCCCGGCTCCTACAATGGGAAGGCAAGCCACAGAAGACCAGGCTTTGAAGACCAGCAGGGCTTTCTTACAGGAGAGCCAGAGGGCTGTGGTTTAAAGCTCCACTCTTAAAGGGTGCTCACAAAATCTCACATGCTCCGGGACCCAGGGTAGAGGCAGTAATTTGAAAGAAGCCTGGGTCCGACTCATTTGCTGACTTTAGAGAAGCCTCCCAGAAAGGCAGGGAGCCACTGGGATTCCCCTCTTGGGGACACAGATGCTGGTGGACTCATTCTGGGGAGCTTGTTCTACCATGAGGACTCTGGTGGGGCAAGTGCCATTTAAGCATCCTCCCTTTAGACTCTTGGGGCTGGGACCTGGCCCTGCCCATCAGCTGATATGATTGGTTTGAAACAACCCAATCCATTGTTACCAGCAGTAACAATGCTCTTCTGTAATATTTTTATACAATACTTAAAACTTAAAACTCTACAGTCTTATACTTAACCAAGTCACCCTCCAGCCCATTTTGGAGCAACTTGTACAGAGAAAAATTACCCCTAAATACACATTTCTCCAAAGAAGACATACAGATGGCCAACGAACACATGAAAACATCACTAATTATTAGAGAAATGCAAATGAAAACATAATGAGGTATCACCTCACACCAGTCAGGATGGCCATCATCAAAATATCTACAAACAATAAATGCTGGAGAGGGTGTGGAGAAAAGGGAACCCTCCTACACTGTTGGTGGGAATGTAAATTGGTGCAGCCACTATGGAGAACAGTATGGAAGTTCTTCAAAAAACTAAAAATAGAACTACCATATGACCCAGCAATCCCACTCTTGGGCATATACCCGGAGAAAACCATAATTCAAAAAGATACATGCACCCCAACATTCATTGCAGCACTATTTACAATAGCCAGGACATGGAAGCAACCTAAATGTCCATCAGTGCAGGAATGGATAAAGAAGATGTGGTACATATATACAATGGAATATTACTCAGCCATAAAAAGGAATGAAATAGTGCCATTTGTAGAGATGTGGATAGACCTAGAGACTGTCTACAGAGTGAACTAAGTCAGAAAGAAAAATATCGTATATCACTTACATGTGGAATCTAGAAAAATGGTACAGTTGAACTCATTTGCAAAGCAGAAATACAGACACAGAGAAGAAAGAAAAATTACCTACTTTAGCTATCCCATTTTTCAAACCTGTCTACTTTTTTATTATTCATACCTTTGCATCCCAGTAGTCAGCATATTGAGATCATATAGTACGTGCTCAATATAGAATGCACGTTGAATTACTAAATGTACAAATAAATGGCCATGTTTTGGTCTTAAATTTGTCTCTTCGGGTAATCTAGAAAAAGCTTAACTTTTCTCTTCAACAGTCTTTCCAATCATTATTTGAAGATAGGTGTTGTTTTTCATATATTTTTTTCTAAGTGTTAAATGTCCCTACTGCCTTCCATTGTATTCCACAAAATGATTCACTTTGTACACTTTCTACCTACATGAGTTTCGATTTTTCACTTTCTTCTTAATACATTTCAATATCAATTGCCAATCCAAGTCTTTAATATTTCACTCCCATATTACAATCTCAGGTTTATTCTGTGCATAAACTTTCTCATTTGAATATTAATAGCTCTATCTCAGAGTTGTATGTTACCCTTCTGATTATTCAACCATTCCTCTCTGGGAATTTTCTACACTGTTAAGTTTTCCCATGTCATTTATGACGAAGACATGATAACTGGAGAATTGGAGATCTGTCCAAAACTGGGCTGTCTAATACAGTAGCTAGAAAGTACAGGTGACCATGAAGCACCTGAAATGTGGCTAGTCTGAATCAAGATGTACTGATAAGTAAAACACACACTGAATTTCAAAGAATTAATTTAAAAATGTAAAATACCTCACTAATAATTTTATGATGATTACATGTTAAAATGAAAATATCTTAGATATACTGAGTTAAATAAAATATATTATTAAAATTAATTTCACCTATTACTATTTCCTTTTAAAATATGTTGATGAGAAAATTTTAAATTACATATATGGCTTGGCTTTGTGGCTCACATTTTATTTCTGTTTGACAACACTGGCCCAAAACCATGTCGCTGCCCAGTGAGTAAAGGAAAACTAGAACTCAAATTCTCTGACTTGAGGTCCATGTTGACTGACTAGCTCTGGATATCATGATTTGAGAAGAAAGCCAATTCAATGCAATCAAATGACTATGAAGTCTGTCTTTATTGCAGAGGTTTTATAATGAAGTCACTATTTTCTGCCTTGAATAATTTGACAAATTGACTTCCTTATGATGAAGGACAGCAGCACGCAATATGGAAATGTTTTATTCCTGGGGATTCTGCAGATAGAATCTGCATATATGTATCTTGCATTGATTCTCATTTAGAACCTGTGCTAAGAAATCCCCTTCAGATAGACTGCATAAAAAATCAAGTCCTCAGAGGCTCTCTCACTTTTTAAACCTCAGTACAATGCCATGTGATACATTAAAGTTAATTTGTCACTCCATGGAAAGTCACCCTGCAGCAAGATTTTGATTATAATAGTCTTTCTTTAGATCATTTCCCAGGCACATTTTGCAACACACAAATGAAATAAAGGTATGATTTTTTCCTCCTTGCTGCTGGATTCAGTCTAGCAGCTGACAGAAGTTTATTTTTATCTTAGCATTGGACATAGCCCCTAGGGCTGCTGAATAATTAAGGACCATGTTTCCTGTAGTTCCTCAATAACAAAATATCATTAGTTAATAACAAAAACAGAGTTAAGCTTGCTGCTTAGAAAAGTAGTAATTTTTTACTGCACAAAATTGGCAATTCTCTTTGTACCTTTCCCCCGCTAAGTTTGCAAATCCCTTGATACCCCAGCATCAATGTGAAAACCCACAGGATTCTTGGTACATAGGTGATGTTGATCTAACAGTTCAGGCAACCTCTAAGTGAAAATCACAGTTTTATGTCTTTCTTTGGTAAATAATTTGTCAATATATATTCATCTAAGTATCGACACTGTGTAGGGATCTTAGAAACTTTATACAATGTATGAAGAATTTAGGATAAAACTTCCTTTAGGCTAATTGTTTCTATCACACCCCACTTTTAATTGTGGTGCATCTGAACTTTTTAGCCTGGTCTGGAATGTAGGGTATCAGTCATGGTAGGACTGAAAATCAGCCACTTACCTGCAATCCTCTCAAAGAGTGACAGCTGAAAAAAGCTCTTTGGTACACATGTAATGCAACTACACAAAGCTGGTTAGATTAGTGTACTACCTCTAAGTTATCACTAAGGGTAAGACAAAGGACACAATGATTCAGGGTCAATGATATGGGGTGACTAAATATTATTAAAGGGGCATACTTGTCAATACACATACAATAACATTTCTTGTCTTTACTAACTAGCTTTCTTTTCTTCATATTTCTCATTTTGTCGTCACACCAGAAAACATTTTAACTAACTCACTCCACTGTAAGGCTAATTAAATGATCATGCCTACCTCCAACTAACCCCCATTATCCTATTATAGAGTCATATCTGTGATTTTCATGGCAACTATGATTTTTTGAAATCATAAACGTGTTCAATTAGTTACCTAATTTCTATCTCCCATTAGACTCTAAGTTTCAAGAGGTAAGAGTTCTAGTTTCTTTTCTCTGTTTTATCTCCAACAACTAGCTCAAGGTCTATAACATAAATGGTACAGCATAACTTTCTGACAAATATTATTGAATCTACAAGAGAAACCCTGTTTCAGCTAGAAATGTGAGTGATGCCCCAGATGTTGATCACAAGAGATCAAGAATTTCAAAGGAAAAGCCAAGAAATGGATAAACTGAGGAGTTCTTATAGCTGGGTCACCAAAGAGCACTGCCAATATATTATAATACATAAATCTATAACACCTCAACCTATAATAGATGCATTTATAATTTATATTAATCATTTATCTCATTAAACATGCTTTATTTTCTGGACCAGTCCAGGTTATTCTTTTCTTATTGTCCATATTTTGCACATGTGTCCTTAAGTTTACAGTACCATTCTATTAGGACTGTTTGCTTCGTTTTGTTAAGGCACTTATTATTTCCTTCTGACTTTCAAAAGAACATGAATCTTCGAACGATTCAAACACAATGTAAGTACTATGTCTTTATCATAACATTAATTTAAACATCCATTTATCCTATGGATCTCTTTTGATATGTACATTTTCCTACACTGATAGCTCCATTCCTTATCAGGTTTGAGAAGGAAGTACCATGGAGAGGAAATTTCCAGTGTCTTTTAATAGAAATACTCTCTTACAAAACACAAACAGACTTACAGACTAGAAAACAAACTTATGGTTACCAAAGGGGAATGGGGACGGGAGGGATAAATTAGGAGTTTGGGATTAACATACACACTACCATATATAAAACAGATAACCAACAAGAACCTACTGTATAGCACAGGGAACTACACTCAATATTTTGTAATAATCTATAAGGGAAAATAATCTGAAAAAGAGTAGATATATGTATATGTATTACTGAGTCACTTTGCTGTACATCTGAAACTAACATAACCTTGTAAATCAACTCTAGTCCAATATAAAATAAAAATTAAAAACAAAGAAGAAACACAAATCATGAATGAAGTCAAAGCTGAAGAGCAGCAGGGGGCATCATCTATCCCCATTGTCCATCCCCAAAGAACCCCAATAAAAATGTGCACCAATACACACAAATGTAAACAGCATTGCTCTTAATTATTTGTAGCTTTTAGGATGCAAAACAGTTAGGACAAAGTCCATGAACCAAGTTTTGCTGGGCTTCAAATTCCAGGGACACGCAATCTGAACTAAAATGGAATTCTCTCTAAAAGTGTTGGATAAAAATATAACTTTTATATATGGCCAAGCAAGTAAAAAAGAAAATGAAACTTCTAAATGCTAGAAAAAAAGAGAAGTAAGTATGGGGACTCTATATGATTATTTATTTATTTCTGTGATATGATATTAATTTCTGTGAATGTCTGTATTGAGGGGGGACATAGTTAAATGTTTAATTATGCAGCAACATCCTCAGGCTTAGATGTCAGTGTCCACACAGTGATTAGAGGGGAAATGTTTAATAGCATGGTTAGAAGAGAATAAAATCGTGGTGCTTTAAAGCATTATACACCCCTAGTGAAAGTAACTCTCCAAAAAAACAACAAGGAAGTTGCCGTGGACAGCTTCCACTGCCCCCAAAGATCCATCTCTCATCCTTCTTTACCCTACCTACTCCAGAACCCTGACCTGTGAGAACCCTATCAGCTGGCTCGCTTGCCTTCTGGACTTTGGTTGGGGTTCACCAATGGGGAGTACAAGCAAGAAAATGAAGGAATGGAGGGGAGATGTGGATATCTATTTCCCTAGCTTCTTATTTTCAGCTTTGCCACATTCAAGTGCTTCCCTCACCTAAGATCAGGAGGCCATCCAATAGGTTTTTTTTTTTCTTTAGTTTAATTTGTATTTATTTTATTATGAGTGAGTTTGAGCATCTTTTCATATGTTTGAAGCCATTTGAATTCTATCAGCCTGAAGTTTCTACTGAATGGCTCTGGCTTCTCACTTCTTCAAACTTAGCCTCAATTACTAAGCCTTCCTTTTACCATCCCTGAGGTATTATATTCTTTTGATTTTTCTACAGCTTGTCTACATCTTCTAACAATACTTCATTAACACTTTTTAAATATTCCAATATTAATGCACCATATATTCTCTGCCAGGACTCTGGCTGATATGAAAACTAAAAGAAATGTACCATTCACTTTGGGTTTACATGAGGAAGAATACTTTTTTTTTCATGATTAAGGAAACTATACAGAAAGCTTCAAGTTCAAATTTACCTTACCTATATATTACAGGAATTATAAAATTTAAATAGTAACATAAAAATTTTTCCAGACCAAGTATAGCAATGGCTCATCTGACAAATGAAAAATTTTTTAAATGCTGTGAAAGACATGTCCATAACACAAAGACATGATTTTCCCAGAAGTGTCAGGGATTTGATTCTCACTGAATATAAGCTCACATTTAAAACTGATAAAAAATATGAAGAAAACATAAAGAAATGATTCATCATGAATGAGTCAAGAGCCATATCACAGGGCATAATTAGTATGTCAGAAACAGACACAATAAAATAACCTGAAATAAGTGACTGAACTAATGCATTACAGAGAATATATACAAAGAAAATACTATAAAAAATAGTATTTAACAACTCATACAATTAGAAAGAGGATTAGTAACCTTTAAGGTAAATATGAGGAAATCAGCCCCAAATGCAATTCTAAGAATTAAAGAGATGCAAATGATCAGAAATAAATTAAAAGATACAGAAGACAGCATGTGATTTTCAACTTTAGTGTAAAATAAATCCTAGAAGAAAATAAAAGGGAATATTTACTATTATTTCATATTAAAAGCAATATTTGATAAAATAATAGCAGAATTTTTCAGGATTAATTAAGACCTAAATATGAAAAAAAAATACACTGTTTAAAGAAAAGTCAAAAAAAAAAAGTCTTAAAAAAAAAGAAGAAAGATATATTTCCCTACAAGCACAATAAGTATGTTACTATTTCAACAGCTCCAATGTACTCCATAGACAACAGGAAAACATCTCTAAGCTGCTGAGGCAAATATACCCAGCTAAACTGTCATTCAAGAATGGAAATGATTCTTTGGAAAACAAAGCCTGAGAGCTTGTTGCTCAAACCTATGCTGAAAGAGTTACTAAAAGATTCCATACGAACTGGAAAAAATTAAATCCAAAATCATGATAAATGCAAGAAATACTCTGAGAAAGAAACTGTTAAACGAGTTACTTTAAGTGAACATTTTTTTTTCTTTCTCTGATGGCATATCTTTTCATCTACTCTGAAACATTCAGTTTATAAACATTTGACAGAGTGATTTTATACAATGGCATTTGCTTCTCTTCTATAGTGAAAAAATGAATATGTTTTGTTTTGATGGTGAGGATAGACCCCATTGGAAAGAAAAGTAAAGTCATGAATGCTGTGCTATTTGATATGTATGTCATGTCATAGTGCAGGAGTATTAATAACTTAATGATTTTGCAATATTTACTACATCTCAATGCAAAAAAAAAGTGTGAAGAGAGGATAAGTCCACACACTCCTCATATATTAATATGCATACAAATCATCTTGTTAAAATTCAGACTTGATTACTTCTAGGTGGAGCTTAAAAGCCCGTATATCCTTCTAGCTCTAGGTAATATTATTATTTGTTGCCCCAGGCTTGCTCAGAGCAGCAAGCATTTCTATACCTTCTGGAGGGAATAACATTTATTTATAAGCTTTACAAATGACACAAAAGTATTACTATAAATCAATTATTCATTAAATTGTAAACTATTTTATATTTCTGTGTTAGATTATTACTTCCTTTTCAAAGTTTATATTTATTTATCTTCGATACTTTCTTCCTAAAAGGTTAGAGGGCCAGACATCTCCCTTGATATTTCAGATAAGCCATACATCATTAACCCATGTTTTAAAATTCCAGGAATGTTTTTATCCACTATCTGAACTAGAATTAAATTTTCGGTTCTCTCTCATGTAAGTAAACTAGTTGCTTGACATTAAATGATCATACTAAACAATCTCATATAAATTGGGGATATTTCACTAAACATCCTGTCTTCCCTGCCTTTTTCTCTTTTCACCTTGCTGTTAACTAACCACTATGGTTTTCCATTCTCTAAGTAATTAAACACATGTTTTGGAATCATAATATGTAGAGTGCTTTCATTACAGGTAAAAGAATAAGAATGAGGCTAATTGTATTTTTCTGCAGTGGAGGAAAACAGAGCCAGATGGGAATGAGCTATTTGTTTCAAACCTGAGACCATTCATGGTAACAGATTTGTGATGAATATCAAAACTATCAGAGCTGACTGTCCTTATTGTATTATTTAATATCTGAGTGACTGCTTTATTGGTATCACAGGATGGAAATAGTGAAGCCTTTACAGAGAAGTGTTCTGGATATTCTGATTTGAGATTGCTTTGAAATGGCTAATAAAACTGTACCCCTATAATTTTAACTTACAGTTCTATACCACTGGGAGGAGGATGGGATAAAAGACAAACTAAGAGAAGGGCTAGACTTGGATTTAATTCTGATCTCGGCTGGCCTTGGCCTGCAGCAGCTTGAAGCAGGATTTCAGTTCCCAGCCAGAGACTGAAGTCAGACCAAGGCAGTGAGAATGCTGAATCCTAGCCACTAGACCAGTGGCTAGTGACAAGGCCCCTGGCCCTTTGGCTAGTGACAAGGCCCCTGGCCCTTTGGCTCTGTAGAAATGAATTTCCACAAAGAGAAAGTAGTGAAACAAGTAAAGTGCTTATTAGGAGGAAAAAGAGTACTTGTGGATAGACACGTGGGTGGAACCAGAGAGAGAGTGTCTCGCCCTGGTGGCAGGTTAAATCACTTACATGGGGCATTCCTTCCGGGTTTCCCCTGGCCAACCATCTTGCTTTGCCTGGTTCAGAGTCCATATTTGGTATATCTCATGGTCCTATCCAATGTGTGCACACATCTCTTAGCCAAGGATTCTAGCGAAGAGGCCTATGGGTAGGTTGACATCACCTACTATGGGGTGTTGCCCCCTTCCTTTTTGACCCTGGAGGAGCCCCTCTGAGTATGCATAGTCCGGAAGGTCTCCTTGATCTCGAGAATGAGGAATATGTGGTCTTTATCTCTTATCTGGGCAGGGTTCAGCCTCTCCTATTATCCTGCTATTATCTTCATCTTGGAGTATCTGTCCACAGGGGACAAACTCCAGCTGCTCATCCTGGGGGCCTATCTATCTCCTGCCTCTATTCCAAGGGAAATAAGATGGAAACATGCCTATCCCTTCCAGAGTCTTTAGGTTGTACCTTGCTGCCTCTTTTTATTCTCTCACTCTTTACCTACCCCATTCTGATAGTTGAAATTCTTATGAGGATGGGGGTTACACACTTCTCCTTATAAATTGTGGGAAACATTTGGGGTCATAATTCTACAGGGAAGAGAAGCTCAAATAAGTAAGGTGATTTATTCATCTTAAGGAATAAATGACTGACATTTTTTCTAAGATTATTTTTGGTGGATGAAAAATGTGCTAAGTATATTTAAACAGATGGAAGATGGGAGAACTGTAGTGTAAGTTCTAACAGTTTTGTGGGGTTTTTCTTTTGTAATGCAAATGCATGACTTAAGCTTTGATTGCCTAGGTATCCATTTCAAAGAGGCATTTCCTTTAACCATGGCTGTCTCTATTAAGACACTGCCAGCCATACAACTAGATAAAGAGCCAGGAACCCCCCACCTCCACACCCCCCCAGGCTCCTTTGTTTTAGATCTTGGTTGATTTCAATAACTGATCATTTGGGATGCCTTTTTTTTTTTTTCCTTTTCCCAAGCTTTAAATTCCTGATCTTGTGTTTTAAATTCACCAATAAAGAGTGAGCCCATGAAGCCCTAGGCCTCTACACTCAACTCCAATAAAAACAGAATCCCAGGGGCTTCCCTGGTGGCGCAGTGGTTGAGAGTCCGCCTGCCGATCAGGGGACACAGGTTCGTGCTCCGGTCTGGGAAAATCCCACATGCTGCGGAGCGGCTGGGCCCGTGAGCCATGGCCGCTGAGCCTGCGCGTGTGCTCCGCAACAGGAGAGGCCACAACAGTGAGAGGCCCACATAACGCTAAAAAAAAAAAAAAAAAAAAAACCACACAGGATCCCAGGCTTTGCACTCTTTTTCTCTCTCCCAGTGACCTTGCTGTGGCCTGACAACTAAAGACTGTCCCTGGCTCTAAGAGGATTGAGTCATTAGCCAATGTAGCCACTGACCTTTAACTCACCCTGAAAGGATTTCAGAGTACACATCAGGAATGAGGTACTCTGTGCTCTGGGAAAAGTGGCACAACAGGCCTTCCGACAGATATTTCCAGGAGAATTTTTTATGAACCTGGAGTCTTGCATCTTCCCATACTTATAAAAGCACTGAAACCATTAACTAAGATAGTTGTTTCTTGTGACTAGCAGCAACCTTCTACCAAGATGTGTGCTGAGTTGTATGTAACCCCTTCACCAAAGTCACTCATATACTGACCTCTTCTTCCCTGTCTCTTGATAACAGTTTCTCAGAGCTATCTGAGAGGCTATCTCCAGGGCTAGAGTCCTCAGTAAGACACTGAATAAACTCAACCCACAGCTAAACTGTGCCATTTTTCTAAGTCTACAGGCCCCAGGTGTGCTGTGAAATTTCCAAGTCTTGTAAGTAATAAACCTATATATTTTTTTCAGTGTTTCCTGGTGGTTATTCCTGAAGGGCATCTTATAATCATAAGAACCACAACACTGGTTATTGATAAGCTGAGACCAGCACAAAACAAGGAGTGAAAACTGGTTTAGGCAACAAGGTCAAACTCACCATTTGATTAGAAATGGTAAATACCCTAAACTGCTAATAAATTTTGCTAATTTGTAAAGCAAATCCAAATTCCTAATGAAATAAGAGGGAAGGGAGCAGGGCACAACCTCTAAAAGAGTGATGTAGCCATATTAGATACAACATCAACTGGTTAGAACTGGTTAGGTCCAAGATAGCATAAGATCTACTTCCAGTGGACCTTGAGCCTCATTATATGCTCACTGTAACACATTAGCTACATGACACACCCATAGGCGCCATGACAGTTCCGAGGCTGACCACAAAGGGCCAAACAGTGGGCGGTGGCCCAATTCCTGGAAATTCCCACCCCTTTTCCAAAATAGTTGGAATAATCCTCTCACTCATTCGTCTATGAAATTACCCAGCCCATTAAAAACTAACCACCCCAGGGACTTCCCTGGTGGTGCAGTGGTTAAGAATCCACCTGCCAGTGCAGGGGAGACGAGTTTGATTTGCAGAGAGGTGACTGGGCATTTCCAAAGAAAATATGAAGAAATGGGGGTAGGGGCAAGAAAGACTCGTAGAATCAGGGAAAGGGAAAATTACAGAGGGTTAGTCCATGTCAGTGTGGTTAGGCCAGCTGTGTCTGCTCACTGGCAGTTATGGAAGGTAAGACTCCTCTGCCCACACTGACTGGGGCCCTTTCTCCTCTGATGGTTACTTTTCAAAGGAATGACTTTTAAGTCCTTGAGAAAGATACTCCTGAACTGTAAGAGATGCATATTCACAACTGTAAGCCCTTTTTAGTGATGGCTCTCAAAAGGAGAGGTCAGGTGCCTCTCATCCAGCTTCCACTAGAACAAAGAGTAAATGCTCCAGCTAGTGATGACCTTTCTCAAGCAGACATTTAAGTGGGGGGTGGGGAAAAGGTCCTCCTGGGGACACAATCTTAGGCTTCCAGAAGGCAGGCTAGAATTTGGTCATTTCTAAGTGCAGAGGTTTGGATACAGCCCTTATGTGTCCAGATTTCCACAGAGTCAAAATGAATGTAAAATTATTAACATAATACCTGACACGGTGTAGGCAGTTAACTCAGTCTTTCAAAACCTATTATGAAGAAGCACCTTAAACATCAAAGAGCAAATGTAGCCTTAAATTAATCAATATATTATGCAAAAACACAGTTCTTTAAAGTTGGAATGAATGGAAAATGTATTAATAGCCTCAGGATTAAGTAAAATATATAGTCTCAGGATGAATAATTGGATAAGAATAGTAACAACTTAAAACTTGCTTGCTTATGAATTGCTGTCAGAATGTAAATACAGGGCATACCTGGTGGCGCAGTGGTTGAGAATCCACCTGCCAATGCAGGGGACACGGGTTCGATCCCTGGTCCCGGAAGATCCCACATGCTGCGGAGCAACTAAGCCCGTGCGCCACAACTACGGAGTCCACTCGCCTGGAGCCTGTGCTCCGCAACAAGAGAAGCCACCGCAATGAGGAGCCCGCGCACCACAACAAAGAGTAGCCCCCGCTCGCCGCAACTAGAAATAGCCTGTGCGCAGCAACAAAGACCCAATTCAGCCAAAAAAATAAATAAGTAAATAAATGTATTAAAAAAAAAGAATGTAAATATAAACCAGCTCTAAAAGGTACAGTTGCCCAATAATAACCAAATCATAGTTTGTCAGTCATGTGAAAGAGGCCACTATGAAAGTGTTAAACCAGGCAGCTACCAGCTAGATATGAGCAGAAAAAGGGGGGCACGGGCCACATGGCAGGAAACCACACATCTTGCAAAACAGCAGGGGTCCTTGGGCAGACATAGAAAAGCAGGAGCCTCTGGACTAACAGGAAACCACACATGTTGGGGTGATCAGTGTCCTGAAGGCAGACAGAGAAAGATGGGAAAAGGGGGAAATCTCTGGCATCCGAATGTAACTTTTTACTCATTATGCTCTCATTATAATAAAATTAGCCTTGCAGATAAGAATTTCCCATCATGTACCAGGGCCATAACACTTCCCATCAAGGCCACATAAGGAGAAAAACCCTCCTCCCCTGGGGAAGGTGGAGCTGGGATGAAAATCAGAGAATACGACCCCCAAACCCTTCCCTCCACAACGAATAGTCCACCCCTTCATTTCTAGGCCTCACATAACCAACTTGACAAAGAAACTCAGGGCAGCTACTCATCTGAGCCTGCCTGCTCTCCTCTGGAGAGGGTACTATCACTTAATAAATGCTCACTTTACTTTCTTGACCTCACTGTCACATCTCTGAATTCTTTCTGCCAAGAGACAAAAACCTACCCTCAGGTACCATCTTTAGCGGAGCCAGCCAGGAAGATTGGGGAAGCCTTAGCATCTAGCCCCCCTTGCACTTGAGAGGCGCTACTTGATTTCACGCCATTTCTCTCTCTCTCTCACTCTCACTCACTCTCTCTCTCTCACTCTTTCCACTCTTACTTTTGTGCTTTACTTGGCTGGTAGTGGGAAAAAGAGAGAAATCTGCTAGGCATCTTCCAACCTCCCCGCTAGGTCTGGCACTTCTCACTGTTACAGGCCGCAGGGCCTGCCAGGAGAGTTTCCAGCCTTCTTCGCAGGCGGCCAGGCACCCGACCCGCAGGAGCTTTGCCCTCTGGGTTTGCCTGGACCACCACTTAGTGAACCGTCATCAGATTCTATTGTGTGGAAATATAAAACGCAGCCTTACTTTGAGGTGTCAGGCGGTCTGGGCCCGGGTGTTCGGACAGGGGCCTCCGGAACCTGCGCCCTGTGGCTGGGACCCCATCCAGGTTGCACATCGCCTGGCGTTTGGCTGGGCCCCTCCAAGGTCCACCGTGCGGCCAGGGTCCATCCCTGCCTCCCCTCCACCTTGCCCTGTCCTGGCGGGGCGAGGAGTGCGGAAGCAGGCAGCCGGCCCCCGGCGGCTCACGCACACGGCCACGCCCCCCGGATACGTGCCTGGGCGGGGCCCGCGTCTGCAGCTCCCGGATGTACTTCCTTCGGGCCTCCGGACGGGCGCTCTATCCCCCTAAACCTCCCACTATGCCAGGCCCCACGGAGCATCATAGAGTGGAGGGGTGAGGGCAGCACTGCCCACAAAAGGGAAGGGAAAAGAGAGCCTTGTTTACAAACCACCTCCCTTAGTGGCCAGTGCCTGTTTTCAAAAATTTACCACCCTTTTAGAGAAAAAGCTGAAACCTAAATAGGCCCTGGGACTATGAGGATGTCTGTTCAAGGAAACATACCCCAGAATACAGGCGCTAATCATTGGCCACAGAATCTATAGAGAAGCTCTCAGGATGCCAGGATAGGACATGGGCTCCAGGATGTTCAGGCCAGCAGGACTGCCACGTGGGGCAGTAGCTGGCCCCCACTGTGAGTAGGGTCAACGGGACCAGGTGGATGGGAATGCCTGGAACCAGTCCTGTCTTAGGGACCCCCCCATGAGACCTCCTAACCCCAGTGGTCTTCTCTGTTACAGGAACATCCTCTCCCTGAGGGAACGATGGGGAACACCTCCTACATCCCCAAAGACTCACCCCTTGGGTGCATTCTGAGTCACTGGGACAAGTTTTATTTAGATTCTTAAAAATGAAAAAAATCCCATTTTCTTTTGTGAAGAAGCCTGGCCCCAGTATAAACTTGAGGACCATGAGGCCTGGCCAGAGAATGGGAGCCTCAACTCTAATACCATCCTACTGTTAGACATCTTTTGCAAAAGGCAGGGAAAATGGACCTAAGTTCCTCATGTTCAGGCTCTTATGACCCCGAGAGAGAACCTGGAGCTATGTAAGTCCTATGTTAGGGAACCTTGCAGGCGGGGGCCCATTCAGCCTACACAAGAGCCCTCTCTAGTGGCTAGTGAAGAACGGGAGCCCCAGACAGAAGACTCAAGCCCCAACACTCTTCCACCATCTTCAGCCTCTCCCTCCACCCTACAAGTCTCTTTTCCCTTCCAAACCAGAAGTGCAGCCAGAGCTTCTTTGCCCCATTCATCAAGTAGTAAGCGGGCCTCAGGGTACACACCTGTTTTTCTTTGACTGACCTTAACTAATGCCGTACCTGCTTGGGTCAATTCTCCGAGGACCCTAGTTGGCTCATCAAAGAATTCCAGGCACTGACTCTTTCCTTTGACCTTGCCTGGAAGGACCTATATATTGTCCTTTCCCACAGCTGCACCACTGAGGAAAAGACCATATTTGGGCACAGGCTTGAACATATACTGATGGATTACACATTGCACAACCACATCGATACCCTGTGGGCCTGACATCAGTGCCTATAATGGTTCCCAGTTGGGACTATCAACCAGGTCAGCCTGGTATCACTAGTAGGGATCACATGATCCTTTGCCTCACTGAAGGGATAAAACAATGCATTATTAAACCTGTTAACTATGATAAGGTTAAAGAGATCACCCAAGGCCAAGATGGAAATCCAGCCCTATTTCAGGCTCGATTGGTAGATGCCCTCAAAAAGTATACGAATGTAGACCCAAACACTTTCGAGGGACACGTTGTATTTGCAACCCACTTCATTAGCAATCAGTCCCTGACATTTGTGGGAAGCTTCAAAAGTTTGCCATAGGGCCCCAAACCCCTCTCAACCTTCTTACTGACAAGTCTTCAGTTTCTTTAACAATAGAGACCAGGCTGAGGAGGAAAAGAAGGAACAGCGTGACTTTTAAGAAAAAAATGACAGCAAGCCAGGCCTTTGGCAGCCATCAAGACAAGATCTAACCCTCCTCCTGGGCACCCCAAAAGTACTCCCAGAAGACCTCGGCCAGGGAAGGGAGCCTGTTTTAGCTGTGGGAGTCCTAAACACTGGAGCAAGGAATGCTCAGGAAACAGGACACCATGCCAACTCGGCATGAAGATGGGCCACTGAAGGAGGGAATGCCCCCCACCCCCGGCTCTGAAGGGAGGGAGGGAATTCCCCCAAACCAGTCACGGCAGTGGCTGATTTGCAGGACCTGGGACCTCCCAAGGCTCCCAAGAAGACAGTCATCATCACACAGGAGGAAATGCAGGTGACCATTGATGTGGGAGGTAAGCTTGTCCAGTTTCTAGTGGACACAGGAGCCACTTACTCTGTCCTGACTTCTCATGCTGGGCTCCTTGCCCTGAAGACCTGCTCTATTTTGGGGGTAGAAGGAAGGCCAAAGCTAAAACATTTCACCACCTGTCTAACTTGCACCTGGGGAAAGACTTCTATAACTCGCTAGTTTCTTGTCATGCCTGAATGCCCCAGCCCATTATTGGGAAGGGATTTTCTCTCAACCTTGGGGGTGACTCTTACTCTTTCTGAAAACCAAAACCAAGGAATGTTTTTGACTGGGCTATGTATTATACAAGACATGAACAGTCCAGCCCCATGTATGCCCCCAGAAATTGAAAAACTTATAGATCCATAGGTCTGGGAACCAGGGATCCCAGGGAAAGCAGTGTTTGTCACTCCTGTAAAAATCACCTTAAAGGAGGCTAATAATTTCCCTTCCAGGCATCCATACCCTCCTCCGTCTCTCTGCTCTTTTGTCATTTCTCCTTTAACCACAACCACCTAACGGTCCTCCTTGCTGTTCATACCAGCATAGCTCCAACTTACAAACATCCACCATCCAATACCATGAATGCCATCGTTAAAGTTACTAACACATCTTACTGTTGGATCTGGCCCCGCAACTGCACCTCCCCAGGGGACCTATGTCTTTTAGGACTCCCCACCTCCTTGGGGGACCAGATGGTGCTAACGCCAAAATATGCTAGGTTCTCATTTATCACCCAGTGCGGTAAGGAAGGCAGCACTGTTGCAGGAACCACTGGAGGCCAAACTGTCTGGAACAGACATTCCCCTCCAAATGAGAGGAAAGGGTAGACTAAGTTTTAGCCTCTGTTTTACTGGTAGTAGCATCCAGCGACTAAAATTAGGATGGCTTAATGAAACATACTACAATCACACTCTAATTTTTAGTAGTCACAGTTGAGTGACAGACACCAACCAGATTGCCAGCATATAATATGTGGGGAATGTCACTATCTGGTGACTGGAATAAATAAAACTAAAACTCACAATAAAAACATAATTATAGTTAACAGTACACAAGAGAAATCCAGAACAGGGAGTAGACAATATTCCAAACTAATGTTTAATATAACTAATAACTATACTCAGATATACTCCAATTTCTCCCTGTTACAGCTGCTGTATCAAAACCTGATGTGCCAAGGAAAAAACCCGATGGCTTCAAAAAACTCCAGCTTCAAATGATGACGTGTCAGGGATTTCAGCCCATCCCACCAGCAGATGGGAGCCATCAGCACCCACTGAACAAGGTGCCTCCTTCTACTTCCCACTTTCCACCTCTGCCACTGTGAACAACCCTGAGACCCCTCTCTCTGACAGATAGCAAGGAGATCTGGACCCACAGGAAGGGACAACGCCCATGCTCAGCTTAAAGCAGTTACAGAAGACGGATCATCAACTCTTGCCCCTTAAAAAATAATAAGGGTCCAGACTCCTTGAGGCAGGCATGTTAAAGCAGGCAGGTAGCTAGATATGAGCAGAGAAATGGGAGCACAGGCCACTTGGCAGGAAACCATACATGTTGTAAACAGCGGCCAGGGGTCCTTGGGCAAAGAAGAGAAGGAATCTCCAGATTGACAGGAAACCATACATTTTGGTTTGGGGCGTAATAAGTGTCCTGGAGGCACACAAAGAGAGGCGGGAAAGGGCGGGAATCTCTGGCATCTGAATGTAACCTTTTGCTCATTATGCTCTAATTACCATAAAATGAGCCTTGCAGATAAAAATTCTCATCATGCCATGACACTTCTGATCAAGACTAAATAAGGGCAAAAATCCTTTCTCCCCTCGGGAAGGCGGAGCTGGGATGAAAATCAGGAAATATGGCCCCAAACCCCTCCCTCCACAATGAATAGTCCACCCCTTCATTTCTACACCCCACATAACCTGCCTGCCAAGAAAACTCAGGGCAGCTACTCACCTGTGTCTGCCTGCTCTCCCCTTGAGAGTGTACTATCGTTTAAATAAATTCTTGGTTTGCTTTCTTGACCTCCCTCTTTCCTCTCTGGATTCTTTCTGCAAAGAGACAAGAACCTACCCTCCAAAAGAAGTCAAGCCATCTGGTGTGCCAAGTGATGCCAAGTGTGAACTCACACCTCAAGTGACAGCAAAGCATCCCTGAAGTCAGGAAAATCTGGATAAAGGAGACTTTAAACTTCCCAAAGGCATGTTTGTGTGCTCGACTTATAGTGAGGACAAACAAACTTAAACGTCCGGGGCTTAGAGCAAAGAAAGGCTTATTGCAGGGCCAGACAAGATGAACAGGTAGCTTGTGCTCAAAAACCCCAAACTCCCGAAGGTTTGGGGGGAGGAGTTTTTAATAGGTGAAATTTGGGTGAGGGTTGCAGGGTGTGTGACTTTTCCCCTGATTGGTTGGTGGTGAGGTAACAGAGTGGGGCTCCAGGAATCTTGGGCTCAGCCTGAAGTTACCCTCCTCCACCTGGGGGCGGGGTGGGGGGGCAGTCCTTAGTTCCTGCAGAACTCAGAGATATATTGTTATGTATATTCCTTGAGGAGGAACTAGCACCCTGCTTTAATTGCTGCACTCTATTTTGATTATTCTTCCTTTCTTTCTGTGTTCCCTTACTTCCCTGATTAGCAACTGTTTGAACCTACCTTTTGGAACTCAGGGAAAGTCTGGGAAGCTGAAGCCTTTATCCTGCACATAAGAAATAGGGAAACAGAAAGGCTTTTGTGCCCAGGAGGGCCCCATAGGTCCTGCTTGGTTTCCCTAGGATCAGCTCAATTTCTGTGGTCAAAGCTGATATGTCCTTTCTGATTTTCATTTATGGCCAAGTGCAGTCCCAGTTTTAACAATTACACTGTAAGTGGACATCAGTACTGAATTTTCCTCCTTTAAGAAATATAAAAATGGGGTCCCTTTAAACATAGGGATTGTAATCTTCCTGGGCTCTGGCCTAGATTACAGATACCTCCAAAGTAGTTGCCATGATTAATCACCATATAAATGTATCATCATCACAATCATTACCACTAAACTACTGAGACACAGTGCAAAGATCTCTGTAGGAATTATTTCATTTAAATTTAGTTGTGACAGTATATGGAGAAGGTGATGGGAAAACAAGCTTAGAGAACACTCACTAAATGCAAGAGACTGGATTTAAACTAAGGCCTGTATAAAACCCTGGTCTGGATTTTGGGGGTTTCTGCTTCATTGTATCTGTATACCTTGCAGTGTACACCAAAGGCTAAATCTAGAACTGAAAAAAAAAATCACAGAACTGACCCAGTTAGCATATTTTAGAAAATAATGCTAGTAAATTGGCTGTTTTATTTTCTCTTCCACTGCCTTAATGCTTTTATTGTGTTTAGGTAAAAAATGCTTTCTAACACGTAGTTAAAATTTGATAAAACCTACTATGAAAACACTAGACTTAGTGACTGTCATAAACCCTTTTATTGACAACATGCATTAACTGGAATCATCATCTTCTGGGGAATAATTGGAAAGTCTCTGGTTGCATCTGTCCAGCTGTGTATTCTTTGAATGCCACTTGAATTTCCTTTTTCTTTTTTTAATGAAAAAAAAAATGACGTTTTGTGGCCCAGAAATAGTTGAAGAGCCACAAATAGAGACAGCTTGGATGTATAAACATAACACTTCATTTAAAGGAAACATTCAATAAAAATATTTAGTTGGACTTATGTAGCTTATCAAAGCAGTGCCAAGACATTTCCAAGAGAATATCTTTTTGAGTTGTGAGATTACAATCAGCATCTGGAAATAATAAACTTCTGTGACCTGCTCCCTTTTTTCTTGTGTTTTAAAACTTGGGAGGAAATTTCCACCCCTGAGTGTTTAAAAGTGCCTCATCTTTCACTCTCTCTCTCTTACAATAGCAAAAGTTGTATATATCAAGTATCTAAGCTATGGAGAGATTTCCCTAAAAAAAAAAAAAAAAAGGAATTTTCATATGCCAAACCCAAGTTTTGTAGACAAATAGAACTGAAATGGAATCTACCACTCTGTTTGCTAATCACTTGTTATGTCACCTTGGACAAATGATCTCCCTGCAAACTAATTATGATAGTACATAGGTAGATGTTATGCTTAATATGTGTAAGGTATGTTATATACAGACCTACATGTATTATGTATGTATGTGTGTATATATACACATATATCACATTACATATAAATTTGAGTTGTGCATATATAAGTCAGAGACCTTGTTACAAACCTCCGTTTTCTACATTAAAACCATCTATTTCAAATGAACTTCCCTATTTTGAATAAATGAATTCATGTCAAGAAAAAGAAATAATTGCTATCAGTTTAACTCCTATTCCCTCCAGGAATACTGGCATTTAAAAAAAAATGACACAAATTAAAACACTGATACTTAGGAATGCCACTGGGAAAGATTTTGGGCAAATCCTGGTAAGCAAATGTACATTTTGCTCGTGCCAAAAGGAAATCTATTTCCCAAGTCCAGTTGCAGAAGGCAATAAAGAGGCCAGAGGTAACTGCAATAGCTATTCCCTTAGACTGTTTAACAGTTGGGGGATGGTGGGTTTGGATGACAGGAGATTGAGTGGAGATGAATAAAAATGAAATATGCAGATATTTACCAAATACACAATCATGACATGTCCTAAATGATTATGCCCCAAGGCTAGAAATATAATATTTGAGTTGATTTAGTTCTCTTCTCTACCTGCACTATTTCATAATAAGGTTGCTCCACAATTCTCTATAACTTACAATATAAAACAGTATTACACGCAATCTTTGACTTTTTTAATGCTTACAGCAGTTCTGTGAAGATAATTATTGCATCTTCATTTAAATCATAATGGAGAAAATAATAAGAGAATGAAAGGAAAAACAAAGGAAGGGGATGGGAAAAGAAAATCGTATCTGTTAAGAGCCTACTCACAGAGTACCCTAGAAGTGTTAAGATCATAGCTCATTTACTGCACACAATAACTCCATGGGGTAGGATTACTTCCCCTCTTTTTTTTTTTTCATAAATGAAAAAAGTGAAGCTCAGATGGTTTAGACAGCCTGTCCAATGACACATGCAGAAAGATGGTCTATGTTCATACTGGAATTTAAATCAGCCCTTAATTGCCTTCAAAATTAACTTATATCTAATGCCTTAAACAGAGGTACATGGCCGACTTTGAGTTTGTGCTCTTTCCAGGACATCAAACGTGTTTACTACATGAGCAGTCACCAAGCAAATGACCCTTGCTTAAATGAACCTCCTCATAAACCTTAAAATCCTTTGCTTCAGAATTCTGCTCTCCTCACTTCCAGCTCCTAGTGTTACAGGCAGGGGAACCCCTTCCAGGGCACGAGAGCAGGCTCTTGTCTAACACTCAGAGATGTCCAAGGAGACACACGTGCTGACCAAGCAAGAGACTTTATTGGGAAGGGGTGCCCAGGTGGAGAGCAGCAGGGTAAGAGACCCCAGGAGACCTGTTCTGCCACCTGGCTCACAGTCTCGGGTTTTATGGTAATGGGGTTAGTTCCTGGGTTGTCTCCGGCCAACTGGTTGTCTCCGGTTGTCTCAGGGTCCTTCCTGGTGGCAAGCGCATCATTCAGCCAAGACAGATTCCAGCCAGGAGGATTCTGGGAGCACACATGGACTTGCATCTCCTGTCTCCTTTTGACCTTTCCCAACTTCTTCCAGTTGGTGGTGGCTTGTTAGTTCTGTGTCCTTACCAGGACATCCTGTTGTTAAGAGAACTCACACATGTGGTTACTATCGGGCCTGGCCAGGGTAGGCAGTTTCAGTCAGTGGTTCCCCTAACACCAGGGCAATGTGACATTATAAAGCAAAGAAGAATTTTCTGGGATCTCTTTAAGTTTTGCATTATTATTATTACTTTATTATTATTACTTTTTTATTTTACAATTTAGATGTCATTTTATCCTTGCATTTCTAAGAGGAACAAAATACTTGACTTGATTTAAACTCTAGTCTCATCAATAAAGTCCCTGGATGATGAATTTTGTGAATTTTGAGTCTAAAGGGACATTTTGCCTTCTGGACACAGTGAAATTAATGCCTACCCTTTGGAAATAGAGGATATAACATATTTAACATAATTATTCAATACTTTTATTTCAATAATGTGAATGTTCACATGGTAAAAATCTCTTTTTTGAAGCTAAGAGAAGCATACAAAAAGAAAAAACGTGTTTAGTCCACTTCAGTTCAGACAGCTTGGGAATTGATTTTTAATGAAATATATAAGACAAAAAGGAATACACATTCTATTTGGATTTGTTCTCTACTTCTCTCCTCCAAAGACACCTTTCAATGCTTGTTCACAAACAGCTGCCAGCATCTGTCTTCAGAGATGATAAAGGAAAAATAATGATAATAAAATGTATCTATTGCGTCTCTGGGGACGCACAATTTTAATTTCTTTTAACTTGCTTAATTTGACAGTTGGAACTTTTGTCGCATTTGGTCCCCAGAACTCAGTGGTATACATCACTCAGTGAGCTTAATTTTAGTACAGATATTACCTAAATGCTTTTTAATCATCCAAGATCATGATGAGCACCAGAGAGGCAATGTTATTTAACAGAGACTCTTAACAGTGAATTAAATGAAGATAGCACTGATTAATAAAGTGGTTTGAGGTTCCTGCTGCAGTCTCATTCTGTTTACATGTTATTTTTGAGATGAGACGGCCATGGCTCGAATCTTGAGACTCAAGCCTTCTTTGATTATGCAGTAAGTGGCATCTTTGGTAACTTATTACCACAATATGTGTGATAATTCTCATAGTGCCTGAGATTGAGTTCAATTTGGTATTCATGTCACATGAAAGGAAATGGTGATAAACAATGCTAGGATGGAAATTTCTTTTTCACATTACAGAGAATCTCTAATTTCAGGATAGGAATTTGGAAACGAGAGGTCATATTGAAAGGACTTTGATCAAATCATCAGTCTTTTCAGATTTTCACATGGAAATCTGTCAACAAAGCCACCTTGGAGGTACTAGTTTCTTAGTTGCCAATGGAAGATATTCATGCTTGAAAAATATTTGTCTACATTCCAATACTCACTACTACCAATTAAAGTATGACTGGAATACATATGTAAATATGTTAGAAAATGATTTGAAAGTGAAAAAAAATACAATCCTTGTAGGCAAAACTAAGTCCAAACATAAGGAAAGCATAAGACATTTTTGTTGGGCTGTTATATATAACTTACTATCTTAGTAAGTGTACAATTTAAACAAACTGAGAGTAAAGGAAAGATTTTTTTTATTTGTTTGTATTAGTTTTGGTTAAAATCATGCTTACCAAAAACATTGTATATGACAAAAATGCATTTATTCATGTTTTCCTCTGTCAATAAAAGGAAAGTCCCATCTCATGATTTCCTAATTTTGTCTTTTGGGTAAGCTCTAAATACTAAAACTTGAATGGAAAGAGGAAAAAGAGGAGGCAAGCAGAGCTTGTGAGTAAATAACTTGTGAATATGGGACTTTGAATAAGACGTGCATTCTGCAGCCATCAATTCAGTGAATAACAAATAAACATAGCAGTTTTTTCATACTGTTTGGATTCTTTCTGGCCTTCTTGTTAGTCAATATCAACCTTGAAATGGTTGAGGAAAAAAATCAATATACAATATAAGGACAAGGACAGCCTCATTCCTTGGACATCCATAAAAATAAAGAGTTTCACCAAAATAACAACTATCAAAGTGATTCTACTATTTTTGTCAGGAATACAACACTCATATTATGCTAAAGCTCTTTTATTTGAATAATCAGGCTGTTTTCATAACCTCAAATGCAAACCTTAATTAGTACCTATCACTCTATATTAAGATTTTCTATATTCTTTATTATTTTCTCTCCTAGGATGTAAATTATATGAAAGTAGGAACTGGGTCTATCATTCAAATAATTTCAAGTCAGAGAAAAGCTAGGGATGAACCTTGGTTGTTGTTATAAATTTTATTGTTATGGTTGTTTTTGTCAGTGTTTTTCTTCTAACTACGAACTAGCAGACGATCAGTGCCAGATAATTTCGGGGAAAGAGTTCAAGAAAAAAATCAGGTAAGTTCACTAACCAGAAATAGTCTTTGCTAGTATTTGGGGTATTCTTTCTAGATATATATTTGTCCCTATTTCTCCCTTTTCAACTGTGAATGCACAGGGCTAATTTCATAAATACTTTTATCAACACCCATCTAAATTATTAACTACAATTTTTCTCCTCCGTATTACTAAAACTTTATTTCTCAGCTCTGTCCTTTCCAACACATTTAAATATATAAATTAACTCCAATCTTTAAAATGCAGCCTATTTCAACATTATCATCCTTTACCCTTTCTCTGGGATCCATTAACCATTTAAAACTAGCAGGGACCACACATTACTAAAATAATTACAATATTACCAACAACAAACTATGATGCTAATCAAACGGCTATATGCTTTAGTCCTCATCTGGTTTGTCTCATGTGGAAACACTCTTCTCTGGCATCACAATGTCCTGTTTTTCCTCTTAAAACTCTTGATAGCCCAGCACCTCTGCTGGTTCATCTTCTACTTGCCACTAAATGTTGACACTTGTCAGGCTTGATGCTGGTTTCTATATTAATATTTCTGCCCCAGGCAATCTTATCCATTCCATTAGTTTTAATTACCATCCATGTCCAAGGGGCACACAAACATCAATAATCCAGATTTCTTCATAAAGTTCCAAATCCGTAATCTTACTCCCTACATCTTTACTTAAATGTTGGAAAAGCCCTTGAAAACTTTGATTTCAATTCCAACATGTAAAGAACTAGAAAGTCTTCACTCCTATCTTTATAACATGGTAAAGTTGAACAAACTGAAAATCACTAACAATTATTGGAACCATGAGAAAACTGAAGTTTCAGGGCAAACTTCCACCCCCAAAATCTGGAAAGCTAGGCAAATCCAGAGAGTCATAATGGAGCGCTGTTTATCTGGAGAGAAGCTGCTGGAACCATAAACTAATATGAATACTTTAAAAGCATTTTTGGCAAATTATTGGAGATTGCACTTGGACCACCTGAAGAGTAATAAGCTCCTGGGTGAAACCAATACTTTCATCGATTTCCCTTTCAGAAATCCCATCAGGTTATGATATTCTGGAAAAGGCAAAAATACAGAGATGATAAAATATCACTGGTTTCTATGGCTTTGGGTGGAAGAGAGAGGATTGAATAAATGAAATACAGGGGATTTTGTAGGGTCATGAAAATATTCTATATACTATTGTAGTGGTAGATCCATGACACTATGCATTTTTTCAAAACTCATAGAACTTTACAGCATGAACAGTGAACCTTAAAGTAAGCAGTGGGAACATGTGGTATAGCACAGGGAGTTCAGCTCAGTGCTCTGTGATGACCTAGATGGGTGGGATGGGGGATTGGAATGGAGGTCCAAGAAGGAGGGGATATATGTATACATATAGCTGATTCACTTTGTTGTACAGCAGAAACTAACACAACATTGTACCCCAATTAATACACACACACAAATAAATAAATAAATAAAAATTTAAAAAATATATCTCTAGGAGGTCAGAGGACTCCAGGACAGAATGCAGATTTTGACAAAACATTCTAACAATATTACAGATATTTAAAACAATCTCACTGAAAGGGTGGTGGAAAAGGTGCTCATCTAAGTAATTAGAGATGAATGGAGTCTGTAGGCCTAAAAGCAAATAAAACTATATGTAACTACTTAACTGGGTTGGTGAAGGCATTTGTCTTGAAGGTAGAGGCCAATAACTCTGGTACCACTCTACCTGTATACTGGAATTGAGCAGTTAGATAAATAGGCTGATGGAGGGAGATAGACTTCTCACTGTTGGGACTGAAGCTTAAAGATAAGCAAGGGGAAGAGGATAGAATGATACACATGGTAATGGATTAGCATTAGAAATATCATATGAACTCATTTTTTTTCAGCACAACACCTACATTTCAATTTTTTAAATATTTAAGAACAACGTCCATTTTTGTTGAGGGTAAGTTGTCTTCTTTTTTCATCAATTTATTTTTTTTAAATTGATATTTAATTGATTTACAATGTTGTGTTGGTTTCAGGTATACACCAAAGTGATTCAGGTGTATATATGTGTGTGTGTGTGTATATATATATATATATATATATATATATATATATATATATTCTTTTTCAGATTCTTTTTCCTTATATGTTATTACAAAATATTGAGTATAGTTCCCTGTGGTATATAGTAGGCTCTTGTTGGTTATCTAATTTATATACAGTAGTGTGTGTATGTTCATCCCAAACTCCTAATTTAACCCTCCTCACCTCTTGCCCTTTCGGTAACCATAGGTTTGTTTGTATTTTTTCATCTTTAATTTTTAATTCATTTAAATTTATTTTTAATTTTTCATAATGTAAATATATATAGCATATATATATATATATATAAATAGACATGATCACATAGATGAGGTAGAACACACAAACACATATATCTTTGTTCTGTTAGCTGTGAGGACCTAGAAGCAATGATACCTCTGTTGCAATAAGCACTCATAGCACCCAGATCTTGGTTTCTCACACCCTTCTCTAATGATAAGAACCAAGGCTCCTTGGGGAAATGCCTGATTCTACAACTGAGGCAGGAAATGTGTAAGATGATCATGGAGCATCTCAAAGTAAAAAAGGCTATGTTGATGGGAGTATGTCAAAGTCCATAGGAGTTAACCAAGGCCAAAGCTGGAACTACTTGAACAATATAATAATTAATATTTTATTGTGTTATAACCCAAAGTATACAATAAATACATGAGTACATACTGATATAAATGATTAAATGAATAAATGGAGGAGAAGAGACATAACCCTCTGTCTCTATGTGCTGTACATAGTGATTTCCTCCCAAAGTACAGTTAAAAGGGAGAAAACCAGTGCTTTACAGGACCTGCCAAATACTCCCTCAGTCAGGTGATAAAGGTCAGCAACAACAGACATAAATCATGTAGATGATACCCTTGACATGATGTGATGAAAATGGCACTTTACCCTGTGAGCTTCCTCCCCCAAACCCATAATCCCAGCCTAATCATGAGAAAAACATCAAACAAATCCCAATTTAGGCTCATCCTACAAAACACCTGACAAGCATGCCTTAAAACTGTCAAGCTCCTAAAAAACAAGGAAAGTTTAAGAAACTGTTACAGCCAAGATGAGCTTAAGGAGACATGGCAACTAAATGTTAAGATGGTATCCAGGATGGGGAAAAAAAGGACTTTAGATAAAAATTAACAAAATCTGAATAAACTCTGGACTTAAGTCAATAGTAGTGTATCAATACTGATTCATTAATTGTAACTAACATCTTACCCTTTTAAGTTGTTAATAAATAGGAGAAACTGGGTGTGGTGTATATTTGAATGCTGTATAACATCTTTGCAATTTTCTTATAAATCTAAAACTGTTCTAAAACAGGAAGTGTATATTGAAAAGCCTCTGACATTTTTATGACAATATTATGTTTTCCTTTGTCAAACCTAGGATTGACTTTTGTTACAGCCCCTTCCCCAAATCTCATTAACTCTATTATCTTAATAGGCCATACTGTATATAACATAAGTGGCCTTTTTTTTTTCTAAGTCATGTTAGCAATATATTGAAAACATTTCAACATGCCAATAAACATTCCTTTGCACACAAGTTTAACAATCTAATAATATGTATATACCATAATTTATATAACCAATCCTCTGCTATTCAAAATGAAGGGATTTTATTCAAATTGTCACTATCTTAAGAAAATGTATTTGTGATTTTATTTTATTTATTTGTTTATTTTGGCTGCTTTGGGTCTTTGTTGCTGTTGGCAAGCTTTCTCTAGTTGCGGCAAGTGGGGGATACTCTTCGTTGTGGTGCGCAAACTTCTCATAGCAGTGGCTTCTCTTGTTGCAGAGCATGGGCTCTAGGCATGTGGGCTTCAGTAGTTGTGGCACACAGGCTCAGTAGCTGTGGCTCATAGGCTCTAGAGTGCAGGCTCAGTGGTTGTGGCGCATTGACTTTGTTGCTCTGCGCCATGTGGGATTTTCCTGGACCAGGGCTAGAATCCATGTTCCCTGCATTGTCAGGCAGATTCTTAAACATTGCCCCACCAGGGAAGTCCCTATTTATGATTTTAAATGTCTTTATGCACACCAATGATTTTTCCTTATAATAAATATAAAAATATAATTATTATGTCAGAGTACACAGTTCAGATTTTTGACTCATTTTTCTAAATGCAGTCAGTCAAATACAACATTTAGAATTCTGATATTATCCTTGCATTATGAGAGTGTTTCACTTTATTTTCATTTATATAATTATCAATTAGTTTGAAAATGATTCAAATATGTTTATTGAACACACACTACTCTTTTATGAATGGATTGCTTACATTTTCTGTAAAGGTTTTCAGAGGTCTTCCTTTCCCTACTACTTCTTAAGAGTTGTTTATGTTACAAAGTTCTTATCTTGGTTATAAAAATACTTTTTAGAAATCTGCTCTAGTGACACTAGTTTTACCCCAGGCTAGACTGAATTGAGAAAAACAGGCTTTTATGTAATTAAAATTAATATTCTAGGACTAATTTTGTATTTGACGGGGTGGTCGAAATAACAGGCATAGTTTATGGCTCTTGTTATTTTGTTACCTTTTAGAGCAGATTTCAACTGTCTCATGTCAACTGGTCTGATAGGTAGCCCTCAGCCATAACAATCAGAGAAAACGTTGTTTATGCTGAGCTGTCAGGATAAATAAAGAAACACTAAGCAAATACTATAATAAGGGTTGTTAACTGTCCAGATATGATGAGCGTTACAATTTTTGTTTATTTTCATTTTCAGAATAATTTTTATTAGAAAATATTCAACAAGAGAGACCTTCAAGATGGTGGAGGAGTAAGACATGGAGATCACATTCCTCCCCACAAATACATCAGAAATATATATACATATGGAACAACTCCTACAGAACACCTACTGAACACTGGCAGAAGACCTCAGACTTCCCAGAAGGCAAGAAACTCCCCACATACCTGCCCATGTGGCTGACAGGGTCTTGGTGCTCCAGCCGGGTGTCAGGCCTGAGTCTCTGAGTTGGGAGAGCCAAGATCAGGATATTGGATCACCAGAGAACTCCCGCTCCATGTAATATTAAATGTGGAAAAATCTAGAGATCTCCATCTCAATGCTAAGACCCAGTTCCACTCAACAACCAGCAAGCTACAGTGCTGGACACCCTATGCCAAACAACTAGCAAGACAGGAACACAACCCCACCCATTAGCAGAGAGGCTGCCTAAAATCATAATAAGGTAACAGACACCCCAAAAAACACAAATGGACATGGCCCTGCCTGCCAGAAAGACAAGATTCAGCCTCATACACCGAAACACAGGCACCAGTACCCTCCACCAGGAAGCCTACACAACCCACTGAAAAAACCTTAGCCACTGGGGTCAGACACCAAAAACAACAGGAAATACGAACCTGCAGCCTGCAAAAAGGAGAACCCAAACACAGTAAGTTAAGCAAAATGAGAAGACAGAGAAACACAGAAGATGAAGGAGCAAGGCAAAAACCCACTAGACCAAACAAATGAAGAGGAAATAGGCAGTCTACCTGAAAAAGAATTCCGAATAATGAGAGTAAGGATGATCCAAAATCTTGGAAATAGAATGGAGAAAATACAAGAAACGTTTAACAAGGACCTAGAAGAAGCAAAGAGTACACAAACAGTGATGAACAACACAATAAAAGAAATTAAAAATCCACTAGAAGGAATCAATAGCAGAATAACTGAGGCAGAAGAAAGGATAAGTGACCTGGAAGATACAATAGTGGAAATAACTACTGCAGAGCAAAATAAAGAAAAAAAGAATGAAAAGAATTGAAGACAGTCTTAGAGATTTCTGGGACAGCATTACACACACCAACATTTGAATTATAGGGGTCCCAGAAAAGAGGAGATAAGAAAGTGACTGAGAAAATATTTGAAGAGATTATAGTTGAAAACTTCCCTAATAAGGGAAAGGAAATAGTCAATCAAGTCCAGGAAGCAGAGAGAGTCCCATACAGGATAAATCCAAGAGGAAACATGCCAAGACAAATATTAATTAAACTACCAAAATTAAACACAAAGAAAAAATATTAAAATCAGCAAGGAAAAAACAACAAATAACATACAATGGAATTCCAATAAGATTAGCAACTGATCTTTCAGCAGAAACTCTGCAGGCCAAAAGGGAGTGGAAGGACATATTTAAAGTCCTGAAAGGGAAAAATCTACAACAAAGATTACTCTACCCAGCAAGGATCTCATTCAGATTCAACAGAGAAATTAAAACCTTTACAGAGAAGCAAAAGATAAGAGAATTCAGCACCACAAAAGCAGCTTTACAACAAGTGCTAAAGGAATGTCTCTAGACAGGAGACACAAGAGAAGGAAAAGGCCTACAACAACAAACCCAAAACAAATAAGAAAATGGTAATAGGAATATATATATATAGATAATTACCTTAAATGTAAATGGATTAAATGCTCCAAACAAAACACACAGACTGGCTGAATGGATACAAAAACAAAACCCCTATATATGCTGTCTATAAGAGACCCACTTCAGACCTAGGGACACATGCAGACTGAAAGTGAGGGGATGGAAAAATATATTCCATGCAAATGGAAATCAAAAGAAAGCAGGAGTAGGAATTCTCATATCAGACAAAATAGACTTTAAAATAAAGACTATTACAAGAGACAAAGAAGGACACCACATAATGATCAAGGGATCAATCCAAGAAGAAGATATAACAATTGTAAATATTTATGCACCTGACACAGGAGGACCACAATACATAAGGCAAATGCTAACAGCCATAAAACAGGAAATCGACAGTAACACAATCATAGTAGGGGACTTTAACACTCCACTTTCACTAATAGACAGATCATCCAAAATGAAAACAAATAAGGAAACACAAGCTTTAAATGATACATTTAGCAAGATGGACTTAATTGCCATTCATAGGACATTCCATCCATCCAAAAACAACAAAATACACTTTCTTCTCAAGTGCTCATGTAACATTCTTCAGGATAGATCATATCTTGGGTCACAAATTAAGCCTTGGTAAATTTAAGAAAATTGAAATTATATCAAGTATCTTTTCCAACCACAGTGCTGTAAGCCTAGATATCAATAACAGTAGAAATCTGTAAAAAATTCCAACACGTGGAGGGTAAACAATACACTACTAAATAACCAAGAGATCACTGAAGAAAACAAAGTGGAAATCAAAAATACCTAGAAACAAATGACAATGAAAACATGATAACCCAAAACCTATGGGATGCAGCAAAAGCAGTTCTAAGAGGGAAGTTAATAGTAATAAAATCATACCTCAAGAAACAAGATACATCTCAAATGAACTACCTAATCTTACACCTAAAGCAACTAGAGAAAAAAAAAAAAAACCTCAAAGTTAGCAGAAGGAAAGAAATCATAAAGCTCAAATCAGAAATAAATGAAAAAGAAATGAAGGAAACAATAGCAAATATCAATAAAACTAAAAGCTGGTTATTTGAGAAGATAAACAAAATTAATTAACCATTAGCCAGACTCATCAGGAAAAAGAGGAGGAAGACTCAAATCAATAGAATTAGAAATGAAAAAAAGTAACAACTGACACTGCAGAAATGCAAATATCATGAGAGATTACTACAATCAACTATATGCCAATAAAATAGACAACCCAGAAGAAATGGACAAATTCTTAGGAAAGCACAACCTTCCAAGACTGAACCAGGAAAAAATAGGAAAAACAGACAGACCAATCACAAGCACTGAAATTGAGACTGTGATTAAAAACCTTCCAACAAACAAAAGCCCAGGACCAGATGGATTCACAGGTGAATTCTTTCAACTATTTAGAGAGGGCTAATGCCTATCCTTCTCAAATTCTTCCAAAATATAGCAGAGGGAGGAACACTCCCAAACTCATTCTACGAGGCCACCATCACCCTGATACCAAAACCTGTCAAAGATGTCACAAAGAAAGAAAACTACAGGCCAATAATAGTGATGAACATAGATGCAAAAATCCTCAACAAAATACTAGCAAACAGAATCCAGGTGCATCAAGTGGAGTTTATCCCAGGAATGCAAGGATTCTTCAATACACGGAAATCAATCAATGTGATACACCATATTAACAAATTGAAGGAGAAAAAAAACACATGATCATTGCAATAAACCCAGAAAAACCTTTCAACAAAATTCAACACCCATTTAAGAAAAATACCCTCCACAAAGTAGGCATAGAGGGAACTTACCTCAACATAGTAAACACCATATATGACAAATGCAGAGCCAACGTCATTCTCAATGGTGAAAAACTGAAACCATTTCCACTAAGATCAGGAATAAGACAAGGTTGCCCACTCTCACCACTATTGTTCAACATACTTGTGAAGTTTTAGCCACAGCAATCAGACGAAAAAAAAAGAGATAAAAGAATCCAAAACGGAAAGGAAGAAGTAAAGCTGCCACTGTTTGCAGATGACATGATATGATACATAGAGAATCCTAAAGACTCTACCAGAAAACTACTAGAGGTAGTCAATGAATTTAGTAAAGTAGCAGAATACACAATTAATGCACAGAAATCTCTTGCATTCCTATACACTAATGATGAAAAATATGAAAGAGAAATTAAGGAAACACTCCCATTTACCATTGCAACAAAAAGAATAAAATACCTAGTAATATACCTACCTAAGGAGACAAAAGAACTGTATGCAGAAAACTATACAAAACTGATCAAAGAAATTAAAGATGATACAAACTGACGGAGAGATATACCATGTTCTTGGGTTGGAATAATCAACATTGTGAAAATGCCTCTACTTCCCAAAGCAATCTACAGATTCAGTGCAATACCTATCAAACTCCCACTGGCATTTTTCACAGAACTAGAACAAAAAATTGCACAATTTGTATGGAAACATAAAAGACCCTGAATAGCCAAAGCAATCTTGAGAAAGGAAAATGGAGCTGGAGGAATCAGGTTCCCTGACTTCAGACTATACTACAAAGCTACAGCAATCAAAACAGTATGGTACTGGCACAAAAACAGAAATATAGATCAATGGAACAGGATAGAAAGCCCAGAGATAAACCCAAATACATATGGTCACCTTCTTTTTTTTTTTTTTTTTTTGCGGTATGCGGGCCTCTCACTGTTGTGGCCTCTCCCGTTGTGGAGCACAGGCTCTGGATGTGCAGGCTCAGTGGCCATGGCTCACAGGCCCAGCCACTCCACGGCATGTGGGATCTTCCCAGACCGGAGCACGAACCTGTGTCCCCGGCATTGGCAGGCAGACTCTCAACCACTGCACCACCAGGGAAACCTGGTCACCTTATTTTTGATAAAGGAGGCAAGAATATACAATGGAGAAAAGACAGCCTCTTCAATAAGCTGTGCTGGGAAAACTGGACAGGTACATGTAAAAGGCTGAATTTAGAACACTCCTCTAATATCATGCACAAAAATAAACTGAAAATGGATTAAAGACCTCAACATAAGGCCAGACAGTATAAAATTCTTAGAGGAAAACCTAGGCAGAACACTCTATGACATAAATCACAACAAGATCCTTTTTGACCCACCTCCTAGAGAAATGGAAATAAAAACAAACATAAACAAATGGGACCTAATGAAACTTAAAAGCTTTTGCATAGCAAAGGAAACCATAAACAAGACAAAAAGATAACCCTCACAATGGGAGAAAATATTTCCAAATGAAACAACTGACAAAGGATTAATCTCCAAATTTACAAGCAGCTCATGCAGCTCAATATTAAAAAAACAAACAGCCCAATCCAGAAATGGGCAGAAGACCTAAATAGACATTTCTCCAAAGAAGATATACATATTGCCAACAAACACATGAAAAGATGCTCAACATCACTAATCATTAGAGAAATGCAAATCAAAGCTACAAAGAGGTATCACCTCACACTGGGCAGAATGGCCATCATCAAAAATCTGCAAACAGTAAATGCCGGAGAGGGTGTTGAGAAAAGGGAACCCTCTTGCACTGTGGGTGGGAATGTAAATTTATGCGGCCACTATGGAGAACAGTATGGAGGTTCCTTAAAAAACTAAAAATAGAACTGCCGTATGACCCAGAAATCCCACTACTGGGCATATGCCCTGAGAAAACCATAGTGAAAAAAGAGTCATGTACCACAATGTTCATTGCAGCTCTATTTACAATAGCCAGAACATGGAACTAACCTAAGTGTCCATCGACAGATGAACAGATAAAGAAGATGTGGCTCATATACACAATGGAATATTACTCAGCCATAAATAGAAACGAAGTTAAGTTATTTGTAGTGAGGTAGATGGACCTAGAGACTGTCATACAGAGTGAAGTTAGTCAGAAAGAGAAAAACAAATACTTTATGCTAACCCATATGTATGGAATCTAAAAAAAAAAATGATTCTGAAGAACCTAGGGGCAGGACAGGAATAAAGATGCAGACGTAGAGAATGGACTTGAGGGCATGGGGAGGGGGAAGGTTAAGCTGGGACGAAGTGAGAGAGTGGTATGGATGTATATACGCCACCAAATGTAAAGTCGATAGCTAGTGGGAAGCAGCCACATAGCACAGGGAGATTAGCTTTGTGAACACCTAGAGAGGTGGGATAGGGAAGGTGGGAGGGAGATGCAAGGGGGAGGAGATATGGGGATATATGTATATGTATTGCTGATTCACTTTGTTATAAAGCAGAAACTGGCACACCATTGTAGAGCAATTATACTCCAATAAAGATGTTAAAAACAACAACACAAAAAAATTCCACACCTGACCATGGCACCAGGGATAGCAAGGGAGTTTCCATTTTACAGCACTTTTAATTTCATGTAAGCAAAGAAGTTATCTTCATTTCATCTTGGAAAGTCAAGAGAAATAAGTCTCTTCTCTTACTACCTTGAGTAAGGAGAATTGGAAGGATTAAAAAAAAAATAAAAATTTTTAAAGAATGGTGTAAGATTTAGGCATATTATTAAACCTTTTTCCAAAACTTCATTTTAAAATAGCTGAATAAAAGATATAGTTTAGAATGGGAAAATAGTTCTCCTGATTCTTGTCATTGGCAATAGACAATGGGCTATTTTTTTATTTGTAAAAAGAGGGTAATAACTTTCATTCCCCAAAAAATTAGCTCAAGATTTGTGTCTATCATAAGAGAATGTAGTGATTAAAAACACTTTGAAAAGCAAAAAGTGATCTATTCATTTGGAATATATATCTAATAGGTGAAAATTTTTTACATTTGCACAATTTCTGTAGCATTGCATATATTTTCATAGTTTTATAAATGGCAAGTTGGGAGAAAAAGATACTTGGCCTGATAAATTGTAAATCCAAACATTAAATATATTTAATATTTTTGAGAAGCTATTGTCTGGCAATAGAGTGAAATAGTGTAGGACAGCTCATCTATCCACACAAGATCCTAACCATTGCATTAACACAATAATATTCAAACCACTGTTTTATTTTTATTTATTTTATGTTTTATTTTTTTGGCCGTGCCATGCAGTATGCTGGATCATAGTTCTCTGACCAGGTATCGAACCTGTGCCCCCTGCAGTGGAAGCACAGAGTCCTAACCTCTGGACTGCCAGGAAAGTCCCAAACCACTATTTTAAATTATCAATAAAAGATTGCACAGAAAACTATGCAAGTGACCTATTGGTATTTCATTTCTCCCAATCATAAATAGCTGGTTTTACTCGGCTCCAAGTTGCACAGGATCTTCAGCCAGGCTAATCTGCTTGAAGTGGATCTGATCAAGCCCAAGAAAGGACACTGTATTTGATAACCACCATTTAGACAAATCTTAATGTCTGCCACTGAAACCAGTGATGTCCTACCACCTGTAAGTTGTTAACAGCCAACTTTTCTTACCCTGGTCTCTTTCCAACCTACATTGCTTTCTTTGGAACAATTGTGTAATTTTGTTTGTTTTTCTTTCACTAGGGCTGATGTAATAACCTTAGAACAGGAGAAATGTTAGGGAAAATATCTAGTTTCAATTTTAGCAATGAGAATTTTTAAAAGCATGACATGGTGTTGTCTAATTGGAGCCCTCTGCTCGCTGCTTACAAAATCAAATTCAGAAATATTGAGAAAAAGGAAAGTTGTCTTTAATCAGAGTGCTGGCAGTTTGGGGAGATGGTGGACTCAGTGTCCCCCCAAAACCACCTCTGAAGATTCTGCTCAGCCATGAAAGTTTTAAAGAAAAGGAGGGACGTAATTTTAGTTCACCACTGAGATAGGGGGTCAGAGTCATTGCCATCCCCCACTGTGTTCAGGCTTGAGTGCAGGCATATCCACTCCTTGTGATGTTTCTTTAGATGCTGTCTTGTTCACATGGTTTGTTCCAGAGATTACTGAAGGGGCAGCTAGGGAAGAGATCTGGTCATCTATTCATTACTTATTCTTCATTTCTACTTTGATCTATGGAAAGAACTGACAAGTTAGGCAGGGTATTGTGTAATAAAAAGGCTTGAAAGGTGTGCTTGGGCCAGAGATGAGTAGAACATACGGGTGCCTGGTTAAAAGTTAGTTACAGTATATCTTTGCTAAAGTGGCAAGCAAAGGGGCTTGCTCTTGAGGAAGGTTTCCTGCAAAGAGCTGCTTACAATGAAACTGTGGATTAGGAAAAACTTCCTCCACATTAGTCAATCAAAAAGGAACTGTTTTCTAGGTTAGCATTTTGAGGGTTTTTTTTTTTTTTTTTAAGCAGTGGAAACACTAGGGGCCTTTAGGCATGAAACTGTCAACTTGAAGACAAGGTTTGAGGAAGATGACTCTAACTTTATATGTTATGGCCAGAAACTCTAAGAGACTGGACACAGGGATGTATGCTAAACTAAAAGGCAGTGGAGATGGAATAAAAATGTCCTCTGTGCCTTTTAAAGCTCAAAAAGAGGAATCATATGTATGTCATGCCTCATTCTCCTGAATCAAATTATTATGATATATACAAATAACAATCTTATACTAAGAAACCTTGCAATGAACCTCCAGTTAAATTCTAATCTTAACCTCCCAAATTTCTATTTAGAAAGTTAGAGTATAAAGAAAAAAGCCTTCACTTGCTGATCTTATCAGCAAAAAGCTTATTATTTATTCTAAGAGTATGTATCTTTTCAACTAGATAGAAACAGATGAAATTTAAGAGGCATAAGATTAGATTCAGAGAATAAGAGTTAATGGTATAGATTTAAATATTCAAAATATGAACAGAAAAAAGTTGTGGAGTTACAATAAATGGTAAAGAATTGAAATATTAGAAAAGTTGCCTGAATTTAGTAATGAGGAATCTGAAACCCTAGAATATATTTTAGGCCTTTACACACCTGAATTAATTAACACACACAGGCATAAACACAGTATATGGATTTGGATTTGGTCTTTGGGACTGTTATTTCTTTCCTATGGGAGTTTCATGCCATGTCTTTTTTAATCCGATATTTTTAAAATAATGTCTTCATTTTTACGGGGTGTTTGTGTGCCTGTGTTACCAATGAAAGACTTTTCCTTGTTTTGTCACCATTCAGTTTGGTACTGAAAGAAGGCATATAGATTTCTTGAAATGTTCATGCTATATGTAGCCATTAATATGTTAAAAGAATTCTTCCTATCCCAAGTGGGAAATGGATATTGGCTCTAAATTTAATGTTAATATGGCGACCAACATATACATATGACAACAATGTATACAAATGAACACAGACCTATGCAACGATGTAAATCTTGGGTAAAATACCTCATGAAATTACAATTCAGTCGCACACACACACACACACACACACACACATACATAGTTATAATGAATGATTCTATGATACTAATATTCCAAGAGTAATCTTCAAATCTTCACAAACTTTCTACCCTATAACATAAATATGAGCATTCAAGAAGACATTTCCTGTTCTTGCCACTAGCTTTATCCTCTGGGTAGCTAGGATACATGTTTTCTAAGCCCTGGATTTCCATAAAATTGAATATGATATCCAACATTAATTGATTTTTGATGGAACTTTTTTGCATAATTATGTTTAAGCAGGACCTGCCTTTGGAATTTGTCCTCAGTTGTCTCAGTGGTGTCAAATAAAATAGGTTCAGGTGCAAATATGATAATTAATTTCTTCAATTGCTTAATACCATCATCCAAAGAAACACAGCCTGTCTAGACCTGACTAGACCTCTGATGGCACCCCATCAAGGAGAGAACCAGGGTACCTTATTCCAGGCTCTTCATGCGGTCTCCATATGTTTTCTCATCTCTAACTTTCACAGTCTTACATTTTTTTTTCACATAATGTTCAGGATTTTAAGTTGTACTCAATGGGAAGAATAAGGCAAGGTGTGTCTACTTACCCTTCATGTACTATTTATTTTTAAAATAATAATTTGATGTAAGCATAATTTATTTTCAGATTGAAAGACTAAGGTTATCTTTTTTTTGGAATTTCAGGAATAAATGATAGTGAGGGAGAGTAGAGAAAACGCAAGTTTGAGGACAAATGCTGCTGTAATTTTTGTTTTGTCACATTCAGTCTGTGTAAACTTGACAATTTAATTAACTTTCCTTGAATTTTAGTTTCCTTATATATAATGTGAAATAAAAATACATACCTTTTAACATAGCTTTTATTATTGCAATAATCCTAGGGAAAAGACCTGGCATATAGTATTATCAAATAATAATTTTACTAATATCAAAATTTGTCATCAAAATTAATAAAGACAACATGCTACTCCCCCCAAAATAGAATGTGCTTCTCTTTATTTTTTTTACATTTTGAATATTCACTTTTTCCATGTAACATTGGTGATTATGTGATTTTTGTTGATTCCTTTCTGTCATCACAATATCTGAATTGATTTTATCCTTTCCTTTTAAAGTAGCATGATTCAATCAATCCTTTTAGTGATTCAAAGAAGAATTTTAAAATATAGTTATTATTTTATTTATATTTTAATTTTATTAAGTAGTATATGCCCAAATTGAATTTCTTTGAGCAGCTGTCAACTCTTTATAATTTACTTTGAGGTGGAATATTGACTTTCTGTAGAATGTGTTCAACAAACAGAAATTCATAACACTGACAATATCCTAACTTGGAAAAGCAGATTTCCAATATCCATGTTAATGTTTTAAACTCTTTCATTAAATTCTTTTAGAAATCCTACTGAATCACCAACTCCTTGAATTCATTATTTAAAATAACATTTTTGTAAAGCTGAAACTGTCAGAAAGACATATACTTTATAAGGTGATTAAAGATATATCATTCAGTTTTGGGTGCATATTTTATACAGTAATATGTGAAGAAAAAATGAATAAACTAACATTTATTTAATCTTCTACACAAGTATGTTATTATGTGCTTTCCATACATTTTTTCATATTTGCCTCTCATAGGAGAAACAATAACCATTTTAATCAGAGGATTTGGAAGCCTACAAATTACAAGTAGGTCAAATATTAGAATTACTTTAAAAATTGCAGTTTGAAATCAGGAAGAGTAATGCCTCCAGCTTTGCTCTTCTTTCTCAAGATTGCTTTGGTTATTCAGGGTATTTTGTGGTTACATACAGATTTAAGAGTAGTTGTTCTATTTCTGTGAAAAATGCCATTAAAATTTTGATTGGGATTGCACTGAATTTGTAAATTGCTTAGGGTAGTATGGACATTTTTAACAACATTAATTCTTCAAATATATGAACACAGAATATCTTTCCATTTACTTGTGTCTCCTTCAGTTTTGTTCATCAATGTCTTACGGTTTTCAGTGGCAGGTCTTTCCCCTAGGTTAAACCTATTCGTAGGTCTTTTATTCTTTCTGATGCAATTATAAATGGGATTATTTTCTTAATTTCTCTTTCTGATAGTTCGTTGTTAGGTGATAGAAATACAACAGATTTTTGTATATTGACTTTGTATCCTGAAACTTTACTCAATTCATTGATTTGTTCTAACAGTTTTTTGGTGGAGTCTTTCATGTTTTCTACATATAATGTTGTGTCATCTGCAAATAAAGATAGTATTACTTCTTTCTTTCTGATTGGGATGTCTTTTATTTAATTTTTTTGCCTGATTTCTCTGGCTAAGGCTTCCAGTACTGTGTTGAATACAATTGGTGAGAGTGAGCACCCTTGTCTTGTTCCTAATCTTAGAGGAAATACTTTCAGGTTTTCGCTGTTGAGTATAATGTTAGCTGTGGGTTTGTCACATATGACGTTTATTAGTTGCAGAACATTTCTTCTGTACCTAATTTGTTGAGCTTGTTTACCATGAAAAGGATGTCAAATGCTTTTTCTGCATCTATTGAGATGATCATATTATTTTTATCCTTCTTTTGGTTATAGCTGTATCACATTGCTTGATCTGTGGATGTTGAAACTTCCTTGCATTCCCTAGAATAAATCTCACTTGATCAAGATGTATCATCTGTTAACTGTATTATTGAATTTAATCTGCGAAAATGTTTTGAGGATTGTTGCATCTTTGTACATCAGGGTTATTCACCTGTAATTTTCTTTTCTTATGATGTCTTGTCTGGTTTTGGTATCGTGGTAATGCTGGCCTTGTAAAATGAGTTTGGAAGAATTTCTTCTCTTTGTTGGAAGAGTATGAGAAGAATTGGTATTGATATTAGTTCCTCTTTAAATGTTTGGTGGAATTCACCAGTGATGCCTTCTGGTCCTGGACTTCCTTTGGGAGGAAAATTGGGAGGCTTTTGATTACTTATTCAATTTCCTTAGTAGTAATTAATCTTTAAAGATTTTTTTATTCTTCATGATTTGGTCCTGGTAGGTTGTATGTTTCTAAGAATTTATCTATTTCCTCTAGGTTGTCTAATTTTTAGTGTACAGTCTATATCTATATCTATCTAGCTAGCTATGTATCTATCTATCTACACCATGTCTTCTTTACCCATTCATCTATTGATGGACACATAGGTTGATGATATCTCTTCCATATCCTGTTTTTATCTCCTTCAGATAAAAATATAATTATAATAAATTGTAAGTGGGATTGCTGTATTATATGGTAGTTCTATTTTTAAATTATTGAGAAGCCTCCATACTCTTTTATATAGTGGTTACACCAATTTATATCCCCAACAACAGTGCACAGGGTTTTTGTATCTCCACACCCTCTTCAATACTTGTTATTCCTTGTCTTTTGATGACAGTGGTTCAAACGTGTGACAACATACCTCATTGTTGTTTTGATTTGCATTTCCCTGATGATTAGTGATGTTGGGCACCTCTTCATGTACCTGTTGGCCATTTGTGTGTCTTCATTAGAATAATGTCTATTTAAATGTTTGGCCCATTTTTAATTGTATTGTTTGTTTATTTATTTTTTGCTATTGACTTGTGTGAGTTATTTATATATTTTGAATACTAATCCCTTATTAGATAAATGATTTCAAATATTTTCTCCCATCCCATAAGATGCATTTTCAATTTGCTGATGAAGCATCTTTTTAGTTTAATATAGTCCTGCTTATTATTTTTGCTTTTGTTGCCTTGGCTTTTGGTGTAAAATCCAAAATATCATTGCCAAGAACAATGTCAACAAACTTAATCCCTACTTCTTCTTCTATAAATTTTATGGTTTCAGGTATAAACTTTAAGTCTTTAATTGATTTTGAGTTGATTTTTATGTATGGTATAAATATGGGTGCAGTCTCATTCTTTCACATGTGGCTTTGCAGTTTTCTCAACACCATATATTAAATAGACTATCATTTCTCCAATGTACATTCTTGGCTCATTTGTCATAAATTAATTGACCATATATGCCAAATAAATAAAATTATAAATGGAGAAGGAGACATAACAACTGATACCACGTAAATACAAAGAATCATAAGTGACTAATCACACAACTGTTACTATACAGCAAAGCAAATTAAATAAATTATTGCTACAAAAAAACATGAATGAACCTCACAAACATGGTGTTGAGCAAAAGAACCCAGAAATAAAACATTGCATACTGTATGCTTCCATTTATATAAAACTCAAAAAAGACAAAATTTATTTCTGGGGGTAGAAATCAAGATAGTAGTTAACTTTTGCAGGAGTAATGGTGGGGAGGATCCACTCATGACACTGCTATTCTACTTCTAGATTCATCAGCCCTTTGCCTCACACATTTCTTTGAGTTTCTTGAAAACATTTATCTACTGTTTTCTTGCTTTCTGTGACGCTTTTGCAAAATCTTATGCTACATTTCTTTCACTCGTATGTAACTTGTTCTTTTTGTGTGGGCTTCTACAGATATAAAAATATACCTTTACAGCTATTTGTTCTACTAAGATGTGTTTTATGGTTGGCCAGTCTTGGTCCAGTTTTTCAGGTAAATGGTGGACAGTTTTAATATGTAGATCATCATCTTCCCTCTATTTCCAGAGTTTATTTTTAGGTTATAATTTGTAATGATAGTTCTACATACATGTTGGTTGCTATTCTTCTCCAGGTATTTTATTTCTGTGTGTGTGTGTGCCTATTTTCTCTTTTACTTTCTTTTCAATCTTTATTATTCCCTTTGTATTTTTGCTTTAAATTTTTTAGATGTTTTCTTTTATCCTCTCTACCTCAACTTTTATTTTCAGTTAAACTTATTCTTTCTTTAATACCTTGTAATAAAGCCTTCACATCTCAGAAGACTCAGTTCTCTTCTTTAATTTTTCTTAGTTCCATCAACTTTATTTTACCTTTTCCTCCTATTCATTTCTATTCTTAATTTTAAATTTCCTATTTTAGATATTCTGAAATATCTTCAATTAGCTGTTCAATAGCATTTAATTCCTGTTTTATTATGTTTGGAGCCATTTTGTGGTTGATAATTGAGGAGAGTATTTTCATGAGTGAAAGCGTTTGTCCTTATTTTGCTTGTCTTTTTCTGTTTGTTTTCATAAGAGTTTAGGATTTTTTTTTTTTTTGGACTAACAACATCCAATGTATTTATTTATGAGAATTGGCAAACATATGAGTTGACTTACTATTTTCTTAGCCAAAATCTATCCTCTGTGTTGGAACTGTGAAGTACAGTTTACTTATTGAATTACTTTATTTATTTATTTATTTGAAGGAATGAGGGACTTTGTGTGTGTGTGTTTTTTTCTTTTTTCTTTTTTAATCGATGTGGGCTTTGAAATTTTTATTTTTGTTTTGTTTCTTCGGTAGATCCATTAATTTGTACCTCTTGCTTTCTTCTTTCCATTTCCTGCCAAGCCTGTAGACACAGCTTTCTCATTTAGTTTGCACCCTTTTCGCTAGAAGCTCTACTTGCCAGAGGTCCTCATCCATCCCTCACATTCGCTTATCCTCAGTAGATCATGCTCTGACTCATCAGGTCTCAGAGCTGTTTTCAATTATCTTCCCACTCGGAGGACCTTGTATGAGGTTATCAAGATCAGGGCCACCTCCCAGACCCCACAGTGTGTTCCTTTTTAAATGTAGTGTCATCTTAACTTTCCTCTGGAAGTGTTCCAGCCCTGGCTCTAGTAATTTCATATTTTTATTCATCCATTTGTAAGTGAATTAAAGTCTGAGCATTCTGTGTCTTCTAGTTCTATTTAGGCATGGGTTATGCACAGTTTTATTTTCTGTCCTTTATGTTTGCTTTGTATGCAATGTATTTGGAGATTTGGATGTAGGTAGCTGACCTGGAGTGAGGTCTATTAACCACTCATTTCCTCAGAGTGGTCTGAAATGTGCTTCCCATGCTGACCACTCCAGCTGGGGTAAATAATGGAGAATGCGCCCAGGTCTCAAAGAAACCCTTTGATATTGGCTTGTGATACATGTAATGATTAGTCATCAACTATCTCCACCTGCTCCCTCTTACAGCACAGTTCATATAGATGACAAAATCTTATACTTAAATACTCAATCTGTAGTCTTATTTTCCTCATTACTATTTGTGTTATTGATATTTCATTTCTACTGAGAATTAGCTATTTAATAGCACCATTCTCCTCAAATTGGGGTATCTGAGGTTTTTTTAAATTGATTAGTCAGAAATAATTGCTAAATAAAATTTTCTTATATTTGTTGCACATATTTGTGTAACTTGATATACTTTATTGAACTGTGGTCTAAAATTTTTTTTTGTGTGTGTGGTATGCGTGCCTCTCACTGTTGTGGCCTCTCCCATTGTGGAGCACAGGCTCCGTACACGCAGGCTCAGCGGCCACGGCTCACGGGCCCAGCCGCTCCGCGGCATGTGGGATCTTCCCGGACCAGGGCACGAACCCGCGTCCCCTGCATCGGCAGGCAGGCTCTCAACCACTGCACCACCAGGGAAGCCCTGTGGTCTAACATTTTGATAAATCAAGCATTAAAAGTGAGGCAGTGATATATATGTATATAAATATATATTATTGACATTTTTAGACATTAGACAAATATTTAAAGAAAATAATATCATGTAATCTTTAAAAATGCTGTAGAGTATTTTAGTGCAAAATTGCTATGTTATTATATTATTCTTTTGAGGACACAAAAGCTGAATATTTAATAAATACTTGATCATGATAATTATGTTAAAGATGAATGCTATTCATTCTTTCCTTATAATAGTTCTACACCTGTTAGATATTGTGCAAGCAAGATGTTAATATTCATGAAAAGTCAATTAAGAACACATTATTATTTATGCTTTATACTTGGAAACTTAATGAGATTAAGGAGTTTATCAGAACCACATAGCTAGTAAACAGCAATATTAGCATTTAATCATAAGTCTCCTAGAATCAATATCCTTTGGTCTAAACAGGTACATTATATTCTACTGATTAATGAAAAAAGAAGCTTCAGAATTTAAAAATGCTTTTAATGTGAAATGGGGCTTATCTTAATTTACTGGAAGCAGAATGTATTTGTTTTTCTTTTATTGCTATATTCTGTGAACCCATCCTTTGCACTTTTAAATGGACCTCTTGTTACCTGTGAACTGTTCTTCCAAAGCCAAAAATAAATTGAAACTCCCTTCAGATCTTAATTGCCTCAAACGCTTAATCTACACAATAAGGCCAATAACCTTGACACACTTCACATGGCTGCAGAAAGAGAACGCAAACAAAAACACACACACAAACATAGTTGTAAAGCTCTTGTAAATAAAATACAGCTATATAAATTAAAAGTAACAGTAATAATTGCTCTTGAACACTAGACTTGCAGGATGCAGGTGTTGGTAAATATCTCTCTTTGTGAATTCACATTTATAGTAGAATAGATAATTGTATTTTCCCTAGTCGGATGTCAACCACCAGTTGTGTAAGTGGGGAACTAGCTATTTATTATGGTATACATGCTGTTTGAAGGAAACCAAGAGAAATGAGTCTCTAAACCCTCAGACCTTACTTAGACAACTTCATATTTCTACTATTGTTTCTATCCTGTCTTTTCTGCTCTAACCCTAAGATCTAAAGCCATTCTTTTGAATAAACAAAGTTCACCAAGACCTAGGGTGCCTTTTCTTCTCCTCCCAACTCCACACATTCACTTGGGCTCCACACTAGGTGTTCTTCACTGTTCCTAGGCTACCTGTTGCCCTTTCCATCCTCTGAGCTTTTGTTTGCCCTTCTGCCTCCTAGAATCCTTTTCACATCATTTCTCTCTCAGGATGTTTCTTAGATGCTGCCATGCAGTCTTTGGTGATGCATTTCTCTATTAGGAAAATATGTTCTTTGCCCATGTAAAGCACTCTGTCTCTATTAGAACCCTCACCAAAGTGGATCTTCTTTATGCATCTTCCTCTTGAGGCGGAGAATGATGCCTTATTGCTGTATCTCTCATAGCATTTCTTGGTTCAGTGGTGTGAACACAAAGATGTCACTATGTGATTAATAACTGAGAGTAGCCCAAGATTCTATCTTAGGAAGACGGGGGAAGGAATTTTCCTTCTCTTTAAATGTGAGTGACTTGAGATAAAATTTTCCCCAGGCCTTTCGACAGTGACCAAAAGAAAAATCAAAATTCTCATTCTTTTTTTTCTTTCTTTTTTTTTTTTGCAGTACACGGGCCTCTTACTGCTGTGGTCTCTCCAGACGCACAGGCTCAGCAGCCATGGCTCACGGGCCCAGCCGCTCCGCGGCATGTGGGATCTTCCCGGACCGGGGCACGAACCCACGTCCCCTGCATTAGCAGGCAGACTCTCAGTCACTGCGCCACCAGGGAAGCTCGCCAAAATTCTCATTCTTGATTAAAAAAAAAAAATCTAAGGTGCACGCGCACACACACACACACACACATTCAGACTTGCACGCAGTGTCAAGTCAGTCTACAACGTAAGTACTTAGTATATGGGTAAATGGCTTATCATACTTTACTGGAATTAAAGTGAATAACCTCTAGTGCCTTGTACATTCCCACTGTTAGACTCAGAATGTTAGCAAAATATACGCAGTTCTAAAAACACATAAAAATTCTAAAAAGAAAGATACTTAAATACTTTAAACATTTAATTCATATCTGAGTTTAAAGACTGAAAAGAGATTTCTAGGTATCAGACAAAAGGAAACTTGAAGACAGTATAGTCAGCTTCCATACTAAGGTAAAGGAAGGCTGGGAATGAATTGGAAATGGGTATTTTCCTAATAAATTAATGCCCTTACAAAGAGAGGAAATTTGGACTTATGTACTTACAAAATAGGGATTTGAAACTGAAATCCCAGCAAAAAGCTGAGACCAGAAAGAGTTGCGCTCAGATGGATGGGGCCTGAAAAGAAGTTCACTGCTCTAGGGTATCAGGAGCGAGATTTTTACTGCCTCAGGTAACTGGTAGCAGAACAAATCTCCCTTAAGAAATATAAACTCCAAACGTATAAAATCCAACTTTGCATTATTCACATGCTTTGGAATACCCCAACTTGAGATATTATTTTAAAAACTGGACGCAGACCAGTGATTCCTCAGAGCACCCAGCAGAGGCATTGTACATTCGTGCTGTAGAAACGCTTTCTCAGCCAAAGGGAAAGGACCCTGAAGAAGAAACCACAGGTAAATATACCCATGTTCAGAAATTACAGACTAGATGACTAGTGAGAATCATAACATCAATCTTGAGGATGAACACCACAAAAAAAAATTTTTTAATGTAAACCACTATAAAATAAACATATTTGATATAAGGAAATAGAGAATTAAAGGTATATAAAACATAAAGAAAGGGTGGACTATCATGGAAAAATAGGTGGACTTGTAAAAGTTGGAAAAATCAGTTATTGAATTTTTAAAAATCAATGAGCTGGAGAAATCTGAGTGAAGGGCATACTATTATCTCTGTCCTATTTTTTGCAGCATCCTGCAAGTCTTAAATTTAAAGTGAAAAGTTATAGAAAAATCAGCGACGGTTCTGGCTCCCGATGGAGTTGAAGGGAGATCCTGAACTCACATCTTCCTGCAGACACACTGCATCCACAGCTACAGATGGAGCAGTCTCTTGGAAAACACCTAAACACTGTGGAGGCACTTTGTCACATCAGGAAGTGAGAGGGAAAACATCAAAGCAGGTAAGCAATCTTGTCAGAAATCCCACCCCCAGGGCGGCAACCCACCATGGGGAGGAAACTCAAAACCTGGAGTTTCTCCCTGAGGGTAAAGAGTTCCTACCTCACACCGGGCACTCCAACTTTGAAGACCAGCACCTGAGAGGTGAGCCCGTAAAACACCTGACTTTAAAGACTGATGGGGCTCACCCTCCTGAGGTCCAGGGGGCTGGGCAAACTGAGGAATGTCTCTTAAACAGCCCAGGTAGGGACTCACCCGCCCCATGGCCCAATGCAGAAGCAGCCCTTAGAGAAGCACCCAGACTGTATGTGAAAGAGTCTTATTTCCTAACTGTAAAGCATTGATCTAAGGGCAGGGGGACCTGCTGGACGTGAGGCTGGCGGGCACCTCTCCTTCATCCTTGCTAAAACCGCAGGGGCCAACCATCTCCCGCTGCTCCCTGCACTGCTCCAAAGGTGCCATATTTATGCTCCAGCTGGTGGATACTACCTTTTCTTTTTTTTTAAATTTTCCTTTTTTTGTATTTTTGAAAATTTTTAATTTTCTTTTTTCTATGTATTGTTTTAAAATGTTTATTTTTTTCTTATTTCTTCTTTTCCTTCTTTTTTATTCTTTCTCTTTTATTTTTACTATTTATTTATTTATTACCATCTTTGCACTCCCCTTCCTCCTTTCTCCAGCCAACGGGGGCCACCTTCATTCTTGTTGAAGCTGCAGGTACTATCTTTTTTTTTTACATTTTCTTTTTTTTTCTACTTATATTTTTATTTTCCTTTTTTCTCTTTTTCTTTCTTTTTTCCTTTTTATTTATTTATATATTTTTTGCCATCTTTGTACTCCCCTTATGCCTTGCTCCAGCCTGTGGTTGCCATCTTTGGACCAGTATCACCTGGGGGGAGATTTCATACACGTCTGGTACCCTAGTTTTTGTATCTGGTGATCTTACTTTTTGTGGCTGCCATGCAGGGGGCACCCCTTAATCACCTGGCTCTGGAGGCCAGAGGGGCTTGCTTTCCTGAGTCCCCTGGGATTGTAACCATCAGAGAGATAATAGAAGACTTAGAAGACTCCCACCCCCAGGGGCCTATGAAGGGGCTGGGAAGGCATGGGGGCTGGTGAATGCAATCTTTGTGCACTCCTTCTGCCTCACTCGAGCTCACCAGTATCTTGCAGAAAGAAGCTTATACCCTTCTCTGGTGCCCTGATTTGGGGGTTGATACCAGGGGACAGACAGCTCTATGCTGCCTGACTCTGGTGGACAATGAGACCACTGCTCACAGGCTCCACAGGACTCTATCAAATAGAGAAAGGGTTCTTGAAAGGCTACCGCCCTGTAGCAGGACACCAGGCAACAGATAGAGGAGCTCCATCCATCTGGAAGGAAGCCTTATTAGATTATTATCATAGCTGCAGCCTGAGGGGCAGGCTTCTAATTAAATACACATCTGTAAACCTATCCCGAGACCTCAGAAGGCAGGCATTATCTTTGCACTTTCCCTCTGCTGTGCTCCAGAGCACCAACTCTTAGAAGGGAGATCATACAACTTAATAGTAAAATTTAAAAAACCCAAATAATCCATTTTAAAAATGGGCAGAGGATCCAAATATACTTTTTTTTTTTGAGAAGACATACAGATGGCTGCCAGGTACATAAAAATATGCTCAAAATCACTAATCACCAGGAAAATGCAAATCAAAACCACAAGATATCACCCCACACTTTTTAGATTAGCTATTATCAAAAAGACAAGAAATATTTAAAAAAAAAAGACAAGAAATAATATTTAAAACGGATAACCAACAAGGACCTCCTGTATAGCACCGGGAACTCTCCTTGATATTATATAACAACCTAAATGAGAAAAGAATTTGAAAACTACATACGTGTGTATGTATAACTGAATCGCTTTTCTGTACACCTGAAATGAACGCAACATTGTTAATCAACTGTACTCCAGTATAAAATAAAAAGTTTAAAAAAAAGACAAGAAATATAACTTTTGGCAAGGATTCAGTGTCAAGGGAAACCTTGTACACTGTTGGTTGAATATACATTGGTTCAGCCAGTATTGAAAGCTGGATGGAGGTTCTTCAAAAAATTAAAAATGGAACTGTCATATGATCAGCAGTATAAGTGAGATTGTACAGTATTTGTCTTTCCCTGTTTGACTTATTGCACCCAGAATATTTCATAAAACCGAGTCAATACATGTAATAAGTAAAAAAGTACAAAATTTAAAAGAATACATCCATGCGGATGAGGACTACTAAAATTTCAGAGGCAGGATTATGGGCTCATCCTTGATGTAGCAAAGATATTTAGTTTAAGCGAGAGAGTTTTGGGAAAAAATGGAGAATGACCCTTTTGGAACTAGTTCAAGTTAATTGCACTGGGACTCGTTTGTGGTTCAACCAAAGGAGATGAAGGAACTTGGAGGGCCAGAGTAGAATTCTTCCCCAAATATGGCTGCAGACCTTCCTTTATTGAATTATTGAGCAGAAGTGCATTAGATAATTCAGTCTAACCTGCCCTTTTGTTGAGATAGAACCAGGAATTTGCATGATGTGGCATTCTCCAATGGGCTATGTTCCACTTAGACTCCCAATCGCTCCTATAACACTCAGCTTGCAAATTATTCTTAAAGGCAAAAATAAATCCATCTGAGACCACAGTTTCAGTTGTTATAAAGAAGCCTTGATGGTGGTGCTTGAAGAAATATTTCTGTTCTAGATAAGTCAAGATTGTCGTCAACATAGAAAAACTCACTACTGCTTTATGAAATATTTCCATTTTGAGTCTCTCAAAGAGGGCAGAATTAGATGTGTTAGATCACCAAACATCTTGAAAGACCTCTTTCAAGGAGCAAATATTCAACAAAAGACCACAGTAAGGTCTATGCTAATTATTAGGGAACAAAACAATGTGTATCGATTAAGATTGATAGTAGGGGGTTACTAACAGATTCATGAAGGGAACTAACAACAATTAGCTGTATACTAAGTGTCAGGAACTGTGTTTTTTCACATCCATTATTTCACTGAATCATCTCAATACGTCTACTCTTGTTTAGACTTAACAGCATCCCTGCAAATTTTTGTGGGTTTATTCCCATTTTACAGATGAGAAAACTGAGCCTGGACTATTTAAAGAGTTGCCAAAGTTGCAATGAGCATATGTGATAGCACAGTCGTGTAAAATAAAGCCTGTCTCTTTCAAAACCTCATTCACTTTTTAAAACATTCTCTCATACAGCATTTTCTTCATGGAATTGTCTCCAATAACATGTGCTTTCTGTCCCACACATGTACACGTTTGCTGGTAGGTTACCTTCCTGACTGTTCCTATTGTTAGGAGAGTGTAAAAGCTGACATTTCTTGCTCATTCACCAGCTGGCAGCGAGCTTGCTGGGTGGTCGATGGAAACCATTTCAGGTTTAAGAATTCTCCAAGCATGACAATGGCAGTCTATGAATGATGAGGTTGCTCTTTCTTTCTTTATACTGCCCTCTTTTTGGCTCTAACTTTTTGTAGTGTGGGTCAAAAACTATTTATTTGAACTATGTGAGCCCCCACTGATTAGCACTGCTCTTGTAAATGTTTGTCACCAGTTAATCACAGCCGTGGACACTGGCCCTTGGCTACTTAACTTTTACTTGCTTTGCACAAGGGCAAAGCAAAAAAGAAAAATAAAAAATGATAATTCAGTGAGTATCTCCAATCCTTTCATTAATATTAACTCTGGGAGGTAATAAGACAAATGAAATTCATGCACCTGCTAATTGGTCCAGGCAGAGAATCCACATTTCTGACTTGCACACCCTTGGTTATGCAGAAAAAGTTCATATTTCAATGAGACTATAATCAATATATCACCTATATTAGTCTCATGTCAACACACAGGGGTTCATTATTAAGCAGATTCTGAAGGGTTCACTGAATACTGCACTTTGAAATGCGTGTCTGGTGCTTGGGAGCAATTTCCAAGCTGTCTTCTGGGAACTAGGACACACTTAAAAGGATTTAGGAGTAGAAATCTTTCACTTAAGTAAATTCATTTCAGCAATTCACACATTAAGGAAATGGGAACTGTTTCTTTACCAATTTCACTGGCGTTTGATGGGGGAATCCTCCAGTAAAACACAGGCAATTTGACTCTAGTCGTTATAGCAATAAATGTGTAAGTGGGTACTTTGTCCTCCTCCACCCTCTTGCAAATATGGAGCTGCACAATCCATCATGGGTATGTTTATTCATTCACATTCCCAGAATAAATTTTTTTAATCGAATTACAGTAGCCAGTGACTATTGTGCACTTAGTGTCAGACATTTGCCAAGAACTTTAAAATGCTCTATGTTATTTAGTCTTTACAACAAAGTATGTAGTTGCTATTACTATGTGTAATATAGTCATGGGAATTTGGAGAGATTAAGGGATGGGTCCAAATTCATATAATTAATATCATACAAAGTCAGATTTTTAATCCAATATTTCTCACTCTAAATTCCATATCCTTAACTCTAAATTATATTACCAAGAGAATGATACTAATAGCTGACATTTTGTGTTCCAAACACAAATATGAGTGTTTTACATATATTAACTTAGAATTTTAAAAAATACATAGAAACATGATTTTTGACAACAACCAGAAAAAAAATGCACAGGTCAAGCATTTATTCAAATCAACAGTGAAGGAACCAGTAAAAATGATAGACCTAGTTCCAAGAGCATTTGAGGAGGAACTGGGGATTTGCAGCATTAAAAAAAGAAAAAAAAAAAGAATGTTAGAATAAAAGTAGGTAATCCAATATAAGGTCATAAAACTATAATCTTGGAGCTTATCTTTACTACTGAAAAGAAATTTGTGAGTAAACATGCAACTTCACAATACTGAGCTCTAATCAAAGAGTAAATTATAAAATCAAACCCAAGTACATTCTCCTAAAGAAATAATGTTTTATTGCGCCTACTATATGGTACTACTATCTGATATTTAAAGAGTTTTCTTCTATCCATCACTACCTTATTTCCAAATTTGGGGTAATTTTTCTTAAGAATTTTCAAAAGTATTAATGATGGGATTGTATTTCTGTTATATATGCAATATAAGCTTTTCCAAAAAGTATATTCTTTTGTAAAACTGAAAGATTGCAGAACTTGGATGGAACCTGGGTTAAACCATTAAGTAAATCAAATTGTATCTGATTATGTCACTTATTTTCCTCATATCAACTCACTAATAAGGTGATTAAAATTGCACAAGAGATTTTTTTTTTCAATTTTAGCATTTAAGCTTGTAGGAAGCTTCTTTAATGGACAAATACTTATTACGGTAGAATAATCATCAATTCTTTTAAATTGTGAATAATAGTGATTTAGTTGTTGTAATATACAAATTATAATATCTTAAATGAAATTTGAAAACCAGTGGGAGTCATAACTTCATCTATGTGATACTGTTCAATGTACTTGCCCCTCTATCAATCATGTGAAATAATGAATACAGATATAATTGCTCCTGAAATGGGAAAGAAAATATGTATATAGTCTTTGAGGTAAGTCTGCCACAAAGATAATTCACCACAAAATTCATGTGGTTCATTTATCAGCAATAGTCTAGTCTTCACAAACAAGCAGAAAGACTTGGCTGTGTTAATATAGCAAGATAAAATCAGTTTCACAATGGTAGGCTCATAGGGGCCAAGATTTAAGCTCAGACTGCCAGTTTTGTAACTTTACATGAGAAATGTAGCTGTTTTGGATTTAATGGTCTACCCTTGTGCTCATACTTTCTCTCTCCATGTAGAAGGAATGTTGAGAAATCACGTTATATCTCAAAGGTGCAGGGTAACAGAGGCTTTAGAACAAAAGCTAATGGACATATGTTTAAAATATTTGTCTGCTTCAGGTTCTGAAGGCCTGATGCCTCCACTCACAATAACGATCTCACCTCTCCTGGTCAGTCCTTGGAGAAGAACATAGCACGTTGGCTATTAAAGGTTTGCTTTCCCTTTGCTTGTCCCCCTCCCCGCCTTTTTTAAGGGTTTTGCTTTTAGTTAAATAGCTGTTATCATTAGATTAGGTTAAAGCCCATTCCTACTCTGAGCAGGCACTTTCTCTTTTGCGTATATGTAGCCTTTAGAGCTTAACTCTTAAGGGCAAATATGAGGGGCTTGGCATGGTGTTCTAACTTCCACTGCATTCATGAAGAAAATGATAGCAAGAAGAGAAGAATGACTCATCCAAAGTGATTCAGTCCGGAGGAGAATCCAATCCAGTTTTTATAGAACCACTTTTTAAAACCACTGTCCCACACTGTCCCATGGCAAACTCTCGGTAACATATAGTTCCAATTTTATTAAGGGCATAAAATAAATAAATTTTGAGGTCAATTTACAACCTGTCCACTAGCTTATAGCAATAATGAATATCATTACTGATAATAATTGATAGGAAAGTAGAAGGACCCAAGCTAATAACATTGGCAGGAACCTATACCTCAGAGGCCAATCAGGGCATCATTTCCATTATCATAGTGAAAATTTACCAGTGATTCTAATGGAAGTAGATGCTTTTGCTTTTCCATTCTTCCTGACCAAGGCCGGCAGTGTGAAGGAAAGGTTTGTCATTGATAAAGTACAAAATAGTTTGTATGATTTAGAAGACTCATTACTCTGCCCTCTGTGATTTCCAGTCTCCTTTTCCCTCATACTCTACCTCACACTCCAAACCACATTCATCTCTCCAAAGTCATAATGCTGTTTATAGTCTCATGCCTGTGTACACTGCCAGGTCCAATTGGCAAGCCTTTCTCCACCTTGTCCACCTGGAAAATGTTTTCTAATCTTTCAAGATTTAGAGCTTAAGTGTCCCCTTCCCTATGAACTCTCTCCTAACACTTGCCCAGGAATATTTATACATATTCTACTCTAGCCCTACATACTTCTATGACTTTACAGTTCATTGCATCTCTCTCTCCAACATAAATAAAATTAGTAAGGACACAGATTAAGATCTGATTTCCAAACAAACACAAGATAGATTCACAATAAATTGTTGATAAAACAATAGAAATCTGAAAAACAGAATTCTGTACATTGCCTCAACTTTTCTTCTCTGCGCTTCCTGAATTATCTTCCAGGGAGTTATGGATTTTTTTTGTCCTTTGTCCTTATATTTCTGTACATAAGAGAGCTCTTTGCTCTCGGTGTACACACAGTCAAATCTTATGACAGATACAATAAAAACAGTTGCACACTGCATTTCTTTCTCTGTTTGTCTCAATAATACATGCTATAGAATATCTTTTGTGATCATGCTGTTTCAGATAACAGCCCTGAGGGAAATAGAACACCAATCATTAGTGGTTTTGATTATGCCAAACTGTGCATTGATTTCTTAGGTTAGGTCAGCTTTGTTCATGCATTTTATCCTTATTATGAACAGTGTTGAAAGCAACACATTTCAAAATGTTAAGAAAAATAACTTAGAAATTGGACTAAAGTTGATCAACCGAAGGCACAAGTACACCTCAGAATTACCATTTACTGAAATATACTTTGATCAAATCACTATTTTTTAAAATTAGAGATGCCAGACTTAGTGAAATTACATGTTTGTTTGTCAACTGTTTTTCTAATAGAAATGCACATGCCAGGCACAGAAGGTAACTCTAAAGGATGTGGTTTATTGTAACAAAGAGATCTTATCTTAGTCTAACATTCTTTACTAAATTGCCTATAAGTACTCAGCTCCTTAACTGTTCTTTGAAGCACCATTCCCTTTTTTACTATTTATGTCATCAATTAATGAATTGAATAACATCTTTGACAAGTATTTATTTTGTATTTGTAGGAAATTTTTAAAAACTTTTTGAAATTATATTTTAAATCCCCTCCTTTTAGCTGGGGTCTATTGGTCAGAAGGTCAAAAAGTTTCAGAATGGGGTCCTCATTCTGGTATCTACATCTAGTATATTGCAACTTATTTCAGCTTTTGTGTGGTTAAATGAATTTACAAAGGAAGTAATCTAACTTCAACTAAAATAAGTCTCACAAAATGGGTAATTTCAAAAAACACCTTCAAGGAAACTGTAAATTAAAAATCATATTAATGATCTAAACCAACAAGGTAAACCAACAATAAAAATTGGCAGAGCTGACATTTTAAATTCTAAAATGAATTCTTCACTTGAAACATAGAGGTTAAAAAATGAGGGTGTAATCAGATATAACAATAAAGTCAGCACAAGTACATAAAGTCATAAAATCTACTTGAACTATGGATATAAATCCATAACCACTGCTATTAACAAGAACTTTACCTAAGTGAATATTGTACAAATTGTTCCTTGGTAAGGGTTTTTTTTTTTTTCAATCTATGACAATCATTAGAAGCAATATCAATATAAATTAAACTAGAACCAGCTCTTTGAAATGCTATATAAAAAACGTTAAACCAATGTTTTAAAAAATAATTAGGCATAAACAATCATATATGTGGATATATGTGTTACATATATATGAAGTAATCATATCTGTGTGAAAACAATGCTTATACACACACATCCATTCAAGCTAAAAGGATTTTTGAACTAAAACACATTAATCATTTCAAAACATTTAGTTTCAGCTTTGTCTTATAATTTAAAAATTTCTCTTGTGCACGTTTATTGCATATGAGTGCAACAGGACATGCATATATAATACAAACAATTATAACTCTATCAGCGTCCCCTAAAGTTGTATTTCTTGGTTTGCTTTACTGACAGGGTGTGCTATCCAAAAGTTTGGAGACCATTTCTCTAAGCCTTAAGTGAGAGATATAAAAGACAGAAGATAACACATGGTCCTCACAGGGGAGGTTGGTGACAGCATTGGAGGTAAAATCACCTTTCAACTGTTTCTGGGCCCCCTTACACTTGTCTTATTTGCATCTATTACACATCTCACCTCGTGGTCCACATAACTACCAGAGCAGGTTATACTTACTTTCTTCCCCAAACCCTGAATTCATATGCTGTGTCTATTGCAGGATGAAAAGAAGAAGAATAAAAAACTCATAAGGATGCTATACATGTTTTGTTTTGTATTGTTTTGTTTTTATTTTAGTTTTGTTTTCCTTGTCTTCCTGATTTTTTTTTTCTTTCCATGCCCCTGATTTTTTTTTTTTTTAACACTAACAGTCAAAATTGTTCTCCACCCCAAAATATTATTTCATGATTCAGGGCCCGACCCCTTTTCCATATTCTGTTTCTCAGTTAAGTATATTATACTTAAGTATATGTGTATCTGTATCCTCATTCCATTTGCCAACTTCTTATTTATCTTTCAAAACTTGGATTCAGTGTTTCTCCATCAAATGAGTGTGTGCATGTGTGTTTCAAAAACATTTTCCAAAGTTAAATCTGAAATCATTGGCAAGGCTTATGTTGAAGACAAGCTTTTGGGAATCATAGGGATAGTCATTTAAATTGAGAATGTGTAGATTGAGAAGGGTTAAAACCAAACTGTATTATTCACGTTTAGGAAGAAACAAAACAAAAAAAACATTAGAAGAAAATGAAAGAAATTTCTTAGTGACATAGGAGAAAATCCTGGAGAAGTTCTCAGCACAGAAGCGAAAGGAAGTGATTCTTTCAAGAAAGAAGGATAATCCAGCACTATCAAAGCATCAGAGAGGTCCAGAAAATGCAGAGATGTCTCAAAATATTTTGAAAATGAAACTTATTGGTGACCTTAGTTAAAACAACATCTGTTCTACAGTGGACTAATAAGGGAAGGGGAAGATGTACAAACTGAGTAGACAGGCTAATTTAAACTTCTTGAGTAAGGATGGAATTAAATAGAACAAAGAATAGAGTCAAGGATGGAAACAAGAAAGGGTTTCACTATAGTTGTTTCAAAGGTATGAGAAAAGCCAGAATTTTCTGGATGAAGAAAAATAATAGCATATGTGAAGAAAGAGGGTAGATATAGAAGGGACTTCATGCATATAAAAAGAAGAGGCACAATCGCTAGCATGTGGGAAGAACATAAAAAGATGCTTATTCCAACAGGATAGAAAGAAAACAGAAGGATGAGAAGGATAAGTAGAGAAACATTCCCTCATAAGCCCTACCATTTAATGTTTCCAAAGCCTCCAAATATTTTCTAACACCAAAGGTAAAATTTATCTATTCTTAAACTTTATGGAAATAAAATAATGCATATGCCCTTATTGGTGTTTAACTTGTTTGTATAGTGTCATATGTGTGAGACCCATCTTTTTTTTTTTTTTATTCCACTGTTCATGGACGTTTGGGTTGTTTTCAGTTCTTACTTATGAATATTATTTCCATACACATTTTATACACATGTTTTTAGGGTATATATACTCATTTTTGTAGATATGTACACCTATCTATTTTGGGAAGACATGCTGGATCATAAAATAACTTATGCTTAGCTTTACAAGGTAATGTGTATAATGCCCACCAGGGCCCTGATTGATATAATCCCTTAGTCTATTTTTGTCATAAAACACAAAATCTGTGCATTCAAAATGGCAGAAGACCACTCTGATCTAGCTGAATATGAAGTGTGTCCAGTGTGTTTAAAAGTTATCCTCTCTCACTGCTCTGAAGGGGTAAGGGGGTAAACACTTGTTGGCTATGATCAACCTCCACTGAGTCAACCACTCTTGAATTTATCAGGGATATTTTGAAGTAAACTCTTTAGGTCCCTCTCCTCCCTATTGTAAATAGAAACAATAGATAGCAGTTTAGGACAAGCTCAATGTAAATGGAAAGGCGGGGGTGGTAAAAGATATATCTTTGCTTAGTTTGTATACATATGAAATTGTAGGTTAGATATAGTTCTCCCATTGATTAGTTGTGTACATTTAGACAAATAAGAATTTCTTTAAGCCTCAGTTTTCTTATCTGAAAATGACATCCATATAATTTCTTTGCAAGAATGTATCAAATGTGATAAACTCGGTATCCTATAAATGGAACATATTTTGTCATAATATACTTTGTCATGTTATTACTATGATGAGAATGTATTTTATTCTTTTCAAAGCATTTCCCCATTATTTTATTTTACCATTAATGATACTTTGAGGATGAATAGAACATGCATTATTATTACCATGTGCAGAGAGGAAGCTCTGTCCTGGTTTATGATTGCATGAGAGAAAGAGGACAAAGGTCAATCACTCCTTCCTCCTAGTTTTGTTCTTTTTCTCCTGCGTCTTTCTTTCTTCTAATAAATTGATTCATAAGTGCATCATACTTCTATCTCTTTCTGTGTAATTCTGTGTGTTCTTCAAAGATTTTCATGTCTCCCATGTCACTAAACATAACTCCCTTATAGAAGGAGCTCTCTTCAGTGCTTATTTCTAGGTCATTGATGCTCAGCCACTGTCTAACTTTTTTTTTTCTTTTTACTACTTCATATATTAGCATCATCTTCCTTTCTAACCCTTTGCTTATAAAACATATTTTGGACTGAATGAGCTGATGCAGAATACTCACATACCTTAATCTACAACTTTCCCATCACTAAAAGGATGAACAGAAAGAAGGCAGGGAAGCAGGAAGGAAGGGAGGGAGGAAAGAAGGAAGGAAGGAAAGGAGAATGGAAAGCAAAAAATTAGCTAATTTTTCTATTGGCTCTATTTACCAAAGCATGTTTCAGAGACTCAACATTTAATGCAGCTCTTTTCTCAATCTGGAGGTCCAGTGGTTCCCACTGTAGTTAATTCATAAACCAGCAAGTGTGGTCCCATATTTTCACCCTACCTATTCAAGTTGATGGCATGGCTTTCAGGCATATGTTCCTATGGTTGTATGATGGTTGCTACTCTTCCAGATACCACAGTCTCATGAAACCAAGTCCAGGGACAAGATAAGGAAAAAAAAAAAATGTCACCCTCGACTAGCTTTTAAGATGGATAGAAGTGTTTCTTGGGGACTTTACTTTTTGTCTTATTGGCCCAAACTTCACCCCAAGATCATCCCAAATCCTACTGTGGAAGGTAGAATGACCTAGATTATCTTAGATGAATCCAAATTTACCTCCTGGGCTGGACATGAATACATGAAAATAATTAAGATTCTCTTTCAAAGGAAGACAAAAAATACCTGCTGCCCTGGGAGCCGACAGTGTCTGCCATGGCCCTCTCAGGGCTGGAGTGGGATATGTCACAGAAGTGATAATTTCACCCCAAATTTCCCATTGACCTAATTTCTCTTGTTGTTCTTTCTCTATTATGGATTGCTGAGTGCAATCATTATGGAGTGCTTTACCTTGGGCTTGCTAGGAAGAGGGTTTTCTCCTGCTATTTCTGTATCTATATAGCAGAGGGATTTGGACAATTTATTTGCCCTGTATGGTCTGTGTCAGCCCCAAAGCATTGCAGTTATGAACTCTTGTTATTTGTAGTGACATTTCCCTTCTCTCTTGCCCTTTTCTCTCCCAATACTTAATCTTGCATATTTCCCCTTTCAGTGAGTGCCTTCTGGGGCACTATTTCCAATTAGCAGCTTTTCACAAGCTATTGCTTCAAGTACTTATTTTTTTCCTGGTCTTATTATTAAATTATAAGTCTATTACTATTGGTGTTTTTGAAATCTATCTGCCAGATAATCTATTATAATACTTTGCAAGTTTATGTTGTGTCCCAGCAGAGATGCCAAAGAGAAATGAGTTTTGATTGTCACAGAAATTCAGTTTCAAGTGCAGGAAAAATTGACTGGGAAGGTTATTAGCCTCTGAATTAGCTGCTGAGAAAGCTTTGAAGTCATCTTCCCTAGAGATCTTTCATAAAAGGCTAAGTGTGCCTGTGATGATTTAGAAATTTTTAACTGTCTGGAGAAGAGAAGGAGGATGATTCTTAAGTTGTATACAATTATATCCTGACTGTTTCAAGCCTCTAAATCTTCTGTAAAGCACACTGATTGGGCAGTTTGTGAGAATGGCCATAAATCTGGAGGCGTGTAGGGCCATAAGGATAATGTCAGGATACCCTCCCCAACTGCTGAAAGGTACTTAAGCATGTAAGGCTATATAAAGTGGCCTGGGCTGCCCTGTAGTCCTCTAGGAAAGACACTCATCCAGGAAGCATCTCCTGCATCCCTGATAGAGTGTAAGAACCATGTGCCATAAAACCCCTAATGATATGCAAGTAATTAGAGGAAGTTTTATCTTTTCAATCATGGAAGTATTGTTTGCAATGAAGTATGTCAAGGGTTAGTAAATTTTGGATTCAAATGATGATACTTTGAGAAAATCCCTTTAATTCTGAGGCTCAATGTGGTTTACAAATAATGTGGGTACACAATCTTGAGACAACACAAACCATTGCTTGATTCCACGGTACATCCTCCAGACAGGCCCTGTGAAGCCACTGGGACCAGAAACAGTCCTTTAAAGAAAAAAAAAGGGTTGAGGATGTGTCTGCTGGGTCCTGCACACCTCCTAATGTTTCATCTGACAAGGTTTACTCCCAAGTGATTGATTCCCCTCAGTTTTAGTTTAGGTCACCCAGCCCCTAGGTTTTAGGTTAGGTCACCCAGCCCCTCCAAATATCTTCCAGAAAGTAAATTCCAAGGCCAAAGTTTCATTTGAGCCACCTGCCTTATCGGATTTCAGAAGTAGAGAGGAGCCAGACCTCCTGTATTTCTGCAATTGCTGAGGTTCTTGCCTCATAGGGGTCAGTGGAAGTCATACTAGAGCGGCTTTGGGAAATTTCCTTGCAAAAATTGGTTAGGTATGCTTGTGAGAGCCTGTGGAATTTCTACAGTTTGCTTCTGTTTGGAAATAAGAATGAGGTCATCAGCTCAGGATGACAATGTGTGTGTTTGTGTTAGATGTTTGCATAAGAAGGGAATGGTGTGAAATCATTGTCTAGAAGAAAAGGAGGGTGAATTGCCTCTGATGATGGAATAGGAATACAGTCTCAGGAGAGCAGGCAACAGCAGCAGTGACCAAGACTTTTCACTGAACATGGAGCTGAGACTTACGGAAACAAGGGAATCTGGGGCAGTGCAGGGACTAGGTTCCTGTGCAGAATATTTTTGTTTTGTTTTGTATCACCTGCATCAACTTTCCAAGTCATGGCAGTAAATACTGATTGATCACTAATGTGTATCCATAGATAATTGGAGAGGTACAATGCAAGGAAGTTATAATATGAGAAAAACACGAATGATTAATTTTCTACTCAAATACCTAAAAATCTAGATTTGGGGATAAAAATAAAAAGATAAAAAGTTCAAAGCATAATGTTAGTAGAAATTTACAGATCCAGATAACAAGCACTATAAGACCTCAGCAGGAGAGAACACTATGATCTAGAGTGAGCAGGAAAAGTTTGGACTTGATCCAGCCCAGAGAAAATAGGTAAGACTTAATAAGCAGTGATGCAGGACACAGGGACACAGAAGCCAGGACAATGGTAGAGGCTATGAGGAAGGACACTAGGCATTTCTGGTCTCCTATAAATAGATATGGCTGATGAGATCATCACTGAGCAGGACCCTATGGGGCCTTCCTGGAACAGATACCCTCCTACCATGTCCTCTGCCTACCTCTTGTTTGTAGAAAAACTTTAGCCTCCTAGTTCTTCCCCTATATCCAAATAATAAATGTAATGAGAGAAGCGCAAAAGTGCAGAAACAAAGGAAAATAGTCAACAAGACAAAATAATAATAGTTCAGATATTAAGCAAAGTTAAGGATCTTTAGTTCCTCCTCAAGGGCTATAGATAATATTCTGAGCCATATCCTTTGAGCTGTTCTGCAGATACTGAGACTCCCACCAGGTGGAAGAAGTTAACTACTTGATGACCAGACTACAGCCATGACATAAGCTGCTCCATCTTACACAGTTCTGAGAACTGGCCTCAAGGAAATGGGAACAAAGTGACCCGGGAACTGAAGATTAACTGCACTTATAAAACAATCAAGATGACGCTGATCAAACCAAATCCAAACAGGTGAGTGGGTCATGCTTCCTTCAAGCTGAGTAATTGAAGAAATTTTAATGAAGAGACTATTTACAAAGATGAGAGCAGGGGAAACACAAGGCATGGGGCAGTAAGAGTAGAGAGCCATTGCCTCTCCTAAGCAGCAAGGGGAGGGAAAGACTACCAGAAGGCAGAGAGAAAATTCTATAGAGAAGGATTTATGACAGTAACTCTAACCTTTGTTAGAGAACTGTAGCCAAAACCAGGTGATGCAAGAAGAAGGAGTACTCTGACCTCACCTTCCTCATCTCTGTAATCTCCTGCCAATGCCAAAATGAGAGACCAAAGAACAAGGGATCCCACTGGTATAATTCATATGGGTTAGCATCCTGAGAAAAGAGCAGGTAGAAAAATCCAGGAATGGATCAAGAGGGACAAACGTAAGAGGTCCAGCACAGAGACAACGAGCTGATAAATTTCCCTTTTGCATGTACTAGTTCAAATTGCAAACTAGAACAGTCACTACTAATGCACTTGAAATTCCCCTTTCCAGTTTTCATCAAGTGCCTGCCTTGTCCATTTCAGTGATCTCTAACACAGGACTTATGCAAAAAGGGTGATGATGAAAGAGGTGGGATTAGCAGCTGATATATTAAACAGTCAGTTAACCCAGGAGGCTCCCTCTATTTTTTTCCCCAAAACAGGCAGTAAAGACAGCATGACTGAAAACATTCTCTAAGCCAATGAGACACCTGCTCACTTCTGTTCTTTCACTCAATCTTGGCAACCGTTAAATCTCTCCAGACTAGTTTTCACCCTCAACAGGTCTGACTACCTAAATCACAAATGTTTTATTTGACTATATCCCAGCAAATCAACCCACTGTTCCACCATATCAATTTCTGGTGGAAATCAATCATGCAGCTTCCCTATTCTGAGCTTGAATATATACCTGTATATGCTTGTCAAAGAGTTTTGCCCTCAGCTCACCACACTCCCCATCAGTCTTGTAACCAGGCATAGTGAGAAGGTGAAGTTTTCCAATATAAAGGTTTTAGGAAGCTAAATGAACACTTTTTCCCAAGAACTTCTAGATCTTGAACTCTGAAATTCAACCAAGGCAAAAGAGTGAAAACAGGATCTGTTCCTGCTGTTTATGCCCCAGAGCCCCCTCCCCACCCTTTGTTGATGTTGTTATTGGGAAGACTGGAAAGGAGAAGGTAGGTGGAGGAAGTTAGATCTCTTGGAAACAGTTGAGTGCTGGCCGTCCTTCAGAGCAACTCAGCTGGGCCACCGAGCATAGCCATTTTCTGAACTCTGCCTCATTTCTTAAATAAACTAGGTCAATATGAATACCTGCTATCAGATATGGTAACCAATGAGTAATAGAAAAATGGACCAACATTCAGAAGCCATGCCAGCCTCATGGAAAAATATGGGAAGAAAAAGAGGAAATTGGTTTTCTATACTTTTCTTTTTTCATGTGTAGTTCTTATGTATAAAACACTGTTATGTGCTTCAAATAACATGCTTTCATTAGATCTTGAGAACACACAAATAAGGCATATATTCTTTCCTTTTGGTGAAGGTTACTTGCACCTAGTCCAGACTAAGTCACAACGGGGCAAAGCAAAGGCTATGATGATTGTAGATTTCCAAAATGCATCTGTGGGTCATTCTGAAATATTTGCAGAAATACCACAAAATGAGGTGTCCTTAGAAAGTAATGAGCATTCACTAAGTGTCAGACACTCTTCTAAATGCTCTATAGTTAATTCTTATAACACACTGTGATGTAGCTGCTACTTACTGTCATTACCCAGTTAGCAGAGAGGGAAACTGAGACACAGAGATTGTTAATGACTTGCTCAGCATCACAGGGCTAGTAGTAAACAGAATCATAATTCTAACTTGGCCAGTGTGGGTCCAGAATACCTGAAAACTTTTTTTTAGAAAATGTAGTCACTGACACTGTTCATGAAGGAGAAGTTAACTCAGATACTAAGATATTTTAACAATCATGTTCTATTAAAGGTGGCTTTTTTTTTTTTTTTTTTTTTAGCGGTACGCGGGCCTCTCACCTGCTGTGACCTCTCCCTTGCGGAGCACAGGCTCCGGACGCGCAGGCCCAGCGGCCATGGCTCACGGGCCCAGCCGGTCCGCGGCATGCGGGATCCTCCCAGACCGGGGCACGAACCCGTGTCTGCTGCATCGGCAGGCGGACCCTCAACCACTGTGCCACCAGGGAAGCCCTAAATATGCTTTTTAATGGTCAGGAAAATAACCAATTATGGCCATTTTGTATTTTAAAGGTGTATCAAAAGCTGATATTACACTATTTCATAAAAGTAAAGTTATAGAAAGAGATTTGCTTCCTAGTTATTCCACAGTATAGTCTAAATATAATACTAATATAGTTTTCTAATTATATGTATTTTAGAGTTTCATGGAACATCACAGTTATGTCTGTGAATCAAACACAGTCTGAAGCATAAGTAGCGCTTTGTAGTGTATATAGATGTCAAAATATGTTGCACATCTGAAACTTATATAACGTTCATACCAATTTCATCTCAATAAAAAAGAGTAAAGGGGCATGTCAGAGATTAATACACAAGTTTATATTTTCTGTAAAGTCTTGGCTTGACTGCAACTCAAAGCTGAGAATGCCCTCCAGCCTTGCTCAATTGATAAAGCATTATTTTCATTTTTATAAATAAAAAGCAGGGACTCTTTGTGCTGTACGTCCAAGATTACAAAGTCAACATCAGAATCATAATTCACACCCAAGTCTGTCAGACTTTACATTCTACATTCTAAAGACAATATCAGAAAATGGGGCTGGGAAGCTTGAAAGTCCACTAATCCAGAAATTTCAAAATCAATTATTCCTTTCAAAACTGGGGAAGGTTTTTAAAAATCTGTTGAGCAAAACCCAGTGTAGCTAGTTCATTCACAGGACACTACGTATTTATGGACCTCATGAATGTGAAGGTTTCTTTAACACAGTAGCAGTCACTCACACAAGCTGGGACCAAATCTAGCTCTTACCTTGTCCCTGGCATATGGTAAAAAAGAAAAAAAATAGCAAAACTCATGATGCTTCCACTGTTTGAAATGTCTGAGGATTGGTTTAGCACAGCAAGATGGAAGGACGGATTTTACCAGATGCAGTAATCTGGTGATGAAGTTCTGCTAAAAACAGTTTAACATGAAATTTTGTAAGAGAAGGGTGTGCACAATGCTGTGAGCACACAGAGGTGAGGCATCTACATCGAACCTGGAAAATTAGAGAAGATTTCATTGTATGGTGAAGCTCCAGCGGTTTTTGAAGTAATTCTGGCTCATCAAGGAGTCCAGGATTCAAACGACATGCATAAAAACCAATCTCACACGGTGTCTGTTTTATCATTGATATTCTCAGGCGGTTATAAAATGTGCCTGTCTCAGAATTAGTACTTGATAAACATTTCCGAGTGTAAGGTACAAAGTATATACATTCCTAAATAGATCTTCCTTGGATGTGAAATATATTTATGTATTTACTTATATTTCTGCCATGACTCTTTGTATCACCTTAAAAAATGCTATAGCTAGCTGGGTGTACTTCTAAAAATAAAAGTTATATTTAAGTGTAAGCACCTGGTACCTGCAGAGGACAACGTAGGGGCACCTAGCACTATGAAGGGGTCAGGGAAAGTAACCAAATTCGTTCATTCACCTGTTCATTCTACAAGCCTTTTGTGAAAGTCTATTGTATGGCAGGAGCTAGAGAATATCAGGATACATCAGTTTTGATGTTTTAGCCTCAGAGAGGTCTGATAGATGCTGGTCTTTCTGTGTGGACTGGCCTTCCCCAAATCCTCAGGGGTTTTCAAAGGGCACACCATCAACATACTGGATGGGGCAGTTTTCTGTTGTACGGCACACTCCAATGCGTTTAGCAGCCCTGCCTGTGCTCACCAAATGGCAGGAGAATTTCCCACTCATTGGGCCAACCAAAAATATACCCTTGCGTTTTCAGTTGCTTGCTTGAGAAAGCTGAATGACTTCTGGTTGAGAATCATATTTGGCAAAAATAAAACCTACATCTTAGCTTAATCTAAAGATTAGAGCATGGGCTTCCCTGGTGGTGTAGTGGTTGAGAGTCCGCCTGCCAATGCAGGGGACGCGGGTTCGTGCCCCGGTCCGGGAGCATCCCGCATGCCGCGGAGCGGCTGGGCCCATGAGCCATGGCCGCTGAGCCTGCACATCCGGAGCCTGTGCTCCGCAACGGGAGAGGCCACAATAGTGAGAGGCCCGCGTACTGCAAAAATAAATAAATAAATAAATAAATAAATAAAGATTAGAGCAGCAGTGATCTAAGAGAAGCAGAGAGAGTGCAGAGATGATTATGAATAAAACTACTGCTTCTGCTCCACTTCCTGTTCCTACTAAAAGCCATTCTGTGCCCAAACCAGAATGCATAGAAAGCTTCTCACTTTCAAAACCTGTATGCTGTTCAGTTCATCGGAAGCCTAGGTTTGGAGGGCAGCAGGGGCCCGGAGAATGATAACAGGTGAGAAGGTGAAATTGGCATCAGAATTTGACAGTAGCAGATGGGGCTACTCAGGGCCGACGCTCCTGCTGTCTCTCCCTCTCTTTCCACTACTCTAGATCAATATATCTATATGTCTATATCTACATCTACCTATCTATACATACATATATATGAATATATGTTCATATGTATTATTTTGCATGAATGTGACAAGGACCATTTATACACTTAGATGTTATATGTGTGGTGAAGGACAGAACAATAGAAGACACGTTTCCCTCTAAAGTTCACAACTTTTCTGTAAATGCAAAGTTCACAGGGCCATGTGGTAACCTTCCTTTATTTCCAGAACCTGCATGGTTTAGGCACATAGTAGGTATCAATAACAGTGAATTGAGTTGAATATTTTATGGAAGCAACCTAAGTGTCCATCGACAGATGAATGGTTAAAGAAGATGTGGCACATATATACAGTGGAATACTGCTCAGCCATAAAAAGAAATGAACTTGAGTTATTTGTAGTGAGGTGGATGGACCTAGAGTCTGTCATACAGAGTGAAGTAAGTCAGAAAGAGAAAAAGAAATACCATATGCTAACACATATATATGGAATCTAAAAAAAGGTAAAAGGGTGGTTCTGAAGAACCTAGGGGCAGGACAGGAATAAAGATGCAGACGTAGAGGATGGACTTGAGGACACGGGGAGGGCGAAGGGTAAGCTGGGATGAAGTAAGAAAGTGGCATGGACTTATATACACTACTAAATGTAAAATAGATAGCTAGTGGGAAGCAGCTGCATAGCACAGGGAGATCAGCTCGGTGCTTTGTGACCACCTAGAGGGGTGGTATAGGGAGGGTGGGAGGGACACGCAAGAGGGAGGGGATATGGTGATATATATGTATAGCTGATTCACTTTGTTATGCAGCAGAAACTAACACAACACTGTAAAGCAATTGTACTCTAAAGATGTTAAAAAAATTTTTATTGCAGTACCCTTGATTAACAATGTTGTTAGTTTCAGGTGTATGGCAGAGTGATTCAGTTATACACACACATATATATTTTTTTCAGATTCTTTTCCCTTATAGGTTATTACAAAATATTGACTATATTTCCCTGTGCTATACAGCAGGTTCTTATTAGTTATTTATTTTATATATAGTAGTTCGCATATGTCAATCCAAATCTCCCAATTTATCCCCCCTCCCTTAACCCTGTTAACCATAAGTTTGTGTTCTACAACCGTGACTCTACTTCTGTTTTGTAAATAAGTTCATTTGTACACTTTCTTTTTAGATTCTACATATAAGTGATATTATATGATATTTGTCTTTCTGTGTCTGACTTACTTCATTTAGTATGACAATCTCTAGGTCCATCCATGTCATTGCAAATGGCATTTCATTTTTTTTTAATGGCTGAGTAATATTCTATTGTATATAAGTACCACATCTTCTTTAGCCATTCCTCTGTTGATTGACACTTAGGTTGCTTCCATGTCTTGGCTATTGTAAATAGTGCTGCAATGAACACAGGAGTGCATGTATCTTTTTGAATAATGTTTTTTTCCTGGTATATGTCCAGGAGTGGGATTGCTGGGTCATATGGTAGTTCTATTTTTAGTTTTAGTGTGTATTATTAGGGGTAGTTAGAGCTTCTAAATCCAGAATGCTTTATTTGCAATTAAGCCCCACCCGGTGGTGTAACCGATGCTGTATCAAGAATGGTGTTTGCACACGTTACCACCCACTGTTTCCATGATCCAGGGGCCAGGAGCTCATTTACTAAATCAATGCCTCTTATTTATTAGGTAAATACAGGGTAAGCATCAAATTTAGGCACAGTTGAAAAGACATCATCTATATGCCTTAACTTTTAAAAACTTATTAGCTTTGAAATAGGAAATAAAATTTTCTCTGTTCAGTAATAATTATTTAAAAAATTCGGTCTATAGTTTAACAAGTGTGAAAAATGCAGGTGTTTAGATTAGTATCATGGCTCATGGAGAGGCCGGTTGAGAAGACTGTTAGCCTTTCACTGAAATGGGAAATGCAACAGAAATTCAGTGGCACTAGTTCTATAAAACTCAATTTTCTTTTTTTTCATGAATGGTCAAATTGGCAGATGGAGGAATGTTCCTTTATTTATATTCATTCAGGGTATCTTTTGTAGAAAAATGAGCAGAAAGCTATGGAATGATATTTACTCTTTTGCATTTCACAGACATAATCTAATGTGTTTGTGTATACGTAGCAGTGTGTGAATTTCTAGTGAATATGAGAGAATAATATGGAATTAATAAACATAATTTTATGGTAACATTTATCTTCTTATAAACTTACATTCTTAAGGATTTTTATTGTTATGTTTTAAAATCTTTGCACTTTTTTTCTGTGGAAAATTTTAAGATTTGTCAGCCATTAAAAAAGATATTTGTCATGTCTGGCATTCATCATGGTTCCTGTATAGTTCAGTTTCCTTTGTTGTATAATTCACCGTGGGGAACAGATTCTATAACTAATCAATCATTCATCTATCTATGTATTCATTGAGTGGATGTCATCTAAGCACCTAAGAAATCAGATAGGGTGGTATGTCTGGAAAACAAAAGAGAAAAATTCTTCATTTCTCTTTGTAGATCTAGCAATTCTTAAAGTGTGAGACCACCCAAAATATTGAAATAGGCCATTTCTAGACTCAAAGAGTATTCTAGGAGGCCTAGAGTGTTCATTTTTAAGTCTAAGAGAATTACCCTATTATGGAAAAATAAATATAGAAGAAAAACATGCAATCAACAACTGTCTTCCTGAGAGATTATGACAGTAATATTTTCTGTTATTAGTCAATTATACTTCAATAATAAATGCTCTGCTTGACCAGAAATGCACTATATCCAGTCAACCAATGCCCATATACCAAGACAACTCTGAACTTTATGCAGACATTCCTGACCTATGATGGTTCAACTTATGATTCCCTACTTTATAATGTTGTGAAAGCAATACGCATTCAGTAGAAACCATATTTCGCATCTTGAGCTATGATCTTTTTCTGGGCCAGTGATATGTGGTACAACATTGTCTCAGGATACTGGGCAGTGATAATGAACTATGCTCTCAGTCAGCCGTATGATTGCAAGGGTACTCAATCCATACACTTAAAACCATTCTGCATCCATACAAGCATTCTGTTTTTCTTTTTCAGTGCAGTATCCAATAAATTATGTGAGATATTTAACACTTTATCATAAAATAATCTTTGTGTTAGATGATTTTACCCCACTGTAGCCTAATCTAAGTGTTCTGAGCATGTTTAAGGTAAGCTGGGCTAAGCTATGATGTTTGATAGGTTAAGTGAATTAAATGCATACTTGACTTAGGATATTTTTAGCTTACAGTGGGTTTATGGGCACATAAGTCCATGGAGAGTCTAGGAAGATCTGTACTTATTTCCTTGTTCCTTTTTCATTTTCTATTTTTCTCTTTTGTATTCCTTGTTCTTTCCTCTATAAAATCTTCCCACTTTCTTCCTTACCTTGCAGTTCTCCATGTGGACAAAGTCCCCTTCGAGGAGTGTTCAATAAAGTTTGTTTGTATCACCCAAATTGTATTTTTTGATCATTTTCACAGAAGCAAAACTCCACAAACTATAGGGAAATATGGGTATTGTTCTGTGGGATTCTAGGGCCCTGGCTATATTTATGACAGTGTCTTCTCCACACTCCAGCCCCCCTTTCCCCACACATACCATCTCCATCTTTGAGATGCATCTTTTTTTCTTGATGTAGACAGCTATTTTCTAAATCTTATGCAAAATTCTAAGTAAAAATGCTTTCAACTCCTAGTCCCAAAGCCCTACTGCACAACTACATTTTCCCCTCCACCCAAACCTATACCCATGCAGAAATTCTGTGTCCACCACTGCCCACTCCTGTGTCAGCATCATAATTCTTTTGCTAAAATCTGCTACAGTTGCATTTTTCTGAACTTTTTGAGCCCAAGAACAATTTAGCATAGGAGACTTTTCCTGGCTTTTGAATCATTGCTTCTGATCTACAAGAGCTTGCTCATTTTGAGGGGAGAGGAGCATGAAAATCTTTACTGGGTAGCATTAGCTTTTATGTTTCTTCCCTAGGACTTTTCTTCTGTTTTCTATTCAGTTATCTTCCAATTTCATCTTTTCCCATTTGCTTTCTCAAAAATATCTCTACCTTTCTGGCTTCTAAACACCATCCTTCTCTATAGAGCAAACCAGGACAAGAGGTAAGCAAGCAGGGAGATAAATGTGTGAACCTAGTGTGTACATTCCTCTGTGTTGAGTGTTTGTGCATGACCCCTTATGCAAGCGATTTGGAGGCAGTCAGTAAAATGAGATAATGAAAAATGATGGCTGTCACCAAACCACTGGAAAACTAGAATACTTCCAAGATACATTCATTAGCAAAATAAATATAATGATGACGACATTCATATGATAATTCATACTTTCAAAGAGTTTTTTTTTTTATTAGAGTACTAATTGGACCCTCAACCCATGCTGTGAAATGGCTAAAGAAGCTATATAATTCATTCATGACACATAAGGAGACTGAGTAGGAAAAAAAATTAAATAAATTGCCGGGGAACCCTTAGTGAGTGTGGAGCCAGAACTAAACTTGCTCCCAAATGGCTACCTTCTTAATACACCCTTGCTCTTTTTTTTCTTCTTACTTTTTTCCCTCATGGTTTTGTTTCTGATTTTTCCCCAGATCTTTACAAGATAATATACTGTATCTTTCAGAATAGGAAGATAAATCTTGGTAACATGCTTATAGCGGCCAAACTGGCTTTAAATTAGGTTAAAAACAAATCTCTGGCCCATGAGCATATGACAATTTTCAGACAAGAAGTGATTTTGAAGTAAGCCTTAGAAAGTGGAGATTTATAAGGGTACTTGTGACTGCCTCTTCATTAGGGAAGGGCTGAAGGGGATTGCAAAACCATGTTTTGGGGTTAGCCTGAAAGTTGGCTCAGGTTTTTCCATAAGATCTTATGCCCTCCAGGCATTTTCCACCTCCAAGGTGTCTTCATGGCTGCAGAGCAATTAATTTGCTGTGTTAGATAATAATTAAGTATTTTCAGTATGTGCTGTTCAACCCACACGCAAGCACATCTGTGAAGAAGCCTTTGTATGGCCGCCTTCTGTTTTGTTTATTCTTGACAAGTCTTCTGCTGTGCCAAAGAAAATGACTCATTGTGCTGCCTGTTGGACCCAAGTTGAGTAATTTGTCTGCTATGGCTAATATGCCCAGACAATGGGGGCCATTACTAGTTTGTCACATTTAGCCAGTAGGGACAAACGTTGTAGGTGTGATATGACACTATAAACGAAGGAACACACATATGTGAGTGATATTCTGCCCTTTAATGTATCTTCCTGTTCTGGATTAAATCAAAAGCAGCTGGAATTTATCACAAGATGGGACCCAGTGCTGGTATTTATAAAATGACTCAAATAAAATCCTCTGGATAATTTCTACTCTGCATGGAAGTTTAATATAACCTTGGTAGTAGCTAATGATATAGGAAATTAACAACTAGTTTGTCGAGTGTGTATATTCACATATCTAAAGTCTATCATACTCTAGACATATGAAATTTGGGGTTGTTATTTTTTAACTAATTAAATCCTGGTTTTTTTACTCTGAAAGGACAAAAAAGAATGGCTTTTGCTATTATGTTGATAAAACAAGCTTGAGACATTACAATTTTTGATTTAGAGTGTTGCTAATACTTTACACATTACGGCTTGCATCCTGCTTCTGCTTTCTGGGTTTAATTTACCCCTGATTGAAATATATCCTTTAATAATTGTTTCAAAAAGGGTCTATGTGTGGTAAACCTGCAGAGTTTTGTCAGAATATACCTTTATTTAGATTTTCTCTACTTTAATAAAATGTAGAATTTTGGAGAGAGCTGACCTAAGTGACAGAGTAGCAAGACTCTGTGTTACTACAGACACACCCAAGTTATAACTAGCTACAGAACAACTATCTATGTGAAGAACCGGAAGACTAGCAGAAAGTATTTCTCACAGCTAAAGACTTAAGGAAGGAACCACAGTGAGCCATGTAAAAGGGGTGGAGACGCTATATAGTCAGAACCCACACTCCTAAGTAGGTGACCCACAAATAGGAGGAATATTACAATCTCAGAGTCCTCCCCAAGGAATGAGTTGTCCAAGTTCCACATCAGATTCCCCACCCTGGGGGTCCTGCATCAAGAAGATGAGCCCCCAGAACATCTGGCTTAAAGGCCAGCAGGGCTTGTGTATGGAAGAACAGGAGGGCGATAGGAAACAGAGACTTCATTCTTAAAGGGCACACACAAAATCTCCCACACTCTGAGTCCCAGGGCACCATCAGTCATTTGAAAAGAGACTGGGTCAGACCCACCTGCTGGTCTTGGAGAGCCTCCTGAAGGGGCAGGAGGAAACTGGACTCCCCCTGAGAATAGAGATTCTGGTCGCAGTCATTTGGAGGAGATTGGTCTACTGGGAATGCTGGTCTGAGTCTTTCTGGAATCCCCCTTCTAGCTTATTAGAACTTGGGCTTACCTGCCCACTAGAGGGCTGTCACCAGGCCTGGGCCACCTCAGGTCACACAGACATCTATGTGGGGACCCATACTTACTCTGCAGTGGGCTGGCACACAACCCACACTGATGATTTTATATAATTCAATATTCTCCCCTTTCCTACCACATAGAGTATTCTGCTTTTAAAAAATGTATTTAGTGGTTGGTTTAGATTTTACAGTGCACATTTACAACTAATCTAAAATCAGTTTCAAATAACACTACACCACTCTGCAGATAGAGCATGTACCATATAATGTGGTATTCCCAATTCCTTCCCTCATCCTTTACAACACTGCTGTCAGTCACTTCACTTATCCACAAGCTAGAATCACCAAATGCATCATTGCTATTATTATTTGAACAAACCCTACCTTTAGATTAATAAAGATTAGGAAAAATACCACAACATTGTAAATCGACTATAATATAAAATACAAATTAAACCAAAAAAAAGAAGAGAAAAATTAAAGATTTTATTTTACCTTTATTTCTTCTCTAATGTTCTTCATTTATGTATATATATATATATATATATACACACACACAAAAAAAAATTTCTGACATATATCATTTTACTTCTCTGAGAAGAACTTCTCTTAACATTTCCTGCAAGAGAAGTTTATTGGTAAAAACTTTCCTCATTTTGTATTTGGCTGAGAATGTCTTTATTTTTGTTTCACATTGGAGGATAACTTGCTAGATACAAAAATTCTAGGTTGGTGTTCTGTTTTTCTCTCAACATGTTAAATATTTTCTGCACTTTCCTTTGGCTTGCATGGATTTTAAAGAACAGTCTGATGTAATTTTCATCTTTGTTCCTCAGTAAGGTGTTCTATGTAAAATGTTTTTTTCTTCTCTGGCTTTTTTCTAGATTTTCTCTTTGTCTTTGGTTTTCTGCAGTTTGAACATGACATGCCTAACATAGATTTTTAAAACGTATTTATCCTCTTGGTATTCTCTGAACTTTTTGGATATTATTTGGTGTCTGTCATCAATTTAGAAAATCCTCAGCCATTTTTCTTTCAAATATTTCCTCTGTTCCCTTTGCTCTATCTTATTTTTTATTTTATTTTTTTTGCGGTACACGGGCCTCTCACTGTTGTGGCCTCTCCCGTTGCAGAGTACAGGCTCTGGACACGCAGGCTCAGTGGCCATGGCTCACGGGCCCAGCCTGCATCGGCAGGCAGACTCTCAACCACTGTGCCACCAGGGAAGCCCTGTTCTATCTTATTCTTGTATTCCCACTATGTGTCTGTTACAACCTCTGTAATTGTCTCACTGTTCCTGGGTATTCTGTTTCTATTTATTTTATTCTTTACATTTGTTTTTCAGTTGGAGAAATTTCTACTGACATATTTGCAAGCTCCCTAATTCTTTCCTTGTTCTCATTCAATATACTGAGAAGCCCATTCAAGACATTCTTTTGGTTACTTTTTTTTAATCTCTAGCATTTCCTTTCTATGCTTAGAGTTTTCATTATCCATCTGCTTATGTTACCCACCTATTCTTGTATGTTGCCCACTTTCCCTATTAGAGCCCATAGCTTGTGTTTCAAGAATGCAAGGAAAGGTTAGTATTAGGAATCTACTAATATAGTTTATCATTATAATATCTCAAAGGAGAAAAAGCATGCATTTTCATAGTTGCTGAAAGCCATTAGTTAACATAGGATATTGATTTTTGATTTAAAAAAACTCATTAGGAACAGATGTGTTCTTCCTTAATATAATAAAGGTACATGTAACTTTACTGAAAAAAAGAAACAGAACTATTTTAAATATCCAGTATGATAACCAAAATTCCTGCCATATCTGATTCTGATACTTGTTCTGTTTCTTCAAACTTTTATTATTTTTTGCAAATGGCAGACTATATTTTGCCTTTTTATGCCTTGTAAGTTTTTGTTGCAAGCCAGAAATAAAATATCAAGTAAATAAACTGAGGTAAATTGATCTTACTATGAGATTGTATGTTTATCTGGCTAGAAGTCTGGCAGCATTAACTGTTTACCATAGCTGTCGTGTCAGAGGGTAAAACTTTCACTTGTGTCTTTTTTTTGTCTCCTCTGTTGTCTTTGGACATGTCTACAGATTCTCTAAAATAAGGTCTGAGCCTTGCAATTCACCCCTAGTTATTATTATACAGGAGTCCTGTTGATGTGGTGGTAAGTTGTGGAAGGATAAGTATTTTCTACTCCTGTAATTTGGCATAAATCTTTTAGTGAGCCTGGGTCCCTGGGCTGTGACTTTCACAAATGCTTCTGAGATTCCCGTCCCTTCATCTTAAGGTGAGACAGGAAAGGTAGAAGGGACTGGAGTTGGGTATATCCATTCTTCCAAGTCAGTTAGGCTTTGGGAAAATAGTTCCCTTTGAAGTCAGGCATTTGGTAAGAATAGAGTGTGTTGTATGTACTTCAATTTTTTTTTTTTCATCCCTCCTTCACCTGGAAGCAGGAAGGAATTTTTCTCTGATCTTCACCCTGAGAACCTGGTAGAGCTGCTAAAGGTAAAATTCATGACAGTGTGGGGATCCTCTTAAGGCTGGCCCCCCAGGAGATTTTATCCTTCCAACTCCATGCTTAATCTCCAGAAATTAGTCAGTTACCATTTAGGTGTTCTTACTACGTTCCAGCAGCAGGTTCTGATCCCAGAAAGCTGTGATTCTCTGTTCTGTCTTTCCAGGTTTGGGGGTAGTGGTTTTACACTGTTACCTCAATTCTCTGAAAAATTTAAGAAGAGATGTTGATTTTAAATTTTTCAGATTTTTTTCTTATTTGAGTATGGGATTTATGCCTACAAAGTCTTTACATGTCAGACTAGAATGTGGAATCTGACAGTTTTCTTTCAATATTTTGTCTTTGTCTATGGTGTTCTGCAATTTTAGTGAGATGTGTTTAGGTGTTCATTAAATTTATTTTGCCTGGGATATGGTGTACATCTTTAATCTGGATATTTATCTCGTTCTTAAATTCTGAATTATCCCTAGGCTTGAACTCTTTAATATTGCATTTGTTTCATTTCATTGTCCTTAACCACTCCTCTGGAGATCTGATTCCATCCTTCATGTCTCTTAACACCTTTTCTAATAATTTCCATTTCTTTAGCTACTTACAATAATTTCTTTGAATCAGTCAGTTCTTGAATTCTTTCTTCAGCTGAGTGTAATCAGTGGTTATCCCATTTAATGTGTTTTATATATTCAAATGCTGAATTTTCATTTTGTAATTGTTCTAGTTGATTCATTTCCAATTAAACTTTTCTCATATCACATCTTATTCCTTCATTATGCATGCTATTTTTTTCTTTTGCCTATTTAATCATTTAAGCCATGATTTTGTAGCTTCTCCAAATGATTTCATTATTTCTCATTCTTTTGGTGCATTAATTCTGTTTATTTAGCCCACTAACCCTTCCAAATAAAATTTCATTTTCATTTATGATTTTATTTTGTTATGAACTTACTTCACTGGAATTTGATCATTCTGTGGAGTGTTACAAAGCCTAGAAAATGAACAGTTTATTATGAAGCAGTTTTAAGTTTATTCCAAGTCAAACCTCCAGACATTGTAATAATCCAGGATCATGTAATGTGGAGGCTTGGGATTCATGCATAATAAAATCATTCTCTATTTGGATTACAAACCTTAATGAAGAAATGCTTGGGTTTTCAATTTCTCATTGATAACATTTTATTTTTCTACACAAAGCTGTAGAAAAGTGTCAAGATTTCTCAGTATTTCTCTAACTTTGAGTTGAGAATTTTCTATTCTATGAGAAATGAATATCTTTTTGCGGCTTCAGATTCTGAGAGGTACCTAGGTATAGCTTCCTTGTGTTGGGTGGTCCACCCGAGTCTCCTGTTCCAGCCCTCGGACCCCAGTCTTGGGCTAAATATGTAGTATGACAACGGCTTGGGCATGGACAGCATTGGGTGACACTTATATAGCTATTAATTATTTTTTTTATTCTCTAGCTCAGGAAGATTTTCCCTGCCTATCTTTCAAGCTCAGCGATGTAATAATTTTTGTCATTTTAATTTATTCAGCATCTCAATGTGGTGGATTTGGAAAGACATGTGTGTGTACTCAGTCAGTCATCTGGGTCAAAGCTATGGCTTAATTTTATATATTATTTTGACATGGCTACTTTTCCAGAGACAATTTTTAAATTCTACAAGGTCTTTATACTTAGGACAGCATCATGGTAAAGTGAAAAGAGCAAGATCTCTGGAACAAAGCCCTCTGGTTTGAATCCTCACCTATAATTTTCTGACCATAGAGAAACTATTTAAACTTTTAGATTTGTTTTAAAAATGGCAAAGTAGAATGCCATGTTACTTTTTTTAAATCTCTGAATCAAATAAAAGAAACAAGAAAGGGGAAAAACCTATTTCTAGCACTGATAACACAAAAGACAGGAAGACCCATGAGACATAATACACAAGACTGGTTGTATAATTTGTGGGGTCCAGTGCAAAATGAGAATGTGAGATGCCTTTTTGAAAATTATTGTGAATTTCAAGATAGTAGCAGCATAGCATTGAAGCAAAAACCAGGCATTTTAAAGCTTGGAGCCCTGTGCTCTGGATGGGCACGATGCTGATAAAACCAGCCCTGATGGAGTGTGTGGAAGAGCTTTTATTCTTCCTTTATTTTTAAAACTTTTTATTTTATATTGGAGTATAATTGATTTACAATGTTGTGTTTGTTTCAGGCATACAGCAAAGTGATTCAGTTATACATATACATGTATCTATTTTTTTTCAAGTTCTTTTCCCACTTAGGTTGTTACATAATATTGAGCAGAGTTCCCTGTGCTATGGACCTAGAGATTGTCATACTGAGTGAAGTAAGTCAGACAGAGAAAGGGAAATATGATATCGCCTATATGCAGAATCTAAAAAGAAATGATACAAATGAACAAATTTACAAAACAGAAAGAGACTCACAGACTTAGAGAACGAACTTATGGTTACCAGGGGGAAGCGTGGTGGGAAGGGATAGTTAGGGGGTTTGGGAGTTCATGTACACACTGCTATATTTTAAATGGATAACCAATATGGAAGAGTTTCTAAAGGTAGTAGTGTTCAAATAGGGCACAGGAAGGTCATGCAAGAGGACGTTGCAGCTACAGATCACAAGTCTATATAACAGATTTCCAAAATAAGTGGCACATCTGAATGGGAGAAATCATGAGTGAGTTCACAGGGGAATTCCTCCAGTGAGTATCTTGTGGTAAAGACTTTGGACTTAGATTCTGGGCTTGCATTCCAGCACAACCACTTCTGGTTGTATGAACTTGGGCACATTACATAACCACCTTGTGCCTTTATTTCCTCATCTTGAATGTTTGGTAGAATTTACCAGTGAAATTGTCTGGTTCTGTGCTTTTGTTTGTTGGGAGGTTTTGATTACTATTTCAATCTCCTTACTAATAATCAATGTATTCAGATTTTCTATTTGTTCATGATATGGTTTTAGAAGATTTTTTGTTTCTGAGAATTTATCTATGTACCCTAGGTTGTCCAATTTGTTGACATATAATTGTCCATAGTAATCTCTTATGATTCTTTGTATTTCTGTGTTATCAGTTGTAACTTCTCTTTCATTTATGATTTTATTTATTTGAGTCTTCTGACTTTTCTTGGTGAATCTAGCTAAAGTTTTGTTAATTTTCTTAAATCTTTTCAAAGAACCAACTCTTAGTTTAGTTAATCTTTTCTATTGTCATTTTAGTCTTCATTTCATTTATTTTTGCTCTGATCTTTACTATTTCCTTCCTTCTTCTAATTTTGGGTGCTTTTGTCCCTTTCTAGTTCCTTTAATATTTGAGATGTTTTTTGTTTCTTGATGTAGGCCTTGAATATACCTCTTAGAACCACTTTTTCTGCAACCCATAGATTTTAGTATGTAGTATTTCTGTTTGCATTTGTCTCTAGGTATATTTTATTTTTTCTTTGATTTTTTTATGATCCCATATTTGTTCAATAACATGTTGTTTAATCTCTACATATTTCTAGTTTTCTTCTTGTAATGGATTTTTAGTGTCATACTATTTAGTTTAAAGGGATGCTTGATATGATTTCAATCAGCTTGAGTTCATTGAGACTTATTTTGTGGTATAACATGTGATCTATCCTGTAGAATGTTCATATGAACTTAAAAATAATATGTATTCTGTTACTTTTAGATGGAATGTCCTTAAGTTCATTTGATCTAATGTGTCATTTAAGGTCAATGTTTTCTTATAGATTTTCTGTTTGGCTGATCTATCTACTGATGTAAGTGTGGTTACTGTATTGCTGTCAAATTTTTCCTTAATCTGTTAATATTTATATATTTTGGTGTCCTTTTTTTGGGTGCATATACATTCATAAATGTTTTATTTCTTGCTGAATTGACCCCTTTATCATTATGTAGTGCCCCTCTTTCTCTTTTATTACAGTCTTTGTTTTTAAAGACTATTTCATCTTATATGAGTATAGCTACACCAGCTTTCTTTCCATTTCCATTTATATGGAATATCTTTTTCCATTTTTCACTTTCACCCTGTGTGTGTCCTTACTTCTGAAATGAGTCACTGGTAGGCTATACATAGATGCATCTTTGTGTTTTATCCTTTCAGTAAATTTAGTCCATTTACATTTAAAATAATTATGAATAGGTTTGTACTTATTGCCATTTTGTTAATTTTTTTCTGGCTGTTTTTGTAGTTTCTCTTTTCCTTTCTTTTTATCTCTTTCTTTTCCCTTCTTGTTTGATGAATTTCTTTAGTGTTGTGTTTAGACTTTTTTTTTTCTCATTTTTTATATGTTTACTATAAGTTTTTGCTTTTTGGTTACGGTGAGATTCCCATATATCATTCCATGTATATAACAGGCTATTTTAAGTTGAAAGTAACTTAAATTTTAACACATCCCCAAATTCTACACTTTTACTCTTCCCCGTGTTTTATGTTTTCAATGTCATATTTTACAACTTTTTCTTTTATGCATCCCTATGACATTACTGTAGTTTTAGTTAATTTTACTGCTTTTGTCTTTTAATCTTCATAGTAACTTTATGTGATCAATCCACTACTTTACTGTATATTTACATTTTCACTTCCATATATTTTACTGTAATTAATTAGTGCCATTTCTTTTCAGTTTAAAGAAGTCCGTTTATCAATTTTGTAAGGCTGGTTTATAGTATTGAACTCCTTTAGTGTTTGCTTGTCTGGAAAATTATTGTTCCTTTAATTCTGAATGATAATCTTGCCAGGCAGTGTATTTTGGTTGGAAATTTGTTTGTTTTTGTCATTTCAGCACTTTGAACAGGTCATGCCACTCCCTCTGGCCTGCAAAATTTCTGCTGAGAAATGTGCTGATAGACTTATTGGGGCTTGTCTTGTATGTAAAACTTTGTTTTTCTCTTTCTACTTTTCAGATTCTCTCTTTAACATTTTAATTATAATGTGCCTTGGTGTTGATCTCTTTGGGGTCATTTTATTTGGTCTATACAACATTTTTTTTTTTGCCACACTGCACAGCATGCGGAATCTTAGTTCCCCAACCAGGGATCGAACCCGTGGCCTCTGTAGTGGAAGCTCAGATTCTTGACCACTGGACCGCCAGGGAGTCCCTACTTGGAACCCTCTGTGCTTTCTGAACCTGGATGTCTATTTCTTTCCCTTGATTAGGAAAGCTTTCAGCCATTATTTCTTCAAATAAGTTGTCTTGCCCTGTATTTCTCTCTTCTCCTTTTGGGACACTTATGCTAATGTTACTCCACTTGAAGCTGTCCCATAAGTTATCCTCATTTTTAAAAATTCTTTTTTCTTTTTGCTGCTCTGTCTAGGTGAGTTCTATTGTTTTGTCTTCCAACTTGTTGATCTGTTCTGCTTCATCCAGTCCAATTTTGAAACCCTCTATTTTTCAGTTCAGTTATTGTATTCATCAGCTCTGTGACTTCTGTTTCGTACTTTCTTATATTTTGTATTTCTTTGTTGAAATCGTCTCTGTGTTCATTTAGCCTTCTCCCAAGTTCAGTGAGTATCCCTGTGAACATTGTTTTGAATTTTATCAAGTGTATTACCTATCTCTGTATCAAGGTTTTTTTTTTTTTTTTTTACGGTACACAGGCCTCTCACTGCTGTGGCCTCTCCCGTTGCAGAGCACAGGCTCCGGACGCACAGGCTCAGCGGCCATAGGCTCACGGGCCCAGCCGCTCCGCGGCACGTGGGATCCTCCCAGACCGGGGCATGAACCCGCATCCCCTGCATCGGCAGGCAGACTCTCAACCACTGCACCACCAGGGAAGCCCTCAAGGTCTTTTTTTGAGATTTTTAAAATTCATTCTTTTGGAATATTATTATGTTTCCTTATTTTGCTTGGCTCTCTCTTTTTTTCTTCTTCTATGTATTAGGCAAAACAGCTACCTCTCTTAGTCTTGAAGGAGTAGTCTTACATAGGAGATGAACCTTCTTGTTCAGACTTGCCATAGTTCTTGATTGTTTCTGAAACCTTTGTGATTGTTTAAATTTCTTGATTATTTTTGATATGTCCCTCTTGTTGATGGTGGGCTAAGACGTGTCAGTTCTCCAAGAGGAGGAATCTCATCTAGCATTTAGTTTCAAGCTGATTAGAAGCCATATCCTCAGGCATCAGCTTTTAAAGTATGAAGTGCATACAGTCTTGTGGAGTTTCAGTTGCAATCCCTACTGGCCTTCAGCCCAGGAGATCTGGAAGTGTCCCCTGGATGGTAGTTGCAAAAGTTTTGACTCCAAACAAATAGATGAGTGCCTTTCTGAGAGGTCTTGTTGAGCTCTAGTGAGGGCATAGTGGTGCACAAGGATGGTATCTTGCTGCTTACATTCTCTGGAGTGCCTCCTTAGCCTCTATATGGATGGGAAAACTGAAGCTTGCTCCTCAGGCTGAAGCTCTAGGCTAAGCAAACAGGCCTTTTTCATTGTGTTTCAGTCTGCTGTCTGTGCAGTACCCTGGGGGTGGTAGCCTGCCAAGAATTGGCTTTCTAATTGTTACATTCTGAGGAGTTCAGGAATGTCAGCTTTCTTGGCCACCAGACCCAGGCAGTCTAATGTCCTCTGTATGGATTCCATGTGTCCACTGGTTTTAGCAAGGCAGCTGGAGGGTGTAGGGGGTGGGGCATGCTCCCTAGCTTCAGAAAGACAGCAGGAAAATGTCTTGACTGTTGTGCACCTGTGGGTTTCAGTAATGCAGCAGTGGGTGAGTGCTTTGCCTGTGCACATGCAGATTTTAGGCTGGATGTGGATTTTAGGAGAATGCCATGACCGTGCATGCTGGACAGCTCCAGCCAGGGAGTGGGGAAGTGATGCAACTGTGGGTGCTCTCCAGCTTCAGTAAGGCAGCAGGATTGTGTCCCAATCACTCACCCCTCCCTGTCTTAGCAAGACTGTGAAAGGGAGTTGCCTCTGAGCTCATCCACCTATGCTAGTAAGACAGGTGGAGAGTGAAATAATGACACCTGCCAGCAGCTCTGTCTCCAAGGAGAGTTTCAACTGTCCCCTGCCCTTCCAGAGATGCTTTTAATTCAGCAAATGAGTCTCCTTCACATATAGTCTAGGCACTTTTCAAACTACTTTTTTCACTGAGTCTCATGGAGAGTGAGACTGCATATGAGCCCTTTAAAAGCACTCTTGGTCTCTTGAACATCAACTCTGTTGGTTTTCTAAGTCAGATGTCTTGAGAGCTCATCTTCCCAGTACAGATCCCAGGAGATGGGTTGCCTGATATAGGGCATCAACCCCTCATTCCTCTAGGGGAAGCACCAGACTGGTGATGTCCCTCTCTATGGTGTGGGGATTTTAGTGAGACTGTGTCTACATTTCCTACTCGTCTGGATGTTGTTCTTTATCCCTTTCTTGTGGAGAAGCAGTTCATCTATTTTTCAGAGAGGAATAATTCACATGTACCTGTAGATTTGGTGTGTCCATGGGAAGAGGTGAGTTCAGGGTCTTCCTATGCTGACCCCCTTCACCTAATTTTATAAGTTTTTGTTCTTTTAATATTTTCTTTTTCTGTATTGAGCTTTTTTTCTATTCCTAGTTTCTTAGTTGGGAGCTTAGATCATTGATTTAATACCCTTTTTCTTTTCTAAGTTAAGTATTTAATGTTATAAATTTCCCTTTAATCACTGCTGCTGTTATAGTCCACATTTTTGATATATAGAGTTTTCATTTTCATTTGGTTTAAATTATTTTATAATTTCCCTTGTGACTTCCTTTCTAACCCTTCAGTGATTTAGAAATGAATTTTTTTTTTTTTGTGGTACGCGGGCCTCTCACTGTTGTGGCCTCTCCTGTTGCGGAGCACAGGCTCCGGACACGTAGGCTCAGTGGCCATGGCTCACGGGCCCAGCTGCTCCACGGCATGTGGGATCTTCCCAGACTGGGGCACGAACCCGTGTCCCCTGCATCGGAAGGCGGACTCTCAACCACTGCGCCACCAGGGAAGCCCTAGAAATGAATTATTTAATCCCCAAATATTTTAGGCTTTAGCAGATGTTAGATTTGTATTAGTATTATTACAGATAGTCTAAGAAAACACTTCGTATAGTTTTTAGTCTTTTAAATTCATTAGTATTTTTCATGTCCCAGAATATTATTTATCTTGGTGAATGTCCCAAGTGTACATGAAAAGAATTTTTATTTTGATGTCATTGTCACGTTGTATAAATGTCAATTTAGTTCAGTTGGTTGATAGTGTTATTCAGACTTCCATACCTTTACTAATTTTCTCTCTACTCACTCTATTGATTGTGAAAAGAGATGTTGAAGTTTCCAACTATAATTGTGGAATTGTTTATTTCTTATTTTAGTTCTATCAGATTTCTGTCATTTATTTTGAAACTCTGTTATTAGATGTTATTTGGGAATCATGACATTTATTGGAGAATTGATTTTTCATCATTATTTATGTCTCTTGTTATCCTTGGTAATATTCATTGTTTTGAAGCCTACTATTTCTCATATTAATATAGTCATTCCAGCTTTCTTTTGATTTGCATGGTATGGATTTTTACATTTTCTTTGACTTTTGGCATATATATGTCTTTATATTATAACTGAGTTTATTTTATACAACATATAGTTTAGCCTTTTTTATTCTTTACACAATCAGATAAGATTTGTCTTTAGATTGTTATTTAGATCATTTACTTTTTTTAAACATCTTTATTGACGTATAATTGCTTTACAATGGTGTGTTATTTTCTGCTTTATAACAAAGTGAATCATCAATACATATACATATATCCCCAAATCTCCTCCCTCTTGCGTCTCCCTCCCTCCTTCCCTATCCCACCCCTCTAGGTGGTCACAAAGCACCTAGCTGATCTCCCTGTGCTATGCAGCTGCTTCCCTCTAGCTATCTATTTTACAGTTGGTAGTATATATAAGTCTATGCCACTTTCTCACTTCATCCCAGCTTACACTTCCCCCACCCCGTGTCCTCAAGTCCATTCTCTATGTCTGCGTCTTTATTCCTGTGCTGCCCCTAGGTTCCTCAGAAGCATTTTTAAAATAAATTTTTAGAATCCATATATATGTGTTAGCATATGTTATTTGTTTATCTCTTTCTGACTTACGTCATTCTGTATGACAGATTCTAGGTCCATCCACCTCACTACAACTAACTTAATTTCGTTTCTTTTTATGGCTGAGTAATATTCCATTATATATAGGTGCCATATCTTCTTTATCTTTTCATCTGTCGATGGACACTTAGGTTGCTTCCATGTCCTGGTTATTGTAAATAGAGCTGCAGTGAACATTGTGGTGCATGAGTCTTTTTGAATTATGGTTTTCTCAGGGTATATGCCCAGTAGTGGGATTGCTGGGCTGTATGGTAGTTCTATATTTAGTTTTTTAAGGAACCTCCATACTGTTCTCCATAGTGGCTGTGTCAATTTACATTCCCACCAACAGTGGAAGAGGGTTCCCTTTTCTCCACACCCTCTCCAGCATTTATTGTTTGTAGATTTTTTGATGATGGCCATTCTGACTGGTGTGAAGTGATACCTCACTGTAGTTTTGATTTATATTTCTCTAATGATTAGTGATGTTGAGTATTCTTTCATGTGTTTGTTAGCAATCTGTATATCTTCTTTGGAGAAATGTTTATTTAAGACTTCTCATTTTTGGATTGTGTTGCTTGTTTATTTGATATTGAGTAGCATGAGCTGCTTGGAAATTTTGGAGGTTAATCCTTTGTTGGTTGCTTCACTTGCAAATATTTTCTCCCATTCTGATGGTTGTCTTTTCATCTTGTTTATGGTTTCCTTTCCTCTGCAAAAGGTTTTAAGTTTCATTAGGTCCCATTTGTTTATTTTTGTTTTTATTTCCATTTCTCTAGGAGGTGGGTCAAAAAGGATCTTGCTGTGATTTATGTCATAGAGTGTTCTGTCTATGTTTTCCTCTAAGAGTTTTATAGTGTCTTTCCTTACATTTAGGTCTTTAGCCAAAGCAATGAGAGAAGAAAAAGAAATAAAAGGAATCCAAATCAGAAAAGAAGTAAAGCTGTCACTGCTTGCAGATAACATGATACTATACATAAAGAATCCTAAAGATGCTACTAGAAAACTTCTAGAGCTAATCAATGAATGTGCTAAAGTAGTAGGATGCAAAATTAATGGACTGACATCTCTTGCATTCCTATACACTAATGATGAAAAATCTGAAAGAGAAATCAAGGAAACACTCCCATTTACCATTGCAAAAAAAAGAATAATATACCCAGGAATAAATCTACCTAAAGAGACAAAAGACTTTTATGCAGAAAACTATAAGACATTGATGAAGGAAATTAAAGATGATATAGATGGATAGATATACCATGTTCTTGGATTGGAAGAATCAATATTGTGAAAATGACTGTACTACCCAAAGCAATCTACAGATTCAATACAATCCTTATCAAACTACCACTGGCATTTTTCACAGAACTAGAACAAAAAATTTCACAATTTGCATAGAAACAAAAAATACCCTGAATAGCCAAAGCAATCTTGAGAAAGAAAAAACGTAGCTGTAGGAATCAGGCTCCCTGACTTCAGATTATAGTACAAAGCTACAGTAATCAAGGTAGTATGGTACTGGCACAAAAACAAAAATATAGATCAATGGCACAGGATAGAAAGCCCAGAGATAAACCCACACACATATGGTCACCTTATGTTTGATAAAGAGGCAAAGATATACAGTGGAGAAAAGTCAGCGTCTTCAATAAGTGGTGCTGGGAAAACTGGACAGCTACATGTAAAAGATTGAAATTAGAACACTCCCTAACACCATACACAAAAATAAACTAAAAATGGACTAAAGACCTAAATGTAAGAACGGACACTATGAACCTCTTAGAGGAAAACATAGGAAGGACACTCTTTGACATAAATCACAGCAAGATATTAAAGATCATTTACTTATAATGCAATGATTTATATCAAAATCTTTAGATCATTTTATTACTCATTTTCTTTTTTTGCTTTCTGTTTTTTGTCCCTCTGTTCCCTCTTTATTATTTTTGATTATATAAATAAATTTTAGCATTTCATTTTAATTTATATACTGTTTTTTTGGTGATATACTTTTTTTTATTGTTTCAGTGGTTGCTTTAGGGATTACAACATACATGTGCCTAGGCTTTTACAGCCTATTTAGTTTAATATTTTAGTACTTCACATTAAACTTACGTCTTAAAAACATCTAAGACTGTTTACCATTACCATTCTCCTTTATTTTATAGTTGTCAAATATATTACATCTATATACAATAAAAATCTACTGAAAATGTGGTAATTTTAATTTTTAATATTTATTTGTATATTTAAGGAACTTAAGAAAAAATAGTCATATATTTAGCCAAATATTTACCACCCAAGTCATGGAGCTCCCTAATTGAGTTTCACCAGTGGAAATGGCACAAAAGGAAAGCTAAAATTCAAATATGGATACCCGCTGCCCTCTTTGGAACAGGCAGTCTCATTTTCTTTATTCCTATGGCTAGAAAGATGGGATTTCAATTGGAGATTTAGCTGACAGCATGCCCACTGCTCCATAGCCTCATGACTGGAGAGTTCCCTCAAAGCAAAGCTGTAAAAGAAACAAAAATAATGAGAACCTCACCCACATACCAGGTGGTTCTCTGTTTTTTGACTTTTATCTACAATTTACTTGTAAGTGTCCTCAGATAGTTGATTTTTTGCATCAATTGTCCAGTTGCTTAGCAGGAAGGACAGGTTAAAGAGGGCATACTTGGCTGAAAGGAACATAATTCCATGTATTTTTTCCTGTGATGATAAGAAGAGTTACGACAAAATGAAAAACTGTAAATTAGAGTTCTACGTGACGTATTTGATTTCATAAAATCTTTGGATTTATGCAATAAACTAAATATACAAACTTTATGGAAATTTAATAAAAAATATAAGATTTAATTTGAAATGTACTGTGTGAGGAAAATGAGCCTCTTTTTTGAATTACTAGGAACCAGATAAACTGGAATTATGTAAATCTATAGAAAAAGCTTCTTCTTGAACTTAACTTTCTTTCTTTTTAAAATATTTATTTGTTTATTTATTTATGTATTATTTTTGGCTGTGTCAGGTCTTAGTTGCAGCACACGGGATCTTCATTGTGGCAGGTGAGATCTTTCATTGTGGTGTGGGCTCTTCATTGTGGCATGGCTTCTCTCTTGTTGTGGCATGTGGGTTTTCTCTCTCTAGTTGTGGCATGTGACTCCAGAGCACATGGGCTCTATAATTTGCAGCACATAGGCTCTCTAGTTGAGGTGTGTGGGCCCAGTAGTTGAGGTATGTGAGCTCAGCAGTTGTGGCGCATGGGCTTATTTGTCCTGCAGCATGTGGGATCTTAGTTCCCTGACCAGGGATTGAACCCACATCCTTTACATTGGAAGGCAGGTTTTTTTTTTTTTTTACCACTGGACTGCCAGGGAAGTCCCGAACTTAACTTTCAGATAAACTGGATATTATGTGAATCTATAGAAAAAGTTTCCCTAGAACTTTCTGAGTAAATTTTACTGTTATGATATTTATCACATAGTTATTTTAAAAATTATCTTTACTAAAAAATACAGATGAGAAATAAAATGACACATGTAAGTGGAGTTTTCATGATTTGACAGAAACTGATTCTGGCCCTTCAATATATTATTTATTTGTTTTTTAAATGATGTAGGAAGTACAGTGAAATTCCAGAAGGATCAGGGTTTAGGATTAAACTTTTGAAGGGAAGAGGTACAACAAACATAAATGCTCATCATTTATAAAAGAGTGATTGACCTCCGTAAACCTTGTTTTCATCATCTCTAAAAATAGGATAATAACCTTCCTCTTTGTTAGATTTGTTTAGCAGGTTATATAAGATAGCATTTACAAAGCACCTCACCATGTTTCTAGTGCATGATGCTCAGTAAATGGCAATTGATGTCATTATTATATTCCAGTATTATATCACATGCTAGGGAAATGAACCATAATGAAAACACAATATCAAGTCTCAAGAAACCGAATAGGGAAACATGCTAGTGAAAAAACATTATATAACCACATTGTAACCAGATTATTGAATTATAACACAATAATTGTAGAAACTTTAATATAACACATGTCACTGAATGTGAAGGTAGAAAAGAAAGGCCATTTCCTTGTGTATGTTACCTCATACTATCCACATAAAGTTTTTCTTAAATATGAAAAAAAAAGGGAAAATGTTAGAAAAATGAGAGCTCCTCGGTGCTGGGGTAAGAAAAATGTCCAAGATACATTGTTATGAAGCTATAGAGATATAAATGATTGTATATTGATTATGCTGTCATTTGAGTAAAATGAAATATACTCATGCAAACATGTATGATTATTATTGGAAAGATAATGTAAAAAAAAACATAAACAGTTTTTATCCTTGAGGAAAGATACTGCATTACTGGGTTATAGGAACAAAAGGGAGATTTGCTTTTCAATGTAAATCTTTAAAAATATTTTCCATTTTTTAGATTATGTCTATTTAGAATTTTAATAACATAGTGAAAACATAATATTGGAAAATTTTGTTGACAAAGTATTTTGATGTAAAATGTATACAGAGTAGTCATTCAATAAAGGTTAACTAATTTTTTAAAGCAACCTAATTAATGGTTATTATCATATAATTAAAGAGTTCCTTCTAAAGATCCATCAGTCAATCAAACTTCTTATTTATTACTATCACCATTCCAAAATTCTTGGTGAATTTCTGGAACTCCCTTAGGGTGTCAGAAATATTCATTGATCTACATACAAACCAAACATATTTATCAAGTGTCTTCCAATTTTCCAATATTTCTACAATTCCTTCCATTTTTCCTATAGTTTGCTAAGCTCAGAATGACATTCTCTGCTTCCTTTAATGACTATCCTACACTTGAGTGAAGTGGGGGTTTCTGAGGCTCATAAACCCAAGGGCTCTACATCAGTTAACCTTGAACAGTTAACCATGCATCTCTCCATCTAGGTCACCTGGACTCTGAGACTGAGATCATCCCTGTCATTCTTGCTGCTCAAACACATACACTGGATCTCTTAGACTTTTCCAACATTTTAGTTTGGTTTATTTCACATTACAACATGGCATAAACCTGTTTTATATATGTGTATTTTCTCAAAAAAATGTATATATATATTTCTTTTTTAAATTTCAAACTGAAGTTCTTTGGGGCCTCCTATAGCACTTGCTATTTTTAAGTAAGTTGTTAAACAATAGGAGTTTGTAGCAGACACAGCAGGTTGCCTATTAAATACCCATTTTCTCTTTGTGCTTACTAAGAGAACCCCAGTTCTAATTAGGGTGGCATTATACTTTGCTAAAAGTATGCATTCTTCCAGCCTATCTGGCTGCTAGGTATGGCAATATTGCACAGTTCTGGACTGGGCCACACCTCAGTCATTCAGGGATCCAGGCAAATATTTTTGTGGGCCTCTCTCTATAAATCGTTTGATGAAAAATATATTACAGACTTCCAGTGTGATACATTAGACATATTTTTCCTATTTCTCCTGGTGAATGCAACTGAAAATCCTGGTTATTATATAAAACAAACATAGAAAGATGCTAAATGGTGAAGAAAAGTAGACAGCCTGGTTAGGAATATTGGTATTGGAGGGATGGCGAGGTAGTAGTTTCCTGGGTTTTCTTTTTTTCTCATATATCCCAGACTGTGAAGCCAGCAACCTGGAAATATCAGTGGGCACAGATTTAAGAAAAATAAATAAAAAATAAACAACAAGAAAAGCCTGCTTTCTTTGCTAAAAGACCAAGAAAAAGGCAGCCTAGCAGGACAGAAACTTTTGGAAATAACCACTGTACTCCAGCCAAACACCACAGGAAAAAAAAACACAAAAAAGCAAAACAAAACAAAGCAAAAAACAGGAATTCCACTCTCAACTCCACCAGCAAAACTGAGTGGAAATCCAAAATTGTACAAGGAGTCCCACACTCATAGGGTGATGTCAGAGAAGACATAGTAGAGAGTCAGCACTCTCATCACCAAGGAGTCTTAATAAGCTTACCCCTCTGTTCAGACTAAGTGGATACCATGATACCATATGGGAACTGTACACATTACCCATAGGTAACAAGAAGCCTCTTCCCTGCCTGCTTGGAGGGATGTTGGAGGATGTCTTATGGAGAGTCAAATGTTTACTAACACTTAGTGAGAACAGCGCTACCTTCTCCATAGTATCAGTGGAGGCCACATGCAGAACAGTAAAAAGGCTTCTCTGCCCTTTCCTAGCCAGATTGATATAAGTGGCTGCTTAGATGGGAATTTGGTCTACATAAGAATCCCTCAGGAATCCATTAAAAAAAAAGAAATCTCGGGTATTAATAATGAGTCCAGCAAGACCTCAAGACATAAGATCAACACATAAAAGTTAATTGCATTTTTATATACTAGCAATAAACTTGTGGAATCCGAAAATAAAAAGGCAATACCAATTACAACTATTCAAAAAAAAAATCACAGAGGTTTAAATCTAACAAAACTTGTAAACTAAAAACTATAAAATGCTAATGAAGGAAACAAAACAGGATCTAAATGATGAGATACATTTTGTCTCAAAATCGACCTAAATAAATGGTGAGACATACCATGGATTGAAGGACTCAACATAGTAAAGATGTCAACTCTTTGCAAATTATTATACAGGTTTAATATAATTCCTATCAAAATCTGAGCAAGTTTCTTTTGTTTGTTTATTTTTTGGATATAGGACAGTTTATTCTAAAATTTCTATGGAAAGTCAAAGGAACTAGAATAGCCATTATTCTGAAAAAGTGGAATAACAAGGTTATTTAAGATTTATTACATAGCTTCAGGAGTGAAGACTGTGTAGTATTCACAATGGGATAGACAGACAGATATATTGAGCAGAGTAGAGAATTCAGAAACAGATCCATACACATGCAACCAACTGATTTTTGACAAAGGTGAAAAGACTTTTCAACTATTTGTGCTGGAGCAGTGGATATTCATAGTAAAAAATTATATCTCGGGCTTCCCTGGTGGCACAGTGGTTGAGAGTCCGCCTGCCGATGCAGGGGACACGGGTTTGTGCCCTGGTCCGGGAAGATCCCACATGCCGTGGAGCGGCTGGGCCCGTGAGCCATGGCCGCTGAGCCTGCGCGTCCGGAGCCTGTGCTCCGCAACGGGAGAGGCCGCAACAGTGAGAGGCCCGCGTACCGCAAAAAAAAAAAAAAAAAAAAAAAAAATTATATCTCAAAACTTACACAAAAAAATTAACTCAAAATGGATGATAGATTTAAATGTACAATTGTAAAAACATAAAACTTTTAAGACATAACATAGGAAAAAAGATTCTAGACTTAGGGCATTAACCACAATCCATTAATGAAACAATAGATATCTGACTTTATCAAAATTAAAAACCTAATCCAATTAGGAAATGGGAAAAGACATGAAGAGACATTTCATTGAAGAGGATTCATAGATGGTAAGTAAGAACAGGAAAAGATGTTCAACATCATTAGCCATTAGAGAATGGCTAATTTATACCACAATGAGATATCACCACAGACCTTGTAGAACAACTAAAATTATCAAGAATGACTATATACCAAATGCTGGCAAGGATACAGAGAAACTGGCTTTCTCATACATTGCTGGTGAGAAAGTGAAATAGCGGTACCATTCTGGAAAATACTTTGGCACTTTCTTAAAAACAATATTAAACGTACACTTAACATGTGACCAACAATTATACTACTGGGCAGTTATCCCAACAAAATGAAATCTATGTCCACATAAAAACTTACACATGGTTGTTCATAGCAGTTCTATTTGGAGTAGCCAAAGCTAGAAACAACCCATAAGTGAATGGTTAAACATCTGTAATACCCGGACTTCTTTTGTTTTTTAATGCCTTTTTATATTTATTTATTTTTTGGCTGCATTGGGTCTTAGTTGTGGCACGCGGACTCTTTGTTGTAGCACACGGGCTTCTCTCTAGTCGTGGCACACAGGCTTTGTTGCCTCCTGACAAGTTGGATCTTAGTTCCCTGACCAGGGATTAAACAGTGTCCCTTGTATTGCAAGATGGATTCTTAAGCACTGGACCACCAGGGAAGTCCCTGTGATACCTTGGAATTCTACTTAGAAATAAAGTGGACTGAACTGTTGATGCATCCACCAACTTGAAAGTATCTCAAGGGCATTGTGTTGAATGAAAAAAGCCAGTCTCAAAATGGTCAAAGTGTGTGATTCTATTTATATAACATTCTCGAAACAACAAAATTATAGAGATGGCAACAGATTAGTGTTTGCCAAGTTATGAGATGTTGGGGGAAGAGTGTGTGTATGACAATAAAGAGATAATATGAGGGAAACTTTTATGGTGATGGAATAGTTCTGTGTCTTGACATAGTGTGGTGGTGGTTACATGAACATACACATGTAATGAAAAGAAAATTGGACCTACAATCCATTGAAGTCAAATTCCTGGATTTGATATTGAACTATAATTATGCAAAATGTAACACTTGGGGGAAATTGGATGAAGGGTAGAGGAGACCCCTCTGTACAGTTTTACAACTTTCTACAAAACTGCTATTATTTCAAAATAAAAAAGTATATGGGTATACATTATATACATAAATATTATATGTATGTGCATTATATACATATATATGTTATAAATAATATGTATATAATATAAATACATTTTATATATATAATAGATTTAATGGGCCCATGTAAAGTATATTGACTTACCAATTAACATATATGACAATGTGAAAAGAGAGGCTCTTATATATTTTTTATTGTCCAACCAGTGCATGCGAAGATTCTTCATGAATCCACACCCACCTAGAGGTATGGTAATACGTGGAATCTACTTTCCTTACACATGCTTTTACTACAGGACCCCTGTTCATTCCTGAGCTTTCTCCTCTGCTCCTTTGTTTTAAAAATAGGAGTTTTGCATGGGAACCTAATACATAGTTTGTATCTCTAAAACGCTCTGCTTTCAGTGTTGACTTCACCTGATTTCATTTTTGACATGTGCTGCTTCCCTTTATGAGGTTAAGTTGCTGCTGTTTTTCCTTTTGTTCACTGCTATATCCCCTGGTTGTAGAACATATTGAGAAAACACAATAAAATTTTCAGTGACTGGATGCATAAATATGTATCAACTAATTAAGGAATTAGACAAAATTTTTGATAGATTCTAACAAAATGTAAGATGCTTTTTATTGGGTCTCTGGAGGATATACATGTGTCAAAGAAAAACAGAGGTGAATGGCTTCACCACCACTTTTCTTTTTCTTTTAACTTGATTATGTTTTTAAAAAATTTTTCTATTGAAGTATCTTTGACTTACAATGTTGTACAATTTTTTTTTTTTTTTGGCAGTATGCGGGCCTCTCACTGCTGTTGCCTCTCCCGTTGCAGAGCACAGGCTCCGGACGCACAGGCTCAGCGACCATGGCTCACGGCCCTAGCCGCTCTGCGGCATGTGGGATCTTCCCGGACCAGGGCAGGAACCCGTGTCCCCTGCATAGGCAGGCGGACTCTCAACCGCTGTGCCACCAGGGGAAGCCCTGTTGTACACTTTTTAAATTAAGTAATCCATTGATTGATTGAGTCATTGTACATTTGCTTGATTTCTATAATAAACATTTACAGGACAGCTCATATTGTTTAATTAAACAGGAATGTATTTTGAGCATTACAAACTACAAAGAACTACAGTGAGATAAACTTCTAATTCTGGAGTTTGGGAAGAAAAAGTGAGGCTGAAACAAAAGGGATATATATTTTTTAAAAATAAGAATGTAGAGAAATGGGGGGGAAGAAGGAAAAAGAAAAACTGAAATACACGAGGTGTAATGGTAGACACCTGGTCCAATGCCCACCCTCATCTTGGTCATCCATAATAACCCTTACATAATGAACAGCTTGTATGTAACAACATAAGAGATGCATTCTGCAGGACATGATTCAGTACAACAAAAATAAAATAAAGGCACTTAGTTCAATGATGTTCAAGGAGAAACTGACGGTTCTGCATTGTGCCATGTTGTGATATGCTTGTAGCAGGGACAATAAAAAACAGGGAGAAAAGATGAGTAAGAAATGAAGTTAATTAAAAATACATGTCATATCCAGATGAATTGATTTAAATCATCCAAATTGTACAATAACAATTTTAAACATGCAACTATTTATAGAATATTATATTTATTAACCCATCCTAAGAAATCTAACAAAGATGACTTTTCCAATCCAAGGCCAAGGGAAACTTTAACTGTTTTATATTGGTAAAAGGTTGTCATAGAAAATTAAACATGAAACTATAAAATTAATCTTTTCTAAATACCAGAATACCAGAAAACTAAACAAAACAGTAAAGAAAAAACGTAATACTTGAAGGATCAACCAGAAATTAATAAAAATCACTACATTGAGGGGATAGGTGGGAACAGGGTAAAAGAGAGAGAACTAGACATACGATTTACATATTACTTTTTATAGTTTTGGGTTTTGAAGCATGTAACTTATTTATAATTTCAAAAATAAAAATTAAATTATGAAGATGAAATTGGAAAATAAGAGACCTACATGTGTAAAACAGATAATAAAACTACAGAAAAGAAAAATTAACCTAACAAAATTTTTGCTGATTTTTTAAGCATTTAATTTTGAAATCATTTTAGATTTACAGAGAAGTTACAAAATAGTATTTCTTTCCCCCCACTTCCCCTAGTGTTTTCTCATATAATAATCATATATTTACAAAAACTGTTAAAATAATATTGTCAGAATACTATCAACAGTTTTATTCAAATTTCACAGGTTTTTCTATTTATGCCCTTTTTCATAGAATCCAATCTATGATACCCATTGCAGTTTGCCTTCATGACTCTGTATTCAAGGTTAATGTGTGACGGTTTTTTGGTCTTCCCCTGTTTTTCATGACCTTGTCAGTTTTGAAAGGTACTGGTCAGCTATTTTTTTACAATATCCTTCAATTTGGGTTTGTTTAAGGTTTTGTCATGATTCAACTGAGACTATGGATTTTGGGGAAGAACTCACAAACGTCAAGTGCCCTCCTTGCTGTATCAAACAGGGGGTATATGATCTCAGTATGAGTTAATTATGGTGATATTGATATGGAACACTTGGTTAATGTGGTATCTGCCAAGTTTCTCTACTGAAAAAAAAATTTTTTTTCTCTTGCCAGAAGCTATTTGTTACAAGTGAGATACAGTCCACACCCAAGAGGAGTGAATTAAACTTCATTTTTAGAGGGATGGTTGCCAAACAATTAGTGGACATACATTAAAATCAACACATCAATTAATAGATAATTTTAGGGGATATTTGGATTCTATTCAAATAGCATTTTTCTTCGTCATAAAGTTTCCCACACTTTTTATAACATTCATCAGTGCATTTTGCCTGCAGCAGTAATTACAGTGATTTTCTGTATCCCTCACTCATTCTCCATTTATAATTGGAACTTTTTCTCCAGGCAATGCATCCCTTCTCCCCATTCATTTATTTACTTATGCTACCATTTATTTATATCAGCATCAACTCCCTGATACTTGTTTTGTTATTTTGATTATAATTCATTATAATTCTATTATTATTTATATTGCTACTCAGACTGTTCCAATTTCAGCCACTAGGAGCTGTCTCACATGTCTCTCTTCTTTTTTTCTTTCCTACATTCTAGAACTAGATGTGCCAGACTCATATTTTCCTTGCTCATTTGCTAATTAGCCATTTCTCTAAATAGTTCAGTTCCTTTTATTGGTGAATAGTGTTTAGAAACCAAATCTGTGCCCCAAGTTTTGCTCACTACTATTTTGTTATATCTGTTTCTAGACCACCTCTGCAGAGAGATCATGGGTCATTTTACATACATATAACACGCATGTAATTTTAACATGTTATATGTATGTGAAATATAACATGTATGTAAAGCCATGTAGACAGATCTTTATTTATATCTCTATATGTATGTAGAACAAAATAAACTGGAGTGCATGCTGATTTCTGATTCTAATTCAGTACCACATTATTTGTTCTAGCCTCCTCCCCCCTTGTTTATTTATAACTTTTATGTAATAGGATACCTGGCTCCCTTTTTCCATAATTTATTTGATCATTTCTGGTATACATGCAAAGCATTTTCAAAACTTCTAACCCATATCCCTGTGAGAAACAAAGTTATCTATTAAGCAGAGAGTTTATGTACAGTTGTTTTTATTGTCAGTCTTATAGAATACAGTCAAAAGACTCTTTTCCAAAGTTACCAAGCCAGCTCCTTTTTACTTACCTCCCCATGGCACATGTGGATGTGCCATGCATGTACAAAGAGCAGATTCACTTGTCACAGTTCACATTTCATCCTGGGATTCCACAACACCCTGGTTGATTTCTTAAAATTTGCATAAAGTTCACCCTTTTATTGGTTTTAAAAATGTATAGAATCATTTGCCTACCACCTTGGTAACATAAAAATGGTTCATTCAATCACACAAAAATCTCCTTCTGTGATCTCTGTTGAAATCTCTTTCCATTTCCCTGACCCTTGGTGACAACTGATCTTTGTTTCTGTTGGTTATGGTTGTACCTTTCCAGAATACCAGATAAAGGGGATCACAGCACTCAGCTCAATTTATATTTCTCTAAATGACTCACATACTCTACAGCACGAACAGCAAGGCTTTGGAGCTTGCTCTTTCACTTATCAAATGCATTTACCAATATAACTGTGTAGATCAATAAAAATGTCTTTGTCTATTCTTTTTTATTGCTGACTGGTGTTTTGTTGTATGGATGTACCACAGTTTGTATATATGTTCACTCGCTGAAAATCATCTAGGTTGTTTCCAGTTTTGGGTCATTATGAATAAAGTTGTTATAAATGCTTTCAGATAGGTCTTGGTATGCATACGTTTTAGTTCCCTTGGAAAAAAATTCAGGGGTGGGTGACTTCCCTGGTGGCACACTGGTTAAGGGTCCACCTGCCAATGCAGGGGACACGGGTTAGAGCCCTGGTCCGGGAAGATCCCACATGCTGCAGAGCAACTAATCCCGTGTGCCACAACTACTGAGCCTGCACTCTAGAGCCCGTGAGCCACAACGAATGAGCCCATGTGCCACAACTACTGAAGCCCGAGCACCTAGAACCCATGCTCCACAACAACAGAAGCCACCTCAATGAGAAGCCCACACACCGCAACAAAGAGTAGCCCCCACTCGCCACAGCTAGAGAAAGCCCGGGGCGCAGCACTGAAGACCCAACTTAGCCAAAAATAAATAAGTAAATTAATTAAAAAGTAAAAATAAAAAACAATTTAGAAGTGGTATTGCTGGGTCCTATGGTAAGTGTAAGTGTAACTTTATAAGTAATTGTCAAATTATTTTCTAAAATGACAGTGACATTTTCCACTGGAACCAGAAATGAGTAAGAGTTTATGTTGCTCCACATCCTCACCAGCATTTGATGTTGTGAATGTTTTATGTTGTTGTTTCTTTTGCTTTTGCTGCTTTTGGTGTCTATGACATTTACTTGGAATTTAAATTTACATTTCTCTAATGATAAATGGTGCTGAGAATCAATTAGCATAGCTATTTTCCACACAAATTTAATTGTTGGTGAAGTGTTTGTCCAATTTTTAGCGAGTTGTTTACTTTTTTATTGCTGGGATTTAGGTTTTTAAGACAATATTCTAGATATGTCTTTTTTAAGATATAACTTGCAAATGTTTTCTCCCAGTCTTGGCTCTTCTTTTCAACTGTAACAATTTCTTTGAAAGAGTAAAATCTCCTAAATTTGATAAATCCAGCTTGTTATTTTTTTCTCTTATGGATAATGCTTTTGTTGTAATAGCTTATTGTCAAATTCAAGGTCATCAGATTTGCTCTCATAATTTCTTTAGGGTTTCTATAGCTGAATGCTTTGCATTTATGTCTATGATCAATTATGAGTGAAGTTTTGTATAAGATGTGAAATATAAGCCAAAGATGTTTGCTTTATTTATATTTACTCACTTATTGCATATAGATGTCCAATTATTCTAGTAACAGTTGCTGAAAATAGTACATTTTCTCTGTTAAATTGTCTTGGCACCTTTATCATAAATCTGTTCACTATTTTTGTGGGTCAAATTCTGGGCTCCTTATTCTGTTCTACTTAATCTATGGATCTATCCTTTCACCAAAGCCATAATCTTTATTATGGTAGCTTCATATCAATACCTATGGAAGGATAGTGTGGGTCCCGAATACTTGTTTTCCTTTTAGAATTATCTGACTATTTTAGTTTCTTTGCCTTCCCATGTATATTTTAAAATTGGTTGTTAAAATACACACAAAAAATTGTAGGAATTTGAATAGTAGTCTACTACTCCTCTAGATCAAATTGGAGATAATTGACATTTTAACAATATTGTATCTTCTATCTCATAATTATGGTACATTTCTCAATTTTAAAAAATCTTTGCATTCTTTTCAAATATTTTATGGATTGTTAATATTTTTTCTTACAAGTATAGTGAAATCGATAGGTGGAAGCATGTATTTGAGCATGCTTTAAACTACAAATTTAAAAAATAATTATAGGGGCTTCCCTGGTGGCGCAGTGGTTGAGAGTCCGCCTGCCGATGCAGGGGACATGGGTTCGTGCCCCGGTCCGGGAAGATCCCACATGCCGTGGAGCGGCTGGGCCCATGAGCCATGGCCGCTGAGCCTGCGCATCCGGAGCCTGTGCTCCACAACGGGAGAGGCCACAACAGTGAGAGGCCCGCATACTGCAAAAAAAAAAAATAATAAAATAATAATTATAGATAATTCAGGTTACCTATTTCTTCTTGAGTTTCTAACTTGTGTATTTTAAGGATTTCTTCCATTTCATTGAATTTATTGAACTTATGGACATAGAATTGTGTGTAGTATTTAATTCTTACTCTTTGAATATCTGTATGGTTGGTAGTGATATCTTTCTTTTCTTCTTGATATTTGAAATTTGTGTCTTTATCTTTTTTCCTGGTCAACCTTGGTAGAAGTTCATACATTGTATTGATTCTTTCAAACATTTTATCTATTGTTTTGTTTTGAATTTCATGTATTTTTGCTCTTGTTTTTATTGTCTACTTGCTCTGAATTTAATTTGCTTTTCTTTCTCCTATTTCTTAAGGTAAATGCCTAGGTTATTTACTATAAATTGTGTTTTTTTTCTACTATAATAATTTAGTGCATGCAGTTTTCCTCTAAGCACTGCTTTACCTGAAGTTCAAATAATTTGACATGATATATTTTCATTTCATTAAGTTCAAACTAAATTTTATTTCCCTTGAGAGATTCTCTTTGACTTATGAGTTATTTGAAAGTATGTCACTTAATTTCCAACTATTTGGGGATTTTCCAGATATGCTTCTGTTATGATTTCTATTTTAATTCTGTTATGAACTAAAAATTAATTCATATCATTTAATTCCTTTCAGATTTGCTAAGATTTGTTTCATGGCTCACAATATCAACTATATGGATCCATGTTTCTTGTACATTTAAGAAGATTGTATATTTTTCTAGTATTTTTTGATTGTTCTATACCTGGCAATTTTGTCCAGTTCCCTAATGGCTTTGTTTAGGTCTCTATAACCTACTGCATTTCTCCCTAATGGTTCTATCCATTACAGAGAGAAGAGTATAGCAACCTCCAACTATACTGTGCATATGTCTATATCACTTTTCAGATCTATTATAGGAATCATATATGAAGCTTTATTGTTATGTATGTACAACAATTTAGTATTGTCATATATTCTTGAAGAATTGACCTACTTATCAATATGTTCATTTCATGTCATTTACTGTATGAATCCAAGTTTCGGATCTATATTATATTCCTTCTCCCTGTACAACTTCCTTAAGCCTTCTTTGTACAGTAGTCTACTGTCAGTGGATTTCCTAAGATTTTTTTTCTTTATTTGTGTTAGAAAATCTTTATTTTTCCTTAATTTTTTAAGACTACCTTCTTTGGATATATGATTCTGGATTGACAGTGTTTTTTCCTTCAGTACTTAATGTTTTAAAAAATTTCTTCTTACATAAGTTATGACTATAAGTTACTTGTAATTCTTATTCCATCCCACTATAAATAATGAATCCAACTCCATTATATTTCAAGAATTTTTCTTCATTTTCTAGTAGTTTGAATATGTCTATGCAAAAAATATTATTTTGCTTAGTGTTCTATTAACTTTTTGAATTTGTGGTTTAGAATCTACATTAATTTTGCAAAAATTTGGGGATAGTTTAACATTTCTTCTGTTCCATTTTCTTTTCTTCTTTGGGGATGCCAACTACATGGATTTTAGGATGGTTTATATAGCTCTTGTGTACTGCTTTTCACCTATGTTATCTTTACTTTTTGCATTGAGTAATTTCTATTGACCTATCCCTTAATTTCAATGACTCTTTTCTTAGCTGTATTGAATCTATTGATGATTCTGTCAAAACACTATCACATTACAGATTAAAAAAAAATCTTTCTTATAATATCTATCCCTCTTACAAATTTATGTCTTAATTTTGTTCCAATGATGGTGTCATTTCTTCATACTCTGTTTTATCCTGCAGTTTTTTCCTCTAGGTCTATTTTTTTTTAATTATTAAAAGCTGGACATGTGGTAGAGAACATTAGATACCACTATGATTGAAGTTAAGCTAGCCTTTCTTACTCCCAGGGCTTTAATATGGAAATTTATATTAATATTCAGTATAATCAGTAGTTCAGCTGAGTGTAAAATTTGAGATTGATCACATTATCCTAAGTGCATTCCAGGCTTCATATGCTGCTTGTGATTTATTTGTGTTATCTGTGCTCATGATACCCTGTGTTAGTTTGTGGACTAATTTGTCAGAGAATTTGTATCAAAGTTTTCTTCCTTCTTGTCTTTGAGCATCTCTGCTTTGCTTTGGATTTTTCTTTTATATTGCTTCTCAAATAGAATTGACCTGTTGCTTTTCCCAAAGCTGCATTCACAGTAACTTTTTCTTGTTATTTCCTTTATTTCTTGCAAATGTGGTGGTGTGGCACAGAGGAGCATTCTGTGGTATTTTTACCAAGTCTTAAATTAAGGCAAGCACTGTGAAACTTTGGGCTTGTGGCATTTGAGCACGCTCTTACCCCTCCCTCAGTTGGGATGCTGGTCATAGCATATATTCCTGCATTGCCTTGTGGGTAGAGTTTTCTTATTTTTCTTTCCCTATTCACCATACCTTAATGGTGATGTGTTTCCTCTGGATCCCCAAGCTACTATTTTTATTTTAGCTTTCCTCTGCAGAGTAAGGTTTTTGGTTCACAGATAGAAACAAGATTGATCTGGGCTGAAATCCACTCCCAGCCATCATGGTGAGAGAATTTTCTCAAAATTCTTACCAACTTTCCCTTTAAGGGAAAGCCTATGAGAGGATCAAATTCCTCTTTATCCAAGGTCTCCATGTGAGCTAACAATTGGGCTTTAGCAATTTAATAAAAATTTCTAGGGGGATAGCTTCAAGATGGCAGAGGAGTAAGACATGGAGATCACCTTCCTCCCCACAAATATACAAAAAATACATCTACATGTGGAACAGCTTCTAGAGAACACCTACTGAACACTGGCAGAAGATCTAAGAGTTCCAAAAAGGTGAGAAATTCCCCACATAACTTGGTAGGGCAAAAGAAAAAAGAGAGACAAAGAATAGGGATGGGATCTGCACCTCTGGGAGGGAGCTGTGAAGGAAGAAATGTTCCACACACTAGGAAGCCCCTTCACTGGCAGAGATGGGGGGTGAGTGACAGGGAAGTTTTGGAGCCACAGAGGAGAACGCAGCAACAGGGGAGCAGAGAGCAAAGTGGAGAGATTCCCACACAGAGGATCAGTGCCAACCAGTTCTCACCAGCCTGACAGTCTTGTCTGCTCAGCTGCCGGGACAGGTGGGGGTTGGGACCTGAGGCTCTGGCTTCGGAGGTCAGATCCCAGGGAGAAGACTGGGAGTGGCTGCGTGAACACAGCCTGAAGGGGTTAGTGCACCAGAGCTAGCCAGGAGGGAGTCCAGGAAAATGTCTGGAACTGCCTAAGAGGCAAGAGACCATTGTTTCAGGGTGCATGAGGAGAGGGGATTCAGAGCACCACCTAAATGAGCTCCAGAGATGGATGCGAGCTGCGGCTATCAGGGCAGACACCAGAGATGGGGATGAGACATTAAGGCTGCTGCTACAGCCACTAGGAAGCCTGTGTGCAAGGACAGGTCACTATCCACACGACCACTTCCCCCCGGAAGTCTGCAGCCCACCACTGTCAGGGTCCTGGGATCCAAGGACAACTTCCCTGGGAGAACACATGGCGTGCCTCAGGCTATTACAACATCACACTGGCCTCTGCTGCTGCAGGCTCACCCTGCATTCTGTACCCTTCCCTCCCCATGGCCTGAGTGAGCCAGAGCCCCATAATCAGCTGCTACTTTAATTCAGTCCTGACTGGGAGGGGAAAAGACGCCCTCAGGTGACCTACATGCAGCGGTGGGGCCAAATACAAAGCTGGACCCCAGGAGCTGTGCGAACAAAGAAGGGAAAGGGAAATCTCTCCCAGCAGCCTCAGGAGCAGCAGATTAAATTTCCACAATCAACTTGATGTACCTGCAACTGTGGAATACCTGAGTAGACAACGAAACATCCCAAAATTGAGGTGGTGGACTTTGGGATCAACTGTAGACTTGGGGTTTGTTTTCTGAGTCTAATTTGTTTCTGTTTTATGTTTATCTTAGTTTAGTATTTAGAGCTTATTATCATTGTTAGGTGTGTTTATTGATTTGGTTGCTCTCTTCCTTTTTTTAAATATATATATATATAAAATTTCATTTTTCTCCTTCTGTGAGTGTGTATGTGTATGCTTCTTTGTGTGATTTTGTCTGTATAGATTTGCTTTTACCATTTGTCCTAGGGTTCAATCTATCTGCTTTTTTTTGTTTGTATAGTTTTCAGTGCTTGTTATTATTGTTGGATTTGTCTTTTGGTTTGGTTGCTCTATTTCTTTTTTTTTTTTTTTACTACTTTTGTATTTTTTGATTTTTAATAATATTAAAATTTTTTTTATTTTAATAATTTATTATATTTATTTATTTATCTTTCTTTCTTTCTTTTTATTTTTTTCTCCCTTTTCTTCTGAGCTGGGTGGCTGACAGAGTCTCAGAGTCTTGGTGCTCCAGGAGGGAGAGCCGAGTTCAGGACATTGATCCACCAGTGACCTCCTGGCCGCATGTAATATGAACTGGCAAAAGCTCTCTCAGAGATCTCCATCTCAATGTTAAGACCCAACTCCACTTGACAACCAGCAAGCTACAGTGCTGGATATCTTATGTCAAACAGCTAGCAAGAGAGAAACACAACCCTGTCCATTAGCAGAGAGGCTGCCTAAAATCATCATAAATTCAGATACCACAAAACACACCACTGGACCTGGTTCGGCCCACCAGAAAGCCAAGATCCAGCCTCATCCACCAGAACACAGGCATCAGTCCCCTCCACCAGGAAGCCTACACAACCCACTGAACACACCTTACCCACTGGGGGTATACACCAAAAACAACAGGAATGGCGAACACAAAGCCTGTGAAAGGAGACTCAAACACATTAAGTTAACCAAAATGAGACAACAGAGAAATACAAAGCAGATGAAGGAGCAAGATAAAAATCTACCAGACCAAACAAGTGAAGAAGAAATAAGCAGTCTACCTGATAAAGAATTCAGAGCAATGATATTAAAGATGACCCAAAATCTTGGAAATAGAATGGTGAAAATACAAGAAATGTTTAACAAGGAACTAGAAGAACTAAAGAGCAAACAAACAATGATGAACAACACAATAAATGAAATAAAAAATTCTCTAGAAGCAATCAATAGCTGAATAACAGAGGCAGAAGAATGGATAAGTGACCTGGAAGATAAGAGAGTGGAAATAACTACTGCAGAGCAGAATAAAGAAAAAAGAATGAAAAGAATTGAAGACAGTCTCAGAAACTTCTCAGAAAACATTAAACACACCAACATTGGAATTATAGGGGACCCAGAAGAGGAAGAGAAAAAGAAAGGGACTGAGAAAATATTTGAAGAGATTATAGTTGAAAACTTCCCTAATATGGGAAAAGAAATAGTTAATCAAGTCCAGGAAGTGCAGAGAGTCCTATACAGGATAAATCCAAGGAGAAACATGCTAAGACACATATTAATCAAACTATCAAAAATTAAATAAAAGAAAACATATTAAAAGCAGCAAGGAAAAAACAACAAAAAACATAAAAGGGAATCCCCATGATGCTAACAGCTGATCTTTCAGCAGAAACTCTGCAAGCCAGAAGGGAGTGGCAGGACATATTTAAAGTGATGAAAGAGGAAAACATACAAGCAATGTTACTCTACCCAGCAAGGATCTCATTCAGATTCGATAGAAAAATTAAAAACTTTACAGACAAGCAAAAGCTAAGAGAGTACAGAACTACCAAACCAGCTTTACAACAAATGCTAAAGGAACTTTTCTAGGCAGGAGACACAAGAGAAGGAAAAGGCCTACAATAACAAACTCAAAACAGTTAAGAAAATGAGAATAGGACTATATATATGGATAACTACATTAAATGTCAATGGATTAAATGCTCCAACCAAAAGACATAGACTGGCTTAATGGTTACAAAAACAAGACCTGTATATATGCTCTCTACAAGAGACCCACTTCAGACTTCGGGACACATACAGACTGAAAATGAGGGGATGGAAAAAGATATACCATAAACATGGAAATCAAAAGAAAGCTGGAGTAGCAATTCTCATATCAGACAAAATAGACTTTAAAATAAAGACTATTACAAGAGACAAAAAAGGACACTACATAATGATCAAGGGATCAATCCAAGAAGAAGATATAAAAATTGTAAATATTTATTCACCTACCATAGGAGTACCACAATACATAAGGCAAAAGCTAACAACCATAAGTGGGGAAATCGACAGTAACATAATCATAGTAGGAGACTTTAACATCCTACTTTCACCAATGGACAGATCATCCAAAATGAAAATAAATAAGGAAACACAAGCTTTAAGTGACACATGAAACAAGATGGACTTATTGATATTTATAGGACATTCTGCCCAAAAACAACAGAATACACTATCAAGTGCTCATGGAACATTCTCCAGGATAAATCATATCTCGGGTTACAAATCAAGCCTTGATTAATTTAAGAAAACTGAAATCATATCAAGTGTCTTTTCTGAATACAATGCTATAAGACTAGATATCAATTACAAGAAAAAAATCTGTAGGAAATGCAAGCACATGGAGGCTAAATAATATGCTACTAAATAACCAAGAGGTTACTGAAGAAATCAAAGAGGAAATCAAAAAACACCTAGAAACAAATGACAATGAAAACACAATGATCCAAAACCTATGGGATGCAGCAAAAGAAGTTCTAAGAGAGAACTTTTTTGCAATACAATCCTAGCTCAAGAAACAGGAAACATCTCAAATAAACAACCTAACCTTACATCTAAAGCAATTAGAGAACAAAGAACAAAAACAACACCCCCAAAGTTAGCAGAAGGAAAGAAATCATAAAGATCACATGAGAAATAAATGAAAAAGAAATGAAGGAAACAACAGCAATGATCAAAAAAAACTAAGAGGTGGTTCTTTGAGAAGATAAACAAAATTGATAAACCATTAGCCAGATTTATCAAGAAAAAAGGGAGAAGACTCAAATCCACAGAATTAGAAATGAAAAAGCAGAAGTAACAACTGACATGGCAGAAATACAAAGGATCATGAGAGATTACTACGAGCAACTATATGCCAATAAAAACGACAACCTGGAAGAAATGGACAAATTCTTAGAAAAGAACAAACTGCCGAGACGGAAGCAGGAAGAAATAGAAAATATAAACAAAACAAGCACAAGCACTGAAATTGAGACTGTGATTAAAAATTTTCCAACAAACAAAAGCCCAGGACAAGATGGCTTCACAGGTGAATTCTATCAAACATTTAGAGAAGAACTAACACCTATCCTTCTCAAACTCTTCCAAATATAGCAGAGGGAGGAACACTCCCAAACTCATTCTATGAAGCCACCATCACCCTGATACCAAAACCAGACAATGATATCACAAAAAAAGAAAACTACAGGTCAATATCCCTGATGAACATAGAGGCAAAAATCCTCAGAAAAATACTAGCAAACAGAATCCAACAGCACATTAAAAAGATCATACACCATGATCAAGTGGGGTTTATCCCAGGAATGCAAGTATTCTTCAACATATGCAAATCAATCAATGTGAGAAACTATGTTATAAAATTGAAGGAGAAAAACGATATGATCATCTCAGTAGCTGCAGAAAATGCTTTTGACAAAATTCAACACTGATTTATGATAAAAACCCTCCAGAAAGTAGGCATAGAGGGAACTTATCTCAATATAATAAATTCCATCTATGAGAAACCCACAGCCAACATTGTTCTCAATGGTGAAAAACTGAAACCGTTTCCTCTAAGATCAGGAAAAGGCTAGGTTGCCCACTCTCACTGCTATTATTGAAGATAGACTTGGAAGTTGTAGCCACAGCAATCAGAGTAGAGAAAGAAATAAATGGAATCCAAACTGGATAGGAAGAAGTAACACTGTCATTGCTTGCAGATGACAAGATATTATACATAGAGAATCCCATAGATGCTACCAGAAAACTACAAGAGCTAATCAATGAATTTGGTAAATTAGCAGGATGCAAAATTAATGCACAGAAATCTCTTGCATTCTTACACACTAATGATGAAAAATCTGAAAGTGAAATTTAGGAAACACTTCCATTTACCCCTGCAACTAAAAGAATATAATACCTAAGAATAAACCTACCTAAGGAGATCAAAGACCTGTATGCAGAAAATTATAAGACACTGATGAAAGAAATTAAAGATGATACAAACAAATGGAAAGATATACCATGTTCTGGCATTGGAAGAGTCATCATTGTGAAAATGACTATACCACCCAAAACAATCTACAGATTCAATGCAATGTCTACCAAACTACCAATGGCATTTTTCACAGAACTTGAACAAAAAATTTCACAATTTGTATGGAAACAAAAAAGACCCCAAATAGCTAAAGCAATCTTGAGAAAGAAAAACGGAGCTGGAGATATTAGGCTTCCTGACATCAGACTATACTACAAAGCTACAGTAATCAAGACAGTATGGTACTGGCACAAAAACAGAAATATAGATCAATGGAACAGCATAGAAAGCCCAGAGATAAATCCACACACATATGGTCACCTTATCTTTGATAAAGGAGGCAACAATATACAATGGAGAAACGACAGCCTCTTTAATAAATGGTGCTGGGAAAACTGGAAGCTACATGGAAAATAATGAAATTAGGACATTCCCTAACACCATACACAAAAATAAACTCAAAATGGATTAAAGACCTCAATGTAAGATCAGACACTATAAATCTCTTAGAGTAAAACATAGGCAGAACATTCTGTGACATAAATCACTGCAAGATCCTTTTTGATCCACCTCCTAGAGAAATGGAAATAAAAGCAAAAATAAACAAATGGGACCTAACGAAACTTAAAAGATTTGCACAGCAAACCACAAACAAGATGAAAAGACAACAATCAGAATGGGAGAAAATATGTACAAAATAAATAACTGAGAAAAAATTAATCTCCAAAATATAGAGGCAGCTCATGCAGCTCTATAGCAAAAAAACAAACAACCCAATCCCAAATGGTCAGAAGATCTAAACAGACATTTCTCTGGAGAAGATATACAGATTGCCAACAAACAAATGAAAGAATGCTCAACATCTCTAATCATTAGAGAAATGCTAAAGCTACACTGAGGTATCACCTCACACCAGTCAGAATGGTCATCATCAAAAAATCTACAAACAATAAATGCTGGAGAGGGTGTGGAGAAAAGGGAACCCTCTTGCACTGTTGGTGGGAATTTAAATTGATACAGCCACTATGGAGAACAGTATGGAGGTTCCTTAAAAAACTATAAATAGAACTTCCATATGACCCAGCAATCCCTCTATTGGTCATATAGCATTAGAAAACCATAATTCAAAGAGTCATGTACACATGTTCATTGCAGCTCTATTTACAATAGCCAGGACATGGGAGCAACCTAAGTGTCCATCGACAGATGAATGGATAAAGAAGATGTGGCACATATATACAATGGAATATTACTCAGCCATAAAAAGAAATGAAATTGAGTTATTTGTAGTGAGGTGGCTGGACCTAGAGACTGTCATATGGAGTGAAATAAGTCAGAAAGAGAAAAACAAATACCGTATGCTAACATATATATGGAATCTAAAAAAAAAATGGTTTTGAAGAACCTAGGGGCAGGACAGGAATAAAGATGCAGACGTAGAGAATGGACTTGAGGACACGGGGAGGGGGAAGTATAAGCTGCGAAGTGAGTGACATACACATATATACACTACCAAATGTAAAATAGATAGCTAGTGGGAAGCAGCCTCATAGCACAGTGAGATCAGCTCAGTGTTTTATGTCCACCTAGAGGGGTGGGATACAGAGGGTGTGAGGGAGACACAAGTGGGAGGATATATGGGGATACATGTATTTGTATAGGTGATTCACTTTGTTATAAATCAGGGACTAACACACCATTGTAAAGCACTTATAGTCCAATAAAGGTGTTTAAAAAACAAATTCTAGCTTAATCTCCTTATTAGCTTGCATAGTCTGGCAGCATCTGTCCAAGCAAGCAAATTCTCAGGTCCTGTATCTCCCTGCAGGTTCCTATCTCTTCCCAGATTTCATGTTAGTTGTTTACCCTTCAACCTTACTTTTCTGATGGATTCCAGAAGTGGAATTATTTGCACTTTGTCCAGCTTTTTTCTTATTTTAAAGGTGACAGCAATGCTTTTGCTTGCCTTCTCTACATCTCTGAGGTGAAAACTTCCTCTCAACTAATTTTTTAAAATGGCATAATGATTTCATATCCTTAGTAGGATGTACTCTAAGGACAAACATAACTATGAAGAAATCTTAAACTTCAATTAGTTGGTTTATTTGTAAAAGTGATACTGGTATTGTAATTCTGTAATTATTTTATGAACATTGTAATATGAAATAGGTTGGTAAATATATTAATATTCATAGGAACAAAGGTTTCCTCTGTAAGAGAAAATTAAAAAGTGAAGAAATGTAAATCTGAATTAGAAATGCCAAAATGAACTCAAATATTTATAAGTATAAAAATACATATTTTTTTCTCCTTCTATCCAATGAAACGTTAGAATATTCACATAACACAGATGTTTGTTCTAAGTATCATTTCCTTCTAAAAGTTACTGAGCCATTACAAAAGTAGGTCATTTTGAGTATGGGACAGGAAAAATATAGTACCAGCTTCAAGCTCCTTGTTTGGCCATAAAGCAAGCAGGTACACAAACACTAATGAGGTTATACCTAAAAGGAAAATATGCTGTAAAAAGAAAACCATCATTTTGTAACCACTAAAGTAATACTTAGACAAGAATCTTCATGCATGTAAAATCACTTGTTTAAAATAGGTAGAGAACAAGACAATTATGTTATCTAAAAAATATCATCCCATAAACTGCTTACAAGTTGTGCTTATGAAGGGACAGTATACCTTTAAAATGGAGATATCTGGTGTTTACCAGCTTAACCAATTTATCAAATTTAGCATCACCAGTTTTGGGACAATCTGAAATCATGTCTCCTGACACAATGCAAAAAGTGTACTCTACATCAAACAGAAAACTCTACATAATTTTCTTGCCAAAAAAATGTTTAATATAAAACTAACCTTGAGTAAATAATCTGACAAATTCAGAATATGACTGATTACACAGAATAATGGGCTTTGAAACTTCAAAAGAGTCACATAATGAGAAGCATAGGGAATGTTCTAGAATTAAAGAGATTAGAGACAATCATCAAATACAACATATAATCCTTTATTGAATACTGAATTTTAAAAAAAGACAATGAAATTCACTTTCAGAGTAAATGAGGAAATGCGAATGTGGAATTTATATTTGGTGAGAACAGAATTTAATTGAAATGTTAGTGGTGTGATGATGTTACTGTGGTTATGTAGGAAGTTATTCTTAAAAGGAACACATGGAAGTATAAAAGGTAAAATGTAATATCTGCAACTTAAAATATAACACTAAATACATGCATGCACATGTGTGCATGCAAATTATATGTGAATAGAGGGGGAAGAAAATTAAATGTGTTGAAAGTTTGCAATTCATGAATCTAGGTTAAAGGTAAATGGGTTTTCATTGTCCTACTGTTCAGAATTTTTAAAAATAATTTTATTTTATAGTGGAGTATAGTTGACTAACAGTGATGTGCTAGTTACAGGTGTACAGCAAAGTGATTCAGTTGTACCCATACAAGTATCCATTCTTTTTGCATTAATAAATATTTCCAAAAATGTTTGCAAGATAAAAATCTTAAAAATTTACATCAATGAAAATAAAATGACAAGTAATATGATTAAATGGTAAATAAGTGGTAAAGAAAATACCAATTTTTCCACAAAGGAAGTGATCATGGAACCTCCAAAGTAGATGAAAATTGGCATAAATATTTATATATGTTCAAAGTGTTGGGTGTATCTACTTTTGTATTTGTATAATCAAAACAATGCATGCACATGTTTACAAAACTAACATTTAAAATGTCTTCTGATGTTTTTCCATCTCTCCCCACCTTAGCCTCACTCTCCAGAAGCAATTTCTTTTACCGATTTCTGTTTTATTTTTTCACCTGCTGTTTCTACAGTGACCACTCCCCCCAGCATATGAATTCTTTTTTTCTGTTTAATGCTCTAGGTAAATGCACAAATCAGAGGCTGTTAAAAAAAAAATCCTAAATTTCTTATGAATTACAGCCACTGCATTAATCAGCAAGATTTAAAAAGTATGATCATTCTTATTTGCAGTAGTGTATAACCAGAGGACTCAATGTTAGAAGATGCAAGCAAGTTAACATGCAAGAAAAACAATACAAAAGCTGTCTGACTAGGAGAAAATTAGCCATACACTGAAGTGGGTATAATACTAGTTGTTTCTCAGAACAGGTGCTCCAAAAATTATTTACTGATTCACTGGTAAAAAGGTGCAGCACAAATTCAAGGTGTCAATAAAATTAATAGATAATACGAAAATATTATTAGCAATGACTGCTTCACTCCGTAACCAATTTCCCTTCTCTGTTCTATTCAAGCTCCTTCAAATAATGTTCAAAGGTTCTCTACTCAATAACACACACTGACCTTGGTTTCTGAGCCTAGATCCAAAGAACAAGTTTTACCAGGATTATCATTTCTCTATGCATTTATTAGGAGTATAATTTTGACCTTACTAATTGTCAGGTATTGACAGACAGTCATTCTCTGTGTGTGGTCACTGAGATGACCTGGGAAATTTTCAGAAATGTAAATTCTACAGTCCCTTTGTCCCATACCTACTGAATGAGAAACTCTGGAGGTGGGGCCCAGCAACCTAAGCCTTATTAAGCCATTCATGTAACTGTTGGATAAAATAAAATTTTAGAAGCACATTGATAGGGTAAAGAAGGTGACATATGTATATATATATATGATAATATTTGTTCTTTGTGACTTACAGTTAAGTATAGGAAAGTGTAAGGAAAACAAATGCAAAATAAAAATAAAATGTTTCCAGAGTGAGAGTCATGAGATATGTAATATAATAAATACATGCTGTTACAACATAGACTATTATATATTATAAAATCCACACATATGGATTCTAAGGTACATATCTTGTGTGTGTGTGTGTGTGTGTGTGTGTGTGTGTGCTTCACAAACATAATTTTTTATTTGCTATGTGGAATAAAGACTGGGGAAGGGAGACACAAAAGTTAGAGACACCACTTAAGAGGGTATTTTATTACAAAGGTACAAAATAACAGGAGAAGGCAGTTACAGAGTTAATTAGGAGAGAAAGCCAATTCAGGAAATTGTGTTTCTTTCTAACTGATAGAATTCCAAGAATTGTGTTTTCTTTTTTAAACATCTTTATTGGAGTATAATTGCTTTACAATGTTGTGTTAGTTTCTGCTGTAAAACAAAGTGAATCAGCTATATGTATACATGTAATCCCATATCCCCTCCCTCTTGCATCTCCCACTTACCCTCCCTATCCCATCCCTCTAGGTGGTCACATGCAGCAGTTGATCTCCCTGTGCTATGCAGCTCCTTCCCACTAGCTAGCTATTTTACATTTGGTAGTGTATATATGTCAATGTTACTCTCTCACTTGTCCAGGTTACCCTCCCCCCTCCCTGTGTCTTCAAGCCCAGTCTCTACATCTGCATCTTTATTCCTGTCCTGCCCTTAGGTTCATCAGAACCATTTTTTTCCTTTAGATTCCATATATATGTGTTACCATACAGCACTTTTTTTTCTCTATCTGACTTACTTCCCTCTGTATGACTGACACTAGGTCCATCCACTTCACTACAAGTAACTCAATTTCATTTCTTTTTATGGCTGAGTAATATTCCATTGTATATATGTGCTACACCTTCTTTCTCCATTCATCTGTCGATGGACACTTAGGTTGCTTCCCTGTCCTGGCTATTGTAAATAGTGCTGCAGTGAACATTGTGGTACATGTCTCTTTATGAATTATGGTTCTCTCAGGGTATATGGCCAGTAGTGGGATTGCTGGGTCATATGGAATTTCTATTTTCAGTTATTTAAGGAACATCCATACTGTTCTCCATAGTTGCTGTACCAATTTATATTCCCACCAAGAGTGAAAGAGGGTTCCCTTTTCTCCACACCCTCTCCAGCATTTATTGTTTGTAGATTTTTTGATGATGGCCATTCTGACCGGGGTGAGGTGATACCTCACTGTAGTTTTGATTTGCATTTCTCTAATAATTAGTGATGTTGAGCATCCTTTCATGTGTTTGTTGGCAATCTGTATATCTTCTTTGGAGAAATGTCTGTTTAGGTCTTCTGCCCATTTTTGCATTGGGTTTTTGGTTTTTTGATATTGAGCTGCATGAGCTGCTTGTAAATTTTGGAGATTAATCTTTTGTCAGTCGCTTCATTTGCAAATATTTTCTCCCATTCTGAGGGTTGTCTTTTTGTCTTGTTATGGTTTCCTTTGCTGTGCAAAACTTTTAAGTTTCATAAGGTCCCATTTGTTTATTTTTGTTTTTATTTCCATTTCTCTAGGAGGTGGGTCGAAAAGGATCTTACTGTGATTTATGTCATAGAGTGTTCTATGTTTTCCTCTAAGAGTTTTATAATGTCTGGCCTTACATTGAGATCTTTAATCCATTTTGAGTTTATTTTTGTGCATGGTGTTAGGGAGCATTGTAATTTCATTATTTTACATGTAGCTGTCCAGTTTTCCCAGCACCACTTATTGAAAAGGCTGTCTTTTCTCCATTGTATATCCTTGCCTCTTTATCAAATATAAGGTGACCATATGTGTATGGGTTTATCTTTGTCCTTTCTATCCTGTTCGATTGATCAGTAATTCTGTTTTTGTGCCAGTACCATACTGTCTTGATTACTGTAGCTTTGTAGTATAGTCTGAAGTACAGGAGCCTGATTCCTCCAGCTACGTTTTTCTTTCTCGAGATTGCTTTGGCTATTTGGGTTCTTTTGTGTTTCCATAAAAACTGTGAAAATTTTTGTTCTAGTTCTATGAAAGATGCCAGTGGTAGTTTGATAGGGATTGCATTGAATCTGTAGATTGCTTTGGGTAGTATAGTCATCTTCACAATGTTGATTCTTCCAATCCAAGAGCATGGTATATCTCTCCATCTGTTTGTATCGTCTTTAATTTCTTTCATCACTGTCTTATTTTTCTGCATACAGGTCTTTTGTTTCCTTAGGTAGGTTTATTCCTAGGCTTTTTATTCTTTTTGTTGCAGTGGTAAAGAGGAATGTTTCCTTAATTTTTCTTTCATTTTATTCATCATTATTGTATAGGAATGCAAGAGAGTTCTGTACATTAATTTTGCATCCTGTTACTTTACGAAATTCATTGATTAGCTCTAGTAGTTTTCTGTAGCATCTTTATGGTTTTCCACGTAGAGTAGCATGTCATTTGCAAACAATGACAGTTTTACTCCTTTCTGATTTGGATTCCTTTTGTTTCTTTTTCTCCTCTGATTGCTGTGGCTAAAACTTCCAAAACTATGTTGAATAATAGCAGTGAGAGTGGGCAAACTTGTCTTGTTCCCGATCTTAGAGGTAATGGTTTAAGTTTTTCACCACTGAGAACAATGTTAGCTGTGGGTTGTCATATATGGCTTTTATTATGTTGAGGTAGGTTCCCTCTATGCCTACTTTCTTGAGGGTTTTTTATCATAAATGGGTGTTGAATTTGTCGAAAGCTTTTTCTACATCTATTGAGATGATCATATACTTTTTATCCTTCAATTTGTTAATATGATATATCACATTGATTGATTTGCTTACATTGAAGAATCCTTGCATTCCTGGAATAAACCCCACTTGATCATGGTGTACGACCCTTTTAATGTGCTGTTGGATTCTCTTTGCTAGTATTTTGTTGAGCATTTTTGCATCTATGTTCATCAGTGATATTGGCCTGTAGTTTTCTTTTTTTGTGACCACTTTGTCTGGTTTTGGTATCAAGATGATGGTGGTCATGTGGAATCAGTTTGGGAGTGTTCTTCCCTCTGCTATACTTTGGAAGAGTTTGAGAAGGATAAGTGTTAGTTCTTCTCTAAATGTTTGATAGAATTCGCCTGTGAAGCCATCTTGTCCTGGGCTTTTGTTTGTTGGAAACTTTTTAATCACAGTCTCCATTTCAGTGCTAGTGATTGTTCTGTTTATATTTTCCTTTTCTTCCTGGTTCAGTCTCAGCAGTTTGTGCTTTTCTAAGAATTTGTGCATTTCTTCCAGGTTGTCATTTTTATTGGCATATAGTTGCTTGTAGTAATCTCTCATGATCCTTTGTATTTCTGCAATGTCAGTTGTTACTTCTGCTTTTTCATTTCTAATTCTGTGGATTTGAGTCTTCTCCTTTTTTTCTTGATAAATCTGGCTAATGGTTTATCAATTTTGTGTATCTTCTCAAAGAACCACCTGTTAGTTTTTTTCATCTTTGCTGTTGTTTCCTTCATTTCTTTTTCATCTATTTCTCATCTGATCTTTATGATTTCTTTCTTTCTGCTATATGTGGGGTTTTTTGTTGTTGTTGTTCTTTTTTCTCTAATTGCTTTAGGTGTAAGGTTAGGTTGTTTATTTGAGATGTTCCTTTTTCCTTGAGCTAGTATTGTATTGCTATAAATTTCCCTCTTAGAACTGCTTTTGCTGCATCCCATAGGTTTTGAATCATTGTGTTTTCAATGTCATTTGTTTCTAGGTATTTTTTGATTTCCTCTTTGATTTCTTCAGCTACCTCTTGGCTGTTTAGTAGTGTACTGTTTAGCCTCCATGTGTTTGCATTTTTTACAGATTTTTTTCTTGTAATTGATATCTAGTCTCATAGCATTGTGATCGGAAAAGGTACTTGATATGATTTCAATTTCCTTAAATTTATCAAAGCTTGTTTTGTGACCCAAGATATGGTCTATCCTGGAGAATGTTCCATGAGCCCTTGAGAAGAAATTGCATTCTGTTGTTTTGGATGGAATGTTCTATAAATATCTATTAAGTCCATCTTTTTTAATGTGTCACTTAATGATTGTGTTTCCTTATTTATTTTCATTTTGGATGATCTGTCCATGGGTGAAAGTGAGATGTTAAAAGTCCCCTACTCTGATTGTGTTGCTGTCAATTTCCCCTTTTATGGCTGTTAGCATTTGCCTTATGTATTGTGGTTCTCCTATGGTGGGTGCATAAATTTTTACAATTGTTATATCTTCTTCTTGGATTGATCCCTTGATCATTATGTAGTGTCCTTCTTTGTATCCTGTAATAGTCTTTATTTTAATGTCTATTTTGTCTGATATGAGAATTGCTACTCCAGCTTTCTTTTGAGTTCCATTTGCATGGAATATCTTTTTCCATGCCCTTAGTTTCAGTCCGTATGTGTCCCTACGTCTGAAGTGGGTTTGTTGTAGACAGCATATATATGGATCTTGTTTTTGTATCCATTCAGCCAGTCTATATCTTTTGGTTGGAGCATTTAATCCATTTACATTTAAGGTAATTATTTATTTATTTATTTATTTATTTGTGGTATGTGGGCCTCTCTCTGTTGTGGCCTCTCCCATTGTGGAGCACAGGCTCCGGATATGCAGGCTCAGTGGCCATGGCTCATGGTCCTAGCCACTCCATGGCATGTGGGATCTTCCCGGACTGGGGCACAAACCTGTGTCCACTGCATCAGCAGGCAGACTCTCAACCACTGTGCCACCAGGGAAGCCCTTAAGATAATTATTGATATGTATGTTCCTTTTACCATTTTCTTAATTGCTTTGGGTTTGTTTTTGTAGGTCTTTTTCTTCTCTTCTCTTTCCTGCCTAGAGAAGTTCCCTTAGCATTTGTTGTGAAGCTGCATCTTAAATAGAAATAAATGGTCAATTCTAGCCAGAAATAAAGAGGAGTTCTTCACGAAAAAGATAATAATTATGAATCAAAATCACGACCTGGAATTTGCCACATCTGGAATCTAGTAAACTATGCAATTTTTTTTTATTCTGCCAATTAGCTAAACATTGAATCCAGGCCTCAGGACTCACTTTTTCCCAAGCAGCATAATTAAGTTGTGAAACCTTTCTGCTCTTCTTGGTTTCCTCTGGAATCAAAGCCTTATTCTGACCTCAGTTGGTGATGGGGAGTCCCTGCCCTCTTGTTTCTCCTGTGCCTACCATATTTCTTCTGTGGATTCCCACCTGGATCCTACTATATGTGGAAAATGGTGACCAGTGTTCACTGCCCAAGATGTTCTCACTATTCAGTTTCCCAATGCTGGGATCCTCCAACGACTTGAATTCCTTTAAATGTCCTACTTTGACATAGAATTGAAAGAGCTGCCTCTATACACCCTGCCCAACCTCCCCACAACATACCTGAGTTTTGATTACTAGTAAATGTTAAACTAAGAATGGAATCCAGAAATGTGACTTCCAGACTAATGTTCCTTCTCTACTTTTCTTGTAACTTCTGATGACTTTTTAGTTATCACCTTTTAATCCCTCTTCCTTTCTCTATTGTTCTGTCCTCTGTATATAATATATGATGTAGTTAAAATATTTATTACAGTATGCATAATATATTTTATATATGAATGTGGGTAAATAATTATCTGTATACACTTAAATGCACCCATTTTATTTTTAAGTGAATCCACACATGTATTAGTCAGGGCTCTCCAGAGAAGAAACAGAATTACTTATATTTAATTATTTACATTTAAAAAAAAATTAGACCCTTTATTTTTGGATTGTCACCAAAATCATTTTGGCTTGGAGACACACTGTGAAGTTTCAGAGGAAAAGTGGGCTAGTAGGAGACAGGAGAATGTCTATCAGCTGCACCAACCATTTCCTTATAGGGAGGAAAATCAGCCACACAAAGAATAAAATTGGTTTTGTTGTGCTGGATAAACAAAAGGAAGGGGTGGTCTTCACAGAACCTGGGGATCATTCTTACAGGTGGCATCATCATGATGGCAGCAGTGGTGGCCATTATCTCCTTGCCTTCTTCATTGACATCTACGAAGGAACTGTGCAGGACCTTGGACAGAAAGAGGTCTCGCTTGGATGACACTCCAGAAGAGTTGCCCTGGCCTGCTCCAAGGCATCCATCATTCCCATACTGCAAAGAGCATCCTGCCTGTCCTATTTCTCCACCAGTTTAAATCTCAGGAGGAAACCTTCCACCTCTTCTTCATTCATCATGTCTAGTTTTGTCCATTCTATGATTTTCTCATAAGTAAGTTATATTTCCACCCTTTTCTAACTGGTCTTTTCATCTGGAAGCATGATGAACATATTCAGCTACTTGCCAATATGGGGAAGCACCAAAATTTTGGTGAATAGTTCTCCTATATAGGTCTTTTTAAAGGTATATTCCTTAAACATCATTTGCACAGGCTTGTCGTCATTCTTGCTGAGTTTCCATTGTCTTTCTTTAGTCTACACTTTGTTAAGTTGATGAGCCCAGTTTCCTTTGAATTAGATGGCATTCACAGGAATCAGATAAGTCACTGAATTAACTGAATTTGGAGACAGCAACTCTATAATTTTAACTTTTAACTTTTGGCTACCCAGGTGTTTATGTGGTTTCTGGACTCCTCTAAAATGTTGCTCAAGTCGACTCTTCCACCTCTGCTTGGTAGAATTTGCAACAGGAAACTCTGAAAGATGAGAGGAAATCACAGGCCTTTTCTCCAAGGAGACTGTTGGCTGTTCTAAGCAAGTAGCGTGTGCCAGTTCTGTTAAACTTGGTGAGGAGTAACTTGAAACCCTGGTGAGCATCTTCACCTCTGCCTCTGCTTTTACTTAAAGAAATGCCTGGGACACCTGGGCTGTGGTTTTTCCACTTGCTCCCATGAAAACTATGACCAGGGCAGAGAAGATGCTCATGGGGTAGAAAAACATGTTTCTCAATATCCGTACAAGTCAGAAGTATATTATAATATACTTGTGTATAACATAATTACATACATATATATTTACATATATATATATATATGTGTGTGTGTGTGTATATATATATATATATATATATATATATATATATATATATCTCCTTTGGAATAAGGAATTGACTCATATGATTATGGAAACTGAGAAGTCTCAAGATCTGCAGTCAGCAAGTTAGAGAACTAGGAGAGCTGATGGTGTAGCTCCAGTCTGAAAGCCAACAGGCTGGAGACCCCACAAGAGAGCATCCAATGTTTCAGTTCCAGGGCAACGCCAGGAAATGACTGATTTCCCAGTGAAGGCATTCAGGCAGGAGGAGTTTTCCTTACTCAGACATCTTGTCCTATTCAGGTCTTGTTACTTAGTAAGAGGCTCACTCAAAACGGAAAGGCCAATCTCCTTTACTTAGAGCACTGATTGAAATGCTAATCTCATCCGGAAACACCTTCAGAGACACATCCAGAGTAATGTTTGACCAATTGTCTGGGCACCCTGTGGCTCAGTCAAGTTGACATATAAATTTAGCCATCACAACACATAATTAAATACAATTAATCTTTGTATTCAAATATTTGCCAAGAATGCCATTACCTTTATTTTAAAAAATCTTTATAAGCAGATATTATCATTTGAACTAGAAACTTGCATACATTGCAGAGAAGAAAATCCTCCACTTCCTGTTCATGTTCCAGGATAAGATGCTTATTTTACATGATTGAAAATTGAAAAAAAGATTCTGGAAGTGGGTCAGTAGAAAATCAGAAAGCCTCTTAAAGGTAAACTCATTTAAAAGTGGGCTAATCATGGTCTTATGGGTCCTCCACCTGCCATCCCCCCTGTAATGAGTTTGAGCTTTTTTCCAAATACATTTTTTTTATCAAGAAGAAAAATATTCTATCTTCAGGTGCTTCTCTGAGTGTCATTGTTTCATGTTCTATTTTAATTATCCACTAGATAACACTAAAGTATATTAAAATAAAAGTGAAATGAAATCCCTTTTAAATCAACATGTGGAACAACTCCAGAAATGATTTATAATACATTCATTCATTCTGGGAAGACTTTGCCACATATGGATCTGCCACATGGGATTTTTTATCCCTCAAGCTGTCAACTTTGTTACTAAACCACTGAGACTACGGTTTTTGTCTGAGGCCAAATCTCTCATTCTTTTTCTTTTCTGCAGACCTCTCACTGGCTTCAAAGAGGAGATACAAGGAAGAAGGGCTTTCTTTAGCTCTTGGGAACTGGGGCAGAGGTGCTTTTTCAGCATTTAACAATACAAAGAAGGAGAAGAAAAGATGATCATAGCTAACTTTACTGTAGCAACTTATTGCAGGGGGGAAATTGCTACATCAAACAGGAGCTAGATGCTTTCAGGCATTGCTTCCGTACTAATCCTCTCTCTTGAGCACAGATAAGGGAAAAGAGATGTATGGCTGTCATTTTATTCTCTGCTATTATTTAATAGAGACCTTCATCCAAGACAAATGGGATTTTATTAGGTAAAAACTAAGTACAAATGTGAATCATCTATTCTGGTCTTGTGGAAAGTCTCCTTTTATACTTATTCTAAGCCTTGCTTTCATACTTACTCATTAATTCTGTTGAACTAATGCAACAATCACTTTCTCTGAGTACTGTTAAAATATTATTAGAGTCACAAATTTACTCATGGTCTTATCTTCAAAGTAATGAAACCTAGGACTAGTGCAGAGTTTACAAAGAGGAGGCAATTTTCTCTCTTCTTGCACATAGGAAATATTCAATAAATGTTAGCTGTCATCATTGCTATTATGAACATTAATTGTTATTTGCCCTCTCATTCCCCCATTGACCTGTCGGCTATCCCAGTGCCACCACCAAAACACACACACCTGCATACTGGCAGAACAACAACCCACCATTCACATTTACACTCAGAGAAATCCAACTGAAAGATTCCACAATGACCCATTCACAAGGGGGTTAATGTACATCCCTGTACCTGAAGACAAGAAGAATGACATCCTTGCTCACTCCCCAGCCATCAGAATACAAGACTAAGAGGGAAAAAAAGGAAAACTTTCAATTTTGTTCCATACTGCCAAGAGGTCCCTGTATGATGCAAAGGAATAAGCCCAGATTTTTAGAGTCAAAGAGACCTGAGTTTGAATCTCAGCCTCCTGCTTTACTAAATCTGTTATCTGAGTTTAATATACTTGTCTATAAAATGGAGCTAGGGAGAACCTACATCATAAAATATTTCCTGTCCTAACTCATGTCTCAGGGACTTAAAATCAGTAATTATGAAAGGGTCCAGTTTCTGCTAAAAATTTCCATCAATTTTCTTATAATTAAAAGTCAGGAGATTGAGCTAGAAAATTCTCTTCCAAGGTACCTTATGGCACTATGAAATTATGTTATACATAGATTCCTGAAGCTCCTAGTTACATGATAGTCCTTAGTTAGCCCTTGGGAATTACCACAATATTGACATCAATCTTTTTTTCCCCTAATTTCCCCAGTGATGAAATTTTTTTGCTTTAATTTAATATCTTTGTAGGTTGCCAAAGCTCTGTAGGCTTAAGTTTTGGTATTTTAAGCTTGGGTCTTATGAATTTAAGTACCCTCACCTCATGAGTTACAGCCAAGATAAGCATTCTGATAGATGCTGGCTATACTTATTCCAACTATCAATATATGCTTAAGAACTGGGGGATAAACATAGAATGGGTTTACAGACCTGTTCTGAGACTATCTCAGTTCAAACCTCCATCAATCCTGCCATTTGAAGTAATATGGATGGACCTAGAGAAGATCATACTGAGTGAAGTAAGTCAGACAGAGAAAGACAAATACCACATGATATCACTAATATGTGGAATCTAATAGATGACACAAATGAACTTATATACAAAACAGAAACAGACTCACAGACATAGAAAACAAAGTTATGGTTACCAGGGGGAAGGGGGATGGGAGGAGGGATAAATTAGGAGTTTGGTACTAACATATGCACACTATCATATATAAAATAGATAACCAACAAGGACCTACTATATAGCAGAGGGAACTATACTCAATATTTTGTAATAACCTGTAAGGGAAAAGAATCTGAAAAATAATATATATATGTATAACTGAATCACTTTGCTGTACACCTGAAACTAACACAACATTGTAAGTCAACTATACTTGAAAACAAACAAACAAATGAAAAAACTCCATCAATCTTGAGTGGTGAGCCATGCTGCCCTTATGGTTTCTGGGGGTTAATATTAGCTCTGAAAATAGAGGTGGGCAAATTTTGAAAAGTAAAACAAGTATCAGTCTTTCTCTTTATAGTACTGAGCAAGTAGGTTTTATTATTTTAAACTAAACACCCTTGCAACACTTTCCTAAGGTTCTGAAATTAGGTATTTTTATTTTCATTAAATTGTGTATGACTTTAAACAAACAAACAAACAAAAAAGCAGCTGAAGATAAGAAGAAACAAACTGTGCATTTCAGCTCCCAGAAGACAATAAACTGAAATCCATCTCAGTATTTAGTTAGTCAAAGACTTCACAATTTTCCAAAAGAGGGAGAAGGAAGACAATTCCTTCAAAAACACAACTAAGTGCTGTGCTCAGACCACTTGACTTCCTGTTTCATTATTGCTGCTCTTGCAACAATACCAGGCAGCACGGAACAAAAGGTATGTCTCATCTCCAGCCCCCACTTCCCACCCCTGCAGGCCTTTCAAAGACCCTACCCAAGGTCTCTGTCACTGGATACTCAGAATAGCCCAATCTAGAACTTACCTTATTTTCAAAAATGTAGCCATTGGTTTGTGTATACTTCAAGTTGAATAATAGATATGATCTGTCTTCATGTTTGCTGATCTATCATCACATTAGATCCTTTAATATTGATCATATGTATTTTAAAGCTCCTATGATGGTTCAAAAATTTAGGTGACATCTGGGTCTGCCTTATTTTCTCTTCATTTTTTTTCTTGTTATTTTGATGGAATTCTGGATATTATGTTCAGATGAATAGTAAAGACAGAGGTAAATAAGTTTCTCATCCATCTTCTCTCTATGTGGGGAGTTGAATCTCTTTATTCAGTATTTTAGCTGGATTTGGGACTTGTTTTTCTACCTTCAGGGCACCACAGATTTCAAACATCTACAGGGTTGGGATAAAAGTATGTAATGCTTAGAGTGGGACCTGGGGCTCCATAATATAGTTTTTTGAGAATAGTATTACCATCCTCAGCTGTTGACTGCCCTTGCGTACCTGCTGCATGGGTGTTCCCTTTACTCTACTGCCCCTGTACTAGCACTAGCCTACTTCTGCTTATAACTTTGCATCAAGTTATACAGAGGGAGTGTTCTTGCTTGGTTCTACAGTTCCAATCTCAGTCTTAGAGAGGTCTTGTGATCCTGGACTACAGGAGTAAGAATTTTTCAGTGTTTCTTCCCCTTTATTGTAGCCAGAGTCTGCCTAGTGTTTGGGAAGGGGGTGGTTTTGAAGGGACAGAGTTTCCTGACCTTCATCCTGTAGTATTTATAATTGATAGTTGACTTATCTTTGTGTCATGCAGAATCATGTACTCCATAGATTTTCTCATTTCCATGTCCAGTGGCAGAGAGATTTTTTTTTTCCTCTGTTAGTCGTCTATGTTTGCTTGGGCCTTGAGAGCTGGAAGATTTCCTGCCCCTTCCCCACCAGCTTAAATCTTTTGATTAATATAAGAGAAGGACATGGGGAAGAGTGGGATTTGGGTTCTGTAAGTCACTAGAGGGCTCTCAGCAGATCTTCCATTCTGCCCTCAAACATTCTCTTGAATAGCCAGTGGAGGCCAATGTAAAATAGTTCATGTGTGAATATAGACACCCCTTGGGTTCAGTGTTCTCATCTATTCTAACCTGTCGTGCCAGCCCATAATAAACTTACAAGAAATCATTAAAATTGTGGCTGCTTTATTTTTACAGCAGCCACCTCTTTCTTTTGTGCTTTGTCAACAGGGAAACAATTTGGTGTCCCATGTCTCCTTGTATAGATCTAGCACTCTTTAGAACTTAATGCAGTTTGTTGCCCTGTAGACTCAACTCTCTAATGGATTTAAGGAAAACTGTAATTTTTTTAATGGATAGGGTAGGAGCAATGTTCTCTTGTGGGTTCCTACATTGTAAGCAGAAGTGGAACTCTATATTGAAGTACTCTAATGTCAATTTCAGAAAATAAAATAGGTAAACTTTTAATTTCTAAAATATCTATGCTGTTTATTTATCTTTGGATTTATGTTTCAGATTAGTTGATGCCTTTGCAATCAGAGACATTAGAGGCACAGCCATGACTGACATTTTTCTAAATTAAAGAAATTGAGAGCTTGAATTCCGCTTATCTCCTTGAACTTGTTTTCAAATACTCATCATGTCCATAACTTGTCATAGAAGTTCTTAAAGGGAATACTTTTCTGATGTGGATTCTTATTTTTAACTTTTTCTTATTGTGGTAAAAATACGTAGGATGAGGTTCACCCACTTAATAAAATATTAAATATATAGCACATTATTGTTAACTATACATACAATATTGTACCGTGGACCTCTAGAATTTTTCATCTTGCATCACTGAAATGCATCTCCCCATTTCCTTCACCCCCCAGCCCTGGGAAGCCACCATTCTACTTTCAGCTTTTAACGATTTTGACTATCTTAGAGACCTCATATAATTGAATCATGCAGTATTTGTCCTTCTCCTACTTTCTAATTTCATTTAGCATAATGTCCTCAACATGGATGACACTTGAAGACATTATTTCAAACTTTTGATCACAATCCATATTCCTAACAGTACCACAATATTCATCTATCTTACATGAGAGAAAATTGGCTGTTAAAACCAAGTATTACTTATGGTATTAAAAGTTGAATAAAACCACAAAATAAAATAAGAAAAATGCATTCTTGTTTCTTCAGTCAAGACTTTGTTTTGCTGCTGTTAAGTAAATCTTCCTATTTCATCTTGTATCAAGTAATCCCTACAATATAGTGAACAATGACACAATAGGGAAATTAACACAACTGAAAATAGTTCTTAAGCATCTTAGCAAGGATAAAGCCACATAGAAATTGCAGGCAATTGCAAGAATAGTTAAATTGGTGGTCAAAAAGAAAACTGAGTCAGAGAACAGAATACCGAGAGAGGAAAATCGAAACTTCTAAACTGAAACTGGTAGCATCAAAATGCGCCCCAGCTGGAAGTAATTATAGTTAAAATTCATTGGTCTGACATAATCACCTGTTTCACATCATTATTTCTTCCAAATAAGCAAGTAGAGCAGATATTAGTTTGATGCAATGTAATATGAACAAGATTTGGAGTCATCAACCACGATTTAAATCTTGTACTCAGTTGTTCCACGACTTTTAATCACTTAGTTACTCACTTTGTTAATCTTGGTTTCTTCATCTGTAAACTAGGTGCTAGTATCTAATTCCCAGGGTGTAAAGATTAAAGAAATGTATATAGATGTATAATGTGTATAGCACAGTTCCAATCACATAGAAAGTATCAATTTTCTTTGTCTAATCTTGTAAAAGCTTTCACAGGACTTTGCAGTGCTTTATCCTTCTGCCTTCTTCTAAAACCAAGAGGCACTTGACATTGGTTCACCTTGGAATGACTCAGCATCATCAGATAAATTCTCTCTGCTTTTAAGTCCTCTATCAATTACTGTCAGTGTAATTCAAGGGACAATTAATCACTTACTACTTATGAAATCTCTTCTCTTGCTGTCTTATGGCTAATCAGCAGCCTGATTTTCAAATTAACTGTTGGTGACTTTCTCTACCTCTTAGTTTGTAAGCACCTTGAAACCTGAGAGTGGCTTTAAGTTTTTCTCTTTCCAATAAAGTTTTAGCAAATACAGTAAATTGGAAAGTTGTCATGTTTTTGAAAATAAAGCATACTTGTGCAAATCTATATTTAGTAAGACATTCAAGGGTCCTATTTATTTATATGGTTTGCCCCTGCACTGAATATTCTCATTCAACTATGAGTTTATAGCATTTAACATTTTCTGTCATTGTGTGTACATTAATGTGTCTGTTTCAAGTAGTCTCTCTCCACTCAGCTTCAGGATTTCTAAATTGCTCCCTACTGTAACAAATCGACTTACATATCAGTGAATTTCCTTTATTACAACTTGAAGCTAACAAATTCTGTCTGGTGACCCAAAGAGTGTGCCAACCAAACAGGTAGATATGCTCTGTGGAAATAGTTTTTCTTAGTACCACATAGGACTTACATTATAGATTCATTTTCCGTATGAGATTTACATCATTGTTTGTCAAAATGTAGTACTTCATTGAATGATTCAGAAGGATCGTTAAAAGTACAGATTCCTCAGACATACTTAAATATTCTGATTAATGGAATAATATATAATAATAATAGTAATTATATATTTGCAACTGCCAACTAAGAAACCACAGACAACTCAAAGTTTGATAATTTTTATGGACTTAGTGTTTATGGTGACAACATACATTCTCTTCCCCACCCCTCATATATTTCCTGCTTCTTCCTCTTGACTGCAAATTTCAGTGAGATCTTCCTTGCATGAATGATAACATGTCAATTGTGAAGTTTTGATTAGAGAGATTAAAGGAAAGGTTAAAAAAAGAAGATGACACATAAATAACAACAGATAAGGTTCTTGCTACTTCCCTCTATGGGGCACTAATTCATTTACTTGTTTATTTTTTTAAAAAATTACTTATTGTGTTTGTAGATTTACATTTATTTTTCACTCATAATACATATTTATATATTTGTTGATTTCTTTGTCAGGCCCTATGTCATGCTCTTCTCTATAGGTTTTCCTAACATTTTTCTGTCCTTAATATATTCTGGGTAAGCATATATATACATGTACCTGCAAACACACACACACACACACACACAGCCCACAGCATTTGAAGTCCATGCTCTATACACATTTTAAGCCAAAGATTTTATTTTATACATCTCTATAACTCCATTCAAATCTCACAAAAATTCTCATTTCAGATGGGAATTCAGTGTGGAAACTGAGATAAGTAAAATAAAATTACCCAATGTCACTCAGCTAGAATTTATCAGAACAAATCAGAACAAAAATTTAACACAGGATTATCTTTGCTCAAATCTATGCTATTAACTTTTAACTCCTCAGAAAAACCTAAGACTTCTAGAATTTCTCCTCTACATATTATGAGCAACTCCTAAATAATAACTTATATTACCCATGGCATCAATAAACAAAAAATAAATTGATGCATGTTGGTAAGAGACTGTAATGCTATCTGGTTTCTGACAGCTACATTCCTGTGTATTGGAAGGAGAAGGAATTAAATTGTTAAAAAACTAAGCCTATTGCTAGGATATTTTTTATATATAAAAATAAAATGTAATAGTAAATAAATATTTATATTTAACATATACTCCAATCACTGATCTTGTACTTTCTTGCTACTTCTCACAAAAAGTATTTTATGAGTACTAAAAATGGTGGTGATCTTTTTTGTAGAGAAACAATTCCCTTCGAAGCTGGTTTATAGGCAACAGAGATTAAGTAGATGGGGAAAGAAACTTAGAGGAAATCTTAGAGTCATATGCTTTGACAGTCAAGTGGAATATAGGACATTAATACAAGTTATGTCCTAACATGATTGAATTATGACAAATTCAAAAAATTCAAATCTGTATAGGCACACACACATTGAGAGAGAGACACACAGACAGAGACAGAAACAGAGAGAGTGGGATGCCTAGCTATATAAAAGAAAATTCAAGGATGATGTAACATTACAATTTTATATGTATGTCAGTGTCTTCATGCTCCCAAATCTGTTCTCTTTGTCTTTGCATGAAATAAACTCCCTTTAACATTTGCCTGATTAACTCCTGCCCATCCTTCAACAAACAGTTCAACAGCTCAGTGTTCACCTTTTTCAAGAGGATTTTCAAAATCCGTAAGTTTCTTTTCCTATGAGTTTGGAGCAGTGGATATGTTTGCAGCCATCATGTAATTACTAATTAGGACAGTTGCCTGATACAGTCCATTTATACATCAGATATTGTCTACCATACCCTGACTAATATTAGAGTCAGAATTATCTTAGAATTATCTCTGTGCTTCTCATCTTCATGACTGTAAGTTCCCAGAGGATGGGGACTTTCTGATTTTACTAAGAATAGTGCACAAAATGGGTAATCCTAAAGATCTGTTTGAAATAGACTAACATAAGGAAACTAACATGTTTGTAGACTTGAATTTTAAAGTATTTCCTATATATATTCCATGTGCTCTGGTGGTTGATTACACACACATAACTACAAAACAAAACAAAACAAAACAACAACACATGTCCATTTCCCTGTACAGATTTAAACTATTTCCAAACTAGTTTCAATAAAAATAGAAATTGCCCTAATAAGCCTGGAGAGAAATTAGTCCTTCTACTTATTAGTGCTACTCCTTACTAAGTTTTGTTCTATTTTTTTAAGATGGCAAAATTTTTCAAATTTTTGTCCAATAAAATCCCCCGAAGGTGGAGAGGTATTTTTGTGTGTATTTTGTGAAATTAAATAACATATCCAAAAGAGCAGTTAGCCAATGGAAGGAACAGAAATATGGTCAGAGTTTTGCAGCATCTCATCACTTGGTAAAATACCTGACAATTCTATACATCGTTAGCCATACATGTTGTTTGCTTTCCTTTGGTTAAATGAAACACAGCCTAAAACAAAACTTCAAATATTTTTTCCCTTTTTCTTTGCTTTGTTTAGTTTGTGGTAAAAGTGTGCCTCTTTTGAAACATTATGATACTAGGTGATAGTTTGTGGAAAATCAACCCTCCCTGGACGTGGAGAATCTAAACTTTGGATTATTGTCCTGTGGTGGAAGGTACCATCTCTATTTTTCTGTATGGGCTGTTTTTGTGCATTTATGTTATTATTTTTATTGTTAATTCTTGGACCTAATCTGTGAAGACCTTCATTAGATGTGGATGCTGTGTACTCACAAATTAGAGTTAAACTCTCCTGTAGTATGGCACTTATTCCTTACCCTTATAGAAAATTCTCAAATCTTCCTTCTAGTTAAATACAGTACTTACACATTTAATACATGTCTATTGAAAATAAAGGACAGAAACATATTCTTAGAAACAGGGTGCCTGTCATCTGGTATCTAACATTCCAGAGGAAAGCAGAGAATGCCATATCTGAAGACTTAATTTTTTTCCACATTATCTTATTTGCAGCTGAGAAGTTCAGAGAATCCATGAATCATGACACTTTCTGGTCTAAATGGGTATATGAGATCATCTAAATCCAGTTTTCCCCTAATAATTTTGGCTCCAATATCCTTCTTACTGTACTTTATTCTATTTGTAAATATCTTATGGATTTAACAGTAAAATTATTATTGTGTGATACAGAAATAATTGGATAAGTTTTCTGAACTCTTCTTTATTTTTTCATCTTTAAAATGGAAATGAAATAGTACCTATCTCATGATATTGTTAAGTGGATTCATTTTATTAAATTTTAAAGCATTTTAAATAGTGCCTGTCACAAAAGGTTATAGAAATAAATAAATAACATTTAAGCTAAGTATATTAACAATTTTTCTATAGAATTCACTTAAATAAAATTCTTAATATTCTTATTGCAAAGGAAAACTGTATAACTTTAAATTATAAGTACTACTTTGAGTTATTTATTTTTCCATGAGTGTGTATTGTCAGGAAATACATTTAAGCATTAATTGCTGTTTTGTTATGCAGATCTAAACTTATGTTAGGGCTTCCCTGGTGGCGCAGTGGTTGAGAGTCCGCCTGCTGATGCAGGGGACACGGGTTCGTGCCCCGGTCCGGGAAGATCCCACATGCCACGGAGCAGCTGGGCCCGTGAGCCATGGCCGCTGAGCCTGCACGTCCGGAGCCTGTGCTCCACAATGGAAGAGGCCACAACAGTGAGAGGCCCGCATACTGCAAAAAAAACAAAAACAAAAACAAACTTACGTTAAACTATAGGCTGAACGTTAAGCAAACAGGCAAAAAGTGCTCTTGACTTTTTGAGTTCTTTTTTGACTTTTTGAGTTCTTTTTATAAATAATAAAAATAAATTTATTCATAAATAATAAACATTTTCTTTATTTTATATTTAAATTAAAAATTTTATATTTAATATTTCTTTTATTTAATAAAAATCATTTGCTTAGAAATAACATAGGTTTGGGCTTCCCTGGTGGCGCAGTCATTGAGAGTCCGCCTGCTGATGCAGAGGACGCGGGTTCGTGCCCTGGTCCGGGAAGATCCCACATGCCGCGGAGCGGCTGGGCCTGTGAGCCATGGCCGCTGAGCCTGTGTGTCTGGAGCCTGTGCTCCGCAATGGGAGAGGCCACAACAGTGAGAGGCCCACATACCACAGAAAAAAACAAAAACAAAAAAACAACAAAAAAGAACACATAGGTTTGATAAATGTATTCTCACTAAAAAATAAATAACCATAATTATCTTTATATCTTCACCACCTAGCACAGTTTTTTGTAGTACTAGAGATATCCTGAGTTAGCTAGTAAATTAGTTTGATCAAATAAATGAGTCTAAGGTACCTTTAGAATATCTTGAGGCAAGTTTGTACAATTATCAACTTTATTCGCATCTTTAATTTTGTGCATTTGTATTACTAATATTTTCCATCTCTAACCACTGAACTCTAGTGGATTTTAAAGCGAAATGCAAAAATGAGGATAAAAACAATTTATAGAATTAAAAAACAAACAAAAAATGACCCCAAGTGATAAACTGTATTACCAGCTCTATGATAATAAATAGACATATTTAGTAAATGGAATGAAATGACATCCCAAGGTGTTGAATAAACATGTGAATGAATAAATGTTCGATGCCCAAAGTTTAACTGCCTCCATCTGTGTATATGAAGTTCATGTTCTCTCATCAGAGGTATATTAATGCCAGGCTCCATTCTCATCGATACCCATCTTTGGAGCACCTACCACTGTGCATGGTAGTGATCTCTGGGAGGTGCTCCAAAGCAAAAACAGCACTGTGTAGTGTTTCAGTCTTCCTGTGGTCACCGTCACATTCCATAGTGTTGTTGAAGAGATGGACTCTGCTTGTAATATAATTTGAAATGTTGGCACACAGTGATTTAAAATATAACTGCATGGCTGAGTTTAGCTATAGATTTTAAACAGGTTACCATGCTGTTTATAATTGGTGAACCCCCTCCTCCCAGCTCTTTTCTACCTGCTTACTCAGCACTAGCAATGAAACTAAGATAAAAGTTGGGAAAGGGAATTAAGGCAGGCTTGAGAGATCCTTTAATTATTTGATTAATCGAAGGAAATGGATTTAAGTGATTTTCTGTCTGACTAGGAACTAGAGAAGGGAGGAAGTGAGCTATCCTCCTTGTGCAGCCAAGGACTCTGTTACAGATTGAACTGTGTGCCCTCCAAATCCATATATTGAAGTCCTAACTCCAACGTGACTATATTTAAAGATAGGGCATTGAGAGAGCTAATTAAGGTTAAATGGGGACGTATGGGTGGAGTCAGAATCTGATGGGATTTGTGTCCTTATAAGAAGAGGAAGAGACACCAGAGACAGATGTCTCTCCACTCACGCACAGAGGAAAGGTCATATTAAGACATCCCGAAAGGTGGTCGTCTGCAATTCAGGAAGGTATTTGCAGAAACAACCCTGACGGCACCTTGATGTTGAACTTCCAGCTTCCGCAATTGTAAGAAATACATTTCTGTTGTTTAAGCCACCAACTCCGTGGTATTCTCAGCCTGAGTTGATGAATATAGTTCCCAAGAAGAGAGGTTAGAAGTGATCCCAGGCACAACTCTTTAGAATGGCCAAACGCTAGCCCAGGAGAGATTAGATGTGAGGCTTCTCTCCTCTTGTATGGATGGTGGGGGGGGGGGAGGTGTGTGGTTGTGAATCTTACCCCTGACAGAAGTTGTATCTTCTATATTATGTTGTGGATGGTTCCAGCAGGAGACTGTAAAACCTCTCCAGGATATTAACCATTCTAAAACAGACTTCCTAGTCGGCTAATCCCATGGGTTCAGTTAGAGTATAATCTAGTGGTTTGTTTGCTGACTAAGTCTCAAAGATTGCCAAAGGCCATGTCAGATTAGGATATATGGGAGGTTAGATCTTTACTAGGGCATCTATAAATTTATATTCTTCTCCTCCTTCCCCTTCTTCTTCTTTTTTTTCTTCTTCTTTTTCTAGTGAATCCATTTATATAACTGGAAAATAAATTCACTTGCTTGAAGAAAGAGAGCTATCTTGGTTCAGTTCTGTGTCCATCCATCTTTATATTTTAGAGGCCTCTGGAGTTGCTTTAAACTGAGGTTTAGACTGAATATGCCAAGTTTTCAAGAAATAATGAGACCTTCATCAGTAAATGCAGATAAAATAAAATTGGAAAAAACAGGGCCAAGGTTTTTCTGGGGAAGTTTTGAACAGGACAGTTACACTGCATATTTCTAATATAAAGAAAGCATGGTATCATGGAGAAATCCAGGCAAGGAAAAGGGCAAGAAGTGTAGAAAGAAAATTAGTTATTGAAGAGGGTTATCTGAAGTACTAGAGTTAACCTAAAAGTTATTATTTTAATTTAGAGTAATATGGTTTATATAGAGAGATAACCAATCTAGTCATTACCTTGACCTCACTGTCTGATGTGTGACAAAAGCTCCTCGAGATACAAAAATGAATTTTAATATGGCATATCAGAATGTATGTTTCAGACCCACTTGGTTTTAAATCTTTCTTCTGATCAGTTAGGGACTTATGGGGACCTAAAGCACTATCTGTCATTTGTATCTTGCAGTATGGAAAGAAGCATTTTCTCCAATTGTCATGAATCTGTAGACAATTGTTCTTTGAGAGGTCATGGTTGTTCCATCCCACAGTTTCAATAAATTGAGACAAGTTATAACTAGAATATGATAGAGAATTCTATTGAGAGCAGGCAAAGAAACTACAAAAAGAATGCATTGGGCTTCCCTGGTGGCGCACTGGTTGAGAGTCCCCCTGCCGATGCAGGGGACACGGGTTCATGCCCCAGTCCGGGAGCATCCCGCAGGCCGTGGCGTGCTGGGCCCGTGAGCCATGGCCGCTGAGCCTGCTCTTCCGGAGCCCGTGCTCCGCAACGGAAGAGGCCACAACAGTGAGAGGCCCACGTACCACAAAAAAAAAAAAGCATTTATTTATCCTACTTTCAATGTGTTCAAAAGTAGCTGGAAGAGGGCAAGGTTTCTGTTGTTGTTCAGACAGTGGCAAGTGAAGGCAGCAAAGTAGTCAGAAGAATTAGTCGAGAGGCAGAGTTTGTGATGAGGAATCAAGTATTGATTTCAATCCATAGGAGTAGGTATTTTGGAATCAGTAACTGTGGCTGCCTCAGGGAATGAGGTTGGAAGAAACACAGTGGGTGTTCTGAAAATGCCATGACTTAGCCACAAGGAAACCAAATCCAAATAACTGGATGCTCGTCACCTGAGAATGTTTTCAGTTTCGGACGTCATGTAGACAGTAGTATCAATGGCTGGGCTACCAGAAAAAAGGATTAGAAACAATGACAGTAAGAAAAATCAGCTTTTCTTGAATCAAATTAGTAGTAATAACTAAAGAAGAGAAATCTTAGGAAGATAGTCTATCAGACTGATAAAGATGATAATTCCATGGGTGGACCTAGAGTATCATACTAAGCAAAGTAAGTCAGAAAGAGAAAGACACATACCTTATATGTGGAATCTAAAATATGACACAAATGAACTTATCTATGAAACAGAAACAGACTCACAGACACAGAGAACAGACTGGTGGTTGACAAGGTGTGGGGGAGGGTTGGGGAACGGTTGGAGTGGGAGGTTGAGGTCAGCAGATGCAAACTATTATATAGAGAATGGATAAACAACAAGGTTCTACTGTAAAACACAGGGAACTATATTGAATATCCTGTGATAAACCATAATGGAAAAGAATATGAAAAAAGAACATATATATATGTATAACTGAGTCACTTTTCTGTACAGCAGAAATTAACACAACATTGTAAATCAACTATACTTCAATAAAATTTAAAGAAAGTTGATAATGCCAAGCTGAAAAATCACAAACTCAAACTACAAAACTATTGTGAAACCACCTGTGTAACTGAAATAATTGGTGATTATATCCTAAGAACTGCAATCAAAATGAAAGCAAATACTGAGTTCCTTTCACATCTTTAATCTTGAAATATTAATGAACTAATCTGCACTCATTTTTATCCAAGAGACCCACTGTCTTTTGTGCCCTCTACACAGTTCACAAACTCAGTTGTGGTCAGACATGGACATCTATTTTTGTTTAAATGAACCATCCTCAACCTCCCAGTGTGAATAAAATGTGTACTGTACCCATTCCTTGTTGTTTAAGTATGACACGTACTTTTTTCTCACAATCTAGATAAATAATTATAACTGATTCCTTCCTGAAGTTTCTAAGGGTATTAAAAGTATTACTTATAGATGTATTATAGGTATTTTATATATACTAAATAAATAGTTTCCAATAAGACAACTATTTAAGAGCTCAGCTAACCAGGATTTTAATGACCCTTCACATGTGTTGACTTCACAGGAATCTGTATATACCAATCTCATCTTCAAAGCTGTGCTCTAGTCCTGAACACTTCATAAAGAATTTTGTTGCTGTTAAGGCCTGCAAACAGCTGTTTATTTTTTTTCCAAAATCTCACTGCCCTTAAGATAAATTCTACAGTCAAAAATTTGCTTTCTCACTCTAGAATGGCCATGTGAGAAGTTCAGCAAACCCTCCTCCCAGTGAAACAAGCCTTTGATTGGTAAAAATTACTGTACAATTTAAAAGTATCTGAAAGTTTTCCTTGGAACACATAGAAAATGAAGAAATGTTTAATCAAGAAAATCTACCAAATATTTGTAAGAACAGTAAGAATATGTGTGTGGGGTGTGTGTGTATGACTTAAGCCATGATCTGCTCTGGTACCGACTGCCATACCCAACTCAGTGTGAAGGAAGCTCTACTCTAGGTGACTATGGCCAAAGCCATGGGGACCCTCTTCTCCCAGCACCTAGTCTAAAGCCATAGTTTTACTCCAGGAGGTGTATGCAGCCAGAATCTCTCATCCTCCTCAGCAATATACTGCAATACAGCAAGTCCCCTACATGCAAAAAAGTTCCATTCTGAGAGCACGCTCGTAAGTCCAGCAAAGTTAGCCTGAGTACCCAACTAACACAATCAGCTAAATAGTACTGTATTGTAATAGGTTTAGAATACTTTTCACACAAATAATATGTGAACGACAAACAAACACAAAAAATAAAGAAAACATTTTTTAATCTTACAGTACAGTACCTTGAAAAGTACAGTAGTACCAGCTACATCACCACTGCTTTTACACTGCTTCAGGACATCTTGGGCTTGAAATAAAGATACCGTACTACTGTACACTATACAGTCCTGTACAGTAAAGTACACAAAAGCACAACCACGTGTAGAGGATGCACATACGTGACAATGTATGCCAAACACGTGAACTAACTTACGTGATTGGACATGCGAATGCACATTTGAATCTTTGAAAGTTCACAACTTGAAGGTTCGTATGTGAGGAACTTAACTGTAGTTCTAGTCCAGGCAGGTGAGACCAAAAGGATCTGAGTTTCCTCGCCCACCAAACACCCATTCATGAGGCAAAAGCTATAACCCAGGTACAGCAGGTTGAGAATACTGGGAATTCATTCACTTTGTCCCAGCTTGCTTGTACTTTGTAGTTCCATGATAACAGGACCAAACCAAGAAGACCAGGAGTTACCATCACCATGCAACACTCCACCCATAGAGTAGCATGCACATCTGGGAAAAACAAACCGTTGTCCCCAGCTCCAGGCCCAGTGCAATGGCATAGATATTCTGCCCTGGGATGGGACATACTGGAAGGACAGAAATTTCTGCAGCCTTCCCTAAGGGGTCTGACTTTATTTGGAATAGAGCTTGCAAAGTTTATGCCTAAGGAACATCTTGGTGGTAAGCAAAGAAGAGAAGGTTAGTAGCTCCATGATAGTATTAGCAACAAGCAAGATATAAAAAACTGGCTCAAAGTCAAAGAGATCTAGGAAAAGAGACAGTTAAGAAATCCCTTCCTGAGACTGAGAAAGTCTTAGAGATAGGCAACACCTTGCTCATGCAAAATGTCCACTTTAATTAGAATTAGATTGTGGAGCAATTTGCTCCCAGGGTGTTGTCAAAAACAATAGAACAATCAGCCAGCAAGGAGTGGAGAGGAATAGCTGGGTGTAATACCAAAAGAGGCAGACCAGCTAAAAGCTTAACTGGGAGTTCAGAGAGAGACCATGAGAGAGCTTGACTAAGACCACACTCATCCCTGATGGTCAGAGGACTGTGCACAAGCCCAGCAGAAGCCACACACTGTGGGGGAAATAGACTTCATGGATCGGCTGCAGCCAAGTTCCTAAACAAAACAATAACAACAGGCCCTTGGGGATGGGGGTGAGGGCTGGGATGTGGTATCCAGAGTAGCTACAATCCATTATCTAAAATGTCCAGTTTTCAACAAAAATAAAGAGACATGCAAATAATAAAAAGTGTGATACATATACAGGAAAAAAAATACATGCACTAGGAACTTCCTTTGAGGGTGTCAAATGTAGGACTTTGCAAAGACATGAAAGCAACTTTTAGAACTATATTCAAAGAATTAAAGGAAGCTGTGTTTGAGGAATTAAATGAGGGTGATGACAATGTCTCATAAAAAGGATAATAGCAACAGAGATAGAAATCACAAAGGGAACCAAGTGGTAATTCTTCAGTTGAAAAGTATAATAACCAAAATTGAAAATTCACTAGGGGGGCTCAATAGCAGATTTGAGATGGAAGAAGACAGAGCCTGCAAATTTGAAGACAGATCAAGAATAGGCAATCTGAGAGAAAAGCAAATGAAAAATGAACAGAGCCTCAGAGAATGTGAAAACCACCAGTGCGCCCACATATGCATAATGTGGGTACAGAAAGAGAGGAGAGAGGCAAAGAAGTCAAAAATATATTTGAAGATGTAATGGCTGAAAAGTTCTGATATTTTATAAAAATAACCAATCTGCACATCAAAGGAGCTCTATGAATCCCAAAGAGATCTACACCTAGACACATTATAGTTAACACACTGAAGGACAAAGAGAAAGTCTTGAAAGTAGCAAGATTAAAATCACTCATCATGTATATAGAAACCCTGATAAGACTAACAGCTGACATCTCATCATAATTATATTCTTTTTCCCATATAAAATAGGGGTAATTCTAATAATAAATTATTTATTTGAAATTATAAGGCAATGGCACATAAAGGTATACTTCTAGATGACAAAGTACAAAGTTGCTTGATAACAACTCCCTCAGTGCTTTTTTTACCTTCACTAAATGACACACACATATAATTTTAATACATAAACTACAGGTCTTAATTTATAAGTGCTTTTAGTCTTGAATTCATGTAGAAAACAGAATATGGTAGCAAAAATATTTATAACACAGGTTTGCATATGGTGAGTGCTGAGTATTGTATGAATTGGTATAGACTATATTATTTTACTTACCTCACGGAAGACCCTGCACACAAAACTGAGTTTCATGGCTACCAAGTTGCTATTGAAATAATGGAATAATAATTTAAAATTTATAAATTTATGTATGTGAAATTTAATGAGAAAGTAGTCCCTTATTTGATGAGAGATTTCAACAAAGTTGTTTTTTTCTGTCCTTTTTTTATTGAAGTATAATTGCTTTACAATGTTGTGTTAGTTTCTGCTGTACAATGAAGTGAATCAGCTACATATACACATATCCTCTCCCTCTTAGACCTCTCCCACCCGCCCCATCCCACTCATCTAGGTCGTCCCAGAGCACTGAGCTGAGCTTCCTGTGCTATACAGCAGGTTCCCACTTGCTATCTATTTTACACAAGGGAGTGTATATATGTCAGACCTAATCTCCCAATTCGTCTCACCCTCCCCTTCCCCCATTGTGTCCACATGTCCATTCTCTACATCTACATCTCTATTCATGGCTTGGAACTAGGTTCATCTGTACCATTTTCCAGATTCCACATACATATATTAATACACAATATTTGTTTTTCTCTTTCTGGATAACTTCACTCTGTATGACAGACTCTAGGTCCATCCACGTCTCTACAAATGACCCAATTTTGTTCCTTTTTATGGCTGAGTAATATTCCATTGTATATAAGTACCACATCTTCTTTATCCATTCATCTGTTGATGGACACTTAGGTTGTTTCCATGTCCTGACTATTGTAAATAGTGCTGCAATGAACATTGGGCTACATGTGTTTTTTGAATTATGGTTTTCTCAGGGTATATGCCCAGGAGTGGGATGCTGGGTCATATGGTAGTTCTATTTTTAGTTTTGTAAGGAAACTACATCTTGTTCTCCATAGTGGCTGTATCAATTTACATTCCCACCAACAGGGCAAGAGGGTTCCCTTTTCTGCACACCTTCTCCAGCATTTATTGTTTGTAGATTTTTTGATGATGGCCATTCTGACTGGTGTGAGGTGATATCTAATTGTACTTTTTGAAAAATTTATTTATTTATTTTTGGCTGTGTTGGGTCTTTGTTGCTGTGTGCAGGCTTTCTCTAAATGTGGTGAGCAGGAGCTACTCTTTGTTGCGGTGCACAGGCTTTTCATTACAGTGGCTACACTTGTTGTGGAGCACAGGCCCTAGGCATGCAGGCTTCAGTAGTTGTGGAACACAGGCTCAGTAGTTGTGGCTTGTGAGTTCTAGAGCACAGTCTCAGTAGTTGTGGTGCACAGGTTTATTTGCTCTGGGATAGGTGGGATCTTCCCGGACCAGGGTTCCAACCTGTGTGTCCTGCATTGGAAGGTGCATTCTTAACCACTGTGCCACCAAGGAAGTCCAAACTCATTGTACTTTTGATTTGCATTTCTCTAATAATTAGTGATATTGAGCATCTTTTCATGTGAGTCTTGGCCATCTGTCTGCATGTCTTCTTTGGAGAAATGTTTATTTATGTCTTTGGCCCATTTTTTGATTGGGTTGTTTGTTTATTTTGATATTGAGCTGCATGAGTTTTTTATATATTTTGTATATTTTTTGTATCCTTTGTCCATTGCTACATTTGTGAATATTTTCTCCCATTCTGAGGGTTGTCTATTCATCTTTTTTATAGTTTCCTTTGCTGTGCAAAAGCTTTTAAGTTTCATCAGGTCCCATTTGTTTATTTTTGGTTTTATTTCCATTGCTCTATGAGGTGGATCAAAAAAGATCTTGCTGTGATTTATGTCAAAGAGTGTTCTTCCTATGTTTTCCTCTAAGAGTTTTATAGTGTTTGGTCTTACATTCAGGTCTTTAATCTATTTTGAGTTTACTTTTTTGTATGGTGTTAGGGAGTGTTCTAATTTCATTCTCTTACATGTAGCTGTCTAGTTTTCTCAGCACAAGTTATTGAAGGAACTGTCTTTTCTCCCTTGTATATTCTTGCCACCTTTATGAAAAATAAGGTGACCATATGTGTGTGGGTTTATCTCTGGGCTTTCCATCCTGTTCCATTGATCTATATTTCTGTTTTTGTGCCAATACCATACTCTCTTGATTACTGTAGCTTTGTACTATAGTCTGAAGTCAGAGACCCTGATTCCTCCAGCTCTGTTTTTCTTTCTCAAGATTGCTTTGGCTATTCAGGCTCTTTTGTTTTTCCATACAAATTGTAAAATCTTTTGTTTTAATTCTGTGAAAAATGCCCTTGGTAATTTGAAAAGGATTGCATTCAATCTGTAGATTACTTTGGGTAGTATAGTCAGTTTCACAATATTGATTTTTCCCATTCAAGAACATGGTGTATCTCTCCACCTCTTTGTGTTATATTTGATTTCTTTCATCAGTGTTTTTTGTTTTTTTAACATCTTTATTGGAGTATAATTGCTTTATAATGGTGTGAGAGTTTCTGCTTTATAACAATGTGAATCAGCTATATATATACATATATCCCCACATCTCCTCCCTCTTGTGTCTCCCTCCCACCCTCCCTATCCCATCCCTCTAGGTGGTCACAAAGCACCGAGTTGATCTCCCTGTGCTATACAGCTGCTTCATCAGTGTTTTATAGTTTTCTGAGTACAGGTCTTTTTCTTCTGTAGGTAGGTTTATTCTTAGGTATTTTATTCTTTTTGTTGCAATGGTAAATGGGATTGTTTCCTTAGTTTCTCTTTCCAGTCTTTGGTTGTTAGTGTATAGGAATGCAAGAGATTTCTGAGCATTAATTTTGTATCCTGCAACTTTGCCAGACTTATTGTTTAGCTCTAGTAGTATTCTGGTGACATCTTTAGGATTTTCTATGTATAGTGCCAAGTCATCTGCAAAGAATGACAGTTTTACTTCTTTTCCAATTTGGATTCCTTTTTCTTCCCTGACTGCCATGACTAGGACTTCCAAACTATGTTGAATAATACTGGTGAAAGTGGACATCCGTTTCTTGTTCCTGATCTTAGAGGAAATGCTTTGTTTTTTGTCATTGAGAATGATGCATGCTGTGGATTTGTCATATATGGCCTTTATTATGTTGAGATAGGTTCCCTCTGTGTCCATTTTCTGTAGAGTTTTTTTTTTTTTTAATCATACATGGGTGTTGAAATTTGTCAAAAGCTTTTTCTGCATCTATTGAGATGATCATATGGTTTTTTTCTTTAATTTGTTAATAGGTCTATCACATTTATTGATTTCCATATATTGTAGAACATTTGCATCCCTGGGATAAATCCCACTTGACAATGGTGTATGATCCTTTCAGTGTGTTGTTGGATTCTGTTTGCTAGTATTTTGTGGAGATTTCTGTGTCTGTGTTATCAGTGATATCAGTCTGTAATTTTCTTTTTTGTGTGTGTGATACTTTATCTGGTTTTGGTACCAGGGTGATGGTGGCCTGATAGAACTAGTTTGGGAGTGTTCCTGCCTCTGCAATTATTTGGAAGAGTTTGAGAAGGATAGCTGTTAGGTATTCTCTAAATGTTTGATAGAATTTGCCTGTGAAGCCATCTGGTCGTGGACTTTTATTTTATGGAAAATTTTTAATCACAGTTTCAATTTCATTACTTGTGATTGGACTGTTCATATTTTCTATTTCTTCCTGGTTCAGTCTTGGAAATTTGTACCTTTCCAAGGATTTGTCCATTTCTTCCAGGTTGTCCATTTTATTGGCATATTTGTTTGTAGTAATTGTTCATGATCCTTTGCATTTCTGCAGTGTCAGTTGTTACTTCTCCTTTTTCATTTCTAATTTTATTGAGTCCTCTCCCTTTTTTTTCTTGATGAGTCTGGCTAAAGGTTTATCTATTTTGTTTATCCTTTCAAAGAACAAACTTTTAGTTTTATTGATCTTTGCTATTGTTTTCTTTGTTTCTATTTCATTTATTTATGTTCTGATTATTATGATTTCTTTCTACTAACTTTGTTTTGTTTGTTTGTTTTTATTCTTCTTTCTCTAGCTGCTTTATGTGTAAGGTTAAATTATTTATTTGAGATTTTTCTTGTTTCTTGAGGTGTGATTGAATTGCTATAAAGTTCCCTCTTAGAAATGTTTTTGCTGTGTGCCATAGGTTTTGGGTTGTAATGTTTTCATTGTCATTTGTTTTTGTGTAATTTTTTATTTCCTCTTTGATTTCTTCAGTGATCTCTTAGTTATTCAGCAATGCACTGTTTAGCCTCCATGTGTTTGTGTTTTCTACAGTTTTTTTCCTGTGATTGAATTCTAATCTTATAGTGTTGTGCTCAGAAAAGATGCTTGCTATGATTTCAATTTTCTTAAATTTTCCAAGACTTGATTTGTGGCCCATGATGTGACCTATCTTGGAAAATGTTCCCTGTTCAATTGAGAAGAAAGTGTATCCTTCCACTTTCAGGTGGAATGTCCTTTAAATATCATTTAAGTCTATCTAGTCTAAAGTGTCATTTAAGGCTGTGTTTCCTTATTAATTTTCTGTGTGGGTGATCTGTCCATTGGTGTAAGTGGGGTGTTAAGCTCCCCCACTATTACTGTGTTACTGTCAATTTCCCCTTTACAGCTGTTAGAATTTGCCTTATGTATTGAGGTGCTCCTATGTTGGGTGCATAAATATTTATAATTGTTATATCTTCTTCTTGGATTGATCCCTTGATCATTATATAGTGTCCATCCTGATCCCTTGTAACTGTCTTTATTTTAAAGTCTATTTTTTCTGATATGAGTATTGCAACTCCAGCTTTATTTTGATTTTAATTTGCATGGAATATCTTTTTCCATCCCCTCACTTTCAGTCTGTATGTGTCCCTATGTCTGAAGTGGGTCTCTTGTAGACAGCATATATCCAGACCTTGTTTTTGAATCCATTGAGCCAGTTTGTGTCTTTTGGTTGGAGCATTTAATCCATTTACATTCAAGGAATGTTCCTATTACCATTTTGTTAATTGTTTTGGGTTTGTTTTTGTGGGTCTTTTTTCCTTCAATTTAATTTTTGTTAGTTTGATTAATATGTGCCTGGGTGTGTTTCTCCTTGGGTTTACCCTGTATGGGACTCTCTGGGCTTCATGGACTTGGGTGGCTATTTCCTTTCCCATTATAGTCAAAGTTTTCAACTATAATCTTTTCAAATATTTTCTCAGACCCTTTCTCTTTCTCTTCTTCTTCTGGGACCCCTATAATTTGAATGTTGGTATGTTTAATGTTGTCCCAGAGCTCTCTCAGACTGTCCTCAATTCTTTTCTAAAATGTAAGTAGACATATATAAAGGATACCAACTATTAGGTATAAAATAAGCTACATATTATACAACATGGGGAGTATAGCATATTTTATAATAACTATAAATGGAGTATAAACTTTAAAAATTGTGAATCACTATATCGTACACTTGTAACTTATATACTATATATCAACTCTAGTTCAATAACATAAATTAAATATAATGTAAGTGGACATACAATGTTTGAAGTACATTTGAAGGAAATCATTAATGTGAAAAGGCTAAGATAAAAAGACACAAAACTTGTATCAGAGGGTAGAGATCAAATTGAGGGAGTATAAGAGTTTAAAATATATGACTCTGCAAGGGATTTTTAGGGAGGTGAAACTATTCTCTGTGGTACCATTGTGGATATCCGACATTATGCACTTGTCAGTACCCATTGCACCGAATGGCACAGAATGAAATCTCTGTCAAAACTTTAGCTGAACGTGGGACTAAAAAGCAAAAACTTTTGTGAACACACACAACAAGGAATAGTCTTTGTAAAAATAGTTAGAAAGAAAAAAAGAAAGAAAATGGGCAGACTATGAGAGAAAACGAGAGACTGAAGAGTTGGGAATGATTCCAACATATGAATTTAAAGGGGAAGGAAATAGGAAATACACAGAGGAAATAATTAATATGTAGTTATAATAATTCCTAGTGGTTAAAATAACTCATATATAGATATAATAATATATGTGTCACTGTACATAATTCTTTGTCAACTGGGAAGTGATATGATCCTTTAGATTAAAAGGGCTGAATACCACTGAGGATAAGTTATTTCTTAATGATCCACAATTAGACATATTACTATGAAATTTAACACAGTAAAATAATGTCCTAAAAATCTTCTAGAATGGTAGAGAAATATGAACTACTTTTTATAAGATGTCTTATTAATAACATCGGAAGCTGAATTTTATAAGAAAAATTTATAAGAAGGGATTGCTAAAGTTTCTGAGTAAAAACTAAAGGAATAAAGATAATATTTAGAGTTAGTGAAAAGTTTCTGTCCCCACTGCCCGTGAACCACTAGCAGATCGGGTCTACAAAATTCTGAGGAAAAATAATTTTGATCATGAACTTCAGCTTAAGCATTCCTAAAACATGTATTCAAAATGTTGCCACTGCAAAGAATGAATACATTTCTGTTTCACACACAGTTTCTTAGGAGGATACTTGAAGATGTAGCTAACCAAGATAACTGTCACAAAAGTGAAACACCTGGGTTATAATTATAGATTTTAGTGAGGAAATCTCAGGATAGCTACTGTTGATAATCCTGGCAAGTATTTTATGTGGTCTGAATTAGGATACAAATTCAGAGGCCTGAGTGAAGCATGTTTTTCAGGATAAAAATGGAATGGTTTCAGTAAAGTAGATAACCTCAGTAATGTAAGATATTCATGATATGATGAATAAAGAAAAACTAACAAAGAGAAAGAAAGTTAAAAAAAAACTCAGGGGCAAACTAACTAATAAGCAAAAGAAAGGCACAAGAAAGTAAACCAAACTATATCATATTTTGAATATTTGATGGGGTGAAAGGACAGTCTAAAATACTTGCAATTGTCTCCCCTGATTGTCACAGGGGTTGTGCATTGGATTTATAAAAGAGGTAGTGCATTCCTAGGATTCTGACTTTATCATGAACATTCTTACTATAAAACTAACAATAAATCATCACATAGTGATTTTCATGTTACAAACAAAATATAGAAAAAAGGGCAGAAAATGTAATTATGATTCCAGAGCTTAATATAAATAATTTCATTAAAAATGCAGATGATAAATTAAACAAGTAGAAGCAGAAAATGAAAAGGCTTTAAACAGGTCAGGATGTTAATATATCAATTCATAAAGGAAGAAGCTGAGACATTATAAAACTGATAGAATAGGAAACATAAACTTTAGTAAATATATGTGCAATCTGCGTGAGTGTGTTTGTGTGTGTTATATAATGAGGCCAAAAGAAGAAGAGAAGATAGAGATACAGTGAAAAATTTGGAAACTGAGGAAAAGGAGATGAGGACATCTTAGCAAGTTACATTTTCAACTTTCATAAGAAAATACACAGGTAATTGCTAAAATTCATGAATAAACCAATAAAGACATAAAAATATTATTTCCGGTTAATTGAAAGTATCTCCCTCCATTGTCCATGAGCTCCCAGAAGCTGAATGCCAGGCTCTTGTAGGAGACTTTAATGAGCCTCATTTGAATACATCCTTTCTTCTAATGGCCAAGGACAACGACAAGCAAACTTATCTTCTAAAGCGACCCCTGGGGGCGGTGGAAGAAATATCCTTGACACTAACAGGTAAGAGGAAATAGAAGAAATTGGTCCCTGCTGTGTTTGTGTTCTGTGACTCATACAAATGCTTCTCAAACATAGTCCTCTTCCTTTGCTAGTGCAGAAATGTCATGTTGCCCATCTTGAAGAGAAAATGGAGAATAAGAATTTAGAATCTTGCCCAGCAATTTGACAGAATGCTTGGATGTTTGTTGAATGTAATAATTGTTTGTAATTGTTATGTTTTAAATTTCATTTTTCTAGTTCTACATTGTATAACAGTATCGGTCTGAAAAGAATTGAGGGGAAAAGATCTCATCATTCACCCTAGGCATCTAGAAAAGCACTGCTTTACAGCATTTAGCCACCATGTATCTTTGGTTTATTTCAGGTTCAATTCACTAGTGTCTAGCATGATGGCTGCCATCCGTGTAATTGTGACTCAAGTAATATTTCTGAGTGAATGAATGAAGGGAGAAATGCCTCAAACACAAAAAAATTGAGAAGTATTTATTGAGTGTTCAAAAATAAAAACTGGCTGCCTTTGGGGAACAGGTCTGGGAGGGCAGACAGATGAGCAAGGGGATGCCTTTCATTGTAGTCTTTTATGTGGCTTAATTTTTACCACTAAAATGTGAGCAGAAATAAGACTTTTAAATGGAGAAGAGAACTCATGTGAAGGATTGGTAATTTCCATAGAGTTTAGACATCGTCATAAAAAATTAATTGAAAAAACCAGAAAATCCTAATTTGTATTTTAGACATGTTTTGTTCTCTTTCCATATAGAAAATAGTAGCACTCAGTAAAATACCAGGGTTGATGTGTGTGTGTGTGTAACTTTTTTCCTCAGTCCACTAACATAATAATATAATCCTGGGATAAGCAAGATACATCTGTCATATCTATGAGAATCTTGAGATTCTTTTTTTCTTTCATTATACTCTATGATGACTAACATTTCAAAAACCACTGGGATGAAGTGACAGAGTAGCATGGACATATATACACTACCAAATGTAAAATAGATAGCTAGTGGGAAGCTGCTGCATAGCACAGGGAAATCAGTTTGATGCTTTGTGACCACCTAGAGGGGTGGGATAGGGAGCGTGGGAGGGAGACGCAAGATGGAGGGGATATGAGGATATATGTATACATAGAGCTGACTCACTTTGTTATACATCAGAAACTAACACAACATTGTAAAGCAATTATACTCCAATAAAAGTATATATATAAAAAAAGAAAAAAATTCTTCAAAGCTCAGTTATGAACAAATCCAGAAGAGAAAATAGCCACCTTCTTTCCTCTCTCTGTTAACCTGAAGCCCTCCAACATCAGCTACAATGATTTTGTATTTTTAAAGACAGAAGGATTTCCCTTTCTCTAAAGAACATGAAAGCAGGCTATTTAAGAGTCACCTTGTTGGATCAGAATTCTTCACAAGAAGGATTGAATGAAGTAGTGAAGAGCATTCATTTGCTGTCTGCTGTTGTTTCTAGCCTTGTGGTTTGGGTAGAAATGTAGCAAATGCCTAGTATGTGTAGGACTCCATGGAACTCACTCAAATGAAGAAAAAAAAACAATGAAAGCACCTGTTTTTGAACCTAGTTTCAACTATGACTAACAAGATGAGAATCATTAGAAGCAACATCAACCACCTTAGGAGTAAAGGAAAAAGCCAATTATCTTGCAGTGAGAGATGAACACCATTATAAATAGACCTTAGAAAATGTAAATGACAAGATGTTGAACATGAGACTCTTCAGGCTTATTCCAATTGGTAAAATGGTAATTTTACCCTCGTCCCCTTCTTATGACAGTCAAGAAAAATTGCTTCCACGTGAAGAATTATTGTATTATACATATATGCAACATGAAGAAATGTTAATTCTTCAGGGAAATTTTCCCTTAGGCTTTCAATCTGATTTTGAAATGGATGGAGTGAATGCCGGTATTTCATTATTGAAACCCCCCTAGGAAGGTATTTTGACTTGCCTAGTAAATTGTGAATGTCATGTTGATTTTCTTCTTATTACTCCACTAGAGGATGGTATTGACTCCTTGTGAAAATCAGGCATGTGGAGAAATAAGCTACAAAATGTCTGTCTTTAATCTTCTTTCTTCTCAGTGTTAAGAAGCAAGGAAGAAGTAATATATTCACACTATGTTTGCAGCTATGGCTACTTACCCTAACTTATGACATTTCAAAATACTTATGTACCATACAACTAGATAATAAGATAAAATTTTAGTAATGCCTGCTGAACTTTAAAAACTATCTACATGTCCTTTACTATGGTTGATCATTCCTATAATCCATAAGTTATACTGTACAAAGAGCTTTCATTTATCATTGGAAGACTGGAGAAATCAAGCAAATTGCCCCAAACCACTCAGTCAATAAGGAGTAGAAACATGGACTTTGGAACTTGCCTTCTGTCCCCAAACCATAGCTTCCTCACAAGAGAAATCAGGATACACCCCTAAAAGGTAAGTTATCCTTGCAAATGTCATTCATAGGAAAGTTATGCATTCATATCACAGAGTTAGTTGTCTGTGGTTGTTTTCTCTTGCTGCAGTGAGTTTTCAAGTTTATGTGCTAGCAGTGCTTCTGTCCTTTGTATTTTTAAAGGATCATGTGTTACTCTTGCCCCAAGTCTTAAGGAGTATAATATTTCAAGCCTCAGGGCTTGCTTCAAACACCTCTTCTTTCCCCAAGATCTCCAGCTGAACTTCAAGTCAATGCTTTTCTCCTCACTACTTACAGATTCAGTCCAATTCCAGTTCCTTATGTTGTACTTGGCAGGAGTTACCAACAGTCTCAGCTCTACCTTCCAGATGGGAAAGACTTCACACTTACTTTACATTTTGGATACCATGTCAAAGTGAGAGACACCAGCACCTTGATATCTTAGCATCTGAAACATAATCAGCAATAGACATCTTTTTCTCTGTCATTGTCAGTAGTTCTCAGAGGGTCATACCCAGACTAGCAGCATTAGCTGGAAAATTGTTAGAAATATAAATTCCTGGGTCTGTCAATTCTGAAAAGTCAGATTCAAAATATATACATATATGGACTAATGCACAAACATACACAAATAATGAGATTTAGATTTATAGTCATTTTATTGATGATGGCCAGTTGATAGTTTTACTCTGAAAGTAATCATTTAAAAACTTAAAAAAAATTGTGTCATGGAAAACAATCTGAGCATTTTGGCACTAAGAATGTTCAACAAAGGTGAATTAAATTCTATAATTTTCTCTGCTGCTATTCATGGATTTCTATTACCTTGACAGAACAGTGACTTGTAAAATTAACCTTGATCCTACTTAGCAAATACCTAAAATATTTACTATTTAAGATGTGCCTGCTGCCTGTTTATTGGAATGAAACTACACAGGCAAAAATGGAGACAGGTGAACTAGAAAGGAATCTTAATATCTAGCCATATGATTGATTAGATATAATACATAGGATGGGATCCATTCATTCTGCAAATTAGAAAAAATAAAGACTGCAGTTGAAATGGTAGCAAGCATTATTTGGGTCACATTTTTTTTTGGGCCATGCGGCATGTGGGATCTTATTTCCCCAGCCAGGGATTGAACACGGGACCTTGGCAGTGACAGCGTGGAGTTCTAACCACTGTACCGCCAGGGAATTCCCTATTTGATGAAGAACTGACATCATTTCTTCACCATTACGTTGGGAAATGAGAGAACATGCCAGAGCAAATTAGATGTTATCCAGTTATGCCCCTCATTTTACAAATAAGGAAACTGAGACCGAGAAAGGGGAATAAATTGTACTCTTGATTACATAGCAAGAGAGTGGTAGAGTCTTCAGCTCCTTAAGGAGGACACTTTTGGATTGTAGGAGATACATATGCATTGCAAAGGGAAAAAATAAAGGATTTGCCATTGCTCTTTTAGTAAATGCTCTAAGAAAGAGAGGTCTGGGGGCTAGAACAAACAGTAAACTCTCTGACAGCTTTGAGCTTTCTAGGGCAGGTGTTTTGTAAGGGACTGGGGTCATCCTAAGGACAGTGCCTTATGCTCTTAGAAGCCTTGCTGGAGTTTGGTCACCTCTTAGTGCAGATGTTTGGACAAAGTCATTATGTGTCAAGAGTTGGGCAGTTCTCAGCCCCAAATTAGAAACAACCTAAATATCCAGCAACAAGGGAATGGATACATAAACCCCTCAGCAATAAAGATGAATCAAGTTGTAATACACATGACAACATGATTAAACCTCAAAACCACAAGACTCTGCAAAATAGTAGTGAGGTGGATGGACCTAGAGTCTGTCATACAGAGTGAAGTAAGCCAGAAAGAGAAAACCAAATACCGTATGCTAACACATATATATGGAATCTAAAAAAAAGGTTCTGAAGAACCTAGGGATAGGATAGGAATAAAGACACAGACATAGAGAATGGACTCGAGGACACGGGGAGGGAGAAGGGTACGCTGGGATGAAGTGAGAGAGTGGCATGGACATATATACACTACCAAATGTAAAATAGATAGCTAGTGGGAAGCAGCTGCATAGCACAGGGAGATCAGCTCGGTGCTTTGTGACCACCTAGAGGGCGGGAGGGAGACACAAGAAGGAGGAGATATGGGGATATATGTATATGTATAGCTGATTCACTTTGTTATAAAGCAGAAAATAACACACCATTGTAAAGCAATTATACTCCAATAAAGATTTAAAAAAAAATAAAGCTGTTCACTGGAGTGCATCCTGTGTGCATCTATTCACATGAACCGGTGGAAAAAAAATTGGTGATGAAAGAAAATCAGAAAAATAATTTCTCTCTAGATGGAAAGGGGATTTTTTTGTGGTGTCTCTCCTGGTCTTCCATTTGTAACACTTCTCACATCGATCTATGATTGTCATTAACTAACTTTCCCTGTGAGCTCCTTGTGTCTTACTTACCTTCCAAACACCAGGAATTTTCTCAAGCTCTGGTTCAATGGTTGTTGACAACTTAGTGTTTATGGGACTAAACTAAAACCTGGTCTCATTGAGTTTGACGGTAGCATTTCCAGGGAAGAAGTCCCAGTTTATCCTTCTCTATCCCCTGAGCAAATAGCAAAGAGGGCTTGAGAAATCATTGTACTTGCAATATATTTTATTATCCACTCAAGTCTGTTATCCATTTGGAATTATGTCAGAGGGCATATCTATGTCACAATATAAACTTTCTACCTAGAAGAAAAAGAAAATAACACAAAATATCCCGCATTTAATTACTGCAATAAACGGAAAAAGCATAAAATTCAAGACTGGAAAACGCTGAAACAGTGAATGACCCCCTAGCAATTCTGCTGCCTAACCACATAGCCTTGGAAAGAAGATTTAAAATTTTTAAATAAAAGATATGTTTGTATAAAAGATTAGAAAAGATAAGAAGGGATGCCAGTCTATTTCAGTAATGCACTAATATAATAAAGTCTTTGATAGCCATAGAAAAATACCTCTTAAAAAATGACTCAGAAGTTTTCACAGGATGATATCTGTTAGGCGCTATCACAATGAGGAAATGAAAGAGAGAAAAAAGATACTGCTTTACATTCTCAGTTACAATTTATTTAGAAAGAAATGCTGATTTGTCACCTTTTTTCAAGTGATGCAAAAAGATGAATGTTCATTAGGTAAGGAGACATATAGAAAGGCCAGAAATAGCTATTTAAAGAAACTAAGAGGAGAAAATATGACAGGACACTGTACATATGAATGGGAATATAAAACACACCATTTGTTTCATAGTTTTAACAATCTGGCCAAGGCAAAGGTTTCCAGGCCATTGGTTAGGCAAATGTTATCACTTTGCTCCTTTCCTTTTTTACACCTGTCTGAAGATTCAGATCAAGAACACACAATTATTAAATATCAGGACACAGCAAAAATGATATGAAAAATAGTGTGACTAATGAAACATCATAAATGTACACTTGTTTGTGAAGAGTACAGCAAAACCTATTTACTTTACTGTTACCATTTGGTGTTATTTATTTTTAAGTTTTCTTTTTCCTCTCTCTTTAGATGCTATTCCTAAACAATGTAAGTGAACAAATACCAAAATGCACAGTATATCAATATAATTTGTGCCTTTCTTCTGAATTAACACTTTGAGCTCATCTTCTTTCCCAGTTGATCTCATATGAGTAAGTGTTGTCATATGAGCAAATGGTTTTAAATTCTAAGTTCAAAATCATTAATAATACCAGCTCTGGATTTTTCTTTTACCCAGTTCTCACTTGCTGGGTTGAATCCTGGCCTCTGATGATTGACAGGCAGATACAGAACATGGTCACAGGCACCCTCCTCTCACTTGCTTTTGTGTAGCATTGGGCTGAATCTTTTGAAATGGATGGGTAAGCTCTTGATCGTATATATCTTTCAATGCTTTGCCTTGGTTGGAATTCAAAAAGCCTGCAGAACTTCTTAGAAAAGAATATAAGTGTTCCTGGAGTGCTTCAAAAACATCAATTCCAAAGGTCTAAATCAGCAACAACAATGACAACAACAAAAATGTGTTACTTTCTATTGGAGAGAGAAACCCAGCTAAAAATGCATATGCCCTCAGATGGTCCACTGACTTCTTACATAGGTAGGAGCCCCTTAAAAGCAAGAAATCAGAAGGAGACCCTAACAACAAGTAGACTGGAAGAAACAGACATAGGTAAGGATATCAGAGTCCAGTTGTGATCTAGGTAGTTTCATATCTGTGCTTTCTCTCTGACAGATAAATATAACAGATATTTAAAGTAATGTAATCTACCATAAAATATAGTGTAATTTTGCAGTCAACAGTATTTTACTATTGTAGCTATTCTGTTATAAATTTTTATCGGTTAAAACCATCGACAACTGTCCTTAATAAAAAGACCTATTTGTACGGACCTGCATTTAATAGCAGACAAAAAGTCATGGCATAATATAGATTATATCTATCAAACATTGTGTATAGCTGATATCCCTTGGTCTGTGACTGGATGTGTATCCATGTGTAAGAACAAGATCTTCTTAGAATAACTGAAAATGGTTTTAACAATGACCCGAAATCTAAGCAGAGGGCTGGCAGTTCCTTAACTGCATCTTCCCTCACTTCCAGCATTCCGTGCTATACTCCTATCTAGTTCCTTTGCTCTTATTGACTGTCCACGCTTTACCTAGCACAGATGTGTGTGAATTCCAGTTGCCATAGTTTAGTTAAATAACATTAGTCCCCAGCTACACAATTCAAATTCCAGTTACCCTAGCACTTTAACAGTGAGTAATTACATGAAGTGTAAACTTTGCAGCTAACTCTTCAGTTCACAGATTACAGACGCACATGGCAATCAATGACAAATTACGTCACAATTTTTAGAAAGATTGAGAATCAATGTGCTTTATTTCTTTATAAATAGTACTTGCCTTCTTCTAGTCATATAGCTTAGGATATGGAATGAGTCTTTTCTATGCAAATAGTTACATATTTTCTAAGTTTGTTGAAGCTTCCCGCATTTTATCGTTTGTTCTTTAACTTTGTGAAATAAGTCTGCGAGTGCTTTCAGTGTGCAGGTTTTTGGCACCAACACTTTTTTTGAGACTTCTTCATTCTTTTCATCACATTTATGTTGATAAATACACCTTCACTGAAGTCCTGTAGTTGAATCTGTCGAGTCTCAAAAATTGCAGCAGTGTCAACATTTCTGTGGTCAGCTACTTCATCTATGATAAATTATACGTTTGATTTGAATTTCACTTCTAGTACTATCACATTTTGTTTCTTCTTTGGCTGCAATTTCATCTTCCTGGTCAACTTTCTCTTTCAGTTATGTATTTTTGTATAATGTCACATGAGGTCATCACTGAGAGACAAGGAGGTTACACATGACACCCTTTCTGGTTCATGCATGAACTGAATAGTAGGTGTGCAGTGACCAATCACCACAGACTTTAAAAGACGTGACGTGGGGACTTCCCTGGCCGTCCAGTGGTTAAGACCCCTTGCTTCCACTGTAGGGGGCACAGGTTCAATTTGTGTGTTCATAATTAACACCAACTGCCCACAGGTGTTCCTGCGTTATTTTCTTTCTTAAGGCCCAAATTTGCATTAAATACATAACAAACTTGGAATTTAGAAATTAGTTTAGCATATTACTGTTTCTGAAGGACATTATATTAACTCTTGGTTTTGGCAGGGTGAAAGTCTTTGATAACTTTGGGGAAAAAAACTTTGATAGAGTTGTGGGGATGAAAGCATGCTTGTACTGTATGAGAGAAAAGTAAAAAGGAAATTTCTTGCTTACATATTGTAGATAGAGCACATTTATCTACAATCATGGTCTCTCAAAATATCACTAATGGCAGTAAAGAGTTTAAAAAAGAATAACCACATGAAGACAAAAAGAAATGAAGAAGAAACAGCAGTTTTGAAACAACAATTTACTAAAAAACAAATGAATATATGGTAAAAGATGTAACAGATACACAAGAAGAGGTACAAATAGACAATAAGCACATGAAAAGATGTTTAAAGTCACTAATTATTAGGAAAATCCGTATCAAAAATCAATGAGATGCCATGTCACACCCATTAGGGTGACTATTACAAAACAAAAAATAAAGAAATAAAAAAACAGAAATAAACGTTAGCAAGGATGAGGAGAAATCAGAATCCCTGTGCATTACTAGTAGGAATATCAAAATGGATGTCATTTTTCAAAAAATCAAATACTAAATTACTCTATAATCCAGCAACTCCACTTCTGGATATATACTCCCCCAAAACTGAAAGAACAGACTCAACAGATATTTGCATAGCCATATTTATAGCAGCATTATTTCTAAACACTAAGCACTCATGAATAGATGAACAGATAAACAAAAATTTGACACATGCTACAGCACTGGTGAACCTTGAAGACAGCCTGCTAAGTGAAATAAACCAGTCAGAATAAAACAAATATTTCGTGATTTCACTTATAAGAGGTACCTAGAGTAGAGAAATTCATAGAGACTGAGAGTAGAATGGTTGTTTCCAGCCTCTGGGGAAAGAGGAAATGGGAAATTGTTTGTATTTAACAGGTCCAGAGGTAATCAAGTGTGAGGTTCCAATACACATACGTTTAATATGTAAAAACTAAAACAACAATAAAATTACCTCCAATGCATCTTTTCATGAAAGTTATTAGAGAATTACCATACAAAAAAATTTTTTAAGAGTAAACCAATAAAATGGGAGACATGAGATGATGGAAGTAGGAAATCCATCACCAGAAGCAAGGAGAAAAATGTGTAGGAGGGCAGTGAAGGAAAATTTCAGCAAGACTGCTGTGGACAAGAAGCAAAGGGCACCCTGCATAGCTGAAAAAGACCAGAAGTTATGGGATGTACTTCTTCAGAAAGGTAATGTGAACAGATTATTGAAAGTCTTTTGAGGAGATTCTGATAATTTGGCAAGGAAATAACATTGAGTTTGTGAATGCAGAAAACTAAAGAACAAAACAACATTAAAATATACATGTGAAATAAAGCAACTGTAATTATAGTTTACTATCATGCTCAGTGATAAATAGAATATAATAGACATGAAATGCTAAACTTGGAGTATTTACTTTGCTACCAAAATAGCAATATAACACTTAGCGGGTATGGAGATACAAACTTTATGCACAACAAGGTGGAAGAAAAAATATAGCTTTTCCTATTGGGAAGGAAACATCAATACAACTTAACAAATTAACAACAGCAACATCAGCCTGATGTCTTTAGAGACACAAAGATAAATACGATAATAATTGGCGAAAAGATAGGGAATATTGGCCCAGTGCATTCCGGTGGATGGAAAAGATATTGGAAGCTTGTGGATTTTCTCATGTGAGGCTTTGTTTTCTCAGAGAAAGAGATTCTTCAGCTGAAAGGAGGGACTGAGGAAAAAGATGGTGATAAATTAAGCACAAAGGAGAGAGTTTGAAATAACCATCTGGGAAACAGAGAGGGATGGATGACCTTGTGTAACAATAATAAAACATTTGTATACCCACTTTTGTTTTTCACAACCATCTTTTTATAGTATATCTCTGATAGGGAAGAACAAATCTGACTCCATATTAGGTCTGTTCTTTTCCTTGTTCTTAGTCATGTTGGCTCTGTACCTTTTTAAAAGAATGTTACCTATAGCCTGAAATATACAGAGTAGCCCATTCTCAGGGCTCTGACCTTTAAGGGTATAACACTTTTCCATACATATAGAGATTAAAAAGTTGCAGAACAGAGAATAACAGTTGTCTTGTTGGAGGTTTACAGCAACATGGTGACCTGACCTGCATGGACAGCTGCAAGAACAAAGGATTCCGACACTAAGAAGTTTGCAACAACCAGCCACGCCCCTCCCTCACCTTCCCTTTAAAAGTGCTTTGTTGAAACCCTTCGAAGTGTACAGGGACTTTGGGGGCATGAGCCACCTGTCACCTTGCGTGGTCCTGCAATACACCTTTCTCTACTCCAAACTCCAATGTTTCCATTTTCTTGACCTCACTGTGAGTTGACCACATGAACTTGCATTTGGTAACATATCTAGGTGTGTCACTTACCTTGAATAAAGTAGAATGATTTGCATTTCATCTTCTTTTTGCCATAATGTCAAGTTACCAAACATGTCCCTATTCCCTCCTGCTCATATTGTTTGCCTGGCATTCAATTTCACATATAAATATTTGACCAAAAGAAACTGCACACAAATGGTTATCTAACTGCCTTTCACATTCAAAGACTCTTGAAATGAATGGTTCTCTGAAGTCCAAGTTGCCTTACCAGTTCTCAAACACAGACAATCCGGGGTTATCCTCCACATCTGCCATGGTTGGCATGACTTTCTCTTTGGCTGACAGTATTTCCAAATGGGATTCTGACTTCTTGATGACCTCCTGTCTTGAGGACTGTCTGCCCCTAATTTACACAAGTCCAGACGCTTCCACAAAATTTAGCCTGTAAATGTGTCATCAGTTTTAAAAAAATAATTAATTTATGACATTTATAAAGGCAAAGATAAGGTCTCATAAGACGTTTCTTTTTTAGTCTCCAAGTTACTGAGCACAGATTTCTCAATAAATCTAGGACTGACTGATAAACACGGTCATATTGACCTCTCCTCTCCTGATAAATGTGTTTGTTTATAAATTGTTGTTGCTAAGCGCAGAAGAAAAGCCCAAACTCAGTTACAAGAGAAAAAAAAAATTCTCCTTTTAAAATCATGTACCACAAAACTTCTATTTAGCTATTCACAGCAAGGAACTCAGTAAAAATTATTTAGAGCACATTAATTCAAATCAGCATAGCCTACCTCTGTGAGAAAGTTGTTGCATAAAGGGAACAGTTCCTCTAATTAAATCTAAAAACTACAGCTGTGAAACTATAAATTTTTATCTATGCTAGCACTAGCTGTAAAAGTGATTCTAAATTAAAATATTAACTTTTCCCCCTTACACACAATAAAAGACTTAAAACTTCCATAAAATGAATCAGATTATTTTGGCCTAAGTGGATGTGCTGACTTTGGCAGACTTTTCCCACCTCAGAATAAAATATTTACTATTTGTCATAATGACCTGTGCTTACTTTTTTTTTTGCCACAGTTTTGGTATCATGACCTAACTATAGAGGAACTCACCATTTTGTTTTTTTCCTTCTTTCTTTCTTACTTTTTTTTTTTCTCCTTAATCAGTTGTTCCTGATCGGCCAGTTGCAATAAACAATAACATCTGGTCTATTGCTGGGTGAGTAGTTAAATCTCCTCTTTCCAGGATAGGAAAATCTGTTTTGAGATCCTAAAGGATGGACTTCACACATGTTCAAATATGCATGTCCAAAACCTTGGCTGCTAAATCTCTGCTAAAAAGAGAGAAGAATGTTCCCCTCAAAGGATTGGTTTCCAGAAAGTCATCAAACATAATGGTAAATTTCTAGTTTTGAACCTTTGAAAATGAACAGATAATTAGGAGTTACCACTTGCTGAGCTGGTTCTGTTCCAATAAATTTCAGTTTGCTTGACCCATTTTGTCATTTTTGTGAACAGCTTCTCCCTATACTCACAAACCAGGGTATATGTGGAGAGTATTTGAAGATCTTCACAGACTTTAGTGTGACTTGTCAAAATGATCCTACCTGCGTTAACATCTAACATTTTGACCTTAGCTGATTCTAGAGTTTCTACAGTCTGTACAGCAAATTGGAAATTCTGCTGGTGGTGTCCTAAGATACTGTTTGTGTTGGGGTGGGGTGAGGGTATACATATGTGCACCCATGTTCCATTGACTCCTAGAAATGTTTCCCAATAGCACACATCCTCACCTTGAATTGATCAGTAGTTGAGGATCAGGGAGCTATTCCGTAGATTACTTTGAATTCACAATTATTTGAAAACAGAGGCATGGCAATCTAAAAAATATTTTCTAGAGCTTCTCTGACCCTGCCTTTTACTTTGACACAGGGTTAGGAGGCAAACCATGTATGTGAAAGTTTGTTTTCTGATTAATAATAACAGTATTAGATATTTCATCTTGACAAACATTTATTATGTAGCTTTATCAAGTTCTGGTCCTGAAGTAACTTAACTGCAGTACAGCATCCCTAATTAACCTCATCTCTGAGCAGTCATCACTCCTTTATTCCTCTTTTCTAGAATCATAGAAAAAATATATTTTACTCTAAATATTGCATACTTTTTTTACAAATGCTCATATGACAACAATGTTTTCATAATGTGAAATTTCTCATTCTAAGATATAACTTTCACATATATATATTTGTATAAATGGCTTGATTTACATTTTTTGTCCTGGAGTTACCAGGAATGAAGTTTTATTTTTTTAGTTTTTAATTTATTTTAATTGAAGTATAGTTAATTTACAATGTTGTGTTTTTTTAAGTGTACAACAAAGTGATTCAGTCATACACATACACATTTATATTTTTTTAAATCTGCAGTCCCTCTTACTAACAATGGATACCTTTATTGAATCATTCATCTTCCACTAAAATGTTGCTAAATTATTGATGAGCTTTATAACTGATAACACTTTGGAATCAAGACTATTCGGTACTTTTGTTTCTGCTTTATATGTCCTACTTCATCATACTGGTGGAAGAATAATAGTGAATTAATGAGGACACAGGTTTTGAAATCAGAGACAGCTTTGGTGGAATCCAGGTGCTGTGTCCTTGGGCACTTTCTTAAATCCATATGTAACCTGTGAATACTAGTTAACTAATTCAGAACATTGTTTGGAACATTGAAAGATGTTGTGTGCAGGCATGATAATTCCCCTTCCCTTTCCTCAGAGGATAAATTAGTCAATCCCTTTAAGGCTCAGAACACCTTTAATATTTGTCTTATGTTCAGTATTGTGGGTGTCTAACAGTGACCTTATTAACTACAATATAATCAAAATCATTCCATGATTGCTTAAGCCTCAAACACATCTGAAAATACTGCAGGAAAACAATGGAGGAAATGTGAATGGCCTCTAAGAAATTAAATAAGATCTAATCAATTCTTATACTAGCACTAACCCAGTTTACCAGCAGATGTACTAATACTCTTATTTAAGGCACAGGACTAGCAACATTGTTGCCTTTGTATTATGTATCTCTAGTTCATTTTGTCTAATGACTGGCAACCCTCAACCTTACCTATCTCAGCTGTAGCCTCTCCTATAACAATGAATAATCATGTGTAGAAGAGGCCATAGCTGAGATAGGGAAGGGTGATGGCTGCCAGTCAAAAAGAGAGGAAAACAAACATTTTGTTCTGTATTTTTATTGAGCTATAGAATGCATGAGAAACTGTTATCTGGAGCCCCTAAATACTGGGATAAGCCATCTTAAATAGCTTAGTTATCCCTAAGGTATCCCAGCATGACAATCTGCAGCAAGAATAGAAATGGCAGTGATCTCTGTCTTATCAAGAAGAGGTTATGTGGGGTTTCAAATACTCACTCAAGAAGCAAAATGGTGTGAAGTATGCCTGAGAAAGACTTCTATTCAAAATGTTTAAAATAAATTTTGTGCTCTTCAAGTTTCAGCCATCTGGAAAATTCCTTTATGGGGACTGTCTTAGTCCTGGGTAAGGCCATATGAACAAGGTACTGTTTTGCTTACCTGATGGAGAGAAATGAGTTAATTTCTTCAGAAAATTACTCTGACCATATGGGCATGGACAATATTTGAGAGAAACATTTGGATATTATAGAGTGGTTCTGGCTTTTGGAATCCCAGGCTTTGCTGTTCAAGGATCTAGCTTTGGGTAAGTTCCTTAAGATTTCAAAGCTTCCTCTCTATAATGAAAGTCATAATACTTAATTCATAAGATATATTTTATATGAGGGTAAATGATTGAAACATACAATGTACTTAGCACAGAGAGGTGCACTTTTAAAACTCTCATTAAATGGTGGTTGTGGTGTTAGTATTCATCACCCTCTTCATAATGCAATTCCCAATAAGCATAAATATAGTTTTATATGAACCAGTAAAAATATAAAGAGATCTAATTTATTTGCCCCCAGTTTATTACCTGGTTTCACTCCTACCATATTGTCCTGTTACCATAAGGAAATTACAGAAAGCAGAACAGGAATAAGAGGTCTGATGATGTTGGAATAGAGCATTGCTTCCTGAATTCTGAGTTTTCCTATAGGTCTGTATGTGCCAAATGCCTGAAGAAGTGGGGACATTAACCTATCAGACCCAGCAAGGGAACTTGGTTTTTATCCAATTCTGGATCAAATCTTGGAGGTGCTAAAGAAATTCAAAATTGTTTTATAATTGTTTTATAACATGTTATTGTCAGGAATGATACATATTGAGCTAAAGTGACTACCTAGCCCCTGAAATTTAGCTCCATCCACTCCAGGCTTCCTGGGATCTAGGATGCTGTAAAGTACGGAAATGTGCTTAAATGCCTAAACGTTTTGAGACAACATGGTATGAAGGAACATGCACTGGCATTTGAATGAGGTTTCAGTTGTTGTTTATTTGTTTTTAATTAAGTTTCTTCAATCTAGTTTTTCGTGGTAACCAGAGTGTGGTGATCCTTGGCTCCTGTATTCATGCCCATGTTGAATGGGTGATGTAAAGGTGTGTGATTTTCAAGGCTGGGTAATAACAGATACTGTGGCTTCCACTGTGCATTCTTGGGTTTCTCATTCTGAGGGACTCTGGCTGCATGCTGTGGACACACTCAACCCTGTGGAGCAACCCATATGGTGAGCAGCTGAGGCCTCCTGTCAACGACCAGTGTCACTTGCCAGGCATGTGAGTGAACCACCTGAGAATTGGATCTGCCAGCCCCAGTCAGACCTCAGATGACTGAAGCCACAGGGGACATCTGTCTGCAACTTCACAAGAAAGCCCCGCTCCAGAACTGTCTAACCACTCCTAAGTTTTTGAACTAAAGATAGTGTGAGAGATAGTACATTAATTACTGTTGTTTAACGCCACTACTTTTTCTGAGTGATTTGCTACACATTACATAATTATATAAATGAATACAAGGTCTGGGACCTTTGGCAAGTAGTTTTCTTCCTTTCTTCCTCCCTCCCTCCCTCTCTCTCTCTCCCTCCCTCTCTCTCTCTCTCTCTCTTTCTTTCTTTCTTTCCTTTCTTTCTTCTCAGTATCATTATCTGCAAAATTAGCAAGGTAACACCTGCATCACAAGTATTGTTTTATTTTGTTTTGTTTCTGGTTCAGATTAAATATCCCAGTCTATCTGTAGGATCTGATACATGACAGTAAGTACTTAACAGATGCAAGTAGTTCTCACTTCCCTCATTTATGGGAAATGCATTGTCTTTTCTAAAATACCTTGTACTTGTAAGAAGAGATATTGAACTTTAGTTCAAGTTCCCAGAGAGTAAGATAAATATATGTGTAGTGTAAGCCTTTGAGGTGCTATAGCCGAAGAGGATTCTAAAACACCTGAAATGTCAGATGTCTCCCCAGGGCAATGAAAAACCATTTGTACAAATATCAAGGGCTAGTTGCAATCTAGGAAGGGAGCAGTGTCAACCTTCATATCATATCTTTGAATGTTTGAAGACAAAAATGTCAGAAAAACCAAGAGTGTTCAGGAATTAGAGTGAAAAGTGATTATCTGCACTAATACTGCGTCCAGTATAAAGTATAAAACTATGTGTCTTACACAAAGAGACACTTTAAGGTAAGCGATCAAGGCAAAGACATGACTAAGCTTCAGAGATCTGGATGCTCTGCTCTAACATTTGCTGTAAGCCTTTGTCATTTTGCTTATTGCTTCTTATTTGTAAGGTGGCTTCCACCCCATCAGTTGCTCTGTTTTATGCTAACCGGAAATAGGGAGCGGAGAGGGTCAAGGAATAAAGAGAAGACACTTCAGGTATTACCACTGATACCAATTTTCTGGCTACATCACATTGACCAGAACTGTATTACGTGGTTCCCATAGGTGCATTGGCCACTGAGGAAATGGGTTCTTGAGCTCAATACAAATGTGTATGTATTAGAGCTTTGCTAGCATGCAAGAAGTGGAAGTAGGTGTCAGATTAGGCAGCCAGCTATGTCTACCACACTTGTCAAGTGGAAAAAGTACGGATACTGAGTTCTCATTATCTGTCGTAGTTATATTCCACAGTCACCCCACTGAATTAATGAAACTGAAGCATTGTTCCTAGAGGAAAAATAGGGTTATGTTCCCCAGGCCTCTGCCCACAACATTCTCATCAACCAATCAACACAACTTCATTTATGTCTATTTCTTTTAAAAGGAAACTTATTTAACATATATTGTGATCAATTAACATTGAGCTCACTCTCAGTAGCACTAAAATGCATACCTGAATGCAGCTTATCTAACACATATATTTTCTCCAAAAGGCACATCACAGCTTTCTTGTGCTTAGGAATAGTAGACAACAGTTCAGTGCTGGGTTTGCAGGCCATTTTAAATGGTGAAATCACCAAGAAGAAGTGGGAAAATGTGAAAAATGTGGCACTACATATACTTTGAAAAGGACCTTGTTTATAGTAGGGGAGATAAAATACGAAGTTAAAGCTTTCACCTTGTTTGACCTCAGCTCGGAACATGTCCATAGGGCAATTAGAATTTTTGCTGCTCTGCACGTTTATGGGAATGCCCACAAAAGCACCATGAGTACTGATTTTAGGTTTTTTTTTTTCTCGTATACATACTTTTAATTGGGATATAGTTGCTTTACAATGTTGTGCTAGCTACTGCTAATAGCAGAGTGAACCAGCCATATGTATATACATAACCCCTCCCTTTTGGATTTCCCTCCCACCCAGGTCACCACAGAGCACTGAGTAGAGATCCCCATGCTCTACAGCAGGTCCTCATTAGATATCTATTTCATACCCAGTGGCATATACATGTCAATCCCAATCTACCAGTTCATCCCACCCTGCCCTCCCCCACTCACATTTGTTCTCTACATCTATGTCTCCATTCCTGCTTTGCAGATAGGTTCATCTGTACGATTTTTCTAGATTCCACATATATGATATTTGTTTTTCTTTTTCCGGCTTACTTCACTCCATGTGACAATCTCTAAGTCTATCCATGTTCCTACAAAAGACCCAAGTTCATTCCCTTTTACAACTGAGTAATATTCAGTTGTTGAATATGTTGAAACCATAACCCCCAATTTGACTCTATTTGGAGATAGGACGTGTGAAGAAGTAATTAAGGTTAAATGAGGTCATGAGAGAGGGACCTTAATCTGATAGGAATGGTGTCCTTACAAATAAGAGGAAGTGATACCAAGGGTGCATAAACACAGATGAAAGGCCATGTGAGGACATAGTAAGATGTCCATCCTCAAGCCAAGGAGAAAGACCTCATAAGAAACCAGACTTGCTGACACCTTGATCTTGGACTTCCAGCCTCCAAAACTGTGAGAAAACAAACATGTGACTTAAGCTACCCAATCCATCGTATTTTGTTATTGCATCCCTAGAAGATGAATACAGTTACACATGGCTTCTGCTTTCTGATGGCACAGATAAGCAGAGATACAACTTCTGGTATTGATAGAAAATATTTAAATTTATTGGATAATACGTGACTAAAGCATTTCTGAAGAATGTTTGAGATGGGGCAAACCATTGGAAAAATTGGAGACAAGGAAGTACAGGACAAAGCACTAGTTTGCCTGTCTCAGTCTTGGTTCTTTATGGAGAATGAAAAAATAAAACCCTTCTCTGAGAATGTTTTTATTACGAGATGACATTTACAGATATGTAAATGTATAGGGCCATAATTACAATATATGTTACCCAAAATATCTTTTGGACCTGATGTGGTTAAGCTCTGGCACCTGAGAGAGACAAACTTAAACCTGGTCTAAAGGAATTCTCTTTAAACACAGACATGATTCCAAGGAACAAGAGAGAAAAAATAAAAATCACTGAACACTAGAAGATAAAAAAATATATATAATTGTGGATTAACAAAAATAATCAATTACAAAATCAGATCCACAAAAAATTACAAGTTGGAATTATATAGTACAAAACGTTGAATAAGGTGATTAAATATATTGAGTTGGTCAAAAAGTTTGTTCCGGTTTTTCCATAAAATGTTATGGAAAAACCGGAACGAACTTTTTGTCCAGCCCAATATAATAATGATAGTTTAATTATGACAAAGGAATAAGAAATAGAAAATTTTCTATTCTGACCTGAAAAAAGAGAACTTCTAGAATTAAAAGAAGAAAACTATCTAAGGAATATCTAAGACTGACAAAATACACTGATCTCCAAGGCTTAGAAGTCCAGTAAATGCCAATTTCTGCAGAGCACATTAAAGCCAAAAAACATATATTTAGAACAACCAGGAAAACAAAGAGAAATTGAAACTTAATATTAACATGATAGAACACACCAGTTGTCACTATGGAACTCAGAAGAGAATAGCAAAATCTCTTAATTCAACACAGAAATATGTTAACTTAAAATTCTATAGGCAGTGAGAATATATTTCAAGATTGAATGTGAAAAGAAGAAAAATTTTCAGAAAAATCAAAATCTGAGTTTGACACTACCTCAGCTACAGTAAGCATAGCTTAGAAGATTGATCTCATGTAAAAAGAATACGTTATCAATGGAATATCTTCAGTGCAAGAAGGAATGAAAGCTTCTTTGGGTGTTCCAAATATGTGTTTAAACATAATAAACAAAAGAATAAATAAAATTATTAAATGACATATCAGAAAAAATGATAGAATCAATATACATATTAATGTCATATGATACAGGAAGGGAATAACTGAATTTAACATATTTAAAAAACCTACTGTTTGGGGAAAAAATAAAGGTGGTGATTAGTATTTTATGAACCATATATAATTGCTAAAATGAAATTGAGTTTGTACTTTACAAATTTGCAGAATAAAAAATGGAATTATGAGAATATGCAATAAAAAAAGAAAGAAAAAATATATAGTAGAAATAGGACAAAATGTTGTGAATTTATATTGCAACATATTAGTAAGTATTTTAAAGTGTTATAAGTAAAACAGAAATTTGTGTGACTGAATTAAAAAGGCATATCAAGTGAAATGCTGATTACAGCAACATATGTAAAAGAACCACAAAAATTAACAGTAAAAATATGGGAAATTGTTTACTATAAAAGTATTAACCACATAAACATAATATAGCTATAGAAGTTTATTAATAAAAAACAAAAATAAGACAAACAAACATCACTCAGAGATAGAGGGTCATCACTTTAGAGTGAAAAAGGAAGTTATTACAGTGCTAAAGTTTTCCTCACTTAGTAATATAACTTCAAATATGAAACAAAAGAAGAGAGAAGTAAATATATTTATAATCAGAGATGAAGACTTTAATAAACCTCTATTAGTAAATAACAATATCTAAACAAGACAATTAAAATGTGTGATCTGACAAATATTGTATATTACAGTCACCACAAATGAAGAATATACATTCTTTTAAAGGAGATATATAAAATTGATGAAAATTGACATCTTTCCAAGATATATGACAATTCTGTACAAATTTAAAGCATTTTAATTAAATAGATTATATTCTCAGACACTAATGTATTTAATGAAGCAATCAATAAATGATAACAAAATGCAAATTCCATTTTCTTCAGCTGTTTAGAAAGTTCAAAACACACTTAAATATAACTTATCATGGATATCTGAAAATTCTTAGAACTGAGTAATATTGAAAAGATACTTTTTAACTTTAAGGGGTTTTGCCATGTGAGAACTTATATTGAGATAAAACAAAGACTGAAAATCAATGCAGGGAAAACTGATTTTAAATAAATGGGGGGAAAAAACACATCAAGAAAAATAAAGTAAAAAAGAAGAGATAAATGACATTAGAAATTTTAAAATAGCAATGTTGAGAGGGAGAGGGAAAATAGAGATATTATAACAACTTGGTGAAAAAAAATTAGAAGTTAAAACTTAGGAGAAATGGACACATTTATAGAAAAATACCAAGGGACAAAATGGTTCAAGAATATATTGAAAGTTTTAATTGTTCTGTTGAAAAATAAAATATTTTCAGAAAAATACAAGAAGAATAAATATTTTTATAGGAAAGTTCTACAAAACAGTCAAGGAGGAAATATTAGGTTAACCAAACTATTTAAAAATTTTTTTAATTATGGTAAAATATACATAACATAATATTTACTGTCTTAACCAGTTCAGTAGCACCAAGAACATTCACATTGCTCTGCAAACCATTTCTAGAACACGTTCCCTCTAATAAAAACGAAACTTCCTACCAATTGAACAACAATTCCTCCTTCTCCCCTTTCCTTGGGCTCTGGCAACCACCATTCTATTGATACTTTCTGTCTGTGAATTTATTCTAGGTGCCTCATATAAGTGGAATCATACAGCATTTTTCTTTTTGCATTTCACTTCTTTCACTAGCTCAGTGTCCTCAAGCTTCTATCATGTTGTAGCATGTGTTAGAATTTCCTACCTTTATAAGGGCTTTAAAATTTTATATTCCTACCAGCAGTTAGGAGAATACCAGTTGCTTCACATCCTTGCCAACATGAGGTGTGGTCATTTTACTCTTTAATTTTAGACATTCTAATGTCTATGTAGTGATATTTCCTTATAATTTTAATTTTCTAATTATTAATATTGTGAATCTTTTCATGTGCTTATTAGTCATTTGAGCATTTGTTGTGAATCATCTATTCAAATATTTTGTCATTTAAAAAATATTAGGTTGTTCATAGCTTACTATTTCTAAGAATTATTTATATCTCCTGGATACAAGTTCTTTTTCTGATATATGTGTTGTCAATATTTTCTCCCAATATGTTGCTTGCATTTTTTTTTTTTTTTTTTTTTTTGTGGTACGCGGGCCTCTCACTGCTGTGGCCTCTCCCGTTGTGGAGCACAGGCTCCGGGTGCGCAGGCTCAGCGCCACGGCTCACGGGCCCAACCACTCTGCGGCATGTGGGATCTTCCTGGACCGGGGCACAAACCCGTGTCCCCTGCATCGGCAGGCAGACTCTCAACCACTGCGCCACCAGGGAAGCCCCATTTTTGTTCTTTAATGGTCCTTCAAAGAGCAAAATTTCTAATTTTGATGAAATACAATTTATCAAGTCAAAAAAAGGTAAAAGTGTAAAAATGTCAACATGTCAGTCAATTCCAAAATCTTACAGACTTAACATAGCACAAGTTTATTTCTTAATCACATTACATAATTAGTTTGGGTTGGCTGGGGAATTTACTCAGTGTAATCAATCAGGGATTTAGACTGAAGGGTTTCACCTTGACATATTCTACCCTTATCCTTTCAGCAGGGGTAAGGGAGGATGACAGATCATTTGCTGGCTCTTTGAACTTTCTCTATGGAGTAATACAAGTTGTTTCCACATGTGATTCTTTGCTCAATGCAAGTCACATGACCATACTTAATTTCAAAGCATGTGGGAAATTTTGGTATGTGTATGTTGCATAGTATGGAGGTCACAATACTCTTTCACATATGAAATAACATAGATGAAAAAGGTATCATTGATCTCTATTTACAAGGCTATATATTGTACTTTAAACTTTCCAACATTATGGAGTTGATCTATGGGTTATAACTATTTGGAACATTGTCCTTCACTCCGGAATAAGAGCCCACACCCCCCATACATAAACACACACACACACACACACACACACACACACATATATAATATATGTTATACAAATCAATAAGAAAAAGACAAATAGCACAACAAGAAAAATGGGTAAAAGATGACATTTAACAAAAGGGGAAATGTAAATGGCCTATCAACAAGTGAGAAACACTCATTCTTTTCAGTAATGCATAGCAAAGCTGCAATGTGATACAATTCACATTTAACAGATAGACACAAATTTAAAGTAGAATTATCAGAGGTTTTCAAGGGCAGGGAGCAATGGGAATGGCGGCAGTGTAAACTGGTACTACCATTTTGAGTAAATGCATAACTTATGTCACAGCAAATTTATTCCCTAGTATATATGCTAGAAAAACTCTTGCACTCATGAATAAGGAGACATACAAAGGAATATTTCCAGCAACAATGTTTAATACAGCACAATTTGGAAACTACTTAAATGTATACCTACAGAATAATAGCTAAATAAATTATGGTAGTTTTATACAATTGAATAAAATATTGCAGTGAAAAAGAATGGCTTTAGTGACTAGTATCAATGTGAATAAATTTCTAAAATATAATTGTGACTAGAAAATGTAATCTGAAATAAGACATATACAGTGTTATTCCATTTACACATAAATTTCAAAAAAACAAATAAAACTAAATAATATGTCATTTAGGGATATGTAACAAAAACTCCATTTCTTAAAAGCAAGAAAATGTATAAATTTCAGAATAGTGGTTACATATGCAGTGGATGTCAGAGGCTGGAGTCTTAAATAGACTGGTAACATGCTATTCCTTAACCTGGATAGTGTTAACTTGGATTTGTTTTATTATATTTTAAATTTTATATTCAGGTTGTATACACTTCTTTGTACCTATGAAATATTTGACAATGGTTTTAAAGAAAGAAATGCAAAATAAGCATGTTCATGCCTTAAATCTTCCAACAATATAAACTTGATTTATGGGTTGTAAATATGTGGAACATTGTCCTTCACTCTGAAAGAAGGGCTGGCCTGATGCAGAGGAGGGAACACTACATTGGAAATCAACAGAGGTGAGCTCAGAAGTAAACTTGGTATACTACTGTCCGCAAATGGTTTTATTCCTTTGACCTTCCTCGCTTGCAAAATAAGGAAGTCAAACGAGGTGATTTTTAAGGATGTTTTTTACTATAATGTCACATGACCAAACATGTTTTTAGGTGGGAAATGGAGACAGAGTGCTTTAAGAATCAGGAAAAGCATAGACTTCCCCTTCTTCATTTGCTAAAGCTCGCATAGTCTGGAGGTCACTATATTATTTCACATACGATCCCCATGTATGGCTGTATATTGACTTCAGTATGATTATAAACTCAATGTCATAGCTGGACCTCCAATTCAGATTATTCATCTACTACTCTCCTTATTTTTCAGCTACAGAAAACTGTTGTAGTTCTTTATCTATGCACCTCTACGAAGAAATACTAGAACTTCAGAAGGAAAATTCTCAAAAGATAGAAGGAGTGTTTCAGAAGTAGGATGAAAACAAACTATGACTTAACTAGGTGACTGGGGAGAAAGGATGGGCAGAAAAATAGATGAATCAAAAGCCTATTATATTCTAGGCATTATGCTAGGCATTGACTAATGTTATCTCATTTAATCTACATAACAAATGTTAAAGGTTTATTTTTATCATTTACATTCTATAGATGGAAGAATTGAGGATTTGACAGGCAATTGACCTTGAATTTGAGACTGACAGTTTGCATAATGAAAATCCACTAGCCTAATTCAGACATCAAACTCCATTAACTCATGGAACAAATTTTACACCCCACCCCTTGAAACTGAATTATTCAAAAATTCCAAAATGATTTAGATGAATAAATGGCAATCCATAGAGTATAGTTAAGTGCAACAAGACCATGTGAGTTTTTAATCATGGAGAACAAATCTGTCCTCAATAATTATAGTAAGTCCCCTACATATGAACGAATGAGTTCTGTTCTGAGAGCGTGTTTGTAAATCCGATTTGTTTGTTAGTCCAACAAAGTTAGCCTAGGTACCCAACTAACACAATCAGCTATATAGTACTGTACTGTAATGGGTTTATAATACTTTTCACACAAATAAGACATGAAAAACAAACACAAAAATAAAGAAAACATCTTTAATCTTACAGTATAGTACCTTGAAAAGTACAGCAGTACAGTACAATAGCTGACATACAGGGGCACATTCACATCTTTGAAAGTTCACAACTTGAAGGTTCATATATAGGGGACTTACTGTACTCTTCAATAAACCTAGGAGAAGAATTTGCAATGATTGTTCCACTTTACCCAACAGCAGTGATCTTGGACTCAGAAGGCCAACAACTCATGGAACACAACAGACTTCATCCAGCGCTATTAATGCATGGGACAGCACAGCACAGTGAGTGGTCCTCATCTGGCAGTCAGAAGTCATGATAGATAAAGCTGAGTGTTTGTATACACATCACCTCATGCTAGAGAAGTCATCATCTATGGGGTCCTCGCAGTCCTTATGTGCTGGTCATACTACACTCATTCTCTGATGAAGCTACATCAGATAATTTATGGCAAAACAGCCTTAGATTCAGTCAAGGCAAAGAGATGTGAGAACTGAGGCTTTAAGAAGTTCAGTAAGTAACCAAGCACACAGTACCAGAATGACTAACCTGGATTCAAGCACATTTGGTCTGACTTCAGGGAAGTCTGGGGAAAGAGCCTGGAAATTTTGACTAGATGGACATGATTTTTAATATCAGTGCCCCCATTTATTCTTCCACTTTAAGCAAGGTACTTAACAACTCTTCATAGTTGTTGTTTCTGTAAAGTTAATATTATAACACTGACCTTCTAAGAGTACTTTGAAGACTGGTACTAGTGTTAGCATATTGCCTGGCACTAGGTGCTTAATAAATAATTTGATTGCTTATCTTAGCTAAATTGAATGGCCTTATGGTCCTTTTTGAATACATAATCAATATCATTAATTTTGCAGCTTATAATAAACTTTCAAACACTTTTATAAACCTGCTCATGAAGCAGGCAAGATATGTATACCCATTTTACTAGTAAGTAATTCAAGGCTAGTAGATGATAAGGGTAACCTATAACCTAATATATGGATATTAACAATATTTTGTCCCCAACTGCACAGAGTTTCTCAATGGCAGAATAGTCTTTTTTTTTAATTTTCAAAATATATGTCAATGATAGATTAAGCTATATGATGCAGGGCTTAAAGGCATGAAATTTCAGTCCTATGTAGCCTCCTTTATGATCATGGACACATGAAATTAACTTCTTTAGACTTCAGTTTTCTTTTCAGTAAAAAGGGGATGATAACACCAATTTCCCTGATTTGATGTAAAAATAAATAATGTATAACATTAAGAATAGTTAGCAGATAGGAAATATAAAGCAAATAGGAGCTGTGGTACAAATGAGAAAGAAATAGCTGAGTAATGTCAAACCATTCTCAAGTTTATTAAACTTAGACTCAAATGTTCTACTGTGGAAATTAAAACAGGTTTTGGTATTCCTTTGGAAATTTCAACATGAACCACCAAAACATGAAAATGTTTGGAATTAATTTTCTATCAGAACTATAGCATAGGAGAAAAACTATCTGACTTGATTATCTAAGTATTCTTAGAGATACTTACACTGATATAGAAATTCTGCAGGTATATTGTACCATTGTATGGGGGTTAGTTACAGATGGAAACAAGAAAAAATTTGGTACTAAATGAAATCTTGTATCAATCCCACAATTTCCTCAGTTATATTCCTCGACCCTTAGTTGGGCTTTGAGAAGCAAAGAGTGAATTAGAATCATTTTTTTCTAAATTTCACATGATTATTACTATCTCTTTGCCTGTAGTCCTTCTGTTTAATGACATGAAAATGACTTGGAGGATAAAGAATTTGTGTGGAGCTGAGCTAGAATTTATCTTAATATTAGCTATCCTTAAAAGGTTTACTTTTAAAATGTATATTTTATATAAAATTGCAGGGGAAATTCTTAACCTAATTCAGAAATCAGGCTATCTTCAAATAAAATACGATTCACAGCAATCATTTGTAAATGACTTGTAAATAAACCCCATTTTGATGATCTTCAATGACTTTACTCATGAATATAAGCAGAGTAGGGACATGCTTTCAATATTTCCTTTAAATACTCTGAATTTAACAATATAATATCCAAGAGGATGTCATTAGATGCATAACATATTCACAAAACCACCTCTAAAGTTCCCTGATTTGACAAGCTATAATTTGATCAATAACAGGCAAATCTCACTTTCCACTTGATTTTTTTTGTTTTGCCTAACTCATCTACAGTGAGTTATTTCTTAACATAAAATCTACATAATTAAGCATTTTATGGTGTACAATTCAGTATGTGACATTTTGTATCTGGCTTCTTTCACTTAGCATGATGTTTCTGAAGTTCATTCATGTTGTAACCTGTATCAGTACTTCATTTTTACAACTGAATCATATTTTATTGTATGTGCATACCATGATTTATTTATCCTTTCATCTTTTGATCTAAATTTAGGAAGTTTCAACATTTTGGCTCTTGATAATCATGCTACTATGAGTATTTGTGTATAGATATTTGTTTGAGTACCTATTTTTATTTCTTTTGGATATATATCTGGGAGTGGAATTACTGGGTGAGGTACAATTCTATGCATAATCTTTTTAAAACTAGACTTTGCTTTTCATGGCAGTTTGAGGTTTATGGCAAAATTGAGCAAAGAACACAGAGAAATCCTGTATATGCACCACACCCACACATGCATGGCCTCCTCCCATCAACATCCTCCACCAGAGTGGTACATTTGTACAACTGATAAACCTATTCTGACACGTCCTTATCACCTCAAGTACATAGTTTACATTAGGGTTCACTCTTGGTGTTGTACCTCTATGATTTTAACAAATGCATGTGTCATGTATCCACAATCATAATGTCATACAAAATAGTTTCAAAGCCCTAAATATCCTCTGGGTGCTGTTTATCCATCTCTCCTTCCACCCCATGTTTAACTTTTCCAGGAACAATGAAACCATTTTCCAGTGTTTGAACCATTTTGAAATTTATGGATAATTCAAACAGTTTTATAATTTTGGATCTTTTATTTAGGTTCTTGATTGATTTTGAGTTAGGTTTTTATATGATTTGAGGTGATGTCCAACTTCATCATTTTTCATATGCATATCCAGTTGTCCTAGAACAATTAGTAGAAGAGACTATTCTTTCCCCACTTAATATGTTTGGCATCCTTGTCAAAAATCAGTTAATCATAAATATAAAAGTTTATTTCTTTTTCAATATAGTTTTGACTATTCACCATTGAGTATGTTGTTAGCTGTGGGTAGTTTTGTAAATTCCCTTTATCATGTCTTGTTTTGTGAGAGTTTTCATTGTAAAAGAATATTGAATTTTGCCTATTTTTAAAAAAATAGTTTCAAAAAATCAGCTTTGTTTTATTCATCTTTTCTACTGTCATTTTAGTCTCTAGTTTACTTTATTTTTTACCCTGATTTTTGTTATTTCCTTCATTTTACTAACTTTGGGCTTAATTTATTCTTCTTTTGAATTCCTTGAGGTATAAAGTTAGGTTGTTTGAGATCTTTCTTGTTTCTTCAATGTAAGCATTTATTACTATAAACTTTCCTCTTGGAACTGCTTTTTGCTGCATCCCATAAGTTTTGGTATGTTGTATTTTTATTTACCTTAAGATATTGTTTGATTTCTCTTTTTCACTTAGTTATGCAGTGGCATGTTGTCTAATTTCCAAATATTTGTGAATTTTTCAACTTTTCTTCTTATAATTGATATTTAGTTTCATATCATTGTGTTTCAGAAAAGGTGATAGATGTGATTTCAACCTTCTTAAACTTACTGACTTGCTTTGTGGCTTCACATAATACCTATCCTGGAAAATGTTCCATGTGAACTTGAAAAAAACGTGTATCCTGTTGCTTTTGGGTAGAATGTTCTATATATGTCTGTTAATTTCATCTGCTCTAATGTGTTGTTTAAGGCCAATGTTTCCTTATAGATTTTCTGTCTGGATGATCTATCCATTGACAAAAGTGAGGTGTACTAAAGTTCTCTACTATTATTGTATTGTTTTCTTTTTCTATTTTTAGGTCTGTTAATATTTGTTTTATACATTTAAGAACTTCTATGTTGGTGAATAATATTTACAAGTGTCATGTCCTACTGTTGTATTGACCCTGTTCTCATTATATAATAACCTTCTTTGTCTCTTATTACAGTCTTTGCTTAAAATCTATTTCATCTGATATAAGTATAGCTACCCCAGTTTTCCTTTGGTTTCCATTTGCATGTAATACCTATTTCCATTCCTTCACTTTCAGTCTGTGTGTGTCCTTACATCTGAGGTGAGACTCTTGTAGGCAGCATGTACATGGGTCATGTATTTTTATCCATTCAACCACCCATGTCTATGGAGAATTTAGTCCACTTACTTTTAAATTAATTATTGATATGTACTTACTGCCATTTTGTTAATTGTTTCTGGCTATTTTATAATTTCTTTGCTCATTTCTTATTCTCTTGCTCTCCTCCTTTGTGATTTAACGATTTTCTGTAGTGATATGCTTAGATTCCTTCTTTTTTATCTTCTGTGTAACTATCATAGGTTTTTACTTTGTGGTTACCATAAGGCTTACATAAAATAACATGTATTTATGACAATCCATTTTAAGTTGATAGCAACTTAAGTTCGAATGCATTCACAGCTCTACAGTTTTATTTTTCCCCCACATTTTATGTTTTTGGTTTGACGGTTTACATATTTTTATCTTGTGTATCCATCAAAATTATTTTAGTTACAGTTATTTTTATTACTTTTGTCTTGTAACCTTCATACTAATTTTAAAAGTGATGACCTTTACAACTATGATATGTTGAATTTTACTATATAATTACCTTTACCAGTAGGATTTTTACTTTCATATGCTTTCCTGTTACTACTTAGAGTTCTTTCACTTCAACTTAAGAAGTCCCATTTAACAATGATGATGAATTTCTTTAGCTTTTCCATGTCTGGTAAATTTCTTATATTTTCTTCAATTCTGAAGGGCAACTTTGCTGGGTAGAGTATTTTGGGGTGGCAGATTTTTCTTTCAGCACTTTGCATATATAATGCTATCCCCTTCTCGTCTGCAAAATTTCTGCTAAAAAAAATTGATAGTTTTATGGGGAGTCCCTCATATGTAACAAATTGCTTTACTCTTGCTGCTTTTAAGATTCTCTCCTTGTCTTTAACTTTTGACATTTAAATTATAATATGCATTAGTGTGGGAGTCTTTGAGTTTGTCTTATTTGAAACTCTCTGGGCATCCTGGTTATGAATGCAAGTTTTCTTCCTCAGGATAGGAACATTTTTAGCCATTATTCCTTCAATTAAGTTTTCTACCCTTCTTTTCTCTCTCTTCACTTTCTGGGAACCCTATAGTGTGTTAGTCTGCTTGATGTTGTTCCATAAGTCCTTCAAGCTACCTTCACTACTTTTTAAATATATATTTTTTTCTTTTTGCTGCTCTGAAGGGATGCATTACACTGCTCTGTCTCTGAGTTCACTGATTCTTGCTTTTTCTTCATCTAGTTTGTTTTGAACCCCTCTATTGTATTTTTCATATGCTTCAGCACTGTGATTTCTGTTTGGGACTTCCTTATATTTCCTTTCTCTTTGTTAAAATTCTCACTCTGTTTATCCATTGTTCTCCTGAGCTCAGGGAACATTATTTGAACTCTATCAGGTAAATCACTTATCTCCATTTTATTAACATTTTTTTCCAGAGGTTTTATCTTATTCTTTGGTTTGGAAATAGTCTTCTCTTTCTTCACTTTTCTTGACTCTATGTGTTGGTTTCTATGCATTAGATAAAATAGCCACCTCTCTCAGTCTTAAAGGAGTAAACTCATGTAGGAGATGAACCTTATCATTTAACCATGTCCTAGATCTTGGTTGTCTTTCAGAACTTTGTGATTTTCTTATCAGCCTATTTTATTTGAAGTGGCTCCCTATAGTTGAGGGTGTACCCAGACTTGTCAGTGTCCCAGAGGGGAGGGTCTCAGTCAGCACCTAGATTCAGAATGATTAGAAGCCAGACCAAATATACCTCTTTCAGGGGAAAACTTAAAGATATGCATTTCTGTCTGCACCCTGTACAATGTCATGAAGTGATAGCCAGTGAAACCAAGCAGCACCCTGTGGGACTCCTGGGCACAGAAGCCTTTCTGTGTCCCCTGTTCCTTGTTTGTAGTGAACAGACTTCAGCTTCCATGACATTCCCTGAGTTCCAAAGGGCAGATTCAAACAGTTGCTAACTAGGGAAGGAAGGCATGTGGAGACAAGGGAGGAGCAGTCAAGAAACAGTAGTGCAGCCTTGGTGCAGGGTCCTGGTTCTGCCTCATGGGATACACACAACAATATCTTTGAGCTCTTTACAGAACTAAAATCCCCAACAGATGGAAGATGTTAGCATTCTTCATTCCAGAGAAGATCACCTGAGGCCAGATTAAAGGAACCAGAGAAGCTCATCAAGAGACCACCTGAGACTAGATTAAAGGAGTACAGGCCCTGCACACACCCTAATCTTTTCCAGCAACCCTGCCCTTGAACCATTGCTATAAACTCCTGACTAAATCCTCCCTGGGTTGGGACACACAGTGTTTGAGGGGCACGAGCCCACAGTGTCCCCCTTTGTCTGACAAAGCAATAAAGCTCTTTTCTTCTTCATCCAAAACTTTATCTCTGAGATTCGATTTGGCACCAGTGCACACAGGCCAAGTTTTTGGCAACAGCAGTTAAGAACACTTTCTTTGCTGGCTCCTGTATCACCGAACATGTGAACACAAGCCCCACTGGCCACCAGAGCCAGGCTCTCAAGGGATGTACCTTCTGAACAGCAGCCACAAAAGCACTGCTAATTTAGGTTACTCCAAATGAAATGCTTAGCTTGGAAGTTTTGAGCCATCCAAGTTGTAAATATAACCTGCGGGTTGACATTTCAAGTTCTCAGGCATATTCTAGCCCTTATTCCTTGTCAAAATATTACATTTTCCATGTTGCCTGCTTTCATCTGGGAATATATTTGGCTTATTATTTCAATGAGACATAACCCTTGGGTATCCCCATTTTATGTGAGATGATTTCCCATTAGACACTTCACCTGGTGTAGGATCTAGACTTTGTCATCTGTTCCCTTTCTCCCATGAATCTATGAAGACCAAAGCTCAAGTCTTCCTGGTAATGATATGCCTTGGAATGAAACCCAACTGCTGGGTTCAGCTTACTGTTCTGTATTTCTGCCTTCACTTGTTCTTTGTTCTGAAAGCTTCTTACTTAATCCCCAAATCACCTGTTTTTTAAGGTTTTTTTAAAATTAGTGTTTCCAGAGTACTTTAAAGTTATTTTTAGAAGGAGAATCTTTAATTCTCTAGAAAAAAAAAGTGTTAGATCTAAAAGAAATTTTTTTCCTTAATTCTCAGAAAAATGTTGGACAGTGGTATTAGTTATTAACATTTCCATTTTCAAAGCAAGGAAACTAACTCACAGCACTTAAATAATACTTTTGCAACTTGCCTAGTAAGTTGTGGAACTTGGAATTGGAACTCATGTCTGTCTTATACAAAAGCCTATGTTCTTTCCAACACCAACCTAGGTTTAGATATTGTCTTACTAAATGACTTCTCTGTGTAATTTGTAAAGTTTCTTACCTATAAAATTGGGACAATATTGTGCAAGGTTGTTTAATACTTAAATGAAATAATATGTACCAACATATGTGACAATATAAGGAATAATTCACCAGACAACCTGTCACTGAATAATTTCTATAAATAGTAGTTGTAAATGTATGTTATACATGAATAACATTTGCATGTATATATATTTGCAATTTAGCTGATAATTGTGCCATTGGCTGCTAAGTGTTTGTTGAATTCATCCATGGAAATAGAAATGATAATGACTTAACCTACAACATTATTTACAATAGTAGTCGTCTCTACTAAATATAGCAGCCATCTTTCTGCTTTCACTATTTCCATGTTTGTCAGGCATTTAGAAAGTCTATTCTGACCCAGAGCACAGTTTTGAATGTTTATATTCCCAAGAGCAGGTAAAACCATTTTCCAAACATTTTTGTTATACTTAGAATGAGTCGTGGTCCAGTGGTCTGAACAATCAAGCATTGATGTTGGAATTCTGATCTTAACATTGACTCCCAGTCCTGCTACAAGCAAATCACTTAACGTTGGGTTTCAAGTTTTTCATCTGTAAAATTGAGATAAAAACACTTACCTGCCCCTCAGGAAAATGTGAAAATTTCTGAAAGTAAATGTATTAGAAAGTGCTTTGAATGTGAATATGATACCTGAAATAGCAAAAATGAATCCCTTTCTTTTCCTCTCTATTCCCGCTGGTACTTCCTTTATCAGTTGGGGAATGATGTTTTGTAGAATGTGAAGGGTTCAAAGGCCGGAAAGCAGGCCTCTCAAGAAAATTTCACTGTTAATCACATGTCAAGTCCACTGTCAATTAAACAAAGTTTGAGGTGATGTTTTGGTTGAAGAATACCTATACTCTTTATACCAGGGTATTCCTGGGATCAGCCTTCTATAGCTATTCTAATAATAATTTTACCAGAATGTTCAGAATTTTCCCCTAGGAGCATGTTTGACCTGGAAAGATATCAAGGCATTTTGGAAGTTTGAAAAACTACCATAACAATAAATCTGCTGAAACAGAAGCTTATCTCCAGAGTCTTCTGTGAGGAAAAAATAAAATTAAAAAACCTGGGTTTCTGTAACCTAATCTGCTTAGGGCTATTTGTCAGACCTTAAAACAAGCCCTGGGGACACCACCTCTCTCTTACATGTTTACATGCTTGCATCATGACTGTTCTATCAACCAAGTGGAAACGCAGGGAACTTCTGAGCGAGAAAGCAATGAGAATGCCTTAAACAGAGATGCATACAGCACACGATAACTGGACCAAGACTTGGAAATCATGACTGGGGGAAACTCTGAGAATATGGAAGGAGTTGCAGCCCCAGGAGTTTCCTAAACTGAAGAGGTAGCTATGTAAATCATAATGGACAAGGAGAGAGATGACGCAACTTGTATACACTCTAGAATGTGGAGCCACTCTGCCACCCTATATGCAGAAATTGGACACTGTGCCAGTTATTCTGAGATATCTCCATGCCTTAGAGTCAGTAAATACTCAGAATCTCCCTGTTTTCAATATTTTTTTTCTTAGACACTGTGATAAACAACCCACTGAGCAACAAACAGAAGAAAACATGGGGAAGAAGCCACAGACCTTCACAAATATTTCATCTTCATTGTTCTGATTCCTTGCTGAGAATACAATTTGAAGGAAACAGCAGATCAAGACACCCAGGCCACTATCCTCCTCCTGACACAGCCTTTAAATGAAATCAGTGAGCACAGTGCAATGAAAATGGAACCATCCTTAATCCCTGGCTACAATTTCCATCTCTAAGGACTTTGAAGGCTGGGTGACGACCATTCTTCTGAGTGTCTGACTCTAACCTAGATAGTGAAGCCAATCTGAATAGCTCTCCCATGAAACCCTTAACACTAAGTAGAATGCCAAGAGGAGCCCAATAAGTGTACGTTGTTATTTAGTTCATTGCAAATTGGTTTCTCCTCCCATTTGACATCTGTCCTTTTACTATTCAGGGAAATAAAATATTTGACATGAAAATATCAGCAAGTGCTCTAAAGACATCCAAGAGTGAAGGCGAGTGATGGATGTGATTACATAATGCTTGAAATGATGTGTTAGCTAGAGTTAGAAAATGCTGCAATGTAAGCTACATGCTTCATAATTTTTGTTTTTTCAATTATATTGCAAATGCATATATATTAGTAGCTATCCTTTATTGAATAGTGCTGCACATATGTATGTGTTTGTGTGTGTGTACTTTTAGATGCTGATGTGAAGGGAGACATAAAAGCACAATTAAGAGCAGGACCACAGCCTCATGGTACTCAGGTCTATAGTTGTTGGGGGTTCTTTCCCACTGTGCTCTCGCAGTCACTACCGAGGTCCCCGAAACCAACAAAATTCCTTTAACCTGAGCAAAGAAAATAGCTTGAAGCAGCAACAATGTTTACAAGTGATTATTCAAAAGTGCACAATAGCTGCAATCAGAAAGGTCAACTACAAAAATGATTTTTAAAAAAATGGGGAGTGGTCTTGCTTATTAAAGCAATGATTCAACAAAAAAGTGAACAACAAAACACTCTGAGTGGGAGCCCTACTTCCCTGTCCTGTGTGATTCAGAAGGATGTGGGATAATTGGAAAAGAGAACATTAATTATGGAAATCTCTATTATTAGTTTGCATTTGATAATAATTCCTCATAGTGAAAAATAAGAGGAAAGAAATATAGTGATGGGGAGGATGTCAGATACTGGGTTTTCATGATAATATGTCTTATTGTTAAGTGAATTAATTAGCATTCTGCTTTTTTATATCTGGGTAAAATTTGTTAAAACTTATTTACTCTTGAAAACTGGATCTGTTTACCACATTTTGATATAATATGACCCAACATGCAGGGGAGGAAGGGTTTAGATATTGAGAAAATCTCCCAAATGGTGAATACTTCCCAGTAGATTCCTAGTTTGAAGGGCTGCCTCCCTGGTTTCATGAAGGTGTCATTTAGGTCTTATTTTGTGAATGAGAAATAAAGGTTTCATTTTTTTACAGCATATATTTGATATCTTTGGGGACAAATTCTGTTACATTTTATCACCTTGCTGCCTATTATGAGAGTGGGTTAGTGTGGCTTAAGGGTTCAGGTGCACAATTTAGAGACACAGAGCAGATGTATACAAGGCCTTTCTCCCAAGAATCTAATATATGCCTGCCAAAAAAGATATAAACAATGTACTAATCTTACAAGGCAGAAAGAAATAAACAGCATCATATTAATGGTGAAATAGGAACAGGAAAGAAAGAGTCACTTCTTGCCTAAGAGGAGAGAAGAGAAATTGTGTATTGCCAAGGTGTTTGGTGCTTGGAGACCACACCATTTTCCATAGGAGATGGGAATTTAAGGCTGAGAAACTTCATGAATTACCAAAAAAAAAAAAATCCTCTTGATGTTGTGAACAGAGCCATATGCTCAGGTTTGTAGCATTCAGTCCCACCATGCTTATATTCCCTTGTTGTCAGTGCTTCATGGCCTTCTCTTCATTTGCTTAGGAAAGTTCAGTTTGAGCCCTAAATTTTGGGTTTGGCTCTGCATTGGCTCGTTTTATAGAAGTTTTCTCCCTTTACATCTCGTAATAATCCTAAGGTCACTGTTGTAGTCGTTTTAGAGATGAAGACCCTGAGGTCAGAGGGCCAAAGGAATTATTCCAGGGTTACACAGTTAATAAGAGTTAAAAATGGGATTGGAACCAAGGTCAGCTTTTTCCAAGGTACATGCTCTTTGGATCATGCACTCTTTCTTTGAATTGCAAGTCACCCTCTGGCTTATCAGCAAGAGTAGAGGCTGGCACAATTAGAATTGGAGTTTAAACATTATTTACTCATATGCCATTGAAGGCTCTGTTGATGACTTAGGCCTGATGAGAAAAAGCATTGTGATGGCTACAATTAAGGGAATTGACATAAAAAATGAAGAAACACTTTCTTTTAGTATGTTTCTACACATTTATTCCTCATTCTAGTATTACTTGCAAAATTATTTTATCAATGTTTGTTTATAAGGAAATGTACAACTCGAGTGTTCCATGCTCCACTTTATTAAAAAGGAGCCAGCTGAGTAATTTCATTCGAATTTCCATGTAAATTCCAAGTATGCAGTACAACTTGCTATGATTTAAAAAAATTTATATAGTTGATTTTCCATTGATTGCTACTTTGTATTACTCAATGTTTCTACTGCAGTAAAATAATGTAATTGTGTTGTAAAACTACCTTCCTTGGTTAACACAATTTTTATTTTATATTTTACTATATAAAGTGTATCATTCCAGATATTGCATTTTATGTGTGTTTAATGGGAGAAAAATCATCTATTTGTTGGCTTATAAATGTAGTTTTGAAAATGGACATTTTCATAAAAACTTACAAATAAGATCTTTTTTTTCGGGGTGTAGATTAACCCAGTCAATCTGAAGTGCTGAGGCATTCTGTGTATTTTAGAACCAAACTCCTTGATTGTTGGAATTATTGTAGTATCCCATATCAGCACAGGAGCTCAGAGAAATCAACGTTGCATTGAAGTTATATTGAGTCAGGAACAAAAGCAAATGTAATGAAAATGGTGGCTGGGACATTGTGTCTAAGTTACTCTCACTCCAGCATTTTGTTTGCATCTTCAAAAATGACAAATACTATGTGTCAAAAACTAACAATAACAATCATACAAAAAAAGAAACATTAAAAACACATTAAATTCAGAAATGAGATGCTTAGTAAACCCTGAGTCAATTAATCAACTACAGATGGTGGTAAATGCACTATGATTGCCATCTGGGGATTTTCTGTTTCACAATGTTCTGCACATGAATAGGACCAGTTTCAAAATTCATCTTCCCTGAACCTGGTGTGATCACCAATAGTTATTCTCAGGGTTGGTAGTCCTATCAGTTACCACAGGTCTGAGCTGATTTTTTCTGATGACCTTCACGCAAGTAGTGAATGGATTCAATTTGTGTCGGCAACTACTTTATCACGGACACAAAAATGTGAACACTGAAAACTCAAAGCCAGATTTCCAGTTACTATCAGCCCATATTCTGTCATTTGAGAAAGGTCGTAATGATACTGCTTTCAGTTTTGATCACTGATTTAGAGAGTCATCCTCCTCTTATCTCTAGGAATTCTATGTTTCTGCATTTTCAGTTTTGGAAAATCTACTATATGTTTACTTTTAGGTTCCACAAAGGAAGGAAGGCAGTGGTTGCATCCATATAATCAAACTGATTAGGTGGCTATATAAGATTGAATTATGTAAATAAACCCTTTTGTTTGTGGTATTTCTATTTTAATAAAAATTATTTAAATTACATTCAACAAATATGTAAACAGAATTGACCTGTTCTTTAACCATACCAGAACTTGGGGCAAGGAGAAGGTGGAGGTACTAGAAAGTATTTCAAAAAGAAATGGTAAATAATAGCTGAATACTGAAATATATCAAGAGCTTTGCATAAGATATCATATATCATCTTCAGCCTCACTTCCTCAAATTATTATTTTCATCTTACTGTAAATTGAGACTCAGAGGGATGAAATCATTTTCTCAGCTCACAGAAATATTGATAGATCCAATATTTATAGCCCAGCTGTTGATGCCAAGGACCATATTCGTTACATTACATGGTGTGGCCTCTCCAAGTAAGAGTAAAATCATGCAGAATTACCATTTATCTTTAAGTGACCTTTTTTGTTAAACTGACCAGTTCCTGAGTATTTATCAAGAGGGGAACTATGAAGCATCTGTACCTTGGCCTACATGACAAGGGGCTGGATGCCTTTTGCTTATAATTCTGAAATTGTTAGGAGACCAACACAAGTACTGTGTTGGGTTCCAGAAGGAACAGTGACCCACACTTGTATTTGGTAGAACTGGGCATACAACCTGAGGGATGGGGAGAAAATAATCTATTTCATGTTGTACTATTTCTGGACTATTTAATAAGAAAAATTAGTGAATTTATTATAAGATGTTCACTATTGAAATAATGCTAAACAAATTAGTAACCAGTAAAATATCACAGAAGTCATATGCTTTAATACATTTTGTAGAAAGCAGTTGTACACATCCTGGTAAGAATTTTGGACCAATTGCACACATGCTGGCAAGGCAGCAATTGTACACATACTGCTAGTTTTTATTGAATGGTATAAAATTATAATTATTTCAAAACTTGTAAATACTTTTTCTTAACAACTGCAAAGATGAAGTCTTCATTCAGACTGACAGCGTGGGGATGAGGCTTTGGGAGCAGATGGGAGGGAGAGTCAAATTCCAGATCTACTACCTACTAGCTTTGTGGCTTTGGGTTACTTGAAAATCTACTTGGTAATATGTGTAAGTTTCTGAAAAACTGAGATTAATAGCATTTGTAACCCAAGAGTACTGTAAATAAAAAAATATATTTAAAATCATCTAGTACAGTACATGGTCCATTGTAAGCTCTCAATAAATGTTAATTTTTCTTCTTTATGTCATTAAGCCAAGTGTATGTCATTGGTAAATATTCTGGATATATGTATTTAACCAATCTGCTTACTGTAAGTTTGGTACAGAATTAAAGGGATAAAGGAATTTTGTTTCCTTTACAAATGTTACTCTTTATAATAAAAATGTCTAATTGATGGACTTTGCCTTGGTCCTTTACAAATAAATCTCCTTATCATGTCTGTTTTCTAGCATAAGTTTCTTTAACTCTTGTCATCTCTCCCCATAATAAATGTTCTAACAACCTTAAGAAAATCTCCTGAAATCCTAAACCACCACCGAAAAGACCAGACCTTTCACCAGAGACCCAAGAACTTTCTGAAACAATGTTGCACATTTAAGTAACATTTGCCTTCTTGCTTCTCCTTTCTGGCTCAAAACATCTGCAGAGTTTACATATGTGTTATTTAACCATTTTCTTATTCATGTAAAAGACCTTTAAAACTAATGGCAGACTTTATACTTTTGATTATAATGATTTAATTGTTGTAAAATTTATTATCTTTTATTTTTGCCATTGGAAAAATTTTTTAAATCTACCTAAGCACTGATCTTTATCTGGAAAAAACTGTCTATTCAATCAGATTTTATTAATCTGAGCTTAAGAGCCAAATCCCCATGTCCACAAGCATACCACAGAAACAATTACTTGTAAGAAAACATAATTTAAAACAAGTATTAATTCATTGAAGCACAGGGAAGGAGACAACCAGATAAATGTTATACTTTTAATCAAAATTTCTTCAAGCAATAGGAATTTCTTGACAATAAAGAAGAGTTCAAGGAAAGAAAATGTTGATTACCTTATCCATTCTTTCCTCTTTGGGTGAAAAATAATGAGTGACATAGAGATGAGTTGCCTATAGCTGATAGGCTGTGGATAAACCAAGCGTTTCAGAATGCAATATACGCTGGAGAGTATTGCTTCTACTTATGCATTAGAATGAATGTTTCTCACAAATTATACCATTTCAACAGAGAATATCTATCTTATCAGCTAGATTGATTCTGAGAAAGTATGACAGGGAGAAGTTTTCATTCAGTCTTTGTAGGGTCCCCATCCCACTTTCCCAATCTTTCCCTCTTCTGGTTGCTTCCTTGATCTACTCAGTAAAAAAAAAAAAAAAAAAAAAAAAAACTGCTCTCAAATGAATGGATCTGATATTATTATACTTTAACATCAATGAGGTCTTCATACATCTGACTCAAACCTTAATTCCCTCAATCTCTATCTCTACACATCTGCCAGAGATATTTTATTGAAGTACAAACCCTCGATCTCAGCATGGTAGACCGAAGAGGCTCCACATGGGCCCTGGAATAAAACCCATATTCCTTGCCCTGGTGTGAAGCATCCTCAGGACCTTTGTGTGGCCGACGGCCCTAGCCTTTTGGCAAACTCACTACTTTACACAGAGCTTCTTGAATGAATCAATTCATTCGTTCTTTTAAATTTTTATTATTTATTTATTTATGCATCTCTTTATTTATGCATTTATTTTAGCTCTGAGCCCTTGCTTGGGCTGCTCCATCCCTCTAGATTGGCTTTTTGCCTCTTCACCAGACTGACAATTCAGGTGTTGTCTCCTTCAGGAAAACCTTGGGATGGCTTACTATTTTAGGTATACTTGTTCTTTGTACCCTGTACTGTCACCTCTCATAATAGGTAATATACTGTATGAAAATGTATGTCCTCCTGGTTTTTTTCAATAATTTGAAAGGACCTTTCTAATCCAGGGTATGGCCTGGAGTAGAGAATGCACAGCTTAAAAATTTATTCAGCCGAGTCCCACACCATCTCTTTGCTTGTGTCTCTTGCGTTTCCTCCTCTCTCTCTCTCTCTCTCTCTCTCTCTCTCCACACACACACCTCTTGCTCATGCTATCACTGTCAACACAGACACAAAATCATGTAAACAAGATCATTGTTGCTTTCCAACTGAACCTGGAAGCACTGACATGGAATATTTTTCTCTACATCCCATATTTTTTTATTAGCAATCTTTACACTTTATGCCCCAAGAGCACTATAGAGTCACAACCAGCTCTCTCTATACCCCTAAGACATCAATCTTATTGAATCAAAGCATGAGCAGTTATAAATAGAGTGCAGCTAGACAAATAAAAAGGAAACGAAAAGAGAAAGGAAAAGAGATACACATCCAATTGATACTTTCCCTTTAAGGTATTCCCTTGCGAGAATACATTGTGGTTTTCTAAAAATTTCTGTTTCTTCCAGATTCTTTACTAGTCGTAATTTTACTCTTTGTTCCGAAACCTTTATCTATGTCCATATCTCTGACATCAATTCTGATTCTGCTCAAGTTAAATACTTCCCAGGGCAGAAATTGAACATGTTGCTCTGTGATACAACATTGTCTACATTTCCATGGGAGGCTAGCCTTGGGTGGCAACTTGGGATTTATGATAGCACTGATGCAAGTCAGGGAACACGTCACAACATGCAATTCAACTTGTGGTCCCACAGCTAGGCTCTATTTGACTTGGATTTTTTGCAACTTGTAAAATCACCAAATATTATGGCTGCAAATTACCTGTGTCTCTACACAGGTATGCAATGGATCCTATGTCACCTGTTTAGCCAGGACTGCCCTGTGGAATGATTAGCACCAGATTCTACCTGCATTACACAGTCCATGGAAAATCTTTCTGATCAAAGTTCCTCTCAACACTAGCTTGCCTTAATCTCCAGAATTAATTTCACTGTAACACTCCTGCTCAGGGTAGTGGTTACTCCTGGAGTGGAGTACTAAAGGGAAGTGTGATAGGGGCCTCCAAAATAGTAATATTATCATTTTTCTTGATCTGAGTGCTGGTTTTAGTGGTGGTAGTGGTAATGGTATTCATTTTGTAGAAGCTCATGAAAATCTGCACTTATTTGTTCATAATTAGAGTATGCTTGAAAAAACAAGGCATTTTAAAAGATACATTCTTAAAGAACCAGGTAGACTTTAACAAAGTTAAGGCATTTTAACTAGGAGTGGTAATATTTCATCATATTGTCTAGTACAAAGAGTGGGCTTTGCATATGATCCTGCAATCCCACTTCTGGGCATATATCTAGAGAAAACTCTAATTGGGAAAGATATTTGCACCCCAATGTTCATTTCAGCACTATTTACAATAGCTAAGACATGGAAGCAACCCAAATGTCCGTTGACAGATGAATGGATAATAAAGATGTGGTATATATATATATACACACACAATGGAATACTACTCAGCCATAAATAAGAATGAAATAATACCATTTGCAGCAACATGGATGGACCTAGAGATTATCATACTAAATGAAGTAAGTCAGGAAGAGAAAGACAAATATCATATATCACTTATATGTGGAATCTCAAATATAACACAAATGAACTTATCTACAAAACAGCAACAGACTCACTACATAGAGAACAGACTTGTGATTGCCAAGGGGGAGGGGTTTGGGAAGGGATGGATTGAGAGCTTGGGGTTAGCAGATGCAGACTATAATATACAGAATGGATAAATGACAAGGTCCTACTGCATAGCACAGGGAACTATTTTCAATATCCTGTGGTAAATCATAATGGAAAAGAAAATGAAAAAGAATATATATATATATATATATATATCTGAATCACTTTGCTGTACAGCAGAAATTAACACAACACTGTAAATCAACTATATTTCAATAAAATGAATTTTTAAAAAGTGGGCTTTGGGTCTGATAGAATCCAATGAGAGTTCCAAGTCTGTTCCTTTCCCTCTGTGCGTTCTTTCCTCCTTTTCCGTTCCCCCACCTGCTAAGTGGAAATTATACTGTCACCTTAATAGGGTAATTGAGAGAACTGAATTGAATAACTAAAAGAAAAGCACTTAGTACAAAAAGAAACCAGTGTATGGTGGCCACTATTATTAATAGCTGCAATACAGCAGCTGAATTAGAATTGCATAAAGAAAGATGAGAGGCTTTTCTGGGGTGGCTGAGGTATGGTTGCAGCAGCAATATTAAGCTTTTTGGGGAGGAAGGAAGGCAGGAAACACAACTGAAATGTATGTGCTATGTGCAGGAAGGAGCAGTGCAAGGCATACAAATACGAACACAGGGTCCCCACCCAGACTGGCCTTGTGTGGAGGAGGTCTCGATGCTTGGCCCCTTGTGGCATTCATGTCCATGACAGTAGCCTGTCAACCATCCTGGGGGCTTGCCTTCATTTTCCCTTTAGTGTGTTCCTTTTCTACTAGGACATAGGCTCTGAGATGGACAGTATTGTGTCTAACAGGTCTGAATCTCTAGAGCCATGCCTAGAACACAGCAATGAGGATTAGAGATGCCAACAGCTCGTGGTGATTTTATCAGATTCCATTCTGCTGTATCAGGATGGCCTGGAATAGAATGACAGCGATGTATTCTTGGGTGTCAGCCGTTTATTCTTGGGTGTTTTGGATTCTGATTTATGTATGTTTTTAAAAAAATTTTATTTATTTATTTTTGGCTGCGTTGGGTCTTCATTGTTGAGCGGGGCCCTTCTTTAGTTGCGGTGAGCAGGGGCTACTCTTTGTTGTGGTACACGGGCTTCTTACTGCAGTGGCTTATCTTGTTGCCGCTGGCTCTAGGTGTGCAGGCTTCATTAGTTGTGGCTCACAGGCTCTAGTGTTCAGGCTCAGTAGTTGTGGCACACGGGCTTAGTTACTCCGTGACATGTGGGATCTTCCTGAACCAGGTCTCAAAGTCATGTCCCCTGCATTGGCAGGCGGGTTCTCAACCACTGTGCCACCAGGGAAGCCCTGGATTCTGATTTATATATCATTTGAAATAGATGAGCTCATGTCTCTAGATTTAGGATGCCTCCTAGTATGATGGCCTTCTCCTTTAGGATAACTGTACTTGAGTCCTTATACTTCCACCTGTCAATCTGGGCTAATTACTAAGTTTCTAGTAACTTTTTTCATCTATAAACTGGGCAGAAGAAAACTGACATCTGTGAGCTGGTGGGAATTAATGGCATATTATTTATAAAACATTATCTGATAGGTAGTAGGATAAAGGATATTTAAAGATCTCTTTAGCTTAATAGTTGACTGGGTGAAATTTTCCATCAATATGCAGGGGAGAGACATTTCCTCAGAAGATATTATAACAGTTTATTCATAAGAAATGATTTCTAAATAAAGGTCAAGCAGAACAAATTAGTAGACTTCTTTTCCTAGGAGATAAGGAGTGTCTGTGGATGTGAAGAAGATAAAGCGTTTGTCCCTGAAAGGAGGGGAAAGGAGGAAAACAAATATATTCCAGTTACATCAGAACAAGTTTTGATTAACAGGATCGAAGGACTGAACATTTTAAAATACTCTTTATGGGTATTCAAAATAAAAGCAAGAGTAAACTATAAAATAAATGTAAAAAAGTCCAATAATTTTCATTTTTCCCAATGAATACATCAATGTTTAAAAATATAAACCCATAGCCAAATATCATATTATTACAAAACATTTGTGTGTGTGTGTGTGTGTGTGTGTGTGTATCCATGAGAAAAAAGTAGAAAAGTTAAAGCATACATATTTTGCTTAATAATAAATTAAGGAATAAATTTGTCTCGTGACATCACACTGAGTTTACAGAACAAAATATGATGGAAATAAAATGGATAGTTATCAAATCTTAGAATAAAGAAGGTCTTCAAAGAAAATAGTTAAATCAAGAGGGAAAACAACGGTTCCAAAAGTCTAGATGATAAATGAATAAATAAATATAGCAAAATATTTTTTTTTTTTGCTGGCTGAGGGACCGATGCTGTTAGGTGCTTAGCTCAGGATCTCTGTCTCCTTTTGCAGGAGGGACTGGGGTGGGAAGGGGACATGGATTGCCTAACAGGACCAGGCTTGTTGTGTTCCAGTTCCTGACCGAGCTGACCAGGCTCTTCCAGAAGTGCTGGTTGTCGGGCAGCCTGTTCATCACTCTTAAGAAGTATGATGGTCGAAATAAACCCATTCTAAGGAAAAGTTCTGTGGAGGGCTCTGAGCCCTCAGACAATGAGTGTCTGTTAAGAGCTACTGATGGGATAAAGATCAGCACTGTGGTGAGCTCCAAAGAAGTAACTAAGTTTCAGATGGCTTATTCAAACCTATTGAGAACTACCGTGGATGGGTTGGAGAAGGGGGACAAAAGGAACAAAAGTAAGAAGAGCAAAGCAGCACGGTGAAGGCACCAGAGTTTCCACTTTCACCAGTTAACCACTGAATTGCTATTTTCCTTTGTTTTTTACCTTTGGCTGCAAAGCTGGGTATCTGATTCCCGTACATTATTGTTTTCATGTGAGATTAGGGTCATTTTGGGAGGCGGGAAGGGCTACAACGTTTAAAGGGTAGTTGTAAGAAGCCAGTTTATTTTAGATCTGGCTAAGTGGTCAGTGTTGCAGGGTTGTATATTCCTGAATAAGAGTTTGCAGTCTCCTGTAACCACCTGTGAAGAGCACTGTATCATTAAACCTATATTTATCAACACTGACCAACTTTTATTCCTTTTCTCACCCCATAAAAAGTTTCTGGCAATAGCTCCTCATTGTGGAATAAGATGATTATGAACAGGTTTCAGGCCTTATCTTATGGGTTACTGGAATTGAAACCTGACAATTTTATAAAAAGTTGTGTTATTTCATGGGTATTTTTCCCAACTGGCTGTGTAATTTTATCATCATAGTTCCTTTAGCAAATTTGAATGAGTTTTCATAGCCAAATGAGTGTTTGCTTAACCAAACTTAGGATAAGCTTATTACAAAATCATTAAGAAGAAAGATTCCAAGTTAATGATGATTAAAAAAAAGTTATATGAATCCATGAGAGAAAACATTAAGACTCCAATTAGGTAAATGGACAAAAGTCATGAAGATTCCATTTTTAATTAGGAAATATGAATTCTCAATAACATATGTAATGTTATTTAACCTTTCCAGTAATTCAATTAAATGGAAATTAAAATCACCATGTGATACCTCTTCCCATCTTTCAAATAATTTAAACTACTGAAATATTCAGGACTGACAAGGTAATGGGAAATAATTTCTCTCATACACTTTTGGCGAGTTTGTTAAAATTTTCCAGAAAGCATGTTAGCAACAAATTTAATGTCATAAAAAATGTTCACAGGTAGTTCAAATGACAGAATAGTTCTGCTTTGAACATTAAGGAAATAATTATGAGTACAGAAAATTTTATAATTTGAGATGATATTCATTCTAGTGCTAAATGTAGTTTGAAAATATAGGAAGAAAAAAACATTGGAAAGGTGAGGAAAATCATGATTTAGTCATAGAATAGAATACTATGCCATCTTTGATAATGATGATTGAATATTATTTGCAGTAACATTAGAAAGCCTTAATTTAAAAAATTAAAAGTAGTACAATATTATTAATTAAACTATACATTGTCAACAAAGAGAGAGAGAAAAAAAAAGTAGTACAAAAATTATCCATAGAGTAGACCTACAATGTGTAAGAAAAATATTTAAAAGCATAAGTGTACAAATGTATAAAGGTATATACTTTTATGTATCTAAACTTACATTATTTTAATAAATGAAGATAAAAATAAAAATTCCAAAAAATAAATGACATAAAAATTTATGTATTTATTTTTGTTGATACCATCATTTAAAAAAAATCTTTATTGGAGTATACTTGCTTTAGAATGTTGTATTAGTTTCAGCTGTATAACAAAATGAATCAGTTATATATATACATATAGCCCCATATCCCCTCCCTCTTGCATCTCCTCCCACCCTCCCTATCCCACCCCTCTAGGTGGTCAGAAAGCAACGAGCTGATCTCCCTGTGCTATGCAGCAGCTTCCCACTAGCCATCCATTTTACATTTTGTAGTGTATATACGTCAGTGCTACTCTCTCACTTCATCCCAACCTCCCCTTCCCTCTCTGTGACTTCAATTCTTTTTTCTACATCTGCTTCTCTATTCTTGCCCTGCCACTAGGTTCATCAGTACCATTTTTTTGATTCCATATATGTGCATTAGCATACGGTATTTGTTTTTCTCTTTCTGACTTACTTCACTCTGTATGACAGACTCTAGGTCCACCCACCTCACTACAAATAACTCAATTTCACTCCTTTTTATGGCTAACATTCCATTGTATATATGTACCACATCTGCTTTATCCATTCACCTGTCGATGGACATTTAAGTTGCTTCCATGTCCTGGCTATTGTAAATAGTGCTGCAATGAACATTGTGGTACATGTCTCTTTTTGAATTATGGTTTTCTCAGGGCATATGTCCAGTGGTGGGATTGCTGGGTCATATGGTAGTTCTATTTTTAGTTTTTTAAGGAACCTCCATACTGTTATCCATAATGGCTGTGTCAATTTACATTCCCACCAACAGTGCAGGAGGGTTCCCTTTTCTCACACCTTCTCCAACATTTATTGTTTGTAGATTATTTGATGATGGTCATTCTGACTGATGTGAAGTGATACTTCATTGTGGTTTTGATTTGTATTTCCCTAAGGATTAGTGATGTTGAACATTTTTTCATGTGTTTGTTGGCAATCTGTATGTCTGCTTTGGAGAAATGTCTATTTAGGTCTTTCACCCATTTTTGGATTGGGTTGTTTGGTTTTTTTGATATTGAGCTGCATGAGCTGCTTGTATATTTTGGAGATTAATCCTTTGTCAGTTGCTTCATTTGCAAATATTTTCTCCCATTCTGAGAGCTGTCTTTTCATCTTGTTTATGGTTTCCTTTGTTGTACAAAAGTTTTTAAGTTTCATTAGGCCCCATTTGTTTATTTTTGATTTTATTTCTATTACTCTAGGAGAGGCCATCTCTTTTTATTTATTTATTTTTTTCTTTTCCTTGCGGTACGTGGGCCTCTCACTGTTGTGGCCTTTCCCGTTGTGGAGCACAGGCTCCGGACACGCAGGCTCAGCGGCCATGGCTCATGGGCCCAGCAGCTGCGCGGCATGTGGGGTTTTCCTGGACCAGGACACAAACCCATGTCCCCTACATTGGCAGGCGGACTCTCAACCACTGCGCCACCAGGGAAGCCTTACTCTAGGAGAGGCCATCTTTTTTTGCAGGATTAATTGGTAGATGTGGTGCAACTCTTTGCAAAAAAAAAAAAAAAAGTTTTAGAGAGGTTTTCAATCTCTAAATATATTTTGCCTATTTGGGAAGAAGCTGTTAAGTAAATTGAATGGAGAAAGAAGTCTACTTACACAGGTAACCCCACTCTAACTCAAGCCAACCAATCAGCACATCACACACAGCCTGGCAATGGCTGTCTCTATTCTCATCTACAGCTGCTCTGTATCTTTAGGTTGTCCCCTATTCTAACTCAAGACATCATTTCCATTTGCCCTCTTCTCTGCTGACTCCTTTGAAGAACAATCAGCTACTCCTGCCAAAGTCCTCCACCATCCAATCCTCTGTTCCTCCTTGTGACTTTATAGGTAATCACTTTTTGTTTCACTTCTCCATACATTTTCTATTCAAACAAAGAAATAGCACGTACCATGTCACAGTAGGTGTTTTTATATGTGCATGCATACGTGTGTGTGTGTGTGTATGTATTCATTTTTACTTTTCATTGTGAAATACAAAATGCATAAGTAAATAGGACAAAAGTGCATAATGTGTTTTGCTATTAAATGAATAGCCATGATGTAGTCACCACCCTCATTTAGCCACATGGAGACATCAGCCTAGAAGCCACCTTCACATCCATCCTTATCTTATCTTTCACTCATCATAAAAATTTATCAAATTCTGACTTTTACTGAAATAACTTCTGGTTCTTCTTCATAATTTTGCTGACTAAACATGCATCCATAAGCCTACATTTCATTCTCCCTGTTTTTGTTGTAGTATTTGCCACACTATAAAAGGAAAGGCATATTATATATTTATTTGTGTCTGGCTTCTTTCACTCAGCATGAACTTTCCAAGATCCATCTGTGTTACCATATATAACTGTAATGAGTTCATGTTAATGGCTGTATTATATATATATATATATATATATATATATATATATATTTATATTGTATTATATATATATTTTTATTTATATATACCACAAACTACCATTCTACTCTGATCAGACATTTGGGTTGCTCTTTTCTTAGAATATTGTTAAAAATGCAACCATGTATGTGTTAACACAGGTATTTTGATATACATGCATATTATCCTCTTTGATAACCTAGGAGTGAAACTGTTCTGTCATAACATATGCATAGTTTTAAAAGTCGGCAGATAATGTGAAAAACTTCTTTGATTAGTTCTGCTTTATACTCTCAACTAGAAAAATGAACATTCTGTAATTTTTCTATCCTTTGGTATTGTCAGTTTTCTGTTAGTTTATTTATTTGCCATTCTGGGGACTATATGGTTGTAAATTATTGTGGTTTTAAAATACATTTCCCTGATTACTAAGGAGCATGAGTATTTTAATCACCCATTTGGGTGTCCTGTTCATTCTATTCCCTTGTTATCCTTTTTATTTCAGTAAGTTTCATAGTAATGCCTCCTTTTTCACTTCTGAGTCTAGTAATTTGAGTTTCCTCTTTTCTTTCTTTTTCTAAGTCATTCTAGACAAAGTTTATCAGATTTATAGATCTTTCCAAAGTACCAGTTTGGGTTACATTGATTTTTTAGAATTATGTTTCTATTTTTATTTTGTTTATTTTCTGCTCTAATCTTTATTATTTTCTTCCTTCTGCCAGCTTTGGGTTTAGTTTGTTCCTTAAGGTGGATGGTTTTGTTTCTGATTTTAGAGCTTTCATCTTTATTACTATAGGAATTTATAGCTATAACTCTCACTCTGAGTACTGCTTTTGCTGCACTCTATTTTTTAGTATTCTTTGTCTTTTTTTGTTGTTGTTGTTTTTTGTTGTATGGCACGGCTTGAGGGATCTTAGTTCCCCAACCAGGGATTGAACCCAGGCCATGGCAGTGCCAAGTCCTAACCACTGGATGGCCAAGGAATTCCCAAGTATTCCTTGTCTTCACTTTTATGTATCTCAACGTATTTTTTAAAATTTCTTTTTGGTTTCTTCTTATACCCACTGATTATTTGGGAGTGTGTTATTTATTTCCAAATATTTGTAAGTGTTCCAAAATTCTGTTATTGACTTCTTGTTTAATTCCATTGTGATGAAAGAACACACTGTGTATTATTTCTCATGTTGTTTATGCTTTTTTTATTGACATACATGGGTCATTTATACATTCTTGGTGCTGCTTTTTTCTTTCTGGTTGTGTATTGTAAATGATTTCCTTTGATTTGAAACTTGTCTTTTCACTTCTCTTGATGAATCAGGACCATCATTATGAACAACAATGAATATATTGTAGACTAAATTCTTTCAATAGCAGAGTTTACTTTTCAAATTCATTTAAAAAATCTTATACTGTAGTGATTGTATGTATTTTCAGGTTCATGAAGTGGTTACAGAAATTTGGACCAATGTTCTTGTTTTCCATCATCTCTCTTATTCCTAACATATTAGTATTACTTTTCACAGAAGGCTATCTTATTAAGCTTTGAGTCTAATGCTTTTCTTTTATATATAATTTTCTTTTATATATATTTATTGAATTTTATTCCATGATTTTATAGAGCCTTGGCAAATACTCTATGGATAAAATAGTTCTGTGATTTTCTGACACCCCCAAGGTAATTTTCAATGCAAAGTATGGTCTATTAAATTTATTGAGAAATCTGTTCAACTTAGTTATATTTAGTATTTCTCAAAATTATTTAACTAAGAGACACCTTATTAATTTTAATCTTAATATTTCCCCTATGGTCAAAGGAATTCTTGTTTTAACTTGGTTTTGTTCTGAAAGGCTTAAAGTGGTAAAGTTATGAGAGATTTCCAAGTTAGTAGATCTTAAATGAAATATATACAAAATTATTGAAAACTTTTAAACATTTCTAAGTATACTGTCTCATCAGATTGATCACTTAAATTGTGTACAATAAAAAGATTTAGCCTTAACTGTTTTAGGCTACTAATTATAAATCTGAAGGCTTGAAACATCTTCTAACTTTTTTTGAAGCTATGAATAAATGCTTCCCAGATAACTTGGAAAATTATAAATTGTAACTAGTACATAAACTGACATAACATGATCATAGTTAACTTATTTTAGAAACAAGTTCATTGCATGGTATTACATCACTGGTCACGTGAAGTTTCCTCAGCGTTTTTATGTCTGACATTTATTTAAACTTTTATGAATGTGTCACTATTGAATCTATATAGTAGCAAATGCACTAGACTTGCCATGAAATGTTAATAGGATACAGAGGATGTAATGGGAAATTGCTACCACAGTATATTTCCATATCAGTTTGCAGTTCTAATAGGATTATTATCCATGCAAGTTGTGGCTCTCAACACTTTGTAACATCTGTGGCCTTTACAGACATATATGTTTACAATTTTTTAATTGAGAAGGTCAAAACTGTGTCTAAATGTGGAGATAGACAACATTTCCCACACAATATACTACTGTTAGTAAAATAAATAAGGTTAAAGTGTATTTTATGAGTGGATTGCCATCAAGCCTGCTGCAAAGCTACATGTACGTCATCATCAAAATCATATTCATGAATTTTTAACTAATCAACATTCCACCTGAAAGAGAAGTAATTCCTGTATAGACCCCTTCACCATATGCCTTTCACTTCCCTAACATTTTCTGACCATGACCACCACACATGTACTTTATAGAACTACTCGTGCTTAACCAATTACATTATACTTTCTCAGCTTTCCCTCCTTCCATGAAATCTCCCTTAGCTTAGAACATACTTCTTTCTGATTCATTAATTTCAATTCACTATTCAACAGCCAGATAATTTAATCAAATGCCACTGAGAAACCTTGTGCATTTGCTGACATAATATTGTTAATATCTATGTATTAGGTTATAGGTGACCCTTATAATCCACCAGCCTTGAGTTACTTACTAGTAAAAAGTAGTAAGTAACTGAAAACCAATCTCTGATAGTCCATTGTCATCACTAGATTGAGATGTGACTTTTTCAATGATCTCATAGTTGCCTGTACTCTCTCCTGACTTCCACTGTGTTGTAATTCTTTATGTTCCTCTTCATTCTTAGAGACTGCAGTCTGAATTTAGATAATATACCATCTCTGTACCTCAAGTCCATAATACAATATCTAGCACTTGGTAGAGTCCATTATATTTCCAAAAGAAAGGAAGGAGGAAAGACAAGAAAGGAGAAAAGGAAGTAAGCATGATAGAGGAGGCAAAAGACAGAAGGAAAGAGGAAAAGAAGAGAGAGGTAAGACTTAAATACTTAACCTCTACCAAAATTCTCCAGTAACTTCCCACCTGAGAATAATAGTTTAAGTGATTCCATTGGTCTAGAAGGCCCTACACAACATGGGCCAGTAGATTCTTCTACTTTTTAAATTTTATTTTTATTTTTTAATTTATTTAAAATTTTTAAAATTTATTTTTTAATTTATTAGAAAAAATTTTTTTGGCCGCATAGTGCTGCATGCAGGATCTTAGTTCCCCAACCGGGGATGGAACCCAGGCTCCTGCATTGGGAGCGCAGGGAAGTCCCATCCACTTTACTTCTTAAGAGTCTCTCCACGTCTTGGGATCATTTCTACCACATTGTGCAGCTCATCACACTCCATGCTGCTACCTCTGTGCTCTCACACTTGCCAAGCCTCTCATGCTCTTCCCCCAGCTGTTCATGTGGTCAGCTCCCTCATGGAATGCGATATTTTGCTCAATTTCACCTTTAATCCCACATTCCCAACAGATCCCATCTCTATCTCCCTCATCTGCTTTGTTTTAATCACTTGATTTATCACTGTGAAACATATTCAATACGATATATTTTATTTTTTATGTTTTCTGTCTCCTTCCACTGGAGCTTAAACTCCGTAGAGGTAGGGGTCTTTCTCTGATTTTTTTTTTCCATAATGTATCCCCAGGGCCTGGAAGAAAGTGATTAATAGCAAAAGGACGGCAGAAAGTGGCTCATTCACTTAACAAACAGATTGATCCTGAGACCCTCGCAGGTAGCACTTAAAGAATGTCAGCGCTATTCTTAAGACAGAAGTTGTGACTTAGACTAGGGTTAGCAACTTCTGCCTGCTACCTGCTTCTGTAAATAATTGGAACTCAGTCACACCCTTTCATTTCTGTATTTTTTTTTTTGTGTGGGGGGGGTGAGGTGGCAGGTTTAATTAGCAAAGGAACTTCCTTAGAGGCTTGTCTTGGGCGGTGGCTGTAAGACATGTACATCTCCACCCCCGCTCCCACCCCCTCAGAATCTTAAAAGTTTATAAAGAGGCCCTATCACGGTTCAGTCACATATTCAGTCCACATGTTCTCAAAAACATGTACTCTCTCAAGGATGCATTCAAACTATAGGAATTGTGGGCAGACAGGGGATGGGGTGAGGAGCCTCCAATTACCTGGCTCCAGGTCAGGGATCAACCAGTGGTCATATCTTCTCTCGATAACCTCCTCCAACACTTGGTTTTCCAAGCCTCTCCCTTCAGACTGATGTGACCAGCTGATTCCAATGCAGTAGCTGGCAGAGGAAGGAGAAAACAGGGTTTGGGATTTTTTTTTTCTATTTCAATACTTCTAATTGCTCTTAAGCACACTCCCTAGATGGCTTAAACATTAATAGGCTGAAACTATGCTCTAGCATTACATTGGGCTAATTATGCTCTTTGGGTTGCAAAGGACAGAAATAATTTCACTTAGGCTACCTCAGGTCAGGAGGGCTGGCTGGTCAGTTCCACAGGGTAACATGTGTGGCTTCTCCTTTCTCTACTTACCTGCCCTCACTCTCACCATCCCCAAGCCCCAATCCAGCTGGCTGATCCTCTCCATATTTCTCAGTTCAAATTCCCTCTGTATTGTTTATGGCTGATTTTGTACTAAATACAAAAGAAGACTTGAGTACTTGTAACAGAAACTGTATGGACTGGAAAGCCTAAAATATTTACCATTTAACCCTTTACAAGAAAGATTTCCCAATGTCTGGCTTACAATTTGCTTGATGTAGAGGCCTTTGTGGTTGTGTACCTTTGGTGTTATATGACATTCAGTCGCAGCTTAATGTAAATTTTGATTTATATGGGATTATCAGACTATGGAAATGATTTCTAGGTCTTATCACAGTTGGAATTCAGATATCTATAAACCTGTTTGATGCATTTGGAGTTGCTCATTGAAATCCAGAATGTAGAAATAGACTTGGAAGTCATTGACAGAAAATTCAAGGTCTAAATAAAGGAATTAAACAATGTAAAGCAATATATAACCTCCTGTGACCTGCATTCTGAGGAAGAGGTTGTGTCAAAACTAGATAGATAGATAGATAGATGATAGATAGATAGATTGTAGATAGATAGTGGATAGATTGTAGATGGATAGATAGGTTGTACATAGGTAGGTAGGTAGGTAGTAGGTAGATAAGTAGATGCATAGTAGATGGATAGATTGTAGATAGATAGATAGATCATAGATAGATAGATAGATAGATAGGTAGGTAGGTAGGTAGATGATAGATAGATAATAGATATATGAGAACTCACACAACTCATACAACTTTGCTATGAGATTGCTGATATAAAGATAGGACTTGTAAAGAAAAAAAGATTTTTCTGCCACTCAAAAGCAGTGCACCCCAGGGATGGCCAGATGAGATTAGCAAAGAACTCCTATAAGCAGAAGCAGAAAGAGAAGCTGTGTCAAAGTTCTCAAGGCAAAAGGAACAGAGAAGGTGCCCATAGCAGACCAGCAAGCAGGCTCTAAACACCAGGTAGAGAGGAGACTGTGGTCCAGAGGCACAAAGAGAACAGCAGCCAGTGTCAAGAAGGCAGAAACTCCAGTGCTGGTACAGAGACATAGGGAAACTCTTCCCCTTGGGACTCTAAGAGACATAATAGAAGGGAAAAGAGCTGAGCGCTGCACTGTGCAAAGGGGATATATTGTTCTAGCTGACTTGGGGCTAAACTTGCACTCAGCCGGCTGTATTTTTTTATGTCTGCAATGTGCTTTTGTTTTGATGAATAAATGTGTAGTTTGTCAAATATAAATCAAACCTTTAAAATATTTTAGATAGATGAGTACCTAGGAAGCAAAACTCTTGTTAGATATAGACAGAATTCATACGAGGTGTTAAGTGTAAGATGTAGTGAGGCAGTAGAGAATGTGTATCCAACATAGATAATTATGAGGGAAATATCCATGACATACAAATATAAAAGAGCCACTTAATGTTCAGGATGTACTCAATAGACATGAGTACTTAATTTTCACTCTATTTTAATTCAGCCACACGTCAGTGACACCTATTCTGGCCCCATATGTCCTCTGCGCAGGAAACACTAATAAATCCCCTGGTCGTTCGTGGAGCTAATGGTCAAGCTACTGCTGTGCTGAGCTAATGTCTCTGTGTATCTCCCACAGAGCAAGTGTGTTATTGGCTCAGGGCATTTTCTGTCTGTGGGTTGCATTGTCTGAACCTCAGCTCTGTCCTTGTATTCACACCATCAGAAGAAGGCTGACGTGGCAGAGAATCAGGATATGTGAACACTGCATGCCCCCGCATTTGGGTAGGAAGGAGCTGCCACCTGGCTTGCACCCTATTCTATTCTTATTCCCTGTCCTGCCTTTTGCCATCTCTCCCCCCTGGCTTCTCACTCTGGTTTGGTATGGGTAAGCTGTGTCGTTTGAACATTTTAATTTGGTCTGTGAGACTCGCTGAGTGGGACCCACTGGGACAGCTTGCCTGGTATTGAGCTTGGAGGCCACCAATGAATCTCGACAATTTTCCACATGATAGTATCACTCATCACCTTCCATGTTACATATTTATTTGTTTAGTTCCAAGGCCTCTAAAAGTTAATGGAGATGGGAGAGTACTGGTACGCTGAATGTATTTGTAAAAGGAAAGAATAAAACTTTTACAGTGCCCTGGCCTAATATCCACTCCTGCTGTGATACTGGAATATGGATATAACATGTAGTTAAACCTTTAACAGAAATTTCAAGTACCTGCAAGTCAGAGACTCTCATATTCATTCTTATATTCTCCTAAGTGCAAGAAACAATTTGTCGATCATGAAATTCAACTTGATTGTTATAATGGTAAAAGAAAAAGTTTATATAGCACCTACTATATAAGGTGCAATTCTTAGTACTTTACATCTGATGAATATTTTATTCATGACAGCTACCCTATGATGGAGATACTATGATTAGCTCTTTTTTTTGCAGATAAGGAAAGTGAAGCCCAGGAATGTTATGTAACTTTTCCAAAGTCATGGGAGATAGGATTTAAATCTTACAGTCCTGCTTGTCATTTTTAAGGGAAGACCAAAAAGATGAAAGAATTCACCTGAGGTCATGTGGTTTGGAAGTAACAGAACTGAAGGTAGAAAATAAATACCCTAACATCCATTCAAACTTTCTTCCACCAAAACTTCACCAAATATTTTCTTATAAACTCAAAGATGTGCAAAAATTATTAAAAAATACATATCACTAACATATTATAATAAAGTACAATAATTTTATATAACATATATTCTAAAATAAAATAATAAAGGATTACAAATAACTAGATAACTACTATAAAATAATTATTAATGCACTTTAATAAATAGCCTCTTTAACTGGGATATTGTTATTTTGTAGGGGTTCCTCTTTGTGAAAAGCTTTATATTTTTAATTTTGGCGTCCACATGTCCAATGTTAGTCCATAGAAATACAATTGATGTTGGTGTTTACCTTGTATCTTGTAACTTGCTGAACTGACTTATACGTTCTAAGAATTTGAGGTTTTGGTATCTACCATGTGATTTTCCACATAGACATTCTTGTCATCTACAAACAAGGAGAATTTTACTTCTTTGTTTCTGATCTAGATGCCTTTTATTTGCATTCCATGCCTCACTGTAATAGCTAGAGTCTGTAGCGCTAGGTTGAGTAAGACTGGTGAGAGCAGACATCCTTGACTGGTTCCTACTCTGAAGGAAAAAAGATTCAGTGTGTTGCAGTTGGCCTTATTACTATTACCTGCCGGTGGGGATAGAAGCCCAGATTCCCCATTCAGCCTCACTGGCACCTGAGCTAGGAAGCCCCGTGTTATTGCCGGGCATGGATGGGAGTTAATTACGGCTCCTCGCCAGATTCTCACTGATCCCTGTCTGGATGGGTGGAACAGAATTGCCTCATAAAGTTCCCCACATGGCATCCTTGGACACCAAGGAGTGGGGTGGAAGCTACTTGTTACCACTTGGTTGGACTTAAAATCTTGGCTTCCCATTTAATCACTTCATCTGTGGAATTTGGGCACCTCGTTAGCCTGGCAAGGGTAGAAATCTAGGCTTTCCCCTCAGCATTGCTGACATGGGTAGGGGTAGAACTTAGGTTTTTTCTGTGGTGTTTGGTTAAGTTAGAGTGGTTGTTGTCTAAACATTGTCATGTCTTGCTAGGTTGCAACTTTCCTGGTTGTTTGTCTAGAGACAACAGAATTTGGGGGGAGTTTTATTGTCAGCCACCATTAAAATTATTGGGTTGTCAGATTCTTCAGTTCCAAGTCTGGAATATACGGGGCAGAGAGAAAACCCAGGGATCTCACAACTGTGTCATTTTTTGGTATTCTGGGTGGTCTGCCACCTCCTCTCCATCTTTAAGAGTCTTCTTATGTTTTTTATGTTGTTGTTGTTTTTTGTTTGTTTGTTTGTTTTAATATAACATCTTGGGGGTTTAGTTGTTCTTAGCAGGAAGGATGGGGGAATTATGTCTATGCATCTTGCTGGGAGAAGAAATTCCTGGCTGCTGCTGCTGCTTCTTTTTTTTTTAAACAGCAAGTTTCCTTTTTTTAAATTAATTAATTATTTATTTTTTTGGCCCTGTCGCACAGCTTGTGGGATCTTAGTTCCATGACCAAGGATTGAACCCTGGCCCTCGGCAGTGAAAGGATGGAGTCCTAACCACTGGAACACCAGGGAGCTTCCTCCTTCTTCTTTAAATGACTCTTGATATGACAATAAATTTGCAGTATTTTTTACAGAAACAATGTAAAGCTAATTCAGTTTCCTCTATTCTGGTTAATTTGATTTTTAAAAAGTTTAAATCACTTATTAAAGTTTCCTGCAGGCTCACCACTCATTTTTGGTAATGGCACATTTGATTTAGCTCCACAGTTTCTTGCTCAGAATGCTTCTTGGCAACCGACAGGTCCTCGGTGAACTCAGGGCTTGGATTTTTCTTGGTTGGCAGCAAGGGGCCTCGGCCACAGCAGTGGGTCAGCCGAGAGAGCCTTAGCTCACCCACTGATTTAATGGGTTGTGATATTCTTTAGCTCCAAGTCTGGAATATGTGGGACAAAAAGAAAACCCAGGCATCTCGCCACTCCCATTCTCCTCAGCCACACCTGTCCCGCACAGTGGCCACTGGGTGGTCACTGTGCCCCATGTCAACTTTAGTTCAGAGTCTTCCCCTTTTAGGTGGGGATGGTGCGGAGTTAATGTATTTCAGTATTACAATATATTCTCGTTAAAAAGGTGCAGGCAAAAAGGACGTTGCAGGTTTTGTACGTTAGCCTCGTTTGTCTGAAAGAGAAAGGTCTGAAAGAGCTGGTGAGAACAGCCTTGGTGTGGAGGTGGTAGAGGTGGGGGGGGATGGTCACGGCTCCCCCAGTGGGTGGGAAGGGGATGGGGGCGGGGAAGACCCTGGACCAGACCCTTCCCCCTCCACCTGGAGAATCTTCTCCTCCCAGGGCCCTAAACACACCTCCCTTCCATCACAGGGGAGAGGGAGCAGGTGCTGCTGCTGAGAAGAGAACAGGTTGCATTAGGTGAACTGAATTTTACACTGGACACAAACTTAGACAGCTGGAGAAATTAACCCATAGGTGGCAGGAGTTGGGGGTGGGAAGGGCACCAGGGAATGACCGAGGAACAAATATAACAGGATTACCCCACATAGTCCATAGGCCTGTGGTCATTAAAGGGTAGACAATGTGTCCAGGCTGGAGCAGCAATGGACTCTGGGGCACAGGGGAGCCTTACAAAGGCCATTGTAAGTGAGGAACCACAAAACTCAAGCTTGTTGAGCTTCAAAATTAAATCCAAGGGACCATCAAATAAAGCAGAAATGGGTTTATCTGCATCTCACTAATTCATTTTTTAATAATTTAACTTAGGTTGAAATAAATCTCTTTATTCATTGTTTTGAAGAAATTACATAGTTGAACAAACTAAATTTAGAGTAAAGCCTATTGTAAGGTACTCAGTTAATGAGAAGAAAAAATTATACTCAAATGCTTTAGGCATTATTTGCCAATGAATGTAGCTAATTTTATAATGAAATCTTTTATTTACGGTACTATTTATAATTTTATTGTGCTTTTACATATGCCACGTTATTTGAACCTTTATAAAGGAATATATGAGAAGCATAATAAATATTATCAGCTGCATTTCTCTGAGCTTCTCAGTTCCAACCACAATGCCTTCCAGCTGACTACCCACATTCTACACCACCCACTCCTTAAGAAGAGCCTCACATACAATATTATCAATCTCCCGAACGCACTGTGCAAAGTGTTTTACTTGTTTATCTCATTTTATATTCTCAACGTCTTTGTGAGACCGTCACGATTATTATCCTCATATTGTGAAAGTGGAATCATGTTTAGAAATGTTGAATAATTTGTTCAGACTCACTGAGCTGATAAGAGTCATCAAACTCAGTCTGTGTGATTTCAGAATGCATATTCTAGAGAAGGTCCAGATCCCTTCATGCTTCAATGCGCTCTCACCCTATCATCTTGATTCCAAATTCCTGAGTCTGCAACCAGCTTCTTACTAGCTTCTGTCCCCATTAAAATGTTCACTTTGTGTCTCCTCTGTGAGTTGTAACTCCCTGTAGTTCCCACCACCTCCACATTCCACACATTGACATCCAGAAGGAAGCTGACGAATGAAACCAAAACACCTGAAAATTGACAACCTTCCTGAAGGAGACAGTAAATTCCCATCAGAGTGGTTCTTTCTTTACTATTCATGCTGACTTCTGAAGTTTTCTGCCTTAAACTGGGTCAAGTGAGCTGCATAATTGCAAAAAAAAAAAAAAAAAAATCAGAATTGGAATTACCCTAGCCTTTGAAAATCATGAAAGAGTATTTTCTTTAAAGCTCTTGAGAACTCAAGTTTCTCACCATTGACCCCTCCACTCTGTAAATTTCTTGACAAAATAGTGAAATTGTCTAGTACTAGAAATTGTCTAGTACTTCCGGACCACTTCCACACCTCCGCACTGCGAAGTCCAAGTGTTTCCCCTTTGTCTTCTGAGTTAAAGAATTTCCTTCAAGGTCATGAAGGTGAATTACTCTGAAGCCTCTGAATTCCCTGTTTATGAAGATTTCTCGGACTACTTTGAAAGGAGATATTTATTGGTAGATTTCTGTATTTCATAAGCAGTACCTTCAAAAGAGTCTTATGTAACTTTTCAAAGTGGGAGTGAGAACAAGACGGGAGGGTTGTCCGTGTGAGTAGAAATACACTTGGGTTGCAGATACACAGTCAATTTACACCCTATTAGTGGCTTAGATGGGGATGGTACTTTGTTGGAGAAGGTCTCAAGATAGCTTAATCATGATTCTTGCTCAGGCATCTGAGGTTGTCAGGCTCTTCTAATAGAGCTGGATTATATCTAAAGATAATTTTTTGGATTATGGATTCCAGGGTATGGTTTTTAGATCTATATTACATCATATTTAATATTTATTTCTATTTGACAATATTCCTATATTATTGAAACTTTATATGTTAAGGAATTAAGTTATGGCATATCAACAACTTTTTAATATTTACAGAGATGAGCATATGATTATTTTTTCTCTGTTGCCCAACTTCTGTGTTAAAATATGATAGTAAACTGACAAAAATGGAAACAGTCCACCCTTGAAAGAAATATTATTTTCTAAATAGGCCACTAAATTATGCTTACTAATATTTTATTTAGGATATTTTGTTCAGCAAAAATATGGCAAATTTTCTCTTTTTGTATATGTTTTATTGCGTTTTGGAATTGATTTGCTAGCATCAAAAGATATATTGAAGAGAATGTTTTTCCCACATTATTATAAAGTTTAACAGGGTTTGGAGTCATCTATTTCCAAACATTTGAAAGAATACCTCTGTGACTCTTCTGAGCAGTCTGGTTTTGGGGGGATTGGACTTTGAGAAAAAATTTTCATCCATGTTATTTATGGCACTAATATATCTTTTAATTAGTTTGGCTAATTTTTCTATAAAATTGCATTATTCCATTTAATTCAGTGTTTTTAATTTTAATTCATATGATTAGAACAAAATCGTCTTTTATAATTCATTTAATTTCTTCATGTTTTCGATTATGTCTTATGTTTTTGATGTGTGCATTTGATTTTACTTCTCTATTTACTGCTTTATGTCTTCCTCGATCTCTTGTATACCTGCTTTGGGATCATCCTTGAAAATGTCCATTGCTTCATTATACCTTCTTATTTCAAGAATTTTTACTTAATATCATTTTTGTTGATTTATTAGCAATTATTTTATAGCGAATGTTAAATGTTTTCCATGGATATCTCTTAGATACATTAAACATAAAGTTATGTTTCTGTTCCTCATTGTCCTTTTTGGTTTAGGTCGTTACTCAGTTGAAAATGAAGCATTAGTGCCTTTATTCCATTATTCCATCCCCTGCTCAGATAAATAGTTTAATGGTTTAATACAGAAACTTTCCAAAAGACCTACCAACTCTTCAATGGAAAATATCTACAGATAGTTTGTGCTCTAAGATTCTTTGTATCCATCATCTCAAAATCCTTCCCTTGAGGTTTCCACTAGTCCTGAGTTACTGTATCCTGGTCCTTACCCAATCCCAATCAAGACCTCAAGATCCCTCTCTCCAGCCACCTCCCTTCCCCCCGACACTGCTGAAGTTTTGCAAGGTGGCGTTCTCCATTACTTAAGTAAGCAATACATTCAATTTGGTCTTATCAATAGGCTGTGTTGATAATGTTTGGGGATTCAGCTTTCAAACATTGCTCCATTGCTCATTCCCTTGCTAGTGTATCTTGCTTTGTCTGGTCCCAGGCTTATAATTATAACATCAACAATGTTTATAAATTAGAGCACATTTCTTCTAAGCAAGCTTTGAAAAATTGTAATACCTTAATTAGACAGTTGTTTAGGAGGGTAGACATTTTGATAAATCAGACAAAATCTAATAGCAAGGCATCATACAAAATTCCTCACCAGTACTCTGCAAAATTGCCAAGGCCATTAAAAATAAGGAAAGTTGGGCTTCCCTGGTGGCGCAGTGGTTGGGAGTCCGCCTGCCAATGCAGGCGACGCGGGTTCGTGCCCCGGTCCGGGAGGATCCCACATGCCACGGAGCGGCTGGGCCCGTGGGCCATGGCCGCTGGGCCTGCGCGTCCGGAGCTTGTGCTCTGCAATGGGAGGGGCCCCGACGGTGAGAGGCCTGCGTACCGCAAAAAAATAATAATAATAAAATAAATTAAAAAACAATAATAAGGAAAGTCTGAGAAACTGCCACAGAGTTTCTAAAGAGGAACCTAATGAGAAATGTCGACTACACAATAAGAGACATATGGATCAATGGAACAGAACAGAGAGCCCAGAAAAAAAAACACATCTATGGTCAGTTAATCTTTGACAAAGCAGCAAATATACAATGGAGACAAGATAGTCTCTTTAGCAAGTGATGTTGGGAAAGCTGGACAGCCTCATGTAAATCTTTGAAGTTAGAACACTCTCTCACACCATACACAAAAATAAACTCAAAATGACTTAAAGGCTTAAATATAAGATGTGACACAATAAAACTTCTAGAAGAGAGCATAGGCAAAAATTCTCTGACATAAATCGTTGCAATGTTTTCTTAGGTCAGTCTCCCAGGGCAATAGAAATAAAAGCAAAACTAAACAAATGGGACCTAATCAAACCTATTAGATTTTGCACAGCAAAGGAAAGCATAAACAAAATGAAAAGAAAATCTATGAACTAGGTGAAAATATTTGCAAATGATGTGACCAACAGGGCTTAATTTCCAAAATATACAAACAGCTCATACAATTCAATCATAACAACAACAACAAAACCAAACAACTCAAGGAAGAGAAGATGAACGGGAATACCCTTGTGGGAGCAAATTCACAGGCAGGAAACTTACAAAGAGATGTGTAAAATATTTTGGATATCATGTTGAAATAAAGGGAGTGCCTTTATTTCTAAGTAAATCAGTTATTATTGAGATTAGCAGATGATACCATAAAGAGAAATTATTTATTCTGGGTCATATTGGTTGCTTTTTGAGGATGAACTGTTTTTTGAAGTTAAAAAAATGAAATTGAATTACACAGAACAAAGCCTCAAGTATGCCAGACTCCCTAACAATGGCAAATATTTATTGAATAATCTTCCTTGTGTCATCATCTTAACAAGTACAATCACTCTGACTTCTTTTTTTTTACAATCACTCTGACAGTTCTGTTACATGTGACAACTTGCCCGGTAAATTGGAATACAGAGTACTCTTTTCAATTGCAGTTAAGAGAGACGAAAACCCCCATACCCATCACAGTTCAAACAACACTGGGGTTGTGACAAATAGTTTTTCTTGGTAGAAACTCTGTGCAGAACAATTAAAAGCTGGTGAATATTTTGTGGGTGAACTGGACTTATCTGACAATAAATGCATTTTCTCTTTGTTTGCTGTTGTTTTGGGGGTTTTGTGGCAACGGGGTGGGAGGATTCTGGAAAAAGGAAATAGAAAAGAAGAAAACTAATATTTGTTTCACATCTACCATATGCCTGTACATTAAGTATTTACTATAATTTTCATATTAAGAAAAGAAAGTGAGGTTTTTCAAAGTTGGGCAAGTTGACAATATCATTCAGATATTAGAGTTTGATTTTAAATCCAGGTATTTCTGACCCCTGGCATTGGACCTGCTCAATCCCTTGAACGGACATAAATTGGATCTGTGGAACGTAAATAGTATGAATCAGAGGTCATTAAATAGTTCTCCTCTGTGGCTGAAATGTAGACTTAGTGAAGAGGAAAGTAAATTTTGTTTCGTATTACAGTCCATTTTCTCTCACAAATCCATAGAGTAAATATTAGCATATTGGGCAAAGTAGACAAATTATATTCGTCACATCTTCCCCCAAATTCCTTTGGTGAGAATTTACTTGGCTCAGAGACCATTTTTTAACCTACATTATTTAGATAGTATACACATTTGCTTTGGCAAACTTGGTCCAAGTTTAATTTCTTTTTGTACCAAATTTCACAAGGGTAAATTCATGAAGTATAAACTACCTGTCATTGTAATTTTATGACTCTCATTATCCATTCAACTAAGAAGCTCACTGAATTTTGCATGAAGCAGAACCCAAATTCAACTGAGAATATGCACAACGTGTTCCTTGATTATATTTTCCCACAAGCAATTGTGGATTATGTCTATGCAAAATCAGTTTTAAAAGAAATTTTGGTAATTAACATTTTAAAAAGTGTTTCGATTAAAAAACTCATTTTTATTAAGGTGTCATTACACAAAGTTGATAGTCTACATATAATAACTCTCTAAGAATGTACTTTTTGGTCTAAAGTCCAAGGGATCAGTCATGGGTAAGAGTGGAAAATGGGGTCTCACCATGTACCATTTTCTCTTAGTGTGAATTCCTACATTTGACTTTTTAAATAGACTTTGTATAAATCACTTGCAGTTTCCCTTATTATCAGCATCTTATGATTGACATTGACACATTCTGATTGACAACAGTTCAGACTTTATTTGGAGTTCATTAATTTTTACATACTGTCATTTTTCTGTTCTAAGATTCCATCCAGGTACCAGGATTAGGCTTCTCCAAATAGGAGAAATTTCTCAGACTTTTCTTTTTTTTCTTTGCAAAGCATATATCTTTTTTTTTTTTTTTTTTGCGGTACGCGGGCCTCTCACTGTTGTGGCCCCTCCCGCTGCAGAGCACAGGCACCGGACGCGCAGGCCCAGCGGCCATGGCTCACGGGCCCAGCCGCTCCGCGGCACGTGGGATCCTCCCGGACCGGGGCACGAACCCGCGCCCCCTGCATCAGCAGGCAGACTCCCAACCACTGCGCCACCAGGGAAGCCCCTATCTTTTTTTTTAATTGAAGTATAGTTGATATACAATGGCATGTTAATTTCAAGTGTACAGCAAAGTGATTCAGTTATGTGTATATATATGTATATATATATATATGTATATATATATATATATATATATATATATATATATATATACACACACACACATATATACAGATTCTCTTCCATTTAGGTTATTACAAGATGTTGAATATAGTTCCTTGTGCTATACAGTAGATCCTTATTGTTTGCCTACTTTATATATAGTAATATGTATATGTTAATCCCAAACTCCTAATTTTTCCGCCCCCTCACCCTTTCCCCTTTGGTAACCATAAATTTGTTTTCTATGTCTGTGAGTCTGTTTCTGTTTTGTAAATAAGTTCATTTGTATCATTTTGTAGACTCCACATATAAGTGATAACATATCATATTCGTCTTTGTCTGACTTCACTTTGTCTGATAATCTCTAGGTCCACCAGTGTTGCTGCAAATGGCATTATTACATTCTTTTTATGGCTGAGTAATATTCCATTGTATATATGTACTACAACTTCTTATCCATTCATCTGTTGATGGACATTTAGGTTGCTTCCATGTCCTGGCTATTGTAAATGGTGCTGCAATGAACATTGGGGTACATGTATATTTTTGAATTATGTTTTTCTCTGGATATATGCCCAAGAGTGGGATTGCTGGATCATACGGTAGCTCTATTTTTTGTTTTTTAAGAAACCTCCATAATGTTTTCCATACTGCCTGCACCAATTTACATTCCCACCAATAGTGTAGCACAATTCCCTTTCCTCCACACCCTCTCCAGCATTCATTATTTGTAGACTTTTTGATGATGGCCATTCTGACTGGTGTGAGGTGATACCTCATGGCAAGCTTGATTTACATTTATCTAATAATTAGAAATGTGGACATCTTTTCATGTGCCTTTTGGCTATCTGTAGACTTTCCTTGTTTTGGATGACTTTTACAGTTTTGAAGAGTATTTTGTAGAACGTTGCCTCAATTTGTGTCAGTTTGCTGTTTCTCTGAAGGTTTAACTAGGGTTTTGTAGAGCAAGATCACAGGTAAAGTGCCATTTTCAACACCCCAAATCAAGTGTACACTCCATCAAGATGACTTTTTACAGGCTTCAGGTAGTATTTATTGGTCAGGTTTCTCCACTGTGAAGTCTCTCTTCTCCCTTCTCCCTTTCCTACTGTTCACTTTGGAAGGAAATCACTAACACAGCCCTCACTTAAGAGAAGAGGAGTATGGTCCATTTTTGAGAGGAAAACTTTACATAAATTATTTGTAAAAAAATAAGCACTGAGTTTTCCCTGGTCGGAATTGATCTGGAGATACTCCTGTGTAATGGAGGTAAAGTTAGAAGAAATAAAACATTAAATATTTATATAAATTTGAGAGCTTTACATACACATTATTCTCTTACATTATATAGGTCAGGAGAGTAAGATTGGACAATTTAATTAAATCTAAGGTAACAAAGATTTTAAGGTGTAAAGTGGTTTTTTCAACTTAACTTTGTTTAACTCCAAATCTATACTTTTTCTATCACGTTCTAAATAAGAGAACACTGAGAAAGTTTGGTCTTCGTTTGACTTGCTTAATTTGGCTTGTGTCCAAATTTGCTAATTCCCTGGCACTGCCTTGGCCCTCCAGATGGCTCTAGGGTGTCATGGGACACCCAGAGCTCACACAGTGATCCTACACTGCACACAGGTGTACCACTCTCCTTGGCAGGCTGCATACAACCAGCTGCTGCATCAGGAAAGCAACGGATGCTGACCCCCTTCCTGAAGGCAGGCAGTGCCCCTGTCGCCTCAGGACAAATATTTCTTCTGTGTAAATCCTAGAGCAAACCTGCTGGTTGTAGAAACATACCTCAAGGAACAAGAATGAGTAACAGTCTTAGAGATATTGGGCATATTTCCCATCCTACCTGCAAACTCTTCCTTAGCACTAGAAACAGACACCAGCCATGTGGATTCTGAAGTATCTTAAGAAGGCAACAGAGGCCAGAAATGGATGGATTGTTTAGGCAATAAGTATAGGGGAGAAGTGTTTCTATAAATAAGTACAGTTATTTAGGGAAATTTGTAGCCTGAGTGCCTGGAAAACACGGAATAAATGAGAGGAAATTGCAGAGGGAAGGATTGAGTTTAGAACAAAAGGAAGGAGATATGTTGAATTTTAAAAGAACTGAAAAAATATGTGGAGTGAGGCTTTGGAGTTTTTCTGCTAAATATCACAATGATAGAAACCGAACAAATATTTAAAAATAGGAGATTTATATACACACTTGTCAGAAGTAAACAGAATGAAAATATTTAGATAACTTCAAGAAGTACAATGATGCTGATATGCCATGATTTTGAAAGCAACAATATGAAATAAAATAAAATGAAGCAAAGAATAATGTTTGTGTGCCACATAGTGTTTTTAAATGAATGCAGATGGTATTTGGTGTCAAGCAGTTTTGTATTTAGAATGAGAAAATGTTCTTTATAAACTAATAGGGGCATGCCATCTTTTATGTTTCCATTTGCACTACCATTAAAAGAATAATTAAAAATGTGACCAAAGATTTATTATTGACAATAAATCACAAACTCTCTGATGTTTCTCTTTATATCATAGCTTTATATTATTTTGAAATCTGCTTTGTTACTTTTTTTCATGGTCTCTTGTAAACGGCTAGAATTTTGTGTTTCTTTCTGTCTTGCATAACACTTGCATGGTGAGCATCTTATACATAGTAAACAAGCAAAAATAGTTTGCTTCAAGTTTCCTGTAAAATTATGAGGACTTTTTCCTCAGGCCATGTACAATTAGATGAGGCAAAGGATGAAGACAATGGCATTAGAACTGAGCTGGTCTGGTATTTGGCAGGTCTGCTCTGCCCTTCATAAGTCTACTTACTTTGGGAAATTCATTTAACTTTGTTATCTAATTTTCTTCACCTGTGAATGGTATTAACTGTATTTATTTGGATGAATTGATTAAAATATTAGACATGTACCTGTGTATCTATTGTGATCCCTGATGCATCATAGATGAGAAATAAAAGGATGTGTAGTTTAGCAGGAAGCTTTGCCCAGCCTATACTCATATTCAAATACTGCCACACAATTTTTTAATATTATCAGTTGCACTTTAATTTACCTGAGAATTTTACATCAAATTTTAACTTATCTGTTTTTATATAATTTTACATCACTGGTATGAAAAGCAGTATCACTTGATTTTGCTAATTATAATTTTCCTATATACTCAATAATTATTAAAAAGAGTAATTGAATACACTCATTATTATTAGACTTTATAATAAACAAACAAAACTTCATCCTTGGGGCCTCTGGGGGAAAGCCCACTCTAGGAACTTGACCTTCACCTTTTTCCCATATACTACCATCATATGGCTTCAGGTAACAGCAGAACTAGGCTAAAAATTTCACTTGTTTTACTTACAGTGAAGATCATTCCAGAACCTTCAGGATAGTTTACAGTAGGATGAGCATGGCCTTTGCAATAAAAAAATCTGGATCTGAATTTCTTGTTAATTTCTTCACATCTGTGTGAACTTGGATAAATCACTTATCTTTATTTAGGCTCAGATTCCACTGCTGTGTGACTGAGTTTTGGCAATGACACGTGAGTAAAGTGTCCACTTCCTGGGATTACTAAACTTCCCCTGTGATTTCACCATGCTTCCACCTGAAACAACTGCTCTAGAATCATATGTAATTATAAGGCAAGAAGATATTCTACACTAGTTGTATGAATACAGCAAATCTAGGTAAATAACTAAGGTCAAAGCAGGAACAGATTTCAGTAGATAGCTTTGTGTCTTATGGCTTCCATTCTTGCTGATGGGAAGGGTGCTTTCAACCAAGTTCTAAACCTTAGTAGGTAATCTATGTTTTCTCTTTGCCTAATTTAAAATTGTATTATCTTTTCATGGAAGCAACCTAAATGTCCATCGACAGATAAATGGATAAAGAAGATGTGGTACATATATAAAATGGACTATTACTCAGCCATAAAAAAGAATGAAATAATGCCATTTGCAGCAATGTGGATGGATCTAGAGATTATCACACTATGTGAAGTAAGTCAGAAAGAGAAAGACAAATATCATATGTTAACACTGACGTGGAATCTAAAATATGATACAAATGAACTTATCTATGAAACAGAAAGAGACTCACAGACATAGAAAACAAACTTATGCTTACCAAAGGGGGTTGAGGGGAGGGATAAATTGGGAATTTGGATTTAACAGATAAACACTGCTATGTATAAAATAAATAAACAATAAGGACCTACTGTATAGCACAGGGAACTATACTTAACATTTTGTAATAAACCATAATGGAAAGGAATATGAAAATGTATATGTATATATATGTATAACTGAATCACTTTGCTGTACACCTGAAACTAACACAACATTGTAAATCAAGCATACTCCAATAAAAAATAATAAAATAAAATTGTATTGTCTCTCATTTTTACTTTTCACCAAATTGTACTTAGGTGTGGTTTCTTTCTATTTTTTTCTGTATGAATGTTTTATAATTTCTAAATCTCAGTATTACTTTTTCCTTCTTTAAATCTGGACATTTTAAAACATTATTTTCTTTTAATTTTCCTCATCCTCTTTTTCTGTTTCTTTCTCTGTATTAGTTTTATCCCAAACTTTCTACTTTTAGCTGCAATAGCTTTCGGTTTCCTCTTTTATTTCTTCTTCTCTTTGTCTGTTTACATTCTTGATAATTTCTTTAGGTGTACCTTCTTTCTCATAAAATCTTATCTCATTTAAATTGCTGTTTCATCCATCCAACTGTAAGTGTAAATATTACAATCTTGTAACTTTAAAATTTTAATATTTGCTTTTTATGTGTGTTAAGCTAGTATGTCATTCCTGCTTCATATTTATAACTGTCTCTTTTTCTTTTCTAAACATTTTGGACACACACTATTATGTATAAAATAAATACTCAACAAAGACTTACTGTACAGCACAGGGAACTCTAGTCAATATTCTGTAATAACATATGTAGGAAAAAAATCTGAAAAAGAATGAATATATGTATACGTATAACTGAATCACTATGCTGTACACCTGAAACTAATACAACATTGTAAATCAACTATGGTTCAATTAAATTTAAGAAAAAATACACAATTTGAACATGAGCATTATCTAATATCTGTATTCCTTTCAGCTTTTTTCCTATTGACTCTCATTCATAGTCATATTTTTCTTTTTGAGTTTTATAATCTTGGATTGTATACTCATTTTCAGAGAGCAGAACTTTATGGAACTACTGTAAGAATACACACTAGCAGAGATTATTTGCACCTATTCTGCCAGGAGTTCTAAAATGGTCCCAATCTATGAACACGTTAAATTAATTTGTTGAGTTGAGATTAGATACATTTCAAGCTTCAGACCCACATGAAGTCAAGCTTATGTGGGTGATTCCTCAGAGGGCACTTTGCTCCACCCAGAACACAACTGGAAACCCAACCTTTTTCTAGTCCTTTTTTTTCACTGAGGGTGTCGATCTTTGAGAGTTCTGGCTTTATTCTGTTTTCTTGCATGTTCTTTATCTTCCCCTCTCTCTTTTTTAACCTTCAGTATATTTTTAATTTTAAAATAATGTACAAATATTACTTTGACAAACTTTTTAAAATAGATAATAACGTTTTAAAGGGAAAGGTCTTTTTGTATTTCTTCCTCACATGGGTTCATTCAAACAATATGTCTAAATTACTGAGATTAGCAAATATGAACACAACCACAGTGTGGTGTCTACCTGACAGTATGATTTTCTAGTCTCTCTTCATTTCTAGTAGCTGGGGTTTTATCTTCATATTTTATAAAACTCAATCATACTTATAAAATCATCCCTGCTATACCATACCCACAATTTCTATCAGGACTTTTTAAATCAAGAGATATATTTTTAATGTAAATTCTGCAGCCCCAGACATGAAAATTCCTCACCACAGTTTCCCTTACAGATTGGAGGGAAAAAGGGAAACGGTGATGTGGGCAAGCATTGGTGAGACTACTTACAGAGGGATATTTTGAGTAAACAAGAGCCAATGGAGTGCAGTGCACAAATGGAAGTTTTGGCCTAAGATAGGCCCAGAGATAGTACATTCATGGTAGCAGGAAGAATACATGTGTGTATGTGTGTATACAAAGATTTCTATAACTGGTAGTAGGACGATGACACATGCGAATCTGCTGGCCACTATTTTTCCAGTGAACTGGTAATCAAGCATTGGCTGAGACTGTGCAGTTGGAGGGAGATATATTTAAGTTCTGAGAAGAAATAGGAGTATATAAAATAGTCATCTCAGGCCATTGTAAATGGAAAGAACTAGAAAAATATTGAGACATCAGGCAGTGCTGAAGGCACAGTTGAAAATCGTCATCATAAACTTAAAGCTAGTCCGTTCAGAAGGATATATATATATATATATATATATATATATATATATATATATAAAATATACTACTACATATAATATATTCCATATAATATAGTATATCATAAGTATATATGATAATTCCATCCCACCATTCAAAAGTGCATTAGTCAGTATGTCACTTAAATAAGCTTGATTTTGGTCAGGTATGTGTGACAAATGAAGATAGATTCAGGGGAGCTGAGAATCTACGTAAAGAAGCAATTTTAGTGTCAGACTATTGAATCTAAGTTGAGTTAGAAGGGAAATTATAATGCAAAGGAAAGCAGTGAAAAGGCAGTCAGATCATTCCTTGGATATCCCCATGTGGCTGAAAAATTGTTGGAGTTGAGATAAAATCATAAACAAGATTTAAATGTAGGTTATGATATCCAGAGACCAAGGTAATGGAAATCAGAGTTTCAAAGGTGAAAATGTAGACTTAAGGTTGAATAGCTGAAGTTAGAGGACGAGATGGAATTGTGTGAATGTCGTAGTCATAAGAAATGATGTTGAGGTTAGTTATAGACGAGAATACAGAAAGTGAGGTGCTGAAATATTTTGTGAATAAAGGGAAATTACTGAAATATCTGTAGCATACTGCAACAAGAAATAATATACATCCACTGGTTGTAGTCTGATGGTGCTCAGATGAATCAGCCCTTTAAGTGAATAAGAGAAATTTCTCAAAGGAGAAATAGAGCTTGACAAGTTATTGTGGAAACAAAGGTAATGTAACAAAATTGCATTTCATATGATAGAGTTAAATATTAGTAAGTTTTCCATTTAGATCCTATTTTTACAATTTAGAAAGTCAGCAACTACACATACTCCTCAAAACACATCAACAATATTATTGGGGCAGCTTTCAATATCCAAAGCATATTCTTCATAAATAAAATCAGAGCTCAAACAGGATTTTATTTTTGACCCCTAAATAGGGGTAGGTATCACAATATGGTCAGTTAAATAACTAAATGCTATTAACCCTCATGGATTCTGTGGGCTTTCAGCATCCGTTCCACACCCCAGTAACGCATGTGAAGTTCCTTTCAAATACTCAGAACCTCTGGGATCTCAGCCTGTGCAGAATTCTCTACAGGCTCACCAGATTCCCATTACCAGCTGTGTTTCCTTACCGAAGCTGCTGCTCTTGAATGGATGTAAAGTTTCTGAGCCTCTTTCATAACCTACCCCCAGTTGAGAAGGCTAAAATGTATTTAGTTGTGAAAAAATATCAGAACTTGGGCTCAAACAACTGAGAACACAGAAAGAAAACTCCTCTAGTATCACAGGGAACAAATTATTCTATGTGCATCAGAAACTTAGGATTGGGCCTTAAGTGCTAAGATTTGAACAGTTGGAATCACAGGAGAGTGTTTTTAAAAAATGATGCTAATAATGATGCCATTGGGATTGAAACAAATCTGGTGTTATAAAAAGTGTGAGATGTTCTCAAAGTATTTCTACTTAGAAATTCAGGTCATGAAAGCAACAATTCTTAAACAAATACTTAAGGAAAAAACCAGCATTTGGCTTCCAGTTTCCCTCAGTAGCCAAGACGCATCCTGAAGCAACCACCTTGCTGTTGAGAAATCCCAGCCTCTCATACCTGCTGTCCCCTCCCAGACCCATTTAACCAGCCTGAAAATTTAAATCTACACTAAAAGCACAAGACATGAAGTCATCTTCATCTTGGTATGGGGTAACTTTCTGCAGGTTATAAACACTTATTTTATTTAAGAAGTCATTGCCAAATGACGTAAACAAAACTTAGACATTTGGTCTGTTCTAATCAGGTGCTTCCTATGAGAACAACGCATAAATTTCACCTGAATAGATAAGAGAGGAGAAAAAAGTGGCATATCCATTTTTCTACGGGTTCCTTCAACATAAAATATTACCGCTAATCTGCTCCTTAAAATGTTGGCAGCTAGAAAAGTCAGGGCTTAGAGATACCTCCGTCTCATGTCTTGGAGATATTCTGACATGACCTCATACTCTTCAAAGTCAAAGGTTCCTGCTAATGCTGCAACCTGATGAAGCTTGATCTTTATAAAACAAAACTACATAGTTCCCTTAAAATCAGCATATGCCATTCACAATACTGACCTGTTGTATAAAAGATAAATCTATCCCAGGAGATTATTCTGTCCTTGATAAAAGAGAGCTCAAAATGTAAACATATTTTTTGATATGTTAAGAGAATTGATAATAACAGGGGTAAAGTATCATGAAAATATAGAAGCTAATCATAGTACAGCAGAAAGAAGGATAGTCTATATGGTCAAAACCCCTGAGTTTATTTCCTTTCTGTTAAAAGATAATTTTCAAGAAAGGAGAAAAGGTAAAATCATGATTCTTATAAAGGTATAAAAATGAACATGTGTTGAGTATTTTATTTTACTCACTAATAAAAATTTGGCAAGATGTTATGGCGATTCAATGGAGAATCCAAAAAACAGCCGTGTTCATAGATAAGGAATATTAAAATGAAGGTGCAAATATTAAAATATCTTGGTATCTTCAACAGAGGGGAAGGCAGTAAATTGAACTTCCACTGGACAGAATTTGCATGTCTATGGATAAGAATATTTCCACAGCTCTCCCCGTTAGCAACAACTTACAGCAATGTAAAAAACTCCGTACAATCATATAACCTGGAAATTGTGCTCTAGACACTGCATAGTTTTCCACTGGGGCGCAAAATTTTCCCTCCACTTCTTCACCTATTATTCCATCATGAAACAGGCTCTAAGAGTCTGACAGGGACTACATGGACAAAATCCCATATAATCCATACTACGCAATTAAAGTGATTTTGGGTGTCTTGTTCCTATTTCTAATGTTACTAATACTAGTACTAGTCTCACCTGAATTTCTAGGGCATCCAGACCATTATACTCCACCTAACCTCCACACTACTTTCCCCCACATCAAACCAAAGTTATGCTTCTTATTTTCATATGCAATTCTATGATCCACTCACAACAAACAGGAGGTAGGTATTAGCATTAACCATCTCATTCCTCTTTTTATCAATTGTCCTGATACTTGATGCAACAAAACAATGAAGTATAACATTATGACCTCTTAGCCAGTGTTTATTTTGAGCACTTGTAGGGAACCTATTAACCTTAATAGAAATTGGAAGACAAACCATTGATCGCCCATTTATTGTCATCGGACAAAGACAGCTGTTGAGAGCTTCGGTTTTCATTTCATTAATAAACTCCACCTTGAAGGGTCATTAAGAGAATCTAATGTAACAATGTGTAGAGCAAGCACAAGGCCTTGCTCTTCCCCTTCAAAAACTATTAATGATTTTGTTGCGAGCCCCTTCACATTGTCAAATTTCTACCGTTTTTAACAAAGTCTAATACAGTAAAGGAGAATGAATTTTAATATGTAGAATATATTAAGAACGACCTATACATGCAACAGTATGTTCACATCATGAACTATGGAAACATTATACTGAGTGAAAAAAGCCACACGCAAAGCCAATCCAGTTATATGAGATTCTAGAAAAGGCACATCTATAGTGAGAGAAGCAGGTAAGTGGTTGTCAGGGTCCAGTGTGCAGAGAGAAGGTGTTTTATGCAAACAGGAGTGGAGTATTTGGGGGATAATGGAAATGTTCTGGATGATGTCTGTGGTGACACACATTTGTTAAAACTCACTTAACTGTTCACTTAAAATCAGTGAATTTGGGCTTCCCTGGTGGCGCAGTGGTTGAGAGTGCGCCTGCCGATGCAAGGGACACGGGTTCGTGCCCCGGTCCGGGAAGATCCTACATGTCGCGGAGTGGCTGGGCCTGTGAGCCATGGCCGCTGAGCCTGTGGGTCCGGAGCCTGTGCTCCGCAACAGGAGAGGCCACAACAGTGAGAGGCCCGCATACCAAAAAAAAAAAAAAAAATAGAGAATTTTATTGTATGTAAATTAGACGGGGACAGAGCTGATTTTCCTTTTTGAATACATGTGATTTGAATCTATTTCCTTGAGCCATGAGAAGCACACCTTTTGAAGTTTTCTGCCCTTCCCTTATTTTATCTGCACATGATTAAGTTTATATCAAAATCTTGTTTTAGGAACGTCCTCAGTTTACCACAAAATGCCTATCAGTTTTATTAAATTAGATGTGATCTTGGACAGCAAACTTCTGGAGTCTTGATTTCTACAAATAGTAAAACTGAAAAAGTAAAATTCCACTATCATTTGGGATCCTGACCTTCCACTGTCAATGAGCATGTTGAAGACAAATCTCACTAAATATATCTAATATTCTCCTTAATAAAGTTGGCTATTTTGTCAATAAAGAAAAACTATATCCAAGTGGGTGAATTCCTTTTGAATAAATGCTGGTTGTATGCATGTGTGTGTTTGGTTGTTGTTTTTGATATTTCCTAGTTTTATGTTGTTTTTCAGATTATTAATATCTTCTTTCAGGAAGTCACCAAAATTAATAAAATGGAATTTATGTAATGAGTCTAAAAACAAGGGGATAATGCTCACTTGATGTGGCAACCCTGCATTAAAATAAATGGCTCTTTATGAATGGATAAAGATGTGGTATACACACACACGCACACACACACACATATGTGTGTGTGTGTGTGCGTGTGTGTGTATATATGCAATGGAATATTACTCAGCCATTAAAAAGCATGAAATAATACCATTTGCAACAGCATGGACGGACCTAGAGTTTATCATACTAAGTGAAGTAAGTCAGACAGAGAAAGACAAATATATGATATTGCTTATATGTGGAATCTAAAAAATAAATGATGCAAATGAACTTATATACAAGACAGAAATAGACCCAATGAAATAGAAAACAAACTTATGGTTACCAAAGGGGAAAGGGGGGGATAAATTAGGAGTTTGGAGTTAACATATGCACACCACTATATATAAAATAGGTAAACAACAAGGGCCTACTGTATAGCACAGGGAACTATATTCAAGGTCTTGTAATAACCTTTAGTGGAAATAATCTGAAAAAGAATATATATATCTGTGTGTGTGTGTGTGTGTGTGTGTGTGTGTGTGTGTGTGTTTAACTGAATCACTTTGCTGTACACTTGAAACTAACACAACATTGTAAATCAACTATACTCAATTAAAAATAAATAAATAAAGGAAAAAATAAACTGAAAGGCTCTTCTCCAAAGCACCCCTTTCCTTTGGAGAAGCAGGCATTCCCCTAGGTGATTATTAGAAGCAACTGTTTTGGCTTGATTCCAGGTGTAGAAAACAGATGATGACTCAGTCTGACAACATTTCCATTTCCTTGGTAAGGATCACTTATGAAGTGCCTTTAATCATTTATGAGTACGTTTCATTTGCTGTTTGTTGCAAACAGTTTGACTCTGCTGAGTTTGACAGCTTTCTGACATTGTGCAAACAGTTGCAGTAATAGCCTTGACAATGTCATTTACAAATGAGTCACACACAGTTCGAACAAAGCGAGTGATACGCTCTGAGTAATGTGATAATGGGCTGGCAAGTTGAATGGAAAACGATCAAAATGAGATTGTATCAACCCTGTAGGGGAGATGAGTTCCTAGTGAGAGGAGAAGCATTTCTAAAATGAATCACTTTTAACCATGTGAAACCATCTTCAGCTAGTTTTCTGAATTGGTAGATCTGGAGAACGTGCGGGTACTTCATCGTTTCCTATTACTGCTGCAGCCCACTGTGGACTACAAATCTTCCACATTTTATTGTTTCTCCAGATCTTGAGCCTACTGGAAGCAAGCCTTTCTCTTATATCTCTTACTATTTCTAATGTGTAGCAGGGTACTTTATGCATATCATACTATCAGTTTATCTCTAATCACATTGCTACTGTTCATTCTTTCTTCAGATCAACAAACTATAAAAAATTATATCTATATCTATGAACTTCTTTAAAGTGATACATAGCGAATTTGAAAGAAAAGGCATAAATTATTTGAAATCATCTGGTTGGAAGAATGGATTATCACTGATGAGATAGATCACATCGGTGAAAGACATCATGCATTTTTAAAAAAATAAACTTTATTATTTTAGAGCAGTTTTAGGTTCACAGAAAAATTGAGACGAAGGTATAGAGATTTCACATGTACTTCCTGCCATCACATAAACACACACCCCCACTACTGACATCCTGCACAAGATGATGCATTTGTTGCAACGGATGAACCAACAATGACCCATCCTAATCACCCAAAGTCCATAGTTTATATCACTGCTCGCTCTCCTGGTTGGACATTCTATGGGTTTTGAAAAATGTGTAATGGCATGTACTCACCACTTTCATACAAAACTATTTCACTGCCATAAAATTCCTCTGTGCTCTGCCTATTCATCCTTTCCTCACCACCAACCCTGGCAACAACTGGTCCTAGGAGAGTCTACACAGTTTTGTTTTCTCAGAATCATATAGTTGCAGTCATGCATATGTAGTCTTTTTGGATTGGCTTCTTTCCTTGGTAATATGCTCTTGAGTTTCCTCTGTGTCTTTGCATATGTCTCAATAGCTCATTCCTCTGAGCACTGAGTAATATTCCCTTGTTTGGAGGTACCACAGTTTATCCATTCACCTACTGAACATACTGAATGGATAAAGTGTACAACAGTTTATCCATCCTTGGTTGTTTCCAACTTTTGGCAATTGTGGATAAAGCTTCAGTAAGCATTTATGTGCAGATTTTTGAGTGGACATACATTGTCAATTTGGGGGGTAAATATCAGGGAGTGAAATTGCTGGATCATATCATAAGCACGATGCATTTTTAGTATTATCAGGGCCCTGTTATCCTTATCTTATGTTTGTATGTTTTCTACTTTATGTGATGAATTTAAATTCTGAAGTAAGTTAAATCCAGTATTTAATAAAATGAGATTAACAAAGTCAGTTTTCCCTTATTTTTTTTTTATTTTTTTATTTTTTTCGGTGTTTTCCCTTATTTTGAAAATAAATTTCCAGTATCTGTTTTGTATATTTATATTGATACCTTTTGACTCTCTTATCCTAAATAAGTATATCTATAAAGGAAACTCCTTGGAAGGATTTATTACAAGAGCATATATAATAACTGAAGACAGAAAATAATATTTTAAAAAGCACAGTGATTTAATAAATGATGTGATATGTCAATATATGAAACAGTTAAACATTGAAAACTACCACATTGAATTGCTATTTTAGTAACTGTATAAAACAATCTGGAGTTCAGTATTTTGTACAAAAGACTCTTCTGTTTTCATCTTAATGTTCTAGCATTATGTACTTCCATTGTTGTAAACTATTTCTTTATTAATAACATAATTTTCTGAGTGGTTACTTTGTACCAGGTAATGATACAAATGTTCTAATACATTATCTTACCGAATGCTCACAGCTCTATGAGGTGAGTACATTATATAGAAAAGAAAACTGAGGTATTATGCATTGAATAACTTGTTCAATGCCATACACTTATTAGGCAGTGGACCTGGGAATTGAACACAGACTGTTTGAATCCATTGCCCTCAATGTTACCCTTTACATTATGTATAATCTCATTGCTTTGTAAGTACATTTTAGATGCTAAGTCAAAATTTAAAAAATAAATATGTGTCTTAATTACAAAAGTATGGAAAATACCTAAAACAAAATAGTCAGTGAAAAACAAAATAGTTCTAAATGCTATATATACTGTGTCTATATAACAACATATATGAGTGGGAATTAAAAACTAGATTTTGTGCAAAAAGAAAAACTGCTCCCTTCAAATTGTGACAAAAAGGGTCTCTTTTGCCCTTTTTCTCAAATTGATCTTTAAGCTGTTTTATCATCTGTTCGGTAAAAAATAACATTGGATCTCTCAGACCCAATTAGCAAGAAATTTTGACAAGAAAACACATTGATGCCTTTGAAATTCTAGAGAGATGCTTTCTGGCTTTCACATAAATAAGGAAAGGTATTCTCATATGTCTTAGGAGCGCATTTTTTCATTTGTATAAATTTTCTATTTTCAGTTTTATAAATTCTTACAATAAAATCAACTATTATGCTAGGGTCAAGGGCAGGAATGGGTCTGCTTTGCTCTTTGTGCTAGTCCCATTATTATAGAACCTGGCATACTGGAAAATTTTAATACATAACTCTAAAGTTAATTTATTAATTACAGAGAAAGTGATATCCTTTTTCCATGTAATATTCTCCTGACATCGAAGTGAAATATCCAAGGTTGCTTGGCACGTTCATTAGTAGAAGAGCTGACTCTAGAACCCAAGTTGCATGATACTAGCTCTTGCTCAGTGTAGCAGGAAGAACCTGTGCTCTGGAGTCAACCACACCTTGGCAAACCTCTTCAACCCTCCAAGTATCAAGAAAGACAAATACTCTTCTAACGCACTGAGTAGTGGTAAATTACAGGATGCAGGAATAGTCCCTAGGACAGCATGAGGCAGCCCTGCAATAACTCATCTTTCTCTTCCTGTGTTGCATGACCCTAATTTCATACAACTTCTGTAGAGGTAGAGATTTTCCTGAGTTAAGCATGGAAATGAAAGAAAATATTTTTAAGGGAAGATATGAATATATATGAGAGGAGACACAGGGAATGAGCATTGCACGCCACTCACAGTGCAAAAAAAAAAGGAGGCTTTCTAAGTGCAGCCCTTGTTACCCAGCAAGAAGTGCTCTGTCCCTTGCAACAAGGCACTCTTCACCAGCCACAGGTTTGGACAAATTTCTTTCCCTTGCACATGTGCCAACTGCTGTATGCAAGTTTCTTCCCTTGTACGCCTGAAACTAATGCAACATTAGAAATCAAATATACTCCAATAGATATTTTTTTTAAAAAAGGAATATTCTAAAAATTAAAAAAAAAAGCAGGACCTTCCTCTAGAGAATCTGCAGATAACATAATGCTACCGTTCATGGGGGTTTGAAGCTATTCACTATATAATTCTGAAGAAGTGCTTTTAAATTATTAAGTACAGAATAAATGTTAAGAAATATACATTACAATGACACTGGCTGTAATTGGAGTCAGCTTTCAAATCTGGAAGGAAAAGTTCGTGATTATTAACTATTACCTTCCTGTAAGTTATTTTAGAACCTCCAATGTCAGAATCTGTCGTCAGGTCTGTAATAAGATTGCGGGATAATAAAAGTTAAAAATGAAAGATTCAGAGGAGTTGAGGAAATGAATCTTCCTGGCTGTGTGGCACAGATGAAAAACCTGTGCATTAACATGGGGAAGCTCAAGCTCTCTCCACCCATTCATTTACATTGATTTAAGAAACAGCAATTTTGTCTCAGGCACTCTGCTACTTGCTGGGCACATAATAACCGACAAGGTGGACCTAATCACTGTCTTCAAAGAGTTTGTATGGTTAGAGCTGTTAGGTTACACTAACTTTGCTCCATTGGTCTTCGGTTTCTCCATGTGTCTAATAAAGATTTTTTTTTCTCTGCACATTTCAGAGATGGTATTAGATAGAGATAACAAATATAAAATATGTTTGAAAATACTAAAAATAAAAAGAATCACCATCACATCATATTCACTATCAGCAATGTTGCCTCGGAACAAATGTACTGGAATGGACCTTTGGGACTTGGTAGAATCCTTACTTTGCCAAGAGACCTAGTCCAGGGGCAAATAAATGAGTTTTGATATTCTCTCTCTTCTACTCTTTGTCTTGTATTTTGCTTCGAAAAGGTCACAATTTTCTTCTTTTTCCAAAAATAAAACTCAAAGCAGATCCAGGACTCCAAATAAAGGAGGGAGCATAACATAGCTCCAAACAAACAGAAAACAAGCAAACCACTAATGTCAGATCAAATCACACACACACACACACACACACACACACACACACACACACACACATATATATAGTGTATATGCGTATGTATATGTTCCTTTTGATTTGGGTTTTAAAAAATTATGACCTTCTAGGGAGGCAAATGTGAAAGAAAAATCTTCAGAAATGTGAAATTGTACTTGTTAATAATAGAACTACAATGCATTATTAAGGAAACATTTGGAATATATCAACCAACTAGCTTACTGGGGAAATGTTTTACAATTTGTACTCCACTAAGTATCTTTTTAAAATTCTGTGACATCAAGTACGTTATTGGCATATAATTTATCGTTCTTATGTCACAAGCAAAATTTTAGGCCTGGAAGTAAACTGTATTTGACATATTTTCCATTCTATCATGAAGACTAACTCTGTGTTGATATGAAGTCTTGCCAGAAATGCTTAAATTGAAAATAGCTACTTATACATGTAATACATACATATAAATAGCTTACATGGCAACAGAGATAATCTCACATCAGCCTTCAATTAGATTTATATTTCAATTTTAGGAACAAATGGCAGACAGTTGGGAATTGCAATCCACACAAATAGGAATGTGAAGGACACCACATAAAACCATAATTACATGACTGAAGAAATATCTGTTCCCTGCATTTAGGGAAATAATGGGATGTTAAAGGTGATTATCAGTTCAGATCTGAGCCTACAGTCTGTCTCTTTTGTGTTCTCTCATGGAATTTAGGCAAAGGGAAGGGTAGCAGTGGAAGAACTTCTGAGTTGTCAAAACAGTGAAGTGATAGATATTCCAAGACTACATAATTTAAAAGTATTAAACATTAATTTGATCACTGTCTCTGTCTAATTTTCCCATATTAGCAGTGAATACAATCATATATACCTGAAAGTATTTAAGACAATTATAGCAATGTAAGTTACATTTAACTTCTTAAAAAAAAATCAGCAGACACACACATACACATACACCCACACACAAAGTTTACCCACTAAAAGGCATAGTTAAACTTGTGTGTCATACTGTATATACATCTTCGTATTATGATTAGGCCACAATTATAAGAAAATAGACAAATGTTTATTCCAGAAATTTGAATTCTAATTTTGCATTTCTATATGTTGAGAGATAACAAAGTAAAAATTAGCAAGAAATTTCACCACTAAAGTTCATACTCTTGGGTATTGGTATTTCACTCTAAGTGCATCTCAACTAAATGCTGAGAGTGAATTTGTGATTTATTAATAGTTGACAACTGGGTCTTTTGGAATGAAGCATATGAGAGCATTTCATCTGTAATGACATTCAGCTATGAAGTGCATATTATCTGTCAGCTCCTATGCTAAGGGTTTTAAATATATATCTCATTCGTTCTCTGAGACTGTGCCTGTTGATTCTGCCATTTCAGGTTGAAATGGAATCAATAATATAATTTATTATTGAAATTAAAGAAAACTCATTAGATTTATTAGGATAGTGTGTAGACCAAGGGGGAAATCAATATAGCATAGTTCTTTATAGGACAGAACAATATAGCAATATAGCAGAGTGATCAAATCATGCACTTTGAAACCAGGTGGACCTCAATTCAAATGCCATCACTGATTTATATGACCTTGGATGAGTTACTTATTCTCTCCAGCCTCAGTATTCTCCTTGGTGAAACAGATATAAGTACCTAACTAATATATATGTAGTGATAGTTAAAGAAACAATGTACAAAAAACACTTAACCTAGAATCTAACACATAAGGGCTAGAAAACAATCTTTATTATTACTGTAATGAAAGAAAATCATTGTAGTTGAAATATATGCTCCCAGTGCTCAGTGTGCTTATTGGAGACTCTTGAAATCTGAAAACATTCTTTATCTGCCATAGTGAACGGTTCGTATCAGCTATCCACTGGAATAAAGGTATACAGAGGAACCAGTACTCTGGCTGCAGCCAACTGAATGATGGGTAGACTATCTTCTTAAACTTGACACTTTCTTCTGAACGATTTTTAATGCCCTAGTCTATAAAAAACACATTGTCATTAAACATTAGTCCCTTCTATACAGCCATTGATAGATTTGTGTTTGGTCCTCCAATTCCTACGAAATATAATAGTAAATTTTGTTAATGTCTGAACACAAAAAAGCAGGGATAATTTGGAATGGTTACTGCTTGACTCTGATATTGAAAAGTTTCCAAAAGAGAACTGGATAAAAAGGGAAAATTAAGCAGAAACATATCCATCTCAAACCCTCACCAAAATTTTCAGAAATTGCAGAAAATGTGGTATGAAACAGAATGTCATAAATCTATGGAAAATAAAGTGCATCCTACCTGCAGATGGAAAAAAAGATAGTAATATCAGAAATTACTAAAAATATGGGATAGACAGAGGAAGGCAGCTATGAAAGTTATGATTTTGTCAACAGGTGCCTCAAGCTTGGAGGTAAAAATACCCTGGTGGAAGGAGCTCTAGGGCAATTACCTTGGCATTTGATGTTGATAGGCATTATTTCTTACATGCTGGGATGTTTCCTACATGATATTTTGTCCTTTACTTGTGCTAGTAATGAACATTAGAGATGTTTACTCTCAGACTGGAATAGTGAATGCAGGCATTTGGGACAGAGTGGCAGGTCAGTGTTCCCGGAAATGAGAGAAAACAATCAGCAGAATAAAAATGCCCAAACCTAGAAGATCCGGTAATGGTGCAGAGCTATTGGCAGCACATGCATTTTTTCTCACAGAGTCCATAGAGGTAACATTTGATATGTGAGAAATGCATGCAGAGACTAACAGAGAGTCTCTAATAAAAAGATGAAAGTACTTACAAAAATCATCAGAAATTAACAAAAGAGCAATGAAGAAAAACCAATAAAAAGATGAACTCAGCCACCAAAAAATAAACAATGAATGAGTAATTGGTTTTTATTAAGAAACAGAAAACTTCACAATATATGTCATATCTCCAGAGATAAAGGTAAGATATTACATCCCAGACATCAAAACATATTGTTTTGGAAAAATTAATTAAAACTCTTGAAAATGAAAATTATTACTACTAAATAAAAAGAAGAATGGACACAGCTGAAAAGTCATAAGAAAAGAGACTGACTCAAAGACTTTTCCCAAAAGTAGTATAAAAAGAGATAGAGGTAAAATATGAAAAATACACAAAGACATAAAAAGGTGAATCTATCATTTATTCAGCACATAGGACACAAGAATGGTATATTTTAGGGTGGTTTAGGGTAGGAGAACATACATATCTTGGTATTACAGTGGTTCAATGAAGCAGGAGATTATTCTTGCTCGAATATTCTAAAGCATGCGGTACTCTGGTTCGCAATGGGTAGAGTGTTTTCTTTGTATTCATTCTGAAGTCCAGGCTGGCAGTGGCTCTGCCATATGCAGTATCTCTGTAGGCACCACCAGCAGCTCTGGGAAGGAGAGAACATCCTTGAGGAATGCATGCAGGCGCTATGTATGACTGATGTCCTTCCATTTAAAGAATGGATGCACATCTTTGCCGCTTATGCTCCCCTGGGAAGAATTTACACATATAGCTGCACCTCATGAAATGAATGAAGGCTGGAGAATGAATCTGGGCATCTAGAGTTCTCCACCACAGAGTAGAAGAAAAAAACGTAAGAATCAGTAGAATAATATTGCTCATTACTTAAAGAAAATAAAATGGCTTTAAGCTGAAAATGTCCGTCAAGTACAAAACATATTGAATAAAATTAGAAGATGCTTATATAAGTTAAATGTCAAAGCATATTGAGATACTTCATGCTAAGAATAATAAAACATTGTCTATGAATTTCTGTAAGAAAATGCTTTGAAGTTAGAATTCTATACCGGTGCAACACTGGATTCATATGGGAGAATAAACTAACAGCATTTTGGTAGGGACAGAACTTAGAAATGTTATTGCTTATGTACATTTGATGATGAATTAATTATTAACAAATGTAGTGTAGAAAAAGTTTTTTAAAATGAAGATTAACGTTTTTAAAAAGACTGTCAAATTTTAAAAAGAAAAAATATGATATGAACAATAATATAAAATTGTAGATTCACGTAGGATTTGATGAAGATATAACTGACTGAGAGGGCAAGCTTCTCATAGAAGAACTGCACATGAAGGGTATACATTTAATACTGAAAATGAAATTCTCTCAGTATAAAGTGGGATATAAACTTGTTAGAAGTTAACAAAAGAGTTAAGATAAATTAGGTTATCAGAGGAGAAAGGATGGTCAAGAAGATAAGAGAACTGCAGTACATCTACCTTAAACAAGAGGCTAAAAACAAAATCTTAGGACTCACTATCTTTCAGAATGGGGGTCTCTGAGGTGGGAGATGGACTGATGGAACCAAATCAGAAAGCTCAGTTAAGTCTTGGTGTGCTCCATATAAACCTATTTTTGGGAGAAATAAAGGAATGCAACTCTGTAGTGTTGTGGGTGGGAAGTTGAAGAAATTCTAAGGTACTGATGAAATTTTCCTTTATTTAAAATAAACCAAGGATTTTAAAAAAGTCATGAATGGGATCTCACACAATATCTGGTGTATGGTTAACATGAACACTCAATAGATACCAGACATCTCTTTTGTTTTTAGAAAGTGATTCTCTTTTAAATTTATTTTTAAATATTGAATTGAGATAAAATTGACATATAGCATTGTATTAGGTGTATATTATAATGGTTTGATATATGTACGTATTGCAAAATGATTACTATAATACGTTTATATCAATGGTTAACTTCCAAAGAGAGCTTCAAGATGGCAGAAGAGTAAGACGTGGAGATCATCTTCCTCCCCACAGATACATCAGAAATACATCTATACGTGGAACAACTCCTACAGAACACCTACTGAACGCTGGCAGAAGACCTCCGACCTCCCAAAAGGCAAGAAACTCCCCACGTACCTGTGTACGGCAAAAGAAAAAACAGAGACAAAAGAATAGGGATGGAACCTGCACCAGTGGGAGGGAGCGGTGAAGGAGGAAAAGTTTCCACACACTAGGAAGCCTCTTCACTGGCGGAGATGGGGGTTGGCCGTGGGGAAGCTTAAGAGCCATGGAGGAGAGCGCAGCCACAGGGGTGCGGAGGGCAAAGCGGAGAGGTTCCCACACAGAGCATTGGTGCTGACAAGCACTCACCAGCCGGAGAGACTTGTCTGCTCACCGCAGGGGCGGGCGGGGTCTGGGAGCTGAGACTCGGGCTTTGGAGGTCAGATCCCAGGGAGAGGACTGGGGTTCGTGGCGTGAACACAGCCTGAAGGGGCTAGTGCGCCACGGCTAGCCGGGAGGGAATCTGGGAAAAAGTCTGGAGCTGCCGAAAAGACAAGAGACTTTTTCTTGCCTCTGTTTCCTGGTGCAGGAGGAGAGGGGATTAAGAGCGCAGATTAAAAGAGCTCCAGAGACTGGCGTGAGCCACGGCTAACAGCGCAGAGATGGGCATGAGACGCTAAGGCTGCTGCTGCAGCCACCAAGAAGCCTGTGTGCGAGCACAGGTCACTATCCCCACCTCCCCTCCTGGGAGCCTGTGCAGCCCGCCACTGCCAGGGTCCCGGGATCCAGGGACAACTTCCCCGGGAGAACACACGGCGTGCCTCAGGCTGGTGCAACGTCCTGCCGGCCTCTGCTGCTGCAGGCTCGTCCTGCATCCGTACCCCTCACTCCCCATGGCCTGAGTGAGCCAGAGCCCCCAAATCAGCTGCTCCTTTAACCCCGTCCAGTCTGAATGAAGAACACATGCCCTCAGGTGACCTACACGCAGAGGCGGGCCCAAATCCAAAGCTGAACCCCCGGAGCTGTGCGAACAACACAGAGGAAGGGAAATCACTCCCAGCAGTCTCAGGAGCAGCAGATTAAAGCTCCACAATCAACTTGATGTACCCTGCATTTGTGGAACACCTGAATAGGCAACGAATCATCCCAAATTGAGGAGGTGGACTTTGGGAGCAAAGATATATATTTTTTTCCCTTTCTCTCTTTTTGTGAGTGTGTATGTGTATGCTTCTGTGTGTGATTTTGTCTGTATAGCTTTGCTTTTACCATTTGTCCTAGGGTTCTGCCTGTCGATTTTCTTTTTTTTCCTTTAAAAATATTTTTTCTTAATAATTATTTTTTAATTTAATAACTTTATTTTATCTTCTTTCTTTCTTTCTTCTTTCTTTCTTCCTTCCTTCCTTCCTTCCTTTCTTTTTTCTTTCTTTCTTTCTTTTTCTTTCTATTTTTTCTCCCTTTTATTCTGAGCCATGTGGATGAAAGGCTCTTGGTGCTCCAGCCAGGCATCAGGGCTGTGCCTCTGAGGTGGGAGAGCCAAGTTCAGGACACTGGTCCACAAGAGATCTCTCAGCACCACGTAATATCAAATGGTGAAAATCTCCCAGAGATCTCCATCTCAACGCCAAGACCCAGCTGAACTAAACGACCAGCAAGTTACAGTGCTGGACAACCTATGCCAAACAACTAGCAAAACAGGAACACAACCCCACCCATTAGCAGAGAGGCTGCCTAAAATCATAATAAGGCCACAGACACCCCAAGACACAACACCAGACATGGACCTGCCTACCAGAAAGACAAGATCCAGCTTATTCACCAGAACACAGGCACTAGTCCCCTCCACCAGGAAGCCTACACAACCCACTGAACCAACCCTAGCCACTGGGGACAGAGATCAAAACAACGGGAACTATGAAATTGCAGCCTGCAAAAAGGAGACCCCAAACACAGTAAGGTAAGCAAAATGAGAAGACAGAAAAACACATGGCAGATGAAGTAGCAAGGCAAAAACCCACCAGACCTAACAAATGAAGGGGAAATAGGCAGTTTACCTGAAAAAGAATTCAGAATAATGAAAGTAAAGATGATACAAAATCTTGGAAATAGAATGGAGAAAATACAAGAAACGTTTAACAAGGTCCTGGAAGAATTATAGAGCAAACAAACAGTGATGAACAACACAATAAATGAAATTAAAAATTCTCTAGAAGGGATCAATAGCAGAATAAATGGGGGAGAAGAATGGATAAGTGACATGGAAGATAAAATAGTGGAAATAACTACTGCAGAGCAGAATAAAGAATAAAAAGAATTGAGGACAGTCTCAGAGACCTCTGGGACAACATTACACGCACCAACATTCAAATTACAGGGATCCCAGAGAAGAAGAGAAAAAGAAAGGGACTGAGAAAATATTTGAAGAGATTGTAGTTCAAAACTTCCCTAATATGGGAAAGGAAATAGTAAATCAAGTCCAGGAAGCACAGAGAGTCCCATACAGGGTAAATCCAAGGAGAAACATGCCAAGACACATATTAATCAAACTATCAAAAATTAAATACAAAGAAAGCATATTAAAAGCAGCAAGGGAAAAACAACAAATAACACACAGGGGAATCCCCATAAGGCTAACAGCTGATCTTTCAGCAGAAACTCTGCAAGCCAGAAGGGAGTGACAGGACATATTTAAAGTGATGAAGGAGAAAAACCAATATTACTCTACCCAGGAAGGATTTCATTCAGATTTGATGGAGAAATTAAAACCTTTACAGACAAGCAAAAGCTAAGAGAATTCAGCACCACCAAACCAGCTATACAACAAATGCTAAAGGAACTTCTCTAGGCAGGAAATACAAGAGAAGGAAAAGACCTACAATAACAAACACAAAACAATTAAGAAAACAGTAATAGGGACACACATATCGATAATTACCTTAACTGTAAGTGGATTAAATGCTCCCACCAAAAGACATAGACTGGCTGAATGGATACAAAAACAAGACCCGTATATATGCTGTCTACAAGAGACCCACTTCAGACCTAGGGACACATACGGACTGAAAATGAAAGGATGGAAAAAGATATTCCATGCAAATATAAATGAAAAGAACGCTGGAGTAGCAGTTCTCATATCAGACAAAATAGTCTTCAAAATAAAGACTATTAGAAGAGACAAAGAAGGACACTACATAATGATCAAGGGATCGATCCAGGAAGAAGATATAACAATTGTAAATATTTATGCACCCAACAAAGGAGCACTTCAATACATAAGGCAAATAATAACAGCCATAAAAGGGGAAATGGACAGTAACACAGTCATAGTAAGGGACTTTAACACCCCACTTTCAACAAAAAGTGGACACTTTTTGGACAGATCATCCAAAAGGAAAATAAATACGGAAACACAAGCTTTAAATGATACATTAAACAAGATGGATTTAATTGATATTTATAGGACATTCCATCCAAAAACAACAGAATACACACTCTTCACAAGTGCTTGTGGAACATTCTCCAGGATAGATCATATCTTGTGTCACAAATCAAGCCTTGATAAATTTAAGAAAATTCAAATCATATCAAGTGTTTTTTCCAACCACAATGCAATGAGACTAGATATCAATTACAGGAAAAATCTGTAAAAAGTAAACACAAACACATGGAGGCTAAACAATACACAACTTAATAACCAACAGATCTCTGAGGAAATCAAAGAGGAAATAAAAAAAATACCTAGAAAAAAATGACAATGAAAACACGATGACCCAAAACCTATGGGATGTATCAAAAGCAGTTCTAAGAGGGAAGTTTATAGCAATACAATCCTACCTTAAGAAACAGGAAACATCTCAAATAAACAACCTAACCTTACACCTAAAGCAATTAGAGAAAGAACAAAAAAATTCCAATGTTAGCAGAAGGAAAGAAATCATAAAGATCAGATCAGAAATAAATGAAAAAAGTGAAGGAAATGATAGCAAAGATCAATAACTCTAAAAGCTGGTTCTTTGAGAAGATAAACAAAATTGATAGCCAGACTCATCAAGGAAAAAAGGGAGAAGACTCAAATCAATAGAATTTGAAATGAAAAAGGAGAAGTAACAAATGACACTGTAGAAATAGAAAGGATCATGAGAGATTACTGCAAGAAACTCTATGCCAATAAAATGGACAACCTGGAAGAAATCGACAAGTTCTTAGAAATGCACAACCTTCTGAAATTGAACAAGAAAGAAATAGAAAATATGAACAGACCAATCACAAGCACTGAAATTTAAAGTGTGATTAAAAATCTTCCAACAAACAAAAGCACAGGAGCAGATGGCTTCACAAGGAAATTCTATCAAACATTTAGAGAAGTGCAAATACCTATCCTTCTCAAACTCTTCCAAAATGTAGCAGAGGAAGGACCTCTCCCAAACTCATTCTACGAGGCCACCATCACCCTGATACCAAAACCAGACAGAGATGTCACAATGAAAGAAAACTACAGGCCATTATCACTGATGAGTATAGATGCAAAAATCCTCAGCAAAATACTAGTAAACATAATCCAACAGCACATTAAAAGGATCACACACCATGATCAAGTGGGGCTTATCCAAGGAATGCAAGGATTCTTCCATATATGCAAATCAATAAATGTGATACACCATATTAACAAATTGAAGGAGAAAAACCATATGATCATCTCAATAGATGCAGAGAAAGCTTTCAACAAAATTCAACACCCATTTATGATAAAAACCCACCAGAAAGTAGGCATAGAGAGAACTTTCCTCAACATAACAAAGGCCATATATGACAAACCCACAGCCATCATCGTCCTCAATGGTGAAAAACTGAAAGCATTTCCACTAAGATAAGGAACAAGACAAGGTTGCCCACTCTCACCACTATTATTCAACATAGTTTTGAAGTCTTAGCCACAGCAATCAGAGAAGAAAAAGAAATAAAAGGAATCCAAATCAGAAAAGAATAAGTAAAGCTGTCACTGTTTGCAGATGACATGATAGTATACATAGAGAATCCTAAAGGTGCTACCAGAAAACTTCTAGAGCTAATCAATGAATTTGGTAAAGTAGCAGGATACAAAATTAAGGCACAGAAATCTCTAGCATTCCTATACGCTAATGATGAAAAATCTGAAAGTGAAATTAAGAAAACACTCCCATTTACCATTGCAACAAAAAATAAAATATCTAGGAATAAACCTATCTAAGGAGACAAAAGACCAGTATGCAGAAAATTAAGACACTGATGAAAGAAATTAAAGATGATACAAATAGATGGAGAGATATACCATGCTCTTGGATGGGAAGAATCAGTATTGTGAAAATGACTCTACTACCCAAAGCAATCTACAGATTCAATGCAATCCCTATCAAACTACCACTGGTATTTTTCATAGAACTAGAACAAAAAATATCACAATGTTTATGGAAATACACAGGAGCCCGGATAGCCCAAGCTATCTTGAGAAAGAAAAACAGAGTTGCAGTAATCAGGCTCCCTGACTTCAGACTATACTACAAAGCTACAGTAATCAAGAGAGTGTGGTACCGGCATAAAAACAGAAATATAGATCAATGGAAGAGGATAGAAAGACCACAGATAAACCCACGCACATATGGGCACCCTATTTTTGATAAAGGAGGCAAGAATATACAGTAGAGAAAATATAGCCTCTTCAATAAGTGGTCCTGGGAAAACTGGAAAGCTACATGTAAAAGTATGAAATTAGAACACTCCCTAACACCATACACAAAAATTAACGGAAAATGGATTAAAGACCTAAATGTAAGGCCAGAAAATATCAAACTCTTAGAGGAAAATAGAGGCAGAACACTCTATGACATAAACACCAGCAAGATGCTTTTTGACCCACCTCCTAGAGAAATGGAAATAAAATTAATCGAATGGGACCTAATGAAATTTAAAAGCTTTTGCACAGCCAAGGAAACCATAAAAAAGACAAAAAGACAACCTTCAGAATCGGAGAAAATATTTGCAAATGAAGCAACTGACAAAGGATTAATCTCCAAAATTTACAAGCAGCTCATGCAGCTCAATATCAAAATAAAAACCAACCCAATCCAAAAATGAGCAGAAAACCTAAATAGATATTTCTCCAAAGAAGAAATACAGATTGCCAACAAACACATGAAAGAATTCTCAACATCATTAATCATTACAGAAATGCAAATCAAATCTACAATGCAATATCATCTCACACCAGTCAGAATTGCCATCATCAAAAAATCTACAAACAATAAATGCTGGAGAGGGTGTGGAGAAAAGCTCTCATACACTGTTGGTCTGAATGTAAACTGATACAGCTGCTATGGAGAACAGTATGGAGTTTCCTTGAAAAACTACAAATAGAGCTACCATATGACCCAGCAATCCCACTACTAGGCATATACCCAGACAAAACCATAATTCAAAAAGAGTCATGTACCAAAATGTTCATTGTAGCTCTATTTACAATAGCCAGGACATGGAAGCAACTTAAGTGTCCATCAACAGATGAATGGATAAAGAAGATGTGGCACATATATACAATGGAATATTACTCAGCCATAAAAAGAAACAAAATTGAGTTATTTGTAATGAGGTGGATGGACCTAGAGTCTGTCATACAGAGTGAAGTAAGTCCTAAAGAGAAAAACAAATACCATATGCTAACACATATATATTGAATCTATGAAAAAAAAAGGTCATGGAGAATATAGGGGCAAGACAGGAATAAAGATACACACTTATGGGCTTCCCTGGTGGCACAGTGGTTGAGAGTCCGCCTGCCGATGCAGGGGACATGGGTTCGTGCCCCGGTCTGGGAAGATCCCACATGCCGCGGAGTGGCTGGGCCCGTGAGCCATGGCCCCTGAGCCTGTGCGTCCAGAGCCTGTGCTCCACAACGGGCGAGGCCACAACAGTGAGAGGCCCGCGTACCGCAAAAAAAAAAAAAAAAAAAAAAAAAAAAGATACACACTTACTAGAGAATGGACTTGAGGATATGAGGAGGGGAAGGGTAAGCTGGGACAAAGTGTGAGAGTGGCATGGACATATATAGACTACCGAATGTAAAATAGATAGCTAGTGGGAAGTAGCCACATAGCACAAGGAGATCAGCTCGGTGCTTTGTGACCACCTAAAAGGGTGGGTTAGGGAGGGTAGGAGGGAGGGAAACGCAAGAGGGAAGAGATTTGGGAACATATGTATATGTATAACTGATTCACTTTGTTATAAAGCAGAAACTGACACACCATTGTAAAGCAATTATACTCCAATAAAGGTGTTTAAAAAATGGTTAACTTCCATCACATATTTACAAATTTCTTTTTGTGGTAAAATTTTATCATATCTACTCTCTTAGCCACTTTCAAATACACAATACCACAGTGTTAACTATAGTCACCGTGCTGTATATTTCATCTCTAGGTCTCATTTATCTTACAACTGGAAGTTTGTACTTTTTGACCACTTTCACCCATTTCCACAACCTCTCCAACCCATCTCTGACAAACCACCAATCTGTTCTTGGTATCTGTGAGTTTGCTTGTTTGTTTAGGTTCCACATATATGTGATATCATATGATATCACATATCATGTGATATCATACAGTATTTGTCCTTCTCTGACTTATTTCACTAAGCATAGTGCCCTCAATTTCCATCCATTGTGTTGCAAATGGAAAGAGTTCATTTTTCCTTATGGCTAAATAATATTCCATAATATATCTATACCACATCTTCTTTATCTATTTATGCTAACATGGGCGCCTAGGTTGTTTCCATGTCTTGGCCATTGTAATAATGTTTCAGTGAATGCACATATATTTTCAAGATAGTAATTTGCTTCTTTAGGATAAATAGCCAGAATTGGGATTGCTATTTCATGTTTCTATGATAATAACCATTCTAACCAGCGTGACATAATATCTTACTAGGGTTTTCATTTGCATTTCCTTGAAGATTAGAGATGTTGAGCACTTTATCATCAAAGCTGTTGGCCATTTGTGTATCTTCTTTGGAAAAAGATGTATTCAGATCCTCTGCCCTCTTTTTAATCAGATTTTTTTTCTTACTAAGTTATAGGAGTTCTTCATATATTTTAGATATTAACCCTTATTAAATATATGATTTGAAAATATTTTCTCCCATTCTGTAGGTTGCCTTTTCATTTTGTTGGTGGTTTCCTTTCCTATGCAAGAGCTTTTTAGTTTAATGTAGTCTCACTTGTTTATTTTTTCTTCTTTTGCTTTTTGTGTCAAATAAAAAAAAATGATTGCCATGACTAACATAAAGGAGCTTATCCTCTGTGTTTCCTTCAAAGTGTTGTATGGTTTCAGGTATGATGTTCAAGTATTCAATCCATTTTGAGTTGATTTTTGTGTATGGTAAAAGACAGTGGTGGAATTTCACTATTGTGCACGGGGCTGTCCAGTTTTCCTGACAACATTTATTAAACAGACTATTCTTTTCCATTGTACATTCTTGGATCCTTTAAATTAATTGACCATATATGTGTGGTTTTATTTCTCTCTTCTGTTCCATTGATCTATGTGTCTGTTTTTACACAAATATCATGCTGTTTTGATTACTGTACATTTGTAATATGGTTTGAAATGAGGGAGTGTGCTACCTCCATAAAAAGAACAACTGGGATTCCCTGGTGGTGCAGTGGTTGGGAGTCCACCTGCCGATGCAGAGGATGCGGGTTTGTGCCCCCGTCTAGGAGGATCCCACGTGCCGTGGAGTGACTGGACCCGTGAGCCATGGCCACTGAGCCTGCATGTCTGGAGGCTGTGCTCCGCAGCAGGAGAGGCCGCAGCGGTGAGAGGCCCGCATACCGCAAAAAAAAAAGAACAACTGTGTTCTTTCTCAAGGTTGCTTTCAATTTGGGGGAATTTTGTGGTTCCATACAAATTTTAGGATTGCTTACTCTGCTTCTATGAAATGTGTTATTGGAATTTTAATTGCAGACTCTGTAAAATGTGTTAGGTAGTGTGCACATATTAACAATATTCATTTTTCTAAGCATGGAACATCTTGACTTTTTTTTTTTTTAAACATCTTTATTGGGGTATAATTGCTTTACAATGGTGTGTTAGTTTCTGCTTTATAACAAAGTGAATCAGTTATACATATACATATGTTCCCATATGTCTTCCCTCTTGCGTCTCCCTCCCTTCCACTCTCCCTATCCCACCCCTCCAGGCTGTCACAAAGCACCGAGCTAATATCCCTGTGCCATGTGGCTGCTTCCCACTAGCTATCTACCTTACTACATTTGTTAGTGTGTATATGTCCATGACTCTCTCTCGCCCTGTCAAAGCTCACCCTTCCCCCTCCCCATATCCTCAAGTCCATTCTCCAGTAGGTCTGCGTCTTTATTCCTGTCTTACCCTTAGGTTCTTGATGACATTTTTTCCCCCTTAAATTCCATATATATGTGTTAGCATACAGTATTTGTCTTTTTCTTTCTGACTTACTTCACTCTGTATGACAGACTCTAGGCCTATCCATCTCATTACAAATAGCTCAATTTCATTTCTTTTTAAGGCTGAGTAATATTCCATTGTATATATGTGCCACATCTTCTTTATCCATTCATCCGATGATAGGCATTTAGGTTGTTTCCATCTCCGGGCTATTGTAAATAGAGCTGCAATGAACATTTTGGTACATGACTCTTTTTGAATTTTGGTTTTCTCAGGGTATATGCCCAGTAGTGGGATTGCTGGGTCATATGGTAATTCTATTTGTAGTTTTTTAAGGAATCTCCATACTGTTCTCCACAGTGGCTGAACCAATTCACATTCCCACCAGCAGTGCAAGAGTGTTCCCTTTTCTCCACACCCTCTCCAGCATTTATTGTTTCTAGATTTTTTGATGATGGCCATTCTGACTGGTGTGAGATGATATCTCATTGTAGTTTTGATTTGCATTTCTCTAATGATTAATGATGTTGAACATTCTTTCATGTGCTTGTTGGCATTCTGTATATCTTCTTTGGAGAAATGTCTATTCAGGTCTTCTGCCCATTTTTGGATTGGGTTGTTTGCTTTTTGTTATTGAGCTGCATGTAAATTTTGGAGATTAATCCTTTGTCAGTTGCTTCATTTGCAAATATTTTCTCCCATTCTGAGGGTTTTCTTTTGGTCTTCTTTATGGTTTCCTTAGCTGTGCAAAAGCTTTGAAGTTTCATTAGGTCCCATTTGTTTATTTTTGTTTTTATTTCCATTACTCTAGGAGGTGGGTCAGAAAGGATCTTGCTGTGATTTATGTCATAGAGTGTTCTTCCTATGTTTTCCTCTAAGAGTTTGATAGTTTCTGGCCTTACATTTAGGTCTTCAATCCATTTTGAGCTTATTTTTGTGTAGGGTGTTAGGGAGTGATCTAATCTCATACTTTTACATGTACCTGTCCAGTTTTCCCAGCACCATTTATTGAAGAGGCTGTCCTTTCTCCACTGTACTTTCCTGCCACCTTTATCAAAGATAAGGTGTCCATATGTGCGTGGGTTTATCTCTGGGCTTTCTATCCTGTTCCATTGATCTATCTTTCTGGTTTTGTGCCAGTACCATACTGTCTTGATTACTGTAGCTTTGTGGTATAATCTGAAGTCAGGGAGCCTGATTCCTCCAGCTCCTTTTTTCGTTCTCAAGATTGCTTTGGCTATTCGGGGTCTTTTGTGTTTCCATACAAATTGTGAAATTTTTTTTTTTTTAATTTATTATTTTTTTTAAACATCTTTATTGGGGTATAATTGCTTTACAATGGTGTGTTAGTTTCTGCTTTACAACAAAGTGAATCAGCTATACATATACATATGTTCCCATATGTCTTCCCTCTTGCGTCTCCCTCCCTCCCACTCTCCCCATCCCACCCTTCCAGGCTGTCACAAAGCACCGAGCTAATATCCCTGTGCCTTGCGGCTGCTTCCCCCCCAGCTATCTACCTTACTACGTTTGTTAGTGTGTATATGTCCATGACTCTCTCTCGCCCTGTCAAAACTCACCCTTCCCCCTCCCCATATCCTCAAGTCCGTTCTCCAGTAGGTCTGCGTCTTTATTCCTATCTTACCCCTAGGTTCTTCATGACATTTTTTTCCCCTTAAATTCCATATATATGTGTTAGCATACGGTATTTGTCTTTTTCTTTCTGACTTACTTCACTCTGTATGACAGACTCTAGATCTATCCATCTCATTACAAATAGCTCAATTTCATTTCTTTTTAAGGCTGAGTAATATTCCATTGTGTATATGTGCCACATCTTCTTTATCCATTCATCCGATGATGGGCGCTTAGGTTGTTTCCATGTCCTGGCTGTTGTAAATAGAGCTGCAATGAACATTTTGGTACATGACTCTTTTTGAATTTTGGTTTTCTCAGGGTATATGCCCAGTAGTGGGATTGCTGGGTCATATGGTAGTTCTATTTGTAGTTGTTTAAGGAACCTCCATACTGTTCTCCACAGTGGCTGAACCAATTCACATTCCCACCAGCAGTGCAAGAGTGTTCCCTTTTCTCCACACCCTCTCCAGCATTTATTGTTTCTAGATTTTTTGTTGATGGCCATTCTGACTGGTGTGAGATGATATCTCATTGTAGTTTTGATTTGCATTTCTCTAATGATTAATGATGTTGAGCATTCTTTCATGTGTTTGTTGGCATTCTGTATATCTTCTTTGGAGAAATGTCTATTTAGGTCTTCTGCCCATTTTTGGATGGGATTGTTTGTTTTTTTGTTATTGAGCTGCATGAGCTGCTTGTAAATTTTGGAGATTAATCCTTTGTCAGTTGCTTCATTTGCAAATGTTTTCTCCCATTCTGAGGGTTGTCTTTTGGTCTTGGTTATGGTTTCCTTTGCTGTGCAAAAGCTTTGAAGTTTCATTAGGTCCCATTTGTTTATTTTTGTTTTTATTTCCATTACTCTAGGAGGTGGGTCAGAAAGGATCTTGCTGTGATTTATGTCATAGAGTGTTCTTCCTATGTTTTCTTCTAAGAGTTTAATAGTTTCTGGCCTTACATTTAGGTCTTCAATCCATTTTGAGCTTATTTTTGTGTATGGTGTTAGGGAGTGATCTAATCTCATACTTTTACATGTACCTGTCCAGTTTTCCCAGCACCATTTATTGAAGAGGCTGTCCTTTCTCCACTGTACATTCCTGCCTCCTTTATCAAAGATAAGGTGTCCATATGTGCGTGGGTTTATCTCTGGGCTTTCTATCCTGTTCCACTGATCTATCTTTCTGTTTTTGTGCCAGTACCATACTGTCTTGATTACTGTTGCTTTGTAATATAGTCTGAAGTCAGGGAGCCTTATTCCTCCAGCTCCTTTTTTCGTTCTCAAGATTGCTTTGGCTATTCGGGGTCTTTTGTGTTTCCATACAAATTGCGAAATTTTTTGTTCTAGTTCTGTGAAAAATGCCAGTGGTAGTTTCATAGGGATTGCATTGAATCTGTAGATTGCTTTGGGTAGTAGAGTCATTTTCACAATGTTGATTCTTCCCATCCAAGAACATGGTATATCTCTCCATCTATTTGTATCATCTTTAATTTCTTTCATCAGTGTCTTATAATTTTCTGCATACAGGTCTTTCGTATCCTTAGGTAGGTTTATTCCTAGATATTTTATTCTTTTTGTTGCAATGGTAAATGGGAGTGTTTTCTTGATTTCACTTTCAGATTTTTCATCATTAGTATATAGGAATGCCAGAGATTTCTGTGCATTAATTTTGTATCCTGCTACTTTACCAAATTCATTGATTAGCTCTAGTAGTTTTCTGGTAGCATCTTTAGGATTCTCTATGTATAGTATCATGTCATCTGCAAACAGTGACAGCTTTACTTCTTCTTTTCCGATTTGGATTCCTTTTATTTCCTTTTCTTCTCTGATTGTTGTGGCTAAAACTTCCAAAACTATGTTGAATAAGAGTGGTGAGAGTGGGCAACCTTATCTTGTTCCTGATCTTAGTGGAAATGCTTTCAGTTTTTCACCATTGAGGATGATGTTTGCTGTGGGCTTGTCATATATGGCTTTTATTATGTTTAGGAAAGTTCCCTCTATGCCTACTTTCTGGAGGGTTTTTATCATAAATGGGTGTTGAATTTTGTCGAAAGCTTTCTCTGCATCTATTGAGATGATCATATGGTTTTTCTCCTTCAATTTGTTAATATGGTTTATCACATTGATAGATTTGCGTATATTGAAGAATCCTTGCATTCCTGGAATAAACCCCACTTGATCATGGTCTATGATCCTTTTAATGTGCTGTTGGATTCTGTTTGCTAGTATTTTGTTGAGGATTTTTGCATCTATGTTCATCAGTGATATTGGCCTGTAGTTTTCTTTCTTTGTGACATCCTTGTCTGGTTTTGGTATCAAGGTGATGGTGGCTTCGTAGAAGGAATTTGGGAGTGTTCCTCCCTCTGCTATATTTTGGAAGAGTTTGAGAAGGATAGGTGTTAGCTCTTCTCTAAACGTTTGATAGAATTCACCTGTGAAGCCATCTGGTCCTGGGCTTTTGTTTGTTGGAAGGTTTTTTTTTAATCACAGTTTCAATTTCAGTGCTTGTGATTGGTCTGTTCATATTTTCTATTTCTTCCTGATTCAGTCTTGGCAGGTTGTGCATTTCTAAGAATTTGTCCATTTCTTCCAGATTGTCCATTTTATTGGCATAGAGTTGCTTGTAGTAATCTCTCATGATTTTTTTTATTTCTGCAGTGTCAGTTGTTACTTCTCCTTTTTCATTTCTAATTCTATTGATTTGAGTCTTCTCCCTTTTTTTCTTGATGAGTCTGGCTAGTGGTTTATCTATTTTGTTTATCTTCTCAAAAAACCAGCTTTTAGTTTTATTGATGTTTGCTATCGTTTCCTTCATTTCTTTTTCATTTATTTCTGATCTGATTTTTATGATTTCTTTCCTTCTGCTAGCTTTGGGGTTTTTTTGTTCTTCTTTCTCTAATTGCTTGAGGTGCAAGGTTAGGTTGTTTATTCGAGATGTTTCCTGCTTCTTAAGGTGGGCTTGTATTGCTATAAACTTCCCCCTTAGAACTGCTTTTGCTGCATCCCATAGGTTTTGGGTCGTTGTGTCTCCATTGTCATTTGTTTCTAGGTATTTTTTTATTTCCTCTTTGATTTCTTCAGTGATCACTTCATTATTAAGTAGTGTATTGTTTAGCCTCCATGTGTTTGTATTTTTTAAAGATCTTTTCCTGTAATTGATATCTAGTCTCATGGCGTTGTGGTCGGAAAAGATACTTGATACAATTTCAGTTTTCTTAAATTTACCAAGGCTTGATTTGTGACCCAAGATATGATCTATCCTGGAGAATGTTCCATGAGCACTTGAGAAAAATGTGTATTCTGTTGTTTTTGGATGGAGTGTCCTATAAATATCAATTAAGTCCATCTTGTTTAATGTATCATTTAAAGCTTGTGTTTCCTTATTTATTTTCATTTTGGATGATCTGTCCATGGGTGAAAGTGGGGTGTTAAAGTCCCCTACTATGAATGTGTTACTGTTGATCTCCCCTTTTATGGTTGTTAGTATTTGCCTTATGTATTGAGGTGCTCCTATGTTGGGTGCATAAATATTTACAATTGTTATATCTTCTTCTTGGATCAATCCCTTGATCATTATGTAGTGTCCTTCTTTGTCTCTTTTAATAGTCCTTATTTTAAAGTCTATTTTGTCTGATATGAGAATTACTACTCCAGCTTTCTTTTGGTTTCCATTTGCATGGAATATCTTTTTCCATCCCCTTACTTTCAGTCTGTATGTGTCCCTAGTTCTGAAGTGGGTCTCTTGTAGACAGCATATATAAGGGTCTTGTTTTTGTATCCATTCAGCCAATCTGTGTCTTTTGGTGGGAGCATTTAATCCACTTACAGTTAAGGTAATTATCGATATGTATGTTCCTATTTCCATTTTATATATTGTTTTGGGTTCGCTACTATAGGTCATTTCCTTCTCTTGTGTTTCGTGTCTAGAGAAGTTCCTTTAGCATTTGTTGTAAAGCTGGTTTGGTGGTGCTGAACTCTCTCAGCTTTTGCTTGTCTGTAAAGGTTTTAATTTCTCCATCAAATCTGAATGAGATCCTTGCTGGGTAGAGTAGTCTTGGTTGCAGGCTATTCTCCTTCATCACTTTCAGTATGTCCTGCCACTCCCTTCTGGCTTGTAGGGTTTCTGCTGAGAGATCAGCTGTTAACCTTATGGGGATTCCCTTGTGTGTTATTTGTTGATTTTCCCTTGCTGCTTTTAATATGCTTTCTTTGTATTTAATTTTTGACAGTTTGATTAATATGTGTCTTGGCGTGTTTCTCCTTGTATTTATCCTGTATGGGACCCTCTGTGCTTCCTGGACTTGATTAACTATTTCCTTTCCCATATTAGGGAAGTTTTCAACTATAATCTCTTCAAATATTTTCTCAGTCCCTTTCTTTCTTTCTTTTTCTTCTGGAACCCCTATAATTCGAATGTTGGTGCGTTTCATGTTGTCCCAGAGGTCTCTGAGACTGTCCTCAGTTCTTTTCATTCTTTTTTCTTTATTCTGCTCTGCAGTAGTTATTTCCACTACTTTATCTTCCAGGTCACTTATCCATTCTTCTGCCTCAGTTATTCTGCTATTGATCCTATCTAGAGTGATTTTAATTTCATTTATTGCATTGTTCATCGTTGCTTGTTTCATCTTTAGTTCTTGTAGGTCCTTGTTAACTGTTTCTTGCATTTTGTCCATTCTACTTCCAAGATTTCGGATCATCCTTACTATCATTATTCTGAATTCTTTTTCTGGTAGATTGCCTATTTCCTCTTCATTTGTTAGGTCTGGTGGGTTTTTATCTTGCTCCTTCATCTGCTGTGTGTTTTTCTGTCTTCTCATTTTGCTTATCTTACTGTGTTTGGGGTCTCCTTTTTGCAGGCTGCACTTTCGTAGTTCCCGTTGTTTTTGATGTCTGTCTCCAGTGGCTAAGGTTGTTTCAGTGGGTTGTGTAGGCTTCCTGGTGGAGGGGACTAGTGCCTGAGTTGTGCTGGATGAGGCTGGATCTTGTCTCTCTAGTGGGCAGGTTCACGTCTGGTGGTGTGTTTTGGGGTGTATGTGGCCTTATTATGATTTTAGGCAGCCTCTCTGCTAATGGGTGGGGTTGTGTTCCTGTTTTGCTAGTTGTTTGGCATAGGTTGTCCAGCACTGTGGCTTGCTGGTCGTTGAGTGAAGCTGGGTGCTGGTGTTAAGATGGAGGTCTCTGGGATATTTCCACCGTTTAATATTATGTGGAGCTGGGAGGTCTCTTGTTGACCAGTGTCCTGAAGTTGGCTCTCCTACCTCAGAGGCAGAGCCCTGACTCCTGGCTGGAGCACCAAGAACCTTTCATCCACACAGCTCAGAATAAAAGGGAGAAAAAGTAGGGAGAATTAGTAGAAGTATGAGTAAAGAAAGAAGGAAAGGAGGAAAGGAAGGAAGGAAGAAAGAAGCAAAGAAGGAAAGAAAGGAGGGAGGGAGGGAGGGAGGGAGGAAGGAAGGAAGGAGGGAAAGAAGGAAAAAAAGACAGAAAGAAAGATGATACAGTAAAAATAATATAAAGTATAATATAGTTATTGAATTAAAAAATATTTAGAAAAAAAAAGTGACGGATAGAACCTTAGGACAAATGTTGGAAGCAAAGCTATACAGAGAAAATCTTACACAGAAGCATACACATACACCTTCACAAAAAGAGGTAAAGGGGGAAAAATCATAAATCCTGCTCCCTGAGACCACCTCCTCAATTTGGGGTGATTCGTTGTCTAAAGGAGGGAAGGAAGGAAGGAAAGAAAGAACGAAGGTAAAGTATAATAAAGTTATTACAATTAAACTTAATTATTAAGAAAAAGAATTTTTTAAAAAAAAGTCATGGACGGATAGAGCCCTAGGACAAATGGTGGAAGCTAGAGTATACAGACAAGATCTCACACAGAAGCATACACGTACACATTCACAAAAAGAGGAAAAGGGAAAAAAATCATAGATCTCGCTCCTAAATTCCACCTCTTCAATTTGGGATCATTCCTTGTCTATTCAGGTATTCCACAGATGCAGGGTATATCAAGTTGATTGTGGAGCTTTAATCCGCTACTTCTGTGGCTGCTGGGAGAGATTTCCCTTTCTCTTCTTTGTTCTCACAGCTCACAGGAGCTCAGCTTTGGATTTGGCCCTGCCTCTGCGTGTAGGTCGCTGGAGGGCGTCTGTTTTTTCGCTCAGACAGGACGGGGTTAAAGGAGCCGCTGATTCGGGGCCTCCGGCTCACTCTGGCCGGGGGTTGGGGGATGGGGGAAGGAGGGGCACTGCGTGCGGGGCGGGCCTGCGGCGGCAGAGGCAGCATGATGTTGCGGCAGAGGCCGGCGTGACGTTGCACCAGCCTGAGGCCTGCCGTGCGTTGTCCCGGGGAAGTTGTCCCTGGATCCCGGGAACCTGGCAGTGGCAGGCTGCACAGGCTCCGCGGAAGAGGGGTGTGGAGAGTGACCTGTGCTCGCACACAAGCCCCTTGGTGGCGGCAGCAGCAGCCTTAGCGTCTCCCGCCCGTCTCTGGGGTCCGCGGTTTTAGCCGCGGCTCGCGCCCGTCTCTGGGGTTTGCGCTTTCAGCCGCGGCTCGCGCCCGTCTCTGGGGTTCGCGCTTTTAGCCGCGGCTCGCGCCCGTCTCTGGAGTTCCTTTAAGCAGCGCTCTTAAACCCCTCTCCTCGCGCACCAGGAAACAAAGAGGGAAGAAAAAGTCTCTTGCCTCTTCGGCCGGTGCAGGCTTTTCCCCGAACTCCCTCCCGGCTAGTCGTGGTGCACTAACCCCTTCAGGCTATGTTCAAGCCGCCAACCCCAGTCCTCTCCCTGAGCTCCGTCCAAAACCAAAACCCGAGCCTCAGCTCGCACCCCCGCCCGCCCCGGTGGGTGAGCAGCAAGCCTCTCGGGTTGGTGAGTGCTGGTCGGCACCGATCGTCTGTGCAGGAATCTCCCCGCTTTGCCCTCCACATCCGTCGCTGTGCACTACTCCGCGGTCCCGAAACTCCCCCCTCTGCCTCCCGCAGTCTCCGCCCGCGGAGGGGCTTCCTAGTGTGTGGAAACTTTTCCTCCTTCACAGCTCCCTCCCACTGGTGCAGGTGCCGTCCTTATTCTTTTGTCTCTGTTTTTTCTTTTGCCCTACCCAGTTACGTGGGGAGTTTCTTGCCTTTTGGGAGGTCTGAGGTCTTCTGCCAGCCTTCAGTAGGAGTTCTGTAGGAGTTGTTCCACGTGTGGATGTATTTCTGGTGTATCCGTGGGGAGGAAGGCGATCTCCGCGTCTTACTCTTCCGCCATCTTCTGTGAAATTTTTTGTTCTAGTTCTGTGCAAAATGCCAGTGATAGTTTGATAGGGATTGCATTGAATCTGTAGATTGCTTTGGGTAGTAGAGTCATTTTCACAATGTTGATTCTCCCCATCCAAGAGCATGGTATATCTCTCCATCTATTTGTATCATCTTTAATTTCTTTCATCAGTGTCTTATAATTTTCTGCATACAGGTGTTTTGTCTCCTTAGGTAGGTTTATTCCTAGATATTTTATTCTTTTTGTTGCAGTGGTAAATGGGAGTGTTTTCTTAATTTAACTTTCAGATTTTTCATCATTAGTATATAGGAATGCCAGAGATTTCTGTGCATTAATTTTGTATCCTGCTACTTTACCAAATTCATTGATTAGCTCTAGTAGTTTTCTGGTAGCATCTTTAGGATTCTCTATGTATAGTATCATGTCATCTGCAAACAGTGACAGCTTTACTTCTTCTTTTCCGATTTGGATTCCTTTTATTTCCTTTTCTTCTCTGATTGCTGTGGCTAAAACTTCCAAAACTATGTTGAATAAGAGTGGTGAGAGTGGGCAACCTTATCTTGTTCCTGATCTTAGTGGAAATGCTTTCAGTTTTTCACCATTGAGGATGATGTTTGCTGTGGGCTTGTCGTATATGGCCTTTATTATGTTGAGGAAAGTTCCCTCTATGCTTACTTTCTGCAGGGTTTTTATCATAAATCACTGTTGAATTTTGTTGAAAGCTTTCTCTGCATCTATTGAGATGATTGTATGGTTTTTCTCCTTCAATTTGTTAATATGGTTTATCACATTGATAGATTTGCGTATATTGAAGAATCCTTGCATTCCTGGAATAAACCCCACTTGATCATGGTCTATGATCCTTTTAATGTGCTGTTGGATTCTGTTTGCTAGTATTTTGTTGAGGATTTTTGCATCTATGTTCACCAGTGATATTGGCCTGTAGTTTTCTTTCTTTGTGACATCCTTGTCTGGTTTTGGTATCAAGGTGATGGTGGCCTCGTAGAAGGAATTTGGGAGTGTTCCTCCCTCTGCTATATTTTGGAAGAGTTTGAGAAGGATAGGTGTAGCTCTTCTCTAAACGTTTGATAGAATTCACCTGTGAAGCCATCTGGTCCTGGGCTTTTGTTTGTTGGAAGATTTTAAATCACAGTTTAAATTTCAGTGCTTGTGATTGGTCTGTTCATATTTTCTATTTCTTCCTGATTCAGTCTTGGCACGTTGTGCATTTCTAAGAATTTGTCCATTTCTTCCAGATTGTTCATTTTATTGGCATAGAGTTGCTTGTAGTAATCTCTCATGTTTTTTTTATTTCTGCAGTGTCAGTTGTTACTTCTCCTTTTTCATTTCTAATTCTATTGATTTGAGTCTTCTCCCTTTTTTTCTTGATTAGTCTGGCTAGTGGTTTATCTATTTTGTTTATCTTCTCAAAGAACCAGCTTTTAGTTTTATTGATGTTTGCTATCGTTTCCTTCATTTCTTTTTCATTTATTTCTGATCTGATTTTTATGATTTCTTTCCTTCTGCTAGCTTTGGGGTTTTTTTGTTCTTCTTTCTCTAATTGCTTGAGGTGCAAGGTTAGGTTGTTTATTCGAGATGTTTCCTGCTTCTTAAGGTGGGCTTGTATTGCTATAAACTTCCCCCTTAGAACTGCTTTTGCTGCATCCCATAGGTTTTGGGTCGTTGTGTCTCCATTGTCATTTGTTTCTAGGTATTTTTTTTATTTCCTCTTTGATTTCTTCAGTGATCACTTCATTATTAAGTAGTGTATTGTTTAGCCTCCATGTGTTTGTATTTTTTACAGATCTTTTCCTGTAATTGATATCTAGTCTCATGGCGTTGTGGTCAGAAAAGATACTTGATACAATTTCAATTTTCTTAAATTTACCAAGGCTTGATTTGTGACCCAAGATATGATCTATCCTGGAGAATGTTCCATGAGCACTTGAGAAAAATGTGTATTCTGTTGTTTTTGGATGGAGTGTCCTATAAATATCAATTAAGTCCATCTTGTTTAATGTATCGTTTAAAGCTTGTGTTTCCTTATTTATTTTCATTTTGGATGATCTGTCCGTGGGTGAAAGTGGGGTGTTAAAGTCCCGTACTACGAATGTGTTACTGTCGATCTCCCCTTTTATGGCTGTTAGTATTTGCCTTATGTATTGAGGTGCTCCTATGTTGGGTGCATAAATATTTACAATTGTTATATCTTCTTGGATTGATCCCTTGATCATTATGTAGTGTCCTTCTTTGTCTCTTTTAATAGTCCTTATTTTAAAGTCTATTTTGTCTGATATGAGAATTGCTACTGCAGCTTTCTTTTGGTTTCCATTTGCATGGAATATCTTTTTCCATCCCCTTACTTTCAGTCTGTATGTGTCTCTAGGTCTGAAGTGGGTCTCTTGTAGACAGCATATATAAGGGTCTTGTTGCTGTATCCATTCAGCCAATCTGTGTCTTTTGGTGGGAGCATTTTGTCCATTTACATTTAAGGTAATTACCGATATGTATGTTCCTATTCCCATTTTCTAAATTGTTTTGGGTTCATTATTATAGGTCTTTTCCTTCTCTTATGTTTCTTGTCTAGAGAAGATCCTTTAGCATTTGTTGTAAAGCTGGTTTGGTGGTGCTGAACTCTCTCAGCTTTTGCTTGTCTGTAAAGGTTATAATTTCTCCATCAAATCTGAATGAGATCCTTGCTGGGTAGAGTAGTCTTGGTTGCAGGTTTTTCTCCTTCATCACTTTCAGTATGTCCTGCCACTCCCTTCTGGCTTGTAGGGTTTCTGCTGAGAGATCAGCTGTTAACCTTATGGGGATTCCCTTGTGTGTTATTTTTCCCTTGCTGCTTTTAATGCTTTCTTTGTATTTAATTTTTGACAGTTTGATTAATATGTGTCTTGGCATATTTCTCCTTGGATTTATCCTTTATGGGACTCTCTGTGCTTCCTGGACTTGATTAACTATTTCTTTTCCCATATTAGGGAAGTTTTCAACTATAATCTCTTCAAATATTTTCTCAGTCCTTTTCTTTTTCTCTTCTTCGTCTGGAACCCCTATAATTCGAATGTTGGTGCGTTTCATGTTGTCCCAGAGGTCTCTGAGACTGTCCTCAGTTCTTTTCATTCTTTTTTCTTTATTCTGCTCTGCAGTAGTTATTTCCACTACTTTATCTTCCAGGTCACTTATCCGTTCTTCTGCCTCAGTTATTCTGCTATTGATCCCATCTAGAGTACTTTTAATTTCATTTATTGCGTTGTTCATCATTGCTTGTTTCATCTTTATTTCTTCTAGGTCCTTGTTAACTGATTCTTGCATTTTGTCCATTCTATTTCCAAGATTTCGGATCATCCTTACTATCATTATTCTGAATTCTTTTTCAGGTAGACTGCCTATTTCCTCTTCATTTGTTAAGTCTGGTGCATTTTTATCTTGCTCCTTCATCTGCTGTGTGTTTTTCTGTCTTCTCATTTTGCTTATCTTACTGTGTTTGGGGTCTCCTTTTTGCCGGCTGCAGGTTCGTAGTTCCCATTGTTTTTGATGTCTGTCTCCAGTGGCTAAGGTTGTTTCAGTGGGTTGTGTAGGCTTCCTGGTGGAGGGGACTAGTGCCTGAGTTGTGCTGGATGAGGCTGGATCTTGTCTCTCTAGTGGGCAGGTTCACGTCTGGTGGTGTGTTTTGGGGTGTCTGTGGCCTTATTATGATTTTAGGCAGCCTCTCTGCTAATGGGTGGGGTTGTGTTCCTGTTTTGCTAGTTGTTTGGCATAGGTTGTCCAGCACTGTGGCTTGCTGGTCGTTGAGTGAAGCTGGGTGCTGGTGTTAAGATGGAGGTCTCTGGGAGATTTCCTCCGTTTAATATTATGTGGAGCTGGGAGGTCTCTTGTTGACCAGTGTCCTGAAGTTAGCTCTCCTACCTCAGAGGCAGAGCCCTGACTCCTGGCTGGAGCACCAAGAGCCTTTCATCCACACGGCTCAGAATAAAAGGGAGAAAATGTAGAGAGAATTAGTAGAAGTATGAGGAAAGAAAGAAGGAAAGGAGGAAAGGAAGGAAGGAAGAAAGAAGCAAAGAAGGAAAGAAAGGAGGGAGGGAGGAAGGAAGGAAGGAGGGAGGGAAAGAAGGAAAAAAGACAGAAAGCAAGAAGATATAGTAAAAATAAAATAAAGTATCATATAGTTATTGAATTAAAAATATTTAGAAAAAAAAAAGTGACGGATAGAACCTTAGGACAAATGTTGGAAGCAAAGCTATACAGAGAAAATCTTACACAGAAGCATACACATACACCCTCACAAAAAGAGGTAAAGGGGGAAAAATCATAAATCTTGCTCTCAGAGACCACCTCCTCAATTTGGGGTGATTCGTTGTCTAAAGGAGGGAAGGAAGGAACGAAAGAAAGAAAGAAAGAACGAAGGTAAAGTATACTAAAGTTATTACAATTAAAATTAATTATTACGAAAAAAAATTTTTTTTAAAAACCCATGGACGAATAGAGCCCTAGGACAAATGGTGGAAGCAAGACTATACAGACAAGATCTCACACAGAAGCATACACGTACACATTCACAAAAAGAGGAAAAGGGAAAAAAATCATAGATCTTGCTCTCAAAGTCCACCTCCTCAATTTGGGATGACTCGTCTATTCATCTTTTCCACAGACGCAGGGTACATCAAGTTGATTGTGGAGGTTTAATCCGCTGTTTCTGAGGCTGCTGGGAGAGATCTCCCTTTCTCTTCTTTGTTCCCTGCCTCTGCGTGTAGGTCGCTGGAGGGCGTCTGTTTTTTGCTCAGACGGGACGGGGTTAAAGGAGCCGCTGATTCTGGGTCTCCAGCTCACTCAGGCCGGGGGTGGAGGGGGGGAGGGAGGGGCACTGCGTGCGGGGCGAGCCTGCGGCTTCAGAGGCGGTGTGACGTTGCGGCAGAGGCCTGCGTGATGTTGCACCAGCCTGAGGCCCGCCGTGCGTTCTCCCGGGGAAGTTGTCCCTGGATCCCGGGAACCTGGCAGTGGCAGGCTGCACAGGCTCCGCGGAAGAGGGGTGTGGAGAGTGACCTGTGCTTGCACACAGGCCCCTTGGTGGCGGCAGCAGCAGCCTTAGCGTCTCCCGCCAGTCTCTGGGGTCCGCGCTTTTAGCCGCGGCTCGCGCCCGTCTCTGGAGTTCCTTTAAGCAGCGCTCTTAAACCCCTCTCCTCGCGCACCAGGAAACAAAGAGGGAAGGAAAAAGTCTCTTGCCTCTTCGGCAGGTGCAGACTTTTCCCAGACTCCCTCCCGGCTAGCCGTGGTGCACTAACCCCTTCAGGCTATGTTCAAGCCGCCAACCCCAGTCCTCTCCCTGCGCTCCGTCCGAAAACGAAACCCGAGCCTCAGCTCGCACTCCCGCCCGCCCCGGCGGGTGAGCAGAGAAGCCTCTCGGGCTGGTGAGTGCCGGTTCTGCACTGATCCTCTGTGTGGGAATCTCCCTGCTTTGCCCTCCGCACCCGTCGCTGTGCACTCCTCAGCGGTGCCGAAGCTTCCGCCTCCCGCAGTCTCCGCCCGCGAAGGGGCTTACTAGTGTGTGGAAACTTTTCCTCCTTCACAGCTCCCTCCCACTGGTGCAGGTGCCGTCCTTATTCTTTTGTCTCTGTTTTTTCTGTTTTTCTTTTGCCCTACCCAGGTATGTGGGGAGTTTCTTGCCTTTCGGGAGGTCTGAGGTCTTCTGCCAGCCTTCAGTAGGTGTTCTGTAGGAGTTGTTCCACGTGTAGATGTATTTCTGGTGTATCCGTGGGGAGGAAGGCGATCTCCGCGTCTTACTCTTCCGCCATCTTCAAGGTCCCCCCCATCTTGACTTTTATTTGAGTCTTTTTCAACGTCTTTCATCAATGTCATATAATTTTCAGTGTACAGGTCTTTCTAACTTTAGTTAAATTAATTCTTAAGTATTTTATTCTTTCTGATGCAATTGTAAATGGGATTCATTTCTTAATTTTTCTTTCTGATAGTTTATAACTAATTTATAAAAATGCAGCTGATTTCTGTATACTAATTTTTATCCTACAACCTTACTGAATTTATGTATTAGTCCTAACAGCTTTTTGATAGACTTTATTGTTTTCTATATATAATGTTATGTTATCTGTAAATAGAGACAGTTTTGCTTCTTGCTTTCCAATTTGGATACCTCTTAAATCTTTAACTTGCCTAATAGCTTTGGCCAAGACTTCCAGTACTATGTGGAATAAAAGTAGTGAAAGTAGGCATCTTTGTCTTGTTTCTGATCTTAGAGGAAAAGTTTTCAGTTTTTCTTCATTGAGTATGATATTACCTGTGAGCTTGTCATATATGACCTTTATTTTGTTGAAGTATGTTATCCCTAGTTAGAGAGTTTTTTTTTATTATTATGAAAAGATGTTGAATTTTGTCAAATGCTTTGTCTGCATCTATTGAGATAAACATAGCATTCTGATCCTTCATTTTATTAATGTGGTGTGTCATATTTATTGATTTGTGCATGTTGAACTATTCTTGCATCCCAGGAATAAATCCCACTTAATCATGGTGTGTAACTCTTTCAATATCTTGTTGAATTTGGTTTGCTAATATTTTGTTGAGGATTTTTGCATCTATGATTACCAGGAATATTGGCTTGCTCTTTTCTTATAGTGTCCTTATCTGGCTTTGGCATCAGAGTAATGCTGGCTTTGTAAAGAGTTTGGAAGTGCTCTCCATTCTTCCATTTTTTGGAAGAGTTTGAGAAGGATTGGTATTAATTATTTTTTAAATGTTTGCTAGAATTCACCAGTGAAACAATCTGATCCTGGGCTTTTCTTTCTTGGGAAGTTTTTTTAATATTGACTCAATCTCCTTAGTTATAAATGATCTGCTCAGATTTTTCTATTTTTTCATGATTTACTCTTGGTAGATTACATGTTTCTAAAACTTTATTCATTTTTTTTAGGTTATCTAATTTTTGGCATATAACTGTTCATAGTAGTTTCTTATAATCCTTACTATTTCTGTGTTATATCAGTTGTAATGTTACCTCTTTCATTTCTGATTTTATTTATTTGAGTCTTCTTTCTTTTACTTAGTCTAGCTGAAAGTTTTCACAGTAGAAATAATTAACAAACAAATCAATAATAAATAACCTGACTAAAAAGTGCACAAAGGACCTGAATAGATATTATTACAAAGACATATAAATTGCCAATAGGAATATGAAAAAGTGCTCAACACCACTAATCATAATAAAAATGCAAATCAAAATTACAGTAGTCTGCAAACAGTGATAGTTTTACTTCTTCTTTGCAATCCCTATCAAATTACCAATGGCATTTTTCACAGAATTAGAATAAAAATTTTTACAATTTGTATGGAACCACAAAAGACCCCAAATAGCCAAAGCAATATCAAGAAAGAAAAGCAGAGCTGGAGGAATCAGGCTTCGTGTCTTCAGACTATACTACAAAGCCACAATAATCAAGACAGTATGATACTGACACAAAAACAGAAATATAAATCAATGGAAAAGGATAGAAAGCCCAGAGATAAACCCACACACCTATGGTCACCTAATATATGACAAAGGAGGCAAGAATATACAATGGAGAAAAGACAGTCTCTTCAATAAGTGGTGCTGGGAAAACTGGACAGCTACATTTAAACGAATGAAATTAGAACACTCCCTAACACCATACACAAAAATAAACTCAAAGTGGATTAAAGATCTAAATCTAAGGCTGGACACTATAAAACCCTTAGAGGAAAACATAGGCAGAACACTCTTTGATATAAATTGTAGCAAGATCTTTTATTCCACCTCCTACAGTAATGAAAATAAAAACAAAAGTAAAAAAAATGGGACCTAATTAAATTTAAAAGCTTTTGCACAGCAAAGGAAACCATAAACAAGACGAAAAGACAGCTCTCAGAATGGGAGAAAATATTCGCAAATGAGGCAACTGACAAAGGATTAATCTCCAAAATATACAAGCAGCTCACGCAGCTCAATATCAAAAAGACAAACAAACCAATCCAAAAATGGGCAGAAGACCTGAATAGACATTTCTCCAAAGAAGACATACAGATCGCCAACAAACACATGAAAAGATGCTCAACTTCACTAATTATTAGAGAAATGCAAATCGAAACCACAATGAGGTATAACTTCACACCAGTCAGAATGGCCATCATCAAAATATCTACAAACTATAAATGCTGGAGAGAGTGTGGAGAAAAGGGAACCTTCTTGCACTATTGGTGGGAATATAAATTGATACAGCCACTATGGAGAACAGTATGGAGGTCCCTTAAAAATCTAAAATTAGAACTGCCATATGATCCAGCAATACCACTCCTGGACATATACCCAGAGAAAACCATAATTCAAAAAGACACATGCACCCCAATGTTCATTGCAGCACTATTTACATTAGCCAGGACATGGAAGCAACCCAAATGTCCCTCAACAGAGGAATGGATAAAGAAGATGTGGTACATATATACAATAGAATATTACTCAGCCATAAAAAGGAATGAAATTGGGTCATTCGCAGAGTCGTGGATGGACCTAGAGACTGTCATACAGAGTGATGTAAGTCAGAAAGAGAAAAACAAATATTGTATGTTATCATGTATGTGGAATGGAGAAAAAGTGGTATAGATGATCTTATTTGCAAAGCAGAAATAGAGACACAGACGTAGGGAACAAATGTATGGATACCAAGGGGGAAGGGGGAGTGGGATGAATTGGTAGATTGGGATTGATTTATATACACTACTATGTATAGAATAGATAAATAATGAGAACCTACCATATAGCACAGGGAACTCTACTCAGTGCTCTGTGGTGACCTAAATGGGAAGGAAATCCAAAAAAGAAAAGGTATATCTATACATATAGCTGATTCACTTTGCTGTACAGCAGAAACTAACACAACATTGTAAAGCAACTATAATCCAATAAAAATTAATAAAAAATTATAGTAAGATATCACTTCTAATACCTGTTAGCATGGCTCTCATCAAAAAGACAACAAATCAGTGTTGATGAGGATGTGGAAAAGAGGGAAGACTTGTGCACTGGTGGTGGGAATGTAAATTGGTTCAGCCATTGTGGAAAACAGTATGGAGGTTGCTTAAGGAATTAAAAGTAGAACTGCCATATGATTTAGCAATTCCAGTTCTGGGTATATAGCCAAAGGAAATGAAATCACTGTCTCAAAAAGGTATTTGTACTCCCATGTCCCCATGTTCATAGCAGCATTATTTACAATAACCAAGATATGGAAACAACCTAAGGGTCTGTTGATTGATGAATAGATAAAAAATGTGAGGTTCTTTTGGAATGGAATATTATTCATTCTTAAAAAAGGAAGGAAATTCTGCAACTTCTGACAACATAGATGAACCTGAAGGGCATTTGCTAATAATAATAAGCCAGATAGAGGAAACAAATACTTCATGGTGTCACTTATATGTGGAATCTAAAGAAAAAGTTGAATTCATAGAAACAGTAGCAAAATGGCAGCTAGCAGCTGAGTGGTGGGGGAAATAGGAGGAGGGTGACAAAATGGTACAAATTCTCAGTTATAAGATGAATAAGTTCTGGGGATCTAAGGTACAGCATGGTGACTATAGTTGATAATAATGTATTGTGTAATTGGAATTTGCTAAGAGAATAGATATTAAGTGTTTTCATACATATACTCATGAAAGGTAAATATGTGAGGTGTTGGATGTGTTAATTAACTTAATGGTGAGAATCCATTTATAATGTATACATATTTGAAATTATCACAATGTATAGTTTAAATATGTTGCAATTTTATTTCTCAATTATACATCAATAAAGCTGTAAAAAAATTAAAATTGCACAATTGGTAAGAACTTTGAACAAATTGGTATCTAACAATCCGTGGGTGGTATTTGTCTTACGGTAACACAAATCCTCCATTCTTCAAAGCTCTCCCTGAAGTCTACTAGGCACAAGAACTATCAGTGACTTCATTTTATTAGATGGTGAGGAATGCACAGCTTGGCCAGCATAGAGTAGAAAAGGAACCACCCATGCAGAATGGTGGAACTATTTAAAAATGTACTAGGAAAATGAAAAGTACATATTCATGACGTTAGCAACCATTAGAAAGCAAACATCCTGGTAACAGATAAAAACTATTAGAGAGAAAATAATTATAGTCTGTGTATAATGGAATGGAAGTTTGAGCCTTTCTCCTCTAGATATTAAGGGCAAGCTGATCAGAACTCTCTCTTGATTTACATTGATTAGACATCTATCCTGAATTCTTTTTATGCACATTGGTAGGCTGAGTTGCAGAGGGAAGACACTTAGCCAACACAGAAGCCTCTTTGAGACTACCAAGTGTCTGCATTTCAAATAATGACATTCTTGAATTTTGCAAATTATGAAGGTTTCACTCACTTCCCTCAAAAATGTCAAGTTTTTGTTATATAGCAAATAAAAAGGCAGAAGCTACATGAATGGAACGTGTGTGACTATTAGAAACTAAAATGGGGTGTGTGTGACTATTAGAATTAAGAATTAGAGTTAGAATTAAGAATTAGAATTCTTAATTTATAGCTACCTCTTGAAAATCGAAACTTCAGTTATTAACTTGGAATATTACCAAGTCTCATTTCTCTTTATTTTTGCCCTAGTACTATGCCATTTTCTCCAAGCAGTAAATTAGGTGAAGACAAAGCTTATTCTGCTAATAAAAGATGGTTAGTGAGAATGTTAAAATGAGTGCCTGAGGGCACTTTTTATAGATGATGGAACATTTAACCAAGAGGTAGTGACTTCAATGGTTGACCTTTATACATATGCCCTTTGGCATTTTGACTCTGTGCCTTAACCTCGTCTTCTATAAAATTAAAATACTAAGACACATCCAGTTTTCCTGGTCACAGTAAAGCTCTCCTAAGATGTTTTGTGACAAAGATTTTTTGCTTTAAGTAAAATGTACATTACAACTGCAAATAACATAAAAAATCAGCTTTAAACTCTAATTTTTCAGTCCTCTGCAGGAATTTAATCCTTTACATTTCCTCCTGTCACTGAAAAGTAGATTGTGGGTAAAAATTTTTCAATGACTTAGCATCCCATCATTACCTCTTTCATGCAGTAACTATTCTCTTTCCAATAAAAGGAGCATGTCTGCTCTGTCTTAAAGAGATGCATCCTAACATTATAGATATCCAGAATTTTATATATTTTTAAAAATTTAAGGTAAAATGGCAAGTGACAACCTTATATAGCTCTCGATATCAAATGCTTGCTAAAAAAAGAATAATAATTCCGTCATCAGTCCTATGCTTTTCACAGATCTTTCAGTACCGAAAAAAAAAAAAAAAAAGGAAGAAGAAGAAAAATATGTGTACCAAAAAGAAAAAAAAGGAAACGTAATAGGAAGCCAAATGGAATTCTGGGGACATAAAAGAACTTTTTCCTGACCCTCCCAACTCTAAATGGAAATGAAGCTGCCTTTAGTCTACATAAGAAAGTTTCTTCCAAAGTCCAGAGAAGCACAGAGAAGTAATGCTTTCCTCCTTGGCTTATCTTGGCAACTGGCTTCTACTGGGGAAAAGGGGGCCTTGCTCATTCTGCCACTAGTTAGCACTTTATTCCACTCAGAAAAATACGATTTTTATGCCTTGGAAGACACTCTCCACAAAAGCTCAGTATTTCAGAATTTCCAAATAAGCATATTTTCTGAATCAAAAAAAATGATGTTTTGGAAAGTCCAGGATCGATGGACTAAGCCACCTTTGTTTCTCTATTTTTAGAAAGTATTACATTGAAACTTCTGTAGAATCCCAGTCATGGAAATTTTGCTCATCTTTCTCAAATCACATTAATCTTGTGATCGATGTGGTATCTCTTCCACTGTCCACTAATTTTGATCTAAGAACACCCATAGCTTTTAATTATCTACTCAAGTTTACTTCTGAATTTCCCCTGTAGTCCATTTCCCTCATATTTTACAGTGCAGGCTGCTTTCTTTTTTCTAATCTTGACATTCCAGTCATTGTGGGTTTGGGATTTTTGGTTATTTTCAGATTCCTCTCTCATGTTCTGACCATTGCTTTTCAATCTCTTTTACTTTTTAAAATTTTCTTGAATCTTCACACTTTCTAGGACCCATCCTAAGGTTCCTCTTCTGTGTGCGTTCCAAGGTTTCCCATCATTTCAGTGACCACATGTAGGTTGATTCTGAACCTACATCTTCAGTTCAATACCCTCTCCTAAGGCTGATGGATATATTTCCTACTGCTGATGGCAAAGCTGGCTCATGGGCATGTAATCTGTGCAGGAACATAGGCCCCTCATGTGCAGAGGGCCCTACGTTTGTTTAGCCCTCTATTGTCACTGGGAACTTATGGTAATTCTTAAACAAGGGCCCTGAAATCTTCATTTTCTCCTGGCCCCCATCAATAATGTAGCCAGTCCTATTTACTGGCAGCTCCTTGGACATTTTTCACAGACACATCTATGTGTCCATAAATACTTATGATTTGGGTACCATCTTCCCTTCTTTTCAATATTCAAGTGATATCTTCAACATCTATCCAGCTAACATCTAGAGGTCATTATTGACTTCTTTCTTCACCAAGCAAAGAATTGGCCAAAATTTTGTATAAATTTATTGTCTTAGAAGTTTCTAAATCCAATTTCTTCCCTCTGTTTTCATGACAAATGCCTTAATTCAGGCCCTTGTCTTCTATTTCCTAGGAGATTGTGACATCATTATTATTGCCAAAGTGCTGAACCTAAAAGCCATATAGGATCACATCACTTCTTACCTTAAAAATAAACAATGGCTCCATATCGACATTGTCCACAAACATTAATATGGGCCACTCAGGGACTTCCCTGGTGGTGCTGTAGTTAAGAATCTGCCTGCCAATGCAGACACAGGTTTGATCCCTGAGATCCCTGTGCAGACACAGGGGACACAGATTTGATCCCTGAGACGGAAAGATCCTACATGCCATGGAGCAATTAAGCCTGTGTGCTACAATGACTGAGCCTGCGCTCTAGATCTTGTTGGTCACAACTACTGAGCCCATGTGCCACAACAAGAGAAGCCACTGCAATGAGAAGCCCGTGCACCACAACGAAGAGTAGCCCCCACTTACCACACCACAACTAGAGAAAAGCTCATGCACAGCAACAAAGACCCAACGCAGCCAAAAACAAAAAAAGTAAGCCTATAGAGACAGAAAGCAGATTAGTAGTTAACAGGGGCTGGGAGAAGGGGAAATGAATGGTCACTGTTTAATAGGTAAAGGATTTCTCTTTAGAGTGATGCAAATGTTTTGGAATTTTCAGTATTGTTAATGCACTAAATGTTATTGAGTTGTAACTTTAAAATGGTTAACTTTGTGTTATACGAATTTCACCTTAAAGATATACTAATTGATTCAATTCTGTCTTTAGATTGTTTGAATTTTCTACATAATGGCTAGGCCCTGGCTAGGAATACTCATTAATGTTAACTGGATTGATTATTACATGCTAATTTTAATTGATTTTTGAATGGCAAACCATCTTGCATACCTGAAATAACCCCAGTTTACCATGATGTTCTGTCTATTTTATACGTGAATGGATTTCATTTGCTAATATTGGTTTAAAGTTGGTTATTATATTGAGAGGTCTATTATAGTGTTCAGCTATGATGATTGTGGATTTTTCTAGTTCTCCTTTTTGTTTTTTTCAACTTTTGCTTTACACATATATATACTGTTTTGTGTATATATGATAAATAAAGCTATGTTTACATATATTACACAAAGGTTGTAATTTTTGTACTATGAAATGCACATATCTTAAGTATAGAGTTGAATTAGTTTTGAAAAATACACAAACCCTTTATAAATTTGTTACTATGTCTGCAGTGCTGCTATTTTTTTTTGCTCTCAGATATTGCTTTAGCTGGTCCATATTCTGCTATTCAGGTGCAATAAATTTCATTTTTAAGAGGTCAATGCTCTGTCTATAAACACAGCAGTAGGGCTTATTATTTTTAACACTGGACAAAGGATTTCAAAGGAAGTACATATCCTCAGTGTGTTATAAACCTTGGTTCCCTGTGAACCCACTTTTGCTTGCTTTTCTGAATGTCATAAAAAGCCTGAAATAGCCCTGTGACAGGTTCAGCTTCTGGGTTGAGTGGTATAATTTATTATCTAGTTGGGGAAGCATTTCTCCCTTGGGTTAATAAAACATCTACCTAAACAGAGTACAGATGCATAGGAACTGGAAAAATCATTTTGAGAATAGGTCAATAGATGTAGTAGAGAGATATTTTTCCCCTGGCCCTAAATTCCATTACTTTCTTCATGGAGCTATCTCTGTGCTAAATATAGGTTGCTAAACCAGAGCTACTGCAGTTTGGAAGACAGCATCTTCCAGAACACTGGGAACTGTTAGTATGTTTTTCAGTTGGCCCTACAGCTAGGTCTTCAACAAATAATTTCAATTTTCCAGAAGACTAACAGATGATGATAATGGGAAAAACTAATCAAGTGCTAACTATATGTCAAACACAGTTCTAAGAACAACACATGTTAATTTATTTAATCTCCACAATAACCCTATATATAGTATCATAATCATATTCTTTTGCAGATGAGGAAAGAAGGCAAAGAGAGGTAAGACAAGTTGTCCAGGGTATACACCTAATAAGAGTCAGGTAGTTTGCAAGAATGAGTTAAAAGTTAAGAGCTTTAAAGGCTGAGGAGTTAGACCCAAGTAATCTATCTCTAGAAAGCACTCTTAACCACTAAATTTTTCTCTAATAATATCAATGACTTCCAAGGGCATTAGTTCATAGTCCTCCTTAAATGTGATGTGAAATCCTTTGTTCAAAACAATACTGTATATGTAACAAATGCTGGAAAGGGTGTGGAGAGAAGGGAACCCTCCTACACTGTTAGTGGGAATGTAAATGAGTGCAGCCACTATGGAGAAAGGTATGGAGGTTCCTCAAAAAACTAAAAATAGAGTTGCCATATGATCCAGCAATCCCAGTCCTGGGTGTGTATCTGGAGTAAACTATAATTCAAAAAGATACATGCACCCCAATGTTCATAGCAGCACAATTTACAATAGTCAAGACATGGAAACAACCTAAATGACCATCAACAGATGAATGGATAGAGAAGATGTGTTACATATATACAATGGAATATTACTCAGCCATAAAAAAGAATGAAATAATGTCATTTGCAGCAACATGGATGGACCTAGAAATTATCATACTAAGTTTAGTAAGTCAGAACCAGATAGACGAACATCATATGATACCACTTATATGTAAAATCTAAAATATGACACAAATGAACTTATCTACAAAACAGAAATACACCCACAAACATAGAAAACAAACCTATGGTTACCAAAGGGGAAATGGGGGAGGTAATTTAGGAGTTTGGGATTTGCATACACACACTAGTATGTATAAAACAGATAAGCAACAAGGACCTGCTGTATAGTACAGGGAAATATACTCAATATTTTTAATAACCTATAAGGGAAGAGAATCTGAAAAAATAGATCTATATCTATGAATCACTTTGCTGTAGACCTGAAACTAACACAACACTGTAAATCAACTCTGCTTCACTAAAAAAAGAAAAAAAAATGTTAATATCAAAAAAAAAAACCCCACATATTTTTGTACCAGTACCTTATTGTCTTGATTACTGTAGCTTTGTATTATAGTCTGAAGTCAGGGAGGCTGATTCCTCCAATCCATTTTTCTTCCTCAAGATTGCTTTGGCTATTCTGTGATCTTTTGTGTTTCCATACAAATTGTAAAATTTTTTGTTCTAGTTCTGTGAAAAATGTCATTGATAATTTGATAGGAATTGCATTGAATCTGTAGTTTGCTTTGGGTAGTACAGTCATTTTCACAATATTGAATCTTCCAATCCAAGAACATGGTATATCTTTCCATCTGTTTGTGTTGTTTTTGATTTCTCTCATCAGTGTCTTATTGTTTTCTGTATACGGGTATTTTACCTCCTTAGGTAGATTTATTCCTAGGTATTTTATTCTCTTACACAACATTGTAAAGCAACTATACTTTAATAAAAGAGAGAGAGAGAGAGGGAGAAGTGAGTAAACGTAGAAACAAAGGAAAACTGTACAACAAGACTAAAAAATAATAGTTTAGTCATTAAGCAAAGTCAAGGACCTTTAGTTCCTCTTCATGGGCTATAGATAATGTTCTGAGCCCTATCCTTTGAGCTGTCTTATAGAGACTAAAACCCCCACCAGGTGGAAGAAGTTAACTACATGCCTAGACTGTAACCTTGACATAAGCTGCCACAATTCTGAGAACTGGCCTCAAAGAAATATGAACAAAGCGACACTGGAACTGAAGATTAACTATACTTAAGACAATCAAGATGATGGTGGTCAGACCACTTCATGACCAGTTTCAAGATGATGGTCAGAGTTGACTGTGCTGTTTCTGCATGTAGTCCCCTCCCTCAGTCTATAAAAGCTCTTGCTCATTGATTGGTGGGTGGGAGTGGGGAGTCAGCCTTTGGACAGGAGTCCTCCCCCCATCTGATTGCCAGCATCTGGAATAAAGCAAGCTTTCATCTTCACCAAAAAAAGAAAAAGAAAAAAAAATTAAAGGATGTAATATATTAATACATTCTAGAATAATGATACTTGGATATCATGATACTTGGAGCTTAACTCTAATATTTGAAACATTAGATCTACACTTTGTCTACCTAAGATGTTTGTTTAAATGAAGATTCTGCCCCCATCCTGGAACTACTATCAGAAATGTTCTCAAATGGAGTCTGGGAATGGGTGCTTAGAATAAACACCTTGGGAGAAAAGTATCTACAGAGAGATCCCAACTTACCACGGTTCAATTTAGGATTTTTTGAGTTTATAATGGTGTGAAAGCATTATACATTCAGTAGAAACTGTACTTACAGGTTTGAAGTTTGATTTTTTCCTGGGATAGCCATATGTGGTCTGATAATATCTCCTGATGCTTGGGGGGGGGGGGCAGCAGCCACAGCTGCCAGTCAGCCCCACAGTGACCAGGACAAACAATCAATACATTTATAACCATTCTGTACCCATACACCGTTCTGTTTTTCAGTACAGGATTCAATAAACTACATGAAATATTCAACAATTTATTATTAAATAGGCTTTGTACTAGATGACTTGTCCCAACTGTAGGCCAATGTAAGTGTTCCCAGCAAGTTTACAATAGGTGAAGCTACTCTCCGATGGTTGGTAGGCTATTTGTATTAAATGTGTTTTCAACTTAATGGTATTTTCAACTTAGGATGGATTCATCAGGAAATAACCCAACTGTAAATTGAGGAAGATCTGTACACTTAAAGTCAAGAACTATTGATCTAATTGCATTCTGCCCCCATCCTGGAACTACTATCAGAAATGTTCTCAAATGGAGTCTGGGAATGGGATATTTTTTCATCTTGAGCAAAATTTATGTTTCCTCTGTGAAATCTGGTCTTTATCATTACAAGCACCCCTGAGCCAAAGTCTACCATACTTAGTAATAAGGGAATATCTTCAATGTCCCCTGGTCCCGTGGACACTTTCCAGCCCATTTCCCCACACCCGACCTTGGACTACATTTCCAGAACGGTTGATGTACACTTGACTTCAGAAACCAAGTCTCACCTTCTGCTTACAGCTAATCCTTATCCCCCCCCAAATTTACCCGAAAACATTTTGTGTGCTGCTTTTGATTTCCCTTCTTCTTTTCTGGTCATTTCGAACGAATACTCACTAGATTTAGCCCTTTCAACCCTATCATAGGCAGACTCTAAATTTCATGGTCCTGAGGTGTCTGCATGCCTAGCCTTAAACAGGAACTAGATATTAATTTTACGTGTCCTATGTCATTCTGAACTGACTACAACAGTGCAAACACTCAATGAATTCTAACAGAATATTATAGTTCATAATTTTCATAGTGGCTGTAGAATATTAACAGAAAGGAAAATTTTTTTATGTTCCTATATTATGTCAAGCACTATGATAGGAAAACAATATAGATGATGATGATGATAAATTATCGATCATTCTACCCCTAATAAGGATCACTTCACTCTTCACATGTCTCATTATGGAACCCACAAGTCTAAGACAATATTTTTTACTGGCTATTTTTTTTTTTTTTTTTTTTGTGGTACGCGGGCCTCTCACTGTTGTGGCCTCTCCCATTGCGGAGCACAGGCTCCGGATGCGCAGGCTCAGCGGCCATGGCTCACGGGCCCAGCCGCTCCGCGGCATGTGGGATCTTCCCGGACCAGGGCACGAACCCGTGTCCCCTGCATCGGCAGGCGGACTCTCAACCACTGCACCACCAGGGAAGCCTTAAAGATGTCATATCTTCCTCTAGTGAATTCTTGGAGTCTAATGACACATGGGAAATACCCATGAACACTAAAAGGTTTCCAGTAAGATCTGCAGTATGCTTAAAATGATGGACCAAGACTTGTATGGGGTCCTCTCCAGCACCCTGTATCCTCCTTACCTCCCATATTCAGAATACATAAAAAAGACAACACTAAAATCACACAAATTATTAATCAACTAGGAAAAACAGGAAAATAATTTTTTATAAAGAAGTATGCAGTTTAAAACCTCCTGTATTTTTCATTTGTGAACAATAAATGAGTTAATATATGAGAAACATATGAACACAAGTAAATTTGTTCAGTTCACAAACTGAGGTAAAGGAGAACCTGGAACAGGTCCAATGTCCACCCTAAGCCTTGTATTCATCCCGCTACACTAAGCCACTTCTGCATATGTGTGAAAATCATGTTTCTAGACTTCTTGAAAATGCGCACACATGTAATTAACCTATTTTGTGGACATGAAGCCCTTCTTGTGTCACAGGTGTTACTATTCATTCTGTCAGGAGCTGCCATGGGCCTGACATTTTACTGTACTTGCAAACTAACAAGTCAGCCGGGGTCCTGGGTCAGAGTCAAAGGAGAGATCATTATTTACAGAAATATCTGTAGCCACAATATTAACACCTTTGCTCAGTGTTTCCATGCCCCAATTCCCATAGGGTGACACAAAGAGGGCCAGGGCATCAAGTATTGTTACAGAAGAATCACCCCAGGTTTTGGAGACCCGAATAGTTTATAGTAGACAGCAAGAACATCTGCAAATAATGTTCCCTGGAGAAAAGCACTACATTTATTAGACTGGAGAGTAAGGAAACCTTTCCTCTGCTCTGGGGAAAGATACAATTTCTACCTTTGGAGACTGTTTGGATTATAAATATCCCTGAAGAGATAGTTTCTTAAAAAGACCTCAGGGCTTCTGTGCCCCAAAGACACGATGGACCCATGGAGAATTTTATCTCAAAAGGGCCTGCCGGAAGGCAAACCAGAAGCCACTTTCAACTACATAGTATTTGGAAAATTTAAAACAAGCTTATTTATAAATTTAAAACAAATGTAAAACACATATAAATATGTATGTATATTATATATATATTGATATATCTTATATGTATATATGGTCATGTATGTATGATATATATGCATCATATATATACAAGGAATGATCTATATAATCTGTATATGATATAGACATATCATTCATATATATATGTGTAAAGGGAATGACTGGATTTAAAGATATTCTGTTGAATTTTCTGAGTCTTTCTTTTCTGAGTCTTCTCTGTGCATCTGTATTGTTAAATAACAATTATATCAGTTATATGTAATTAAATTATTTTCAAAAGCCCACAATACTCAAATTAATAAAATTTTTTCTTCTATGTGCTGTGAAAACAAAATTTATTTTAGTAAAATGTCACCAGTAAAGTGCCTACCAGTCCAAAAATACATTAAAATGAAAATGATCATATGAAGTGCCTGTTTTTGTTGACAAGATTGAATTTTGAAATAATGTAATGCATGTCCAATTAGCTCATGAGTATGAGCTAAATGAAGGGAAAACAATGTAATTGTTATCTTTCAGACCATGGAAATGAGTGATGTATGCACAAGGGTCATGTTTACTTACATATAATTGATTTGAAAAGGAGATCATCTTATGGACAGGACTGTTGACCCTCAAGAACTGAAGTATTTGTGTGTACTCACTCAAGAAAATGCTAGGAATAAACTTTCTTCTTGTCTCCCACTGCTATTTTTTAAATAGAGCAACAGAAGTGAAAATTTCATGCTGATAATTATCTTGTTTATTTCGGTTCTATTAAGAAAATCAAGCACTGGAATATCTAATATCTAAACAAATACTCAGTGGCAAACAATTTACATGCTTCTGACTTGAATCCTTACAAGTATTCACTGGGGTAGATATGTTTATTCCTATCTTACAGATGAGAGCACTGAGGTTTGGGTGTCATTTTAGGTAACATGGAATTAGCATCTCTGATTATCTAATGTCAGCACATGGCCTTTCTCCTCAATCAAATTGGCCTGATTCTTTTATACTTCTAATATGCAACTAAGTAATATAAAACTGAAAAATTTTAGGAACAAATATTAGTTTAGCTCAGTGTGGGGCTGGTAAAGAAGAATAGCAACAACACAGACAAACACTAACTCTGTCTCATATACACAAACCGAAATGCATGAAACCAAAAACAAGTAAGAATGGTAGGAAGGTGATTTACCACAAAAGGAATCGAAGCTCAGGCCAGGTTGGTATATAAGTACTACCTATACCAGGGAGATTTAGACTGGATTTGATCCTGAAATATGAGTCTATTAGTTTTCTATTGCTACCCTAACAAATTACCACAAAGTTAGAGAGTTTAACGATATAGATGTATCAACTTATGGTTCTATAGGTCAGAAATCTGAGACAGTCTCACTGGGCTAAAATCAAGGTATTGGAGGGCTGTGTTCCTTACTGTAGGCTCTTGGTAACATTCCATTTCCTTGTCTTTTCCACTTTCTAGAGGCAGCTCACATTCCTTAGCTCATGGACCCCTTCTTCTACCTTTAAAGTTAGCAGTGGCAGATTGGGTCCTTCTCACATCACATACTCTGACCTACTCAGCTGCCTTCCTTTTTCACAGTGATTTAGATTGGGTCCATCCAGAAAATCCAGAAAAAACATTCTCCATCTCAACTTTAGTCACTTCTGCAAATTCCTGTTTGCCATGAAATGCATCATAGTCACAGTTTCCAGATACTAAAGCATGAATATCTTTGGGAGACATTATTTTGCCTGTCACAATGAATAAAGTCTAAACATGTAGAAGGAATACACCAATTAAAGACAGAGATTGCCAGAGTGAATGAACGTACAAGACCAAACTGTATGTTGTCTATAGAAACCCATTAAAAAAAAAAAAAGACTCAGGTAGGTAAACGGGGCAAGAGAAAGCTATACTATGCTAACACATCAAAAGAAAACTGGAATAGTGCTATCAATTTCAGAGAAAGCAGACTTCAGAACAAGGAAAACTATCAAGGATAAAGAGTTGTCACTCCTCCAAGAACACATAACAAATTTACACATTTATGTACTTAATAGAGCATCAAAATACATGAGGCAAAAACTGACAGAACTACAAGAAGAAATAGACAATCCACTATTATAGTCAGAGACTTCAGCACAGTCTATTAGTAGTATTTGGTAGTTCAAGTAGGAAGAAAATCACCAAGGATATAGTTGATTTAAACAGCACTCTCAATCCACTTGATCTAACTGATATTTATAGAATATCCCTTCAACAATGGCAGAATACACATTCTTCTCAAGTTTACATGAAACATTCACCAAGACAGATGACATTCCAGACTATGAAATGCACCTTAACAGATTTGTACAAATAAATAAGGTATGTTATCAGACCACAATGGAATTAAACTAGAAACCAATGACAGGAAGACAGTTGGAAAATCCCCAATATTTGGTAATTAAACATACACTCCTAAATAACACAGAGGACAAAGAGATCTCTAGAAAAATATTTTTTAAATATTTTGAACTAAAGGAAAAATCTAAATGCAGCTTATCAAAATAAGTTGGGATGCAGAAAAAGCAATGTTCAGATGGAAATTTATAGCAATAAATGTGTATGTTAAGAAAGAGGGAAGGACTTTTATAACAATATAAGCTTCCATCTAAGAAAATAAAGGAAGACCCATTTAAGCCTAAAGCAAGTAGAATACAAAAAATTATAGCAGAAGTGAATGATATTGGAAACAGGAAAATAATAGAGAGAATCAATGAATCCAAAGCTGGTTCTTTGAAAATATCAGTGAAACTGATAAACCTCTAGCCAGGCTGAGCAATGACCAAGTGTTTACAATTGTCCACAATTTACCCTCTACCCTGGCTTGGCCAGTTTCTAGGCAGGCTTCTCTCCTCCCCAAGGACCCCTGAACTTTGGCTTGTCTCCCAGTTTGAACAAGCAGTAAAACAGAGCACCTCTCCTGAAATTCATCCTGAGAACTGGCTGACCACGGTGAAAAACAGAAGCATATCCCGTCCAGACCGCCTTAATTACGATGCTGTCTGTTCATTCTTACTCAGTTTCCCCTCAAAATTCCTGTTCATCCTACTCCCCCATCCCTAGAAAAGGAAACTGTTTTCTGTTTGATTTTGATTGGCTTGTAGATTGTGCTTGGAATGTTCTCCCTATTGGAATAGTCTTTTCAATACAATCTCCCCTTAACTAAGTCTAATTGGTTGTTATTTGACATCAAGAAAACAGAGAGGAGATACCAATTTCCATATCTGACATGGGTCATCACAACTGATCCCGTGTATGTTGAAACAATAATAAAAGACTAAAAAATAAAAGAATACTCAGAACTATGAACAACAAAGGCCCACAAATTTGATAATAGATGAAATGGACTGATTCCTTGGAAGATACAAACTACCAAAACTCACACAAGGAAAACAGACTTTCTGAATAGGCCTATATGTATTAAATAAATTGAATCAAGAATTTATAACTTTCTAAATAAGTAGAAAGAAAGAAGGAAGTTCTCAGGTAGGGGACAAACATAAATGAAGACCCTGAGATGGAAATTAGACTGGGAACAGGAAAGATGGCAAGTGCTGTCTGATTAGAGCCTAGGGGAGACAAAACGGAAGTCCCTATTTGCTAACAGATGCCAGTAAACGGTTTCTTCCCCATTGAACTCTGGAATTATAAACCAGGGGTCTCTTAAGGGGGCACTTGACACTCGCCAGCATGAAGAGTTACCCAGTAGAACCAGCCTTGGTTGATTGCCAGCTTCTTGGCAGTCTGACAAGAGAAAGAGAGAAGGAAGCCGTTTGTTCACAAACTGTGACATCTGAGCTTCAGCTGGATACTGTGAATTGGTAAAGACACAAAGCAGTCAGCATTTACAAAGGAGAGTCCATTGAATGGCTTTGGCACTTTGATAGAGGATTCAAAACAAAGGAGCACTGTGAGGCTGACATGATTTAGACCTGATTCTGAGACTTCAAACCGGGCGTGTGGTAATGTGTCTAGAGCATATATGCAAGCATGTCTGTCTTTGCTTCACCTTACAAATTCGTTATAATCCCAAATTAGTGCCATGTCATTTCTCAATTTTTAAATTTTGTTTGTGTTGATCTTTCAGGTTAATGGGTGCTGTGACAAATTTTTCCTCACTAGAAAAGCAAAAGTCGATATTCTGAGTTACCTTAGAACTTAAAGCATGTGTGCATGTTGGGTATGTGTGTATATGTATGTGGGGGATGGAAGGGTGATGAAGATGTTATTCTTTTTTTTCCTAAAAAAGAGCTCTGTTTGCCAAGTGGCTTCTTAGATTCATGGATACAAGGACACAGAGAGATGAAAACATTTTCATAGCAGGAATTTAGATCTGTTAGCATATCTCAACATGCTCAATTTTAAGAAATTCTAGGACTTTATGCAGTAGGCAGAATTCCAAGGACTGTCCACTTTTCCCCAAGATTTCCATTCCCTGGTGATTCAAACACACGAATCTAGGTATTACTGCAAAGGGACTTTGCATTTGTAATTTAAGATGCAAATCAGTTGACCTTAAATTTGGGAGATTATCCAGATGAGCCTGATCGGATTACATGCTCCTTTTAAAAGGCAGAAGAAGGCAGAAGGGGACGTCACAGCGATTTGAAGCACAAGAAGTCCTCAAGGTGCTATTGCTGGTTTATAGATGGAGGAGAGAGCTATGCGGGGGCCTCTAGGGGTAGAGATGGACCCTCTGCAACCAGCAAGGAAATGGGAATCTCAGTTCTATAACCATAACGAAATGCATTCTGTCAACCACCTGCTTGAGTTTGGAAACGGATTCTTCCCCCAGTTCTCCAGGTAAGCTCTCAGCCTGGTTAACACATTGATTCAAGCTTCATGGTACCTGACCAGAGACCAGCTGAGCTCACCTGGACTTCTGACCTGCAGAAGCAGATCATAGGTATGGATTCAAGCTACTAAATTTATGGTAATTTGATATGCAGTGATAGAAAATGAATATAATTTCTTCCTCATTTTCATGCATAATTCTGGATAATTTGTATATATTCAAGTAACTATCTTATAGAAGACGTTCAATAGATAGAAGCTATAATTACTATTGCTACATTCTGAAGATAATCATACATTCTACTTTCATGTCTCTTTTAATTGATGGAACTCTAATGAGCTCTTCTTTATAGAAGTTTAGTTGATTTACAGTATTGTGTTAGTTTCAGGTGTACAGCAAAGTGATTCAGTTACACATATACCTATTCTTTTCCCATATAGGTTATTACAGAGTATTGAGTATAGTTCCCTGAGTCATACAGTAGGTCCTTGTTGTTCATCTATTTTTTTATATAGTAGTGTGTATATGTTAATCCCAAACTCCTAATTTATACCCTCCCCTTTCCCCTTTGGTAACCATAAGTTTGTTTTTCTATGTCTGTGGGTCTATTTCTATTTTGTAAATAAGTTCATTTGTTTCCTTTTTTAAAAAGAAATATATTTCACATATAAGCAATATATGATATTCGTCTTTCTCTGACTGGCTTACTTCATTTAGTAGGGTAATCTATAGGTTTATCCATGTTGTTGCAAATGGCATTATAAGTTCTCCACTCCATAAAAGGCATGACTTTATTATAATTTAACAGAAAATTTTTGGGTCATGAGTCACTCAGGTCTTCTGAAAGATGTCCTCTTCTACCTTCTTACCAATCATAAATCCTCTTGGTCTGACCAATGTCTCTATTTGCAAACCTTTTTTTTTCTTTTTCAAGAGTGCTAGGAATTTACATCTGTTAGAAACTGTTAAACTTTAAACATTTCTCCTGGACCCAGACTGCAAGGAAATGGGTACTGTATTTAGGCTGTTACAATAGGAACAATGCTCCAGAGTGTTTCTCAGACATGATGAGTCAAAAGGACTTTACAGGGGAAAGAAACAAAGGGGCTATGTGCTACCTCCAAATTTGATGGGCTTTGGTGTGGCAGGCATTGTAAGCCTGGGAAACTTACATCCTTATCTAGGAATAGTTGACAAAGAGAAGTCATTTAAAGGAAGAGGGTCAGTGTAAGGTCAGAGAAAACTTTAGAGTTTGCCACAAAAGTAAAGTTACACCATTCCATTTAGGGGTTTTGTGAATTGCCAGGAAAAAAATCTATATTAAAGTTGAAAAGCCACTTCGAGTTTGTACAAAACAAAATTTCACTTCATATCATGGAGCCAAAGAGCCTCTTCCAGGAAATACTGCTATTCCAAATATCCCCTGACTTTGGTCACCTGTCATTTTCCTTCTCTGGGCCAGAACCCACTTAGGCTGGGTTTCTAAAAACTGCAAAGCTAGAGATTATTAGTCAAATGAGCATTCTACATTCCTAAATTCCTATGCACTGTCTTAGTGTGATAAGAATGGCTGGACCAGAAACCAAAGGCAGTCTCCTTAGCATCTGTCTCTGAAAGCCTAGAGCCAGTGTAAATGTCCCTCCTTACCCACTTTCCCCAACCATGTCCCGATTCCTCTTATTTCTCCCAACCCAAAACTGTCCAGAAGTATATGGCATCCTCAGCCTAGCAATATCCAGAGGAAAAGAAAAAAAAGGACCCAATTTTCCTCCCCAACATCAAAATTTCACCCAAGTAGTGCTAATTTCACATGGCCTAAATTTATGGATTCTTCTGGTCTTCAGGACAAGCTCCTGTAAGATAGTTGACACAGAGTAGGAATGCAATACAATTTTGTTTGATGAATAGAAACTCATATTTAGTATTATTTTTTTCATGCCTATCTCGTGGAAACCAGCTTGAGCACAATAGGCACCCAGTGATGAGACTCAATCACATCTGGAAATGCTTGCAAGTCAGGCCCTCATGCCTCCCATTAGCTACAAACAGCATAAGATCTTTGTTCAATGCCGTGTATTTGGTGCCTAGTTAATGTCTGTCTTGAAGTAGTGCTTGGTAAATTCCTTGTTCAATAAGAAACCTGACAGCTAGGTCTACCCAAAGTTTGTGTTTGTTAGGACTGGGCAGTCCCCATGTACCATGAATGGCAAGGTTGTTCCATGTAATGAACAAGCATGGAAGCTAGTGACCTATTACAAGAAAGGTGTGGTTTTAGTGTCCTGCCCATTGTGGGTCAGTCCTCATGTCTCCTCACTGCAGCCAGGATGACAGAGCAACACATCAATTCTGCTCACAAATCCTCACCCAGAACTGGTCATATGGACACATTCAACTACAAGAAGCCAGGAAGTTTAGTTGTAGCTAAAACTGACTGGACTAGCTAGGTCTCCATCACCTTATGCTTCATTTGCATGTCCTCTTTCCGATATATCTTTTTCTTTCTTTCATTAGTGATTCCTTTGCACCCAATTGCTTAAAGTAACTCACTCATTAGTTAAAACTATATCAGGCACCTGGTATTTTTCTTCATTGAAACACTAACACTTTTCTTCTTTGTAAGCATTCTTCATTCCAGAAGAGAAGGTCATAGTACAATAAAACTGGAGAATGCAGAGCCCATCTCTAGACCTCATGACACTGGCCTTGACAGCTTTGAAATGTTCCAGGATAAAGGAAGAATGCAGACCCCACACCTGCCCTGACCCTTATCAGGAATCCTATTTTGAGCTAACCCTATAAGTTTTACTCACTGAACCCTGTCAAGGAGGACACAATCTTGAGGGCACTACCCTGCTATGGCCTACTTTGCCTGGCAAAGAAATAAAGCTACTCTTTTCTTCTTACCCAAAACTCTGTCTCCATGATTTTGATTAGGTGCCAATGTACAGAGGCTGAAATTTCGGCAGCAGTACCACGTGCTGGACATATTTGGTGACCATCATTCATGATGATCATGCCCTTTACCAGGAGCATAAAATCAGGCACAATTCATTTGATGTAGGAATGAACTCTGAGTACAGGATGGATGAATCTGACCACAGCATATTTTCTGACTCTCATACTGATATCTCACCTCTATCCCTGCCGGGCTCACATCTAGACCTACACTTATGATGATAACAGCAGGGAATGGAAATAAAATTTAATGATCTCTTTATGAAAAGCAAAACATATATCTGCCCTTGCTGGTAGCATCCTTCCCCACTGAAGAAGTATGCAGTTATGGTCTGGTGACTTAGTCATTCCCAGTGGCAAGGAATGCCTCTGTCAAATTAATCCCGCTAACAAAATCCAGCAAGTCTGCTGGACCAACCCAGTTCAGGGCCAGTTTCTTTTCCTTTCAGAGCACACATGCACAGAGTAATGCCTAGTAAGACATTTCCAGCCAGAGATTTTATTCCAAACGTGCCATACTGGTGAACACTTGTGAACTGGTCACTGCAGTGTGACTTTGCACCATTAGAAAGTTGGAACGTATCAACCATCAGTTTTCATTCAGCCAGTATTTATGCGTCTCTGTGAGAGAACCATACATCATTGGAATTTGTAGCAATTTGATTAAATTTAGTGGGAAAAAAATGATCCTGTTTGCTATCCACTGATGCTGTGATTATAGGGACTATATATAAAAGCCAGAAAATAATTTTCAAACGAAGAGGCCAGAAATGATGTCCTCTAAAAGCTATTCACATGCTGCTTTGTTCCTCAAAGGAGGGAAAAGTGATATCTGGGGACATCTGGAAAGATTTTCTGCAGAAGTCAATTTAAGAGATTTTTGGAGGGTGGGAAGGAAGGTCAGACCCTCTGCAGGAATCATTGAAATAAACGTCATTCTGTGAAATAATGCCATTTGCAGCAACATGGATGGACCTAGAGATTATCATACTACGTGAAGTAAGTTAGGTAAAGACAAATATCATATGATATCACTTATATGTGGAATCTAAAATATTACACAAATGAATTTATCTATGAAACAGAAACAGACTCACAGACATAGATAACAGACTTGTGGTTGCCAAGGAGGAGGGGCCTGGCGGAGGTATGGACTGAGAGTATGGATTAGCAGATACAAACTATTACATATAGAATGAATAAACAACAAGGTCATACTCTATAACACAGGGAACTATATTTAATATCCTGTGATAAACCATAATGGAAAGAATATGAAAAAGAATATATGTATATATATATGTATGATCGAATCATTTTGCTGTACAGTAGAAATTAACACAACATTGTAAATCAACTATACTTCAATAAAATTTTTTAATTAAAAAAATAAAAAAGATCTCATACTGTTCAGGATATTGGTGGGGTGGGTTTCTCTCTACTAAGTTTGAGGAAATGGGTAATCTATGTGGAATCCATGGCAACTCCATCAACCCAATATTACATTAATCAGAAGTCTGGAGCCTCCCCCCAAACTACTTTACCCCACTTGTTTGCTTCTAGTTTAACTTATCTAATTTACACTTACAACCAACTTCACACACAAGTCCTTATTTGGCATCTCCTTTGTATGATACTCTGCTTTGGGTATGATAGAGATACATTAGCTATGGTTCTCATGCTAAGTCATTTATTTTCTTTGATCCTCTTCATATTTATTCACTTACTTGATTTCCATGTCTCCCCTGTGAGTCTCATATTAGTGGAAATATATTTTTTATCATCTGACAAATGAGGATCTAGCAATGTCCCTGAACAATGGCTACAGGTAGACCAGGAATTGGATAGCTAGATTGCTTCTTAACTGGCATTGTAACCTTAGGCAAGTTATTTCACTTCTCTCAGGCTCAGTTTGTTTCATCTCTAAAAAACATGTATATCATAAGCTTGTAGGGAACATTTACTGAAATAATGTATGTCAAGCACTTAGCACAGTTCCTGGCACGTATAAAACTTTAATAAATGGGAGATCAACAGCACTGCCCTGACCCACGTAAAATATTTCTGAGGAATAGATTTTACTTTGCACTTCATCGCATTTGAGAGTCCTTGCCATCATCTGATCTTTTAATCACATTGGTATAAACAGCTGATGTAAAGGAAGATGAACTATCTTAAACACAAGCTCTTTGTGAACTGATTACTTGTCCTCCAGGTTGGTCTGAGGACGTGGTTGGAGACATCACGGTTCAGCAGAAGCTGGATTCTCCTACAAGGGGTTCAGCACACATATAGATTTTGACAGGCCTTATTATAGGCGTGCGGACTAATAAACTAATAGTCTGTTAGCAGGAGGAATTATGGTCTGTATCAGGGTTAATAGAGAATCAAGGATGTTCTTAGCCTGGGCTCCCTTTTGTCACTTTGTCACACTGAAGCATAGACCAGTCTACAATAACTTCAAATACAATGAAGATCCAAACACCAAATTATTTGAACTGTCATCAAAACAAAAGCCTGAAGTCCATTTTCTTTCCTTAATCACATTTCCAATCCACAAAAGCATGTGCTGATCAATCCTTTCTGAAGTCACCATCATTATCAAACATCCATCACATGCCTACTATTGTGTAGCAAATGAAATAGAAAACTAACAAATGCCTAGCGCCTGTGGTGTGTGTAAACCTCAGGGCAAGGTATTTTCACATGCTTTATATCAACTGATCTTCAAGACTCCCTTTCAAGGTGATTTTCATTGGTTCCATTTTAGAGATGAAAAAAATTAAGCCTTTGAAAAGGAAGAGATTACTCTTGTAATCATATAAGAGTACAAAGACATGATTCTGGCCCTGGAAGAAATTCTTGCCTGGAGACTTTAATAAATATTACAGGAGTCTTTAAAAAGGATCCGCTCATAGGAAGAATAGGTCAATGTCAAGAAAGCCAGCTCTCAAGGTTTGCTGTCAACCATCACAGGAAAATTGGTACTGTCCTACCCATCTTCACTACATCAATATACAGCCCAACAAACTATTCTTGGAACAAGCTTGCTTGGACCAGGAGGGAAGGACAGCCAATCTCTATCATTTTTAGGCAGTGATACTCTGCTCTCTCAGAGCTTCCTTTCCATCTCCCTCTCTCCTTTGTTTTCCTTGTTCACTAAGTGGTATTTACTTGCTAGACTGCAATTCTAACATTCTTTTAAAACCTCCTGCTGAAAAGTGTAAAATCCATCCCTCTCGCCCCATTACTTACAAAATGAAGTGCAAGCTACCTGCCTAGCCTTCAACCTCAACTGCTTCCCATCACTCCTTGACCCCTCTGTTCAGTATGGCAACACAAATGCCACTCATCCCATGCCTGTTCTGGAATCTAGACTCTTCATGCTGTCTCTCTGCTTGGGAGATCCTTTGTCATATAGCCATGGCTTCTGCAAGCCCCTTGGCAAACACTTGGATCTAACATCACCTGCCCCAGCAAGTTCTCTGAAACAAGCTTGCAGTGTTAAATGCTCCTATTTTGTGCCTGTAAAGTACTCTAGGATTATCTTTATCCCAGAAATGCTGACATCAATTTACAGTGGTCTATTGATGTGTCTCTCTCCCTTCCTATATTCTGAATTCCTTGACAAGAGAAATTATACTTATTTGTTATGGTACCAAATACTACTAGCTATGTTTTAGCTCATAGTTTGTGAAATGATTTAGAGCTTTACATAGATGGATAGGATTTATTTTAATTGTTATGTTTTCCTTACATTTATTTGGAAAAATATCTTTCACCCATGTCCTATTATATTGTTTATTTTATTATTTAGTAGTGATGGGAAATTTCCCTCTTAATAAATGCATTAAATTAATTTGAAAAAAAAAGAAAAAAGGAGGGAAACATGTTAAGTAAAAATTAGTGCCAATGCCAAAAATTGTGAGAATGGTACAGTAATGACCAAACTGTGGGAGGCCCTGGCTTACCTTGGCTTTCTACGGCAGAACGCTTGGTAAAGTCAACGAGAGCTGCATTTCAGAGCAAAGAGCACTTTGGAAGTCTATAACATCCTGTGTTAAGAGATCGGCTTTGCTCTGAAACAGCCTGCTTCAAGGAAAGAGGTAGGGCAGGTATATGGAGGATTATAACCAAAGAAATTTTAAATTGGATTTGAGCCCTGGTCCTTCTGCTGGAAGAGAAGGGGCGTGATCACCTGGTTAAGTGAGTAATGAATTTGTGCATCACTGAGCTTGTACCCGTTTTACATGCTCTGTGGCCTAGATTCCACATGAACTGCATGGGCTACAATGCAACTGTTCCCCTCCTCTCAAATCGGACAAGGATATCATATCCAGGGACTTGTAAAATCTCAGAACAAAATTTGGCTAATATTCTTCAGTTTCTCCTGAAGAAAATCTAAGGTATGGCAGTCATTCAAAGACACAAAAGCCTTTGGGAGAAAAACTGAAGTCCAACCTAAGTTATATCCTTTGCCTTATGGCCGCTGAGGCCTATATCTATTACGACCATCAAACCAGAGGTCAGGGAACAACCCCAGGCATTCTGGAGCAATGTCATGGGGGCAGGTTCAAATATAACCAACAGCAACCTCCCCCTGCAGAACCCCAGGAGAGGGCACACAACAGACCACTAAAGAGGAAATCGTAAGACAGGAAGTAATGGGCACACAGGACCACGAGTGAGCAGGACAGGACAATTTGTTCTTGCAAAAGGGCTAGATGTGGTTCGCAAACCCCAGAATTCTGCTGTCAGCACTTTGAGAACTTCAGGTGCTGTTGACTTTTATTTACAACTGTGAAAAGCATTCCAAAAATTACCCCTTGCTTCTAGGGAACTCTTTCCAGCCCCTTCAAGTCCACATTCTGGAGGTTTCCTCACCAGCCCACAAAATCCAGATGGGATCTATACATGAAGCATTCATCACCAGCTTCTTTGCTCTGGTGTAAGAGCTACATCTACTCTTCAGAATTATTAATGTCACAGAAATTGATATAATTCAATCATCTGTGTCATAATTATCCTATGTTTTCTTTATGGCCAATTCTAAAGAACTCCCAAGCTTCTTAATACATTCCATTCTTCAAGCCTGATATAAAAGTGGCAATTAAGGGAAGACCCCAACCCATAATCAGTCCTAGGTTCATTGCTTCAAATAGTCCCCAGACAGATTCCTGAGAGGCAGTCCTGCCCTGATGCCAGATGTCACCTTTTTGTCCTCCTCCCACCAACAAACTCCCTGCTGAGTGTTTTCAGTGGTTCAGCAGCCAGCTCTCCACTACAGGTCTCTCTGTAATTCAACCAAAATGCCCCAGATGACCTTGATCCAACCACACCCTGGAGAAAAGGAGCATCCTGGTTCATTGGACCCTGCTCTTGCCTTTAGGATAAAATTCCTTAGCAAAGGATTTATGCTACGATTCCTACTACCTTTTCAGTGTCATTTGGTACTGTCGTCGGACTATAGACTTATTTCCCAAATTTTTTAGGTAAAATTCTCTGAAACATCTGACCATCCTTATCTTTCTCCTCTCATGTAGAATTTCCTATTTCCCCTCCACCTCCTTCCACATTCACCTGGATAAAATACACGTGTTCTTGGGGGTTCTGTTCTAAACTTAATCTCTGAGAAGGTCACTGCAATTACCCAGTTTGAGACAAAGTTGGCCATAAAATTGACAATTTATGATAGTACATTGTCATTATCTGGGGATGTCTCTTTCTTTTCCATTAACGAGTGAACAGTTTGAAGGAAGCAGTGATGTAATCACGACAGGTAGGGATTTGCAGTGCCTGACAGGTGGTAGCTTCTCAGTAAATGATGGATCAATGGAAAGACACGTCCTAAACATTCACAACTGGTGATGGTGACCCAGAGATTTCTTCTAGATGTGGTTCAAATGTGCTTAAGCTGCCAGCCTAGATTTGTGAAAATAGTACCTGGGTGTCAAATAAGCTGTAGGGGGTCAGTTATTTATTATAGAATATCTGTCTCAATTACTCATTCTTATTTTCTCCCAGCTAAAATTCATGCTCTGATTTTCTGATTCTAGGATAAATATACTAATATATTCCTAAGCACATTGAAAATAAACCTTAATGAAAGGTAAACATCCAGAAACATCCCTTGATTGATCCCTGGCTGGCAGACAAGCCCAGAGGAGCAAATTGACCAAGCACAGAAGCCATAGGGTCATTACATTGTTTCCCTTCCATGAAAGTTATGCAAATAAAATTTCAATTTGCCTTTTCCTCCTTAAAATGTGTATAACTGAATCACTTTGCTGTATACCTGAAACTAACATAACATTGTAAACCAACTAGAAATGGTTTCAATAAAAAAATGGTTCTTTTTCTCCCTTTGTAATTGGAAGTAGGTTATACAAGTCCTTCCTATTCTTTCCAGAGGGGCTGAAGTCATCTTTCCTTCTTACTTTTGCAAGTGATTCTATTCTAACCAATACTTGCACATAATCCATGGGGCCCTTCTTTTTTATGATTTTTCAGTCTGACAGAAGAGATTCTAATTATGCCCCTGTGAGGCTTCTGTGTTGGCTGTGCTGTCAACTGCCCAGGTTACCAGCTTTTGTGGAGCCCCCAGCTTTGGTGCCCAGGGCTGCTTGCCAATGGCAAGATTCTTCCCCACGCCATAGGATACAGCCATCCACAGCGGCCTGACAATTCAAACAGGCCCGTTTCTTGGTATGCTATTTTTATTCTGTCAGTTTCAAACAGCTTTAAAATATCAAATTTGCCAGGCATGCAATGCAGTTCAAATGAATCACTGTTCAGAGGGAGACATTTTAATGAGGTTAACACTAAAATGCCCAAAGTGATCTTTTTTTGGGTGTGTGCGTGTGTGTGTGTTTTGTTTTGCGGTACACGGGCCTCTCATTGTTCCATTGTATAGATAGGCTACACTTTGCTTATATGTTCCTCAGTTGATGAATGTTTAGGTTGTTTCCACAAGAATACCTTTTTTTGCGGTATGCGGCCTCTCACTGCCGTGGCCTCTCCCGTTGCGGAGCACAGGCTCCGGACGTGCAGGCTCAGCGGCCATGGCTCACGGGCCCAGCCACTCCGTGGCATGTGGGATCTTCCCGGACCGGGGCACGAACCCGTGTCCCCTGCATTGGCAGGCGGACTCTCAACCACTGCACCACCAGGGAAGCCCCAAAAGTGATCTTTGAAGTTACAGCCTAGACCAGCCTGATGGTTTAATTCTGTCTTGGCAAATCAATACCTTTGCATGAAGTTTCTAAAAGTCGTCAGGACATAATGTGTATATTTATGCTAACTTGTTCACTCTGTCAGTAACTATCATGCTTGGCTATGATTGAGTGCCTATAATAAATAACCAGCTGCCTTCAGTTCTGACAATATTGCAAAATGGCATATATCTTCATTTAAAAAAAATTCTATATTTTTAAATTCACTGCTGTAACATTAGCCCTGGGAACAGAATCTGGAATGCATGTTACACCTTAAACAAATATTAGTTGAATTAATTATTCAATTTAACAGATAAGAAAACCAAAGTTTACTCTCTCATTGCTAATCTCATTTCCATCAGGAATGCTGCAGCTTGTTCACCAGATCTCAACAGCTGCCAATACACACATGCAAACAAGCAAGCACATACATGCATATATGATCATATTACAATCTGATCAGCAAAAAGAATCAGATTTGTGTTCCCAAAACTTGCTCTAAAATCAAAATTCTTCATCCTCTATTTTTTTTTAATTTTGTGAAATTTAAAAGCTACAGACAAGCACCTAGTAAAACACCCTTTATGTCTCACTCTCACAAAATGTGGGCAACACACTCTCTGTTTTATACAATTAATTTTTCTGAACTAAAATGCACACATTTATGTTGATCCTTGATGAATTTCAAGTGTTTACTTGTTCCCATATTTCTAGCCTGGCATGATATTTTGAATATTCCATCCAAAAGATAAACCATTTATCTGCCTCTGTAATACAGGTGAATTTAATCAGCATGCATGAATTGCCTTCACTCCAGTTGTGTTTTAGATTATAGAACAACACAGAGCCCTGCGGCATACCACCAGATCACTCTTTCCCATTAGAAAGTAAAATCCTCCTTGGGTGTAGCTGGTTTAATATCTAACTCCATGCCTTTGCATTATCAACCAGCCAGTGTTTCTCCATTATGTCCCCAAGAATATTTAGACTTATCATTGGAAAACTGGGACAATTGTTAAACTTTAAGCAGAATTTTGTGCAACACCTTCTTATATATTCCTTCATTTTCATGCTCCCCCTCACCAAATTATAGGCCTGGGTTGGTGTTATGTATTCTGTGTACAGAAGCAGTGTGTCTTCAGAAAATTTTCTTTATATCTGGACAAGCCTCAGTTTCATCATCCGTTAAAGGAGTGTAGTGATACTTGTCAATATAAAGAAAAATCACCGGTGTTAAGAGCCTAGAAAAGAGCCCAGATCACGTTAGCACTCAATCCATATCAATCTCATTTTCTCGCCCTTTCCTTTGCTCCCATCACTCCGTGTTTCTATAAACTGTAAATACATACCACTTTTGTTGGCAGGACCATCTGTTGATCCAGTCATCGTAATGATAAGTATTCAGAGTTAAACCAAACTAAAAGAGACATTGCTTTTGCCAAACCAACTCATTCTATGTTTCCTAATTGTTTTGTTTTATAAATTTACATAGAATAAAATTAACTCTTCATGGTAGACAGCTCTATAGGTTTTTTTTTTTTGCGGTACGCTGGCCTCTCACTGTTGTGGCCTCTCCCACTGCGGAGCACAGGCTCCGGACGCACAGGCTCAGCAGCCATGGCTCATGGGTCCAGCTGCTCCGCTGCATGTGGGATCTTCCCAGACCAGGGCACGAACCCGTGTCCCCTGCATCAGCAGGCGGACTCTCAACAACCATGCCACCAGGGAAGCCCTATAGGTTTTTTAAATTATAAATTTATTTATTTTATTTTATTATTTATTTTTGCTGCGTTGGGTCTTCCTTGCTTCCTGCAGGCTTTCTCTAGTTGCTGTGAGCGGGGGCTACTGTTAGTTGTGGTGCGCGGGCTTCTCATTGTGGTGGCTTCTCTTGTTGCAGAGCACAGGCTCTAGGAGTGCGGGCTTCAGTAGTTGTGGCACATAGGCTCAGTAGTTGTGGCTTGGGGGCTTTAGAGCGCAGGCTCAGTAGTTGTGGCACAAAGGGCTTAGTTGCTCCGTGGCATGTGAGATCTTCCCGGACCAGGGCTGGAACCCATGTCCCCTGCATTGGCAGGCGGATTCTTAACCACTGTGCTACCAGGGAAGCCTCAGCTCTACAGGTTTTGATAAATGCATAGAATCACTTATCCACCACCCCATGCAAGATACAGATGTGTTCCTCACCCCAAATACTTTCCTCATGCTGCCCCTTTGGTCAGATGCTCTCCAGCCTTAAATTCTGACAACCACTGGTCTATCTTCTGTTGCCATAATTTCATCTTTTCCAGAATGTCATATAAAAGTTGTATGGATATCAGTTTTCATTTATCTTTGGTAAATAGTTAGATGGGGGTTGCTGGGTCTTATGGTCACTGTATGTTTGACTTTACACAAAACCACCAAATTGTTTACCAAAATGGTGCCCTCGTTTTGCAGTCTCCCCAGCAATGTAGGAGGACCCCAGTTGCCCTTCATCCTCATCAACACTGTGTAATATCAGGTCGATGTTATGTGTGTTAAGTGTAAAGTCTAGTGCAATCTCATTGTGGTTTTAATTTGCATTTGATGAATAACGTTGAACATCTTTTCATGTGTTCATCAGGCATATATATTCTTTGGCAGAGTGTCTATTGAAATTTTTGCCTGTTTTCTAATTGAATTTGTTTCTATTGCTGAGTTTTTAGAAGTTCTTTATATATTCTGCATATAAGTGCATTGTCAATTACGATTTGCAAATATTTTTTCCAGTCTGTAGCTTGTCTTTTTTATTCTCTGAATACAATTGTTTAGATAGCAAAAGATTTAAAATTTGGAAATGTCCTATTTATTATTTTTAAAAGTTCGATGGATCATCCTTCAGAGTTTTATAGAGGAATTCCCTGCTTATTCCAAATCACAGATATTTTATCATTTCTTTTTCCAGAAGTTTCATAGTTTAACAGTTTATCTGTATATGCATGATCCATTTTGAATTATTTTATATAAGACATGAGGAATAGGCTGAAGTTCTTTTTTTCCCAAATAGATGTCTAATTTCTCCACTACTATTGTTGAAAATACTCTTCTTTTTTCTTTGAATTGTTTGTGCACCTTTGCCAAAAATATAGACTATATTAATGTGGACATATATTTCTGAACTCTATTCTGTTCCATTGATCTTTGTGTCCATTCTTTCACTAATTCCATGCCATCTTGATTATTACATCCTTATAATAAGATTTTAAACAAGGTAGTATGAGTCCTGCAACTTTGTAACTTTTCAATGTAAATTGTACCTTGCCACATAATTTTTAAAATCAGATTTTTTATAGCTACAAAAAAGCCTGACAGGATTTTGATTAAAATTGCATTAAATCTACAGATTTCCCCAGCTATACTGACCCATGACATTTTTTATGGAGCTGTACCATCCCTGATCCTGGTCATTCATGCATGATCAAATCCCTCTTTTCTGTTTCCACAGCCACCAGCAATAAGACCCCTCCCTCCACTCCTTCCCCTCCCCGTCTTCCATTTGCATTTTCCAGTATTAGTTATAATCAGAATAGAGTGAGCAAAGGATTCACCTGTCTCCATACATAGCTCAGGACAGAAAGACCATAAAGAACACAAAAGTAAAATGACATGAAACTTAGTAACCTCTATGGCTAGCTCATTACTGATCCAGGAGAAATACTCCCTAATATGGCAGTTTAAGTCTACATAAAACCTAAATGACCCAAGCACATGTTCAATAGTGATTTCCTCAAGTTACAAAATCCAGCAAGTAGCCCGGTTTAAGACTCAGCTTAATGCATTCAGAGATGGATGCTGCTGTCTGAGGTATCAGACCACCACTCCCGACAGCTGTAGCTTTGACAGGTAGATTTGCCAGTGCTTGGAAGTAGCCCTAGCTCTTTTCTGTGGGGCCACAGTTACTTGATGACCATCTATGATGAGATAAAACATATAAATGCAGTAGGAATATGTCCTGGCCCAGCATTAAAGTGGAACAAACCCTTTAGAGGGGAACGATGCAAAAGACTACCTCAAATATGATAAATCATAAGATGCAAACCAAGACAATTATAACAGAAGAAGAATGTCTGTTATTTTAACCCAGGCCCCTTAGGTCCCTTTGGTAACAGAGCCCTGGTGAAGTGCACAGAGGTCTGTTTTCTTCTCACTGCTCCTTACTCACCCTAGAAAGAAGCCTCTTCACACTTTTTTTAACTTTTTATACTTACTTTTATACTTCAATAAGTATAGTTGATTAAAGATGTTGTGTTAGTTTCAGCAAAGTGATTCAGATCTACATATACATGTATCTATTCTTTTTCAAATTCTTTTTGCGTTTAGGTTGCTACATAATACCAAGCAGAATTCCCTGTGCTGTACAGGAGGTCCCTGTAGCAGTGATTGTCTTTAATGTTGCACGAAACAAGGAAGAGATGATGGAAAAATGGAGGGATTTACCCCGGAGAGCTGCAGCATGAGCTGTGAGGTGGAGGGAGGCAAAGGGGAAGGCTAGGCCGGCACATGAGGTTGCCAAGAGACCTCAGTGAACCGAATAACCAGGTGACTTTCCAACATCTGTCCTGTGTCTTCAAATCAAACTTGCAGATCCAGAATTAAACACAGAAAAAAACAAAACAAAACATAGATTTTATGAGTAGACCCAGATAAATGAAACTGTTTCTAATAGACTACACATGTTCTATTTATAATGGTGGAGAAGTTGCTTTTCCAACCAAGATATTTTGTGTGTATGCCCTTTCTGCAGGGCATTCTCTTTCTGTAGCAATTTTCTCATCATCATTTTAGTCATGAGACATTTGCTCGTTGTGCCTGAAATCTAAGCAGAAAAAAGTAGTCTTGAAAGATATGTGAACAAGGTTGTGATTTTTTTAATAGATCTTTATTGGAGTATAATTGCTTCCCAATACCGTGTTAGTTTCTGTCACACAACAAAGCGAATTAACCATATGCATACACATGTCCCCATATCCCCCCTCTCTTGAGCCTCCCTCCCATCCTCCCTGTCCCACCCCTCTAGGTCATCGCAGAGCACCAAGCTGATCTCCCTGTGATATGCTGTTGCTTCCCACCAGTCAACTATCATCCTGATACCAAAACCAGAAAAAGATATCACCAAAAAAGAAAATTATAGACCAATAACACTGATGAAAATAGATGCAAAAATCCTGAACAAAATACTAGCAAACAGAATCCAACAGCACATTAAAAGGATCATACACCATGATCAAATGGGGTTTATCTCAGGGATCCAAGGATTCTTCAATATATGCAAATTAATCAATGTGATACACCACATTAACAAATTAAGGAATAAAGACCATACAATCATCTCAATAGATTCAGAAAAAGGCTGTGATTATTGACTTAGTAAATCATCTTGTTTTCATTGTTTCTCTATCCTGTCTGGTGCTGGACACTTATGATCAAAGATTGCTTATTAAATTTCTTTATTACATTTACATTACATTTTTATTTTTTATTGAAGTACAGTTGATTTACAATGTTGTGTTAATTTCTGCTGATAGCACAGTGATTCAGCTGTATATATATATATTATTTTTCATATTCTTTTCCATGATGGTTTATCACAGAAAATTGAATAAAGTTCCCTGTGCTCTACAGTAGGACCTTGACGTTTATCCATTCTCTATATAATAGTTTGCATCTGCTAATCCCAAACTCCTGATCCATCCCTCCTCCACCACCCCTCCCCACTGGCAACCACATGTCCGTTCTCTATACATTTACATTTTATTGATAACCCTTCCTCTTTCTGGTGACTTATATTTGCCTTTAGATTACATTAAAAACATAGGATTATCTAACTTTCAGGCACTTCCTTATAGGCCTTAGGCAGTAGCATCTCCTGGCTATACTGCCCAGAGTTACCAGCCTTATGATTATTTCCCAAATAATCATTCATTTGTGGCTCCTGGATATCTTGGTTGCCCAAGAGAATCCAACCTAATACTTCAGGCAATGGTCGAGAACATGCACATTATGATATATTAAGTCATTTGTTTATTCATTTAATCTATATTTAATGAGTATTACGTATCAGAAACTGGGTGATGCAAGAATGAATAAATAATGGGCCTAACTTAAAGATGATCGCCTATCAGCTCTCAAATCTCAAGGATCTGAATTCCTCTTGGCTATAGCTTCCTCTAAATATGACCAGCTTAATCACTGTTCTTGTATTCATTCACAGCAGGAGTTTAGAAGCTAAGTTCCTAACATCATCTTTGGTACAATTTCCTTCAACTCTTAACATATTCATCATAGATAGGAATCACATTTCTTTTCTGAGGATTTGGTCTTTAGATTTTAGGCGTTCTCTTTGAGGATAGATTACACTTTTTCTATTTATTTCTTCTGTATAGGTCACCTTGTAGCTAATCATGCAACCTCAAATGGTATTCTGTAGCTAGGAAGTCTACTAAACTACTTTGGAGAAATATCTTGCCAAGGGAGAGTATTTGGAAACAAGGCTAAAAGGATAAGCTGGGGCCTGGCCTTGGAGAAGACTCACTGACAAGCTATTGACCCCAAATTTATTTAATAGACAATACGGAGCTAATCAAAGTTTTTTTTTTTTTTTTTTTTTTAGAAAACTGATAATCAAAATGAAGTGTATAGCAAGATTAATCTGATGAAAGTATGTAGTTTTGATTTTTGTATAGGAGAGACTATAATTCAGGGAAATTGAAAGTTAAAAGACTATTCCAAAAATAAAGGGATGGTAATTATATTAGGATAATCTCCATCATCATGGAAATAAAAAAAAAATGTAAAAATATCAAGACAAAAAGTATTTCCTGACTTAACAAATGATCAGTTAATTCAGTCAATGCGTTAACCATCTCTCCTTCATTTCACTTCCTGAAGGTGTTAAAGTTCACTCTTTGTGGAGGTCTAAGAACCTAGGAGTTCAGGCTGATTCTCTTTTTTTTTAATTTATTTTAATTTTTTTATTGAAGTATAATTGATTTGTAATGCTGTGTTAGTTTCAGGTACACAGCAAAGTGATTCAGTTATACATGTACATGTATTCATTCTTTTTCAGATTCTTTTCCCTTATGGTTTGTTACAGAATATTGAATATAGTTCCCTGTGCTCTACAGTAGGTCCTTGTTGGTTACCTATTTTATATATAGTAGTGTGTATATCTGATCCTCAATAGTGAGTGACTGAGACAATGAGATCTCAGTGGATGTGATTTTCTCCTCTTTGCCCTCACTAGCAAAATGATGATACTGAGGCACAGGAAACAAATGAGTAATCTTCTGTATATGATGGCACTACAGAACTCAGATAATTAAACTTGAAATGCAAAGTTTATTTCTACCTCAGCTGGCTGCCAGGACAAATATACAAGAACCAAAGAGAGTGAAGGAAATAATCTTTTAGATATTTTTTCACAAATAGACACACTCTAGATTTTTGATTGTGAGAAGAATAAAGGTGAAAATTAAGAATACAGTGCAAAATGTAAATGATTAAAACAGTTAACATCCAGCTCTGGAATTAGCCCATTCTGACTAATCATATAAAGTCCATTTGCAATGAAGTCTAGGTAATGCCTAACTTCTCACACCATAGTTAATGTGAGTGTTTGAAATCGCAATTAACTGACTAATTTAATTTCTAACACTGCTATTACATTTTCTTTTTGCGTGGCCTGAGTTTAAATTATTAATACACTTGCAATTTGTTTCTTACACTTTTCTTTTTATGAACAAATGTGCTCTGGTTTTGGCAAGGGCTAATGAACTTAGTGCATTAGATGTTTTATGAGTTTATTTCATAATATTTGGAACTCTTGATAGCCCATGTCCCATTTTGCTAGGCACATGTTATCTTTCTCTTTAGATTTACAAGGACAATCAAAGTACATAGTGAATCTTAATCGCCAATGTATAAAGGATCATTGGTTGTCCAGGAAGCCTTTTATTTCTTTTCTATCCTTGAAATTACTTTTTCTCCCCAAATACTATTTTCTAAAATGCTAATGTAGCCATGTGTGACATGATGGGATCTTAACACCTCAAGAACAATGACTCAGCTCACTTTTCAGGGGCTCAGGAAAAGCATAGAAGACAGTGTTTGGTGCCTTTTCAGAGGAGAGTGAGAGGAAGTTTGTAAGGCTGAAGCTCGGAGGAGAAGGAATTAACAGGCCAGGGGCCAGGATCTATTTGCTCCCCAGTGAGAAATGAAAAGAAAATAGACCAAACTAAAACCAGAACCCAGAAGAACCTCTCCCATTTGATGTCAGAATTTAGTGCAGAAAAGAAAGCCCTACACCTAGAGTCCAGCTGAAAATTCTTTAACATTGACAGAAGCTCTCTCCACCTGGCACTACACATCTATTTAAAAATTAAAGCAGTCCTTAAAATTGATAGTTCCAAATAACTTTAGAGTTAGCAAAATGCAGACAAAATTGTTTGTTTTCTATTTTTTCTCAGTTTTGTTAAGACACAGACACACAAGCACACACACAGCTTTTTGTGTTCTGTATTTTTCTAACTTTTCAATTCCCATAACTGAACACTTCTGTGCTCAATATACCAATCACACATGTTGAAAACTAAATACTTGAAGTATTTAACTAGACATATATGCAAGCACACACACACATGTATAGACACACACACACAGATGCTAAGAAAGAAGTGGTTCTTTTGCTTGATTTTTAGGAATTGTCAAAAAGATCCCTTTCTAGATGGTAATGAAGATTGAAATAGAAGCAGAAGTGGTTTATTTCAACTAATCTGTGAAACGTAAATTTTAAACTCCTAATAAGTTGTCAATGGGAATTATAAAAAAAAGTGACCTGTAGCAATCAAAATTATGAGGCAGCCTCTAATCCACCCCTCAGAAACCTTGTAAGTAAATGTCATGTTTGACAAAGTAGTTCATGTTGAGAAACACCATCTGTGAGGACTATCAGAGACTAGGAGGACATGTCATGCTTGATAAAGCTGGTAATGCTGATGCCCATCAGAAGAGCAAGCTAATACTTCAAAAGCTCAGGGAAAAGAGAGTCGAGAAAAAAAATGAGTTTAAAGAAAACACCTGAGACCATTGCTAATGAAAACAGGCACATGAGAACCATAGGAGACCAAGCATAGTATAAAAATATTTCCTATCCAAGTAAGCTATTTGTATCTCTGTTATGAGACCATACCTCCTAATATTTCCTCTCTGCTTCCAGCTAACATCTTGATTTGCCCTTTGACACTCATTAAATATCGTTTCCATTGACATACTAATATACAACAGCTTTGGAGATTAGAAAAATAGGAAGCTAACAAGCTTCATTCCTCTGTTCTGGTCACACTGTTACCATTCAGTTCAATACATAGGTTTTGAGGGTGTTTTCTGTTTTCTTTGGCAGGCTGTGTCCTGGACAACTCAGACACTGCCTGTCCTTAGAGAGCTTGCAATCTAACAGAGTTACACATGGAAAATGATCTCTCATGACAACCCAGTGCTGTCAATTCACACAATAAGCATATGGAATCAGCAGTGTCTGTGCAGGAGAGCATGGAGGTTGGAATGCTACCAAGACTTCATGAAAGCTGTATTGTGAGGGATGAATGGTAGTTCATCAGGTAACAAGAACCTAGACAGGGCTACGAAACATTCATCAACTTCCATAAAGGTACTTTCATTTCTACATTTCCCTGAAACCCCAGACAAGTTCCACTAACAACCTTCGTCAATGCATTGTGCCCTTGTAGTCATTTGCAAAGCAAACATGTTAATATTCAGCTGTCTGCACTTAACTACAAATTCCATGTTGGTGGTGGCAACTGTCTTATTCACCATTTTATTTACAGTAATTATGACAAATTCACTTAGTTCAAAATTGGTTCACTGACAAACTGTTCTAGAAGACCCTTGGTTATTTCACCCTGTACAGGTCTCCTGATACTGATTCTATAATCAATGTTCTTTTCTTTACTCAAAAAAAAAAAAAAAAAAGGTGAAAAAGACAAACTATGTTTATTAAGAAAGTGGTACTCAGACGTATCGTTCCACTCTTTGGAAAATGAATTTCTTCATGAATCTTTATGAAATCCTTCAATACATGAAACATGCAATGCTTGCAGAGTTCCTGCAAAAAGGAAAACATAAACTTGCCTCAATATGCATTTGCTCAGTATTTCCTGAAGCTACAAGGGTGAACAGGAACCCCGCCTCTCAATGTATCAATACCACAAATGATTTATTGTAGTTTTGAGTAGAATTTAACAAAGCCAACTATTTCTGCCCAAAGATAGGTTATAAAATGGGTTGAGCTAACCTCTTCCCTTTGAAGCATTTTCTCCAGTTTGAAAGAAAAATCTTCTGCCTTGTTTCTCTCCACAACTGGGAGTTGAGAACTGCTCAGACTTTTGGGAAACACAGCAAAAGCCCTCACAAAGCAAAAGGCTAGAACATATCAGAAGAAGGCTGAATTTAGTGTAAGTATTTTTTGATTGCTCTTGAATATAATTTAGTAAAGGTCAAAGGGCAATAGCTATGCACCTAACCTCCTGCTGAAATCCCTCTGTCATAAAATTGCATTTCATTTCTTATTTTAAAAGAATCCAAATGAAATTTGGCCAGGATTTTGGCCAAAACTTAAAACTTTGAGTAAGTACATAAGGATTGGTAAATAAAGAAAGCATAATTAAAGTAATCAATACTATTTTCTGGATGCTTTCTATGTCCCAGACAATATGCTGGCCTTGAAAGGACAGCATTTATCTTCACCAAGCTCCATTCAGCAATATGAGAAAGTGTAAGTACCATAGTGGGTTGAGAAGAGTGTGCTGTGTCAAAAAATGGGTAGAGTGTTGATAAGCTCTACAAAATGTACTGAAATACATGACAAATACAATTGTAAAAACCCAGCATTGGCAGATATAGCTGTTTGAAAATAGTTTTCTGGAATTAGGAAGAAAGAAATCAAATCACAACCTCCCTATGGTGTGATCACGGATGACTTAAATACAACTAAAAGGTGAGCATCTACTGTAGTACAACATAAGACCAATTTTACCTTTTCGAAGGCAAACATGCCAACACCAATGTTAGGCTTCATCTTTTAATAAGTTGTTATTTCTAAGTATCTTGCTGATGTATCTGTGTCTATTAGAAATAGGATGAAATTCACAATCGACTGGCCTCCATGAGATAGGATTCTCATGCCCTTGTCTTCATTTTTTATTATGACTCCTCCTTTTTACTGCCTTGCTTTCTTCACTGCTTCTTTCCCACTTCTGAAGGAAGGCAGAGAGTGGTTAGATGGTTTTGATCTTAACCACTAGGGCAGTGTTTGATGTTTGACTCAGGAAGTAACCAGAAGTGGGGCGATCTATTTTTGGTTCAGCATGGAATACACAAGGGACTTGTCCAGCTAAAGGGGTTTAAAGTGCCTCCTGCTCATCACATCTCACAGGGTTTATCCACCCACTGAAAGCCCAGTTCACAAAGAGAGCAAAGACATAGGCAGGTGATGGAGGAGAGAAGGAGGCAGAGAGTTGGTACCGTTGACCAAAGAAGAGGAAGTTGGCTTCACACAGAGCACACGTGAGAAAAACAAGGACGTCACACAAAATGAGTTAAGGCTCATGTTCAGGCACTACACATGAGGAAAACTAAAACCTTTTACTTATAAATAGTAAAGGCTAAGAACAAAGAGATGGACATATAAAATGGCCAGAACATGTAAGCAATGCATATTTAAAAGGTATGTTAATCTGTATTTATTCAATATGGGATTGTTGCACATTAAATATTTTCTCCGGATCCAGTCTGGTGCTTCAGATACTTCTCTCCCTTCTAGTCATCAATGCCTTAATTTAAGCAGTGTCTGTTCTGCGGCTTATTTTTTCAGAAACCTATTAGATTTTAGGGATTATCTTATTTCTTTTTCTTCCTTACTCCTGAGATTTATACCAGGTTCCTGATCTCCAGTTTTCCTCTCCAGAGCACTGTGAGACTGCCAAAAGCCCCAATAATCTCCTCAGTCACTTTAGTCTTTGCTTCCTCCATAGGTTCTCTGTCTCTTGCCTTGGGCTGCTTCTGAAACAGTTTAAAAGATTGTGCTCATTTCAGTATAGAAATATCTTCTGTTCCATATAAAGATAAAAGCTTGACTCCTCAAGTTCTGGCTCACATGATAGTTCCTCTATGCCTTCAAATAGATTTTTTTGGGTATTTCATCCCGATTTCATAATTTTTTTCAGCAAGTAATTGTTATTCCACAAGTTAACTTGTCTTAGCCAGAACCTCTAGTCTGCATGTGTATTTTTATACCTAGCTGTACACTAATTTTACAAAAATAATTCACTGGAAATCATTTTTTGTTTTTGTTTCTAATTTTTCAATTGCCCACATTCCTACACTTGTTTCTAATAGTATCTTAGAGAGATTTGGAGGTTCAGTTTGTAGATAGATGTGGGTGGTATCAATGTAGGGCTGTTTCTTTACGTGTTGCTTTCACAGGAAACAAAATGTTCATTCAAAAGATGGTATCGTTTTGGATATCTTAATTCAGAGTCTAAAATGTTCTAAATTTGCCAGTTTTACCCCTGCTTAATATTTCAGCATATATGCTTGCATATCTATATTTGTTACTTTTAGAATCACTTCTCCTATGATTGGCATCTCAGTATTTAAAGATGACACTTTTGATTTTAGATTTTTTGTTTTATGGAGGTGGAAAGGTGGAAGGATCCAAAGATTTAGAATACCATACTATTGTAGAAAAGTCTGAGATGTGCAGAGATGCCTGAATCTCAAGCTAATTCTCCAAGGTCCCCCAAACCCTGGAATACCAAAATGAGAGTTAAACACCAGAATTCCCACATACCTCCTTCCTATCTTTTACTTCGTCTTTATGACAGTGAAGGAAGTAGAAACAAGTACAGGTTTTGCATAAGTCTGAAATGGGATGGATAGAACATGTTTCAAATTCCTGCCACATGGTTTACTTCAATTGGTTAATGGCTTGAGAATATTGCCATGTCAAAACCTGGGTCTTGCTTTTACCAGAGGCCATTAGAAGAGGTGGAATCTGGAAAGATCTGGACAAAAAGACACTGGCCACCCCCCAAGACATAAATGATGATGAGTCTACATCTTGGGGTGGGAATTCCCAGGTCTTAGTAAAGGGGCCTACTGATCAGAACATCCACAGCGAGGTGGTGTTTTCACTAAGCTAGAAAGTTTTTCTTCACCTTTCTTGCATGAGACCCTTTGTTTGACCACAGATTTCTTCAAAATAAATTGAAGAATCAGATGTAAAATAAGTTTCCCATATGGATTGTGTTTTAAATGAACTCTCTCCCACTCCAAACACTAGCACAATAAATATACCAAACAAAAATAAAACTAGTTTTCTTAGTCTTTTCTTACTATCCCTTAACTGCAGCTTCCAGAATAATACTAAGTAATATTGGAATAATCACACTTCTTGACAGATTCCTAAATGTGATGGGAACTCCTTTGCTTTTATGCCTTCAATTATGAGATGAACTGTTGGTTCAAGACAGACATTCCTTATTATGTGAAGAGCATATTCTTATGACACCTGTTTTCAGCTTTTACCAGAAATAGTTGTTGAACTTTTTTAAGGGCCTGATTATTCTCTAAATTATGACATACATTTTTTTTCCTTCTACTTAATGAACTAATTATAGAAACAGATTTCCTAATATGAAGTTAACCTGAAACTCTGTTTTGGCAAAGTAAATTAAAAGTTTAACATACTATTGGATTATATGTATGACAATTTATGTAAGATTATTACATCTATACATATGTGTGCTTATTTTGTGGTTTTTCTCTTTTGGAAAAATAATTAATATTGCAAAATTAAATAACTTTCCAAAATATTCTCTTTTCTAGAAACACGTTTGTAGCACTAGAATGTGTCAACACTAAAAATCTGAAAGAATTCACCATAGGATAATCAAGAATGGATTTTTTATTTTAACTTTTTAACATTTTAAAAACTTATAGTACATGCATCTTTATGTATTTACGTTTTCTACTTCTTATGATAATTTTCTTTATTTATTTTGTAACCCAAATATATCTTAGATCCTGGTCTATGTAATAAAGTCTATGTAAGTCTCTGTAAGTTCAAATTCTATTTCTATCATACATTTAGTTTTGGCATCTGATGTATTAATTAACCCCTTTAAGCCTCAGTTCCTTTATCTTTAAAATGAACAGATATAACACAGTTATATCATATGGATGTTTGGGGATTAAATAATATAAGGAATGTAAAGCATTAAGCAATACCTGGTATCTGGTAAGCATTGACGAGCTATTACCAAATTATTGTTACATAAATAGTTTATCTTGACCATCTTGATCAATAGCACCACTTCTCAAATAGGTAGGTAACCCTCAAACAAATCATCTATATCAACATCTGTTTCTCTGCCTTTGACATTCATTAAAAAAATATTTACTGAGGGCAGACTATCCACAAGGTACTGCTCTAGGAACTGTGGATATGGAAGTGACAAAATAAACCAAAAAGAACAAAAAACAAAACATACACACATCCATTTTCATGGAGCTTTCATTCTATTAACCATTGCCCTGTTCCACCTACTTTCCTTTTGTCCATTTTCAGCTGTTGCCACACTTCTTTCTAATACATGCATCCTGTACTTTTAAAAATAAGGATTCTATTAATTTTCAGAAGCAAATCACATTTGCCACTGGTTTTTAAGTGCATTCCCTGCTCCCCACCTTGAATGCCAGGCCAAGCTTGTATTCCTGAAAGTTTGAAGAAAAGACTTGAGGGACTTGATTTGAGATGTGATATGACTAAAGCTGTGGTTTAGGATTTTCTATTTGACAGCAGTGAACATACAGAATGGGGCAGTTAAGGGAAATAAAGGCAGCCTGAGTCATGTATCAACATGATGGTATAAAAATGCAGGTGAGGAAAGAGAAAGGGAAGACTTGTACATGCAGGCCAAGCAAGTATTGACAGAATATTTATGTCATGATGGGGGAAAGGAAAAGGTAGAAGGAGAATTCATGGCTCCATGAATGTTGATCTAAATAATTGAAAATACTAGAAGGGTTATTAATAGGAATCAGAGATATAAGAGAAATGACTATTTTCGGATGGTGATATTATTTTTTATATATGACTTTTAAGTGTTAAAATATCTTCCACAGAAAAGAATGAACTGTCAATTTGTTGCTTGTAGTTATATCGTCAATGCCTAAAATATGGTATGTGTGAACTGACTGAAAGAAAGTTTTGAAATAACTTAAGAAAGCAAGTATAAATTGAAATGCTGTTTGCCTGCCAAAATTTATGTAATTATCATCAAAGAAACTTGACAAACAAAATCTAAATTCAGTTAATAAGTTAATATTCCAAATATTTGTGATTTGATTTTGATTGTGAGTGATTTGAATATGTGAAAATAGGACACTCTATCAGAAAAGAAAATATTGACAAAGTATTTAAAAGAAAGGCTAGGGGGCTTCCCTGGTGGTGCAGTGGTTGAGAGTCCACCTGCCGATGCAGGGGACACGGGTTCGTGCTCCAGTCCAGGAAGATCCCACATGCCGCGGAGCGGCTGGACCCGTGAGCCATGGCTGCTGAGCCTGAGCGTCCGGAGCCTGTGCTCCACAACAGGAGAGGCCACAACAGCGAGAGGCCCATGTACCAGAAAAAAAAAAAAAAAAAGAAAGGCTAGGAAAACATTCAATATTTAAATCAAAATTAATATCGGTAATACATGAATGCTTCTATGAGTCACAAATTTAAATATAAAATAGTACAGTAGGAAAAGAGCAAAATAATTTAATACACAATTCATGGAAGAAGAAACACAAATAACCAGTAAGTATATTAAAAAGATGATCAACATTACTAGTGATGCCATTTTTGTTTAATATAATAGAACAAGTAATATATTTATAATAGTGTTAGGGGAAATAGGAATTGTCAAAAATATTATTAGTGGTATTTATAGAATGTTACAATAAATTTTAGGAAAGCAATTTCTCATTATCTGTGTAATTTAAAGTGGCTAAACCATTAAATTCCAAAATTCCACTTCTAAAAATCTGTCCTTTGAAATTTTGCAAGATAAGCGTACAAGACTATTGATTACAATGTTACTGTTCATAATAGGAAATAAATCAGAAGAAACTTAAAATCCATCAATATATAAATAGTTAAAAATTGTAGTACTACAACCATATGATATAATGCAATGAAAATAATAAATAAAAAATAGGTGGCTCTTGACACATTGATATAAATCATCTCTAAGATCCATTACATCAATAATGCAAGTTGCTAAGTGCTATGGGTAATATGATCTCATTTATGTCAACATATAAATGTGTACATTCATGTGTGTCTCGTCTGAATGTGTGTCTGTGCAGGTGTGTCAAAGCATTTGTGTGTGTACACCTGCAGAAAAATATTCAAGAACTGGAAACAGTGGCTACTTCAAGAAAAAAAGGAGCAAAAGCTTAGAAAGAGGGGGAAAAATACCCACTTTATGCTTATATTTCTGTATTTAAATACTCTTTGTAAAGACTATATATTACTGTTGGGGAAAAATGAGAGCCTTAAAAGAAAACAAATGAAATAGGTAGTCATTTGAAAAGAGATGACTGCAAAACATCTGAGAGCAGGAAGCATTGTTTAGTAGAGAGGTAAGATTTTTGTTTCTGCTATTACCCTTACTGGTAAATACATCATAGCCTGTTACAATGAATGTATTTATACACACTAATGAACAGAATTTCATGTTCCAACAATCTCTGAATAATTTCTTATAATATATAATTCATCAAAATTATGGGAACTTTAGTTATCTCTTTTCTATCTTGTTGGGAATAATTGTGGCTTCTTTAGGTATTTGGTTGTTGCTCTTAGAGGCCTCAGTGAATTAAAAGTGAGAGTTAGATGGGCAGGCTAATCAAAACTAAAAATTAGAAGAAAAGTTTAGGCTTAGCCACTAACTTATGTGGAGTGTAGCTTGCTTTACCTATACATTGTGAAGGGAAGACATAATATTGCATCCATTTTTTTAGAATTGCAGATTTAAAGAGTTTTAAAATCTCATCCAATTATAACCTTCTGGAATTTTGTATCTTTAAGTGCAATAGTTCCCTCAAAATGCAAGCCCAAACGTAGTTTCTCCAGACTCAACCGATCATTGTCTTAGCGTGAGTTCCTCCAGAAACAGACTCTGAAAAGGGATTTTAATTGTAGTAGTTTATTTGGGAAATAATCTCAGGAAATTCCAGTAAAGAAGTGGAGCTTGAGACACAGAATAGAAGCAAGCCAAGAAGAGTCTGGTGTGTGATCAAGTCAGTCACTACTGTGGGCATTGGACCTGAGTCCACTGGGGGTGACTTGAGGAAGCTCTGGTGGTTATACATCAACACCCTTCTCCTCATTGGTCCAGGCCTGTGACTGTCATAATTAATGCTTTGGTACACCTGTCCTGTGCAAAGACCAAGCATGCCCCCACAGCCAGAGAAAATGCCCCAAGGAGCAGACTTGACAGCCTTCAGCATGTAGAGATGCTGTGCTCAGGGAAAACGAGCAATGCACTGAAGCATCACCTATTTTTAACCACTTGCAAGTCCATCCTGTCAGGTCACTTATTTTTGAATGGTAGTCAGTCACAAGTACTTAACAAAAAATGTTCTATGACAGGAGTTTCTGTGGGACCAGCTATAGTTCCCGATTGTGCATTTGCTTTCAAAGCTATACAGATCCCCTTGGCATCCACAGAGCATTGATTCCAGAACTCTCTGTGGATACCAAAATCCACGGATGCTCAAGTCCTTTACAGCTAACCCTCCAAATCTGCGGGTTCTGCATCCGTGAATTCCACCAATCACTGGTTCAACCAACAGTTGATTGAACCAGGGAATACTGAGGCTGGGCTGTAAATGATTTTCAACCTGTCCACCCTCTGTCACTCATTCTATATTCCTATCACCTTGGACTACGGTTTCTGCTGGCAAGGTTGCGGGTGCAGTGGAGTGACTCAGAGTTTTTTTCCTGAATGCTTGATCCAAACTCTGTCTCTATCAAACTCTCTCTCTTCATGGTAAAAAGGGTCACTGCTGTTCCAGCATAATAACTCTTTCCTTTGCCCACTGGTCCCACAGCATGAAGAGCCCAAGTTGACCAGGTAACAGTCAGAGCATTAGGTATTCGAAGGAGAAGGATGTAACTCATTTAGCACCACCAAAGAGCTTGCTGGTCTTTTGAAGAGTTAGAAGCATCCTGAAGGCTCAGCATCCCTCTCTGCTGCTAATAGGTAGCACTGGACCCATTCATTCTCTCTATTACAACCAACACAGCTTTCTTCCTAGTCCGTGATGAATCACTTTTCTTGCTTCTGTCCTCAGGGTGAGCAAAGACAGACGATGATTCACGGGCACTGTCCAAGATATCTTATTCACCTTGTTGTTTTGTGACTTCTCTAGAATGATGATCTTTGGTGGGCATTGATATGCTTCAAAAATCCACACACTTTATGCCCATAGGCTCAAAGAACTTTATACCTCTGTCTGGAATTCCAGTCTTGCTGCTTCCATGCTCCTCTCCACAAGCGAAAACATTTGCCATTGTCCTAGAATCTGTGTATATTCTTATCTAAGGCCAATTTTCTCTCCATACCAAGTTGATGACTTAGTGCTAGTGTCAGCAGACTATGGCCAATGGTCTAACCACTTATTTCTGTAAATGAAATTTCACTGGAAGACAGTTGAACCCATTTGTTTACATCTTGTCTGTAGCCGCTTCCATATTACAAGGCTACAGCTGAGTAGTTATGGAAGAGGGCAAATGGCCCACAGACCAAAATATTTTTTATCCATCTCTTTAAGAAAACGTTTGCTGACCTTGGACCTAGTATATTGCTAAGATCTCTTTATGTGGAGAGAACATTCATGCCCTCACTACCATCTCTCAGGGCCAACCCTGATTGGAACAGTAATCTTCAGCAGTGTTTTTTTGGCTGAAGTCATATATGTAGCCAATTCATCCATGAATCAGGCATATAAGCCCACCTGTGTGAGGTGAGTGAGTGGTGTCAGTGCATCTGAGGTAGGTGGCATATGGTCTAAGCTACCTGCTTGTACAGGTTGCTTGTGCTTCCTGTGTGAATCATGTTTTTTATCTTCTGTATTTTACGATGTCTTGACATTTGGGGATTGACCTAAAGAGAGACTGGCCCTCGCAGGGCTAGCTAATTCCCAAAGATAATAACAACATGCCCACAAACACTCTTTTCTTATACAAACCAGCGAATCCAGAGTAACTCTACATGTGCCAAGCCAATATCTCTCCTGCCCTAAATCCCTTAAAGTCAGATATGGACAACTAGAGACCACACCTATAACCCCAAGCCTGCTGGAAGTAATCAAACTGGGCAATCCTAACTGATCACTCTGTCCTGCTTTGCCTTTCCCCTGGACCCAAAATAAAGGTTATAGCCTAGGCTTTCCCCATGCTCCTGCCTCTGCCTCCCGATCAAAACCTGGTGCTTTCTCCCTGTGCTCCTGCATGATGTGACGTGACCCCTTCTCTTGAGAAATACACCTAATAAATCCTCTTCCAGTGGCATTGGCCTCTCCAGGTCATCTCTCAGTTACCTCATAGTTTAAAATCCCACAGGTCCACATGCAACACCATCTGGATCTGCTCAACTTTATTCCTGAAAGTTCAGACTCCAATTTATGGTGGATTTACTGCTACTCTGACCTAAACTTCTCAAGCTCTAACTAAATAGACTGAAGTCATATTCCCATGTTTAATGTGTGCTATATTCAGAACTAACAGGGGTCTAGCAAAGGCAGGGCCTTTCTTTCTAAGAGTTAAGGAGTGTGATGTACAAACTCTTATGCATTAACTTGAACACAGTGTCTTGGCATTCAGTCCACTAGATACCTAAAATGTCTACTGATGTGACAACCCTTAAAATTTTGGAGGATTTATCTCCCAGCCTTGGGCACACATACATCTTACTAGGGTCCTTGCCACTTCTATCTCACCATGCCAATAAAAATAGTGGACCAGGGCTTCCCTGGTGGCGCAGTGGTTGAGAGTCCACCTGCCGATGCAGGGAACATGGGTTTGTGCCCTGGTCCGGGAGGATCCCACATGCTACGGACCAGCTGGGCCCATGAGTCATGGCCGCTGAACCTGCACGTCCAGAGCCTGTGTTCTGCAACGGGAGAGGACACAAGAGTGAGAGGCCCACTTACCGCAAAAATAAATAAATAAATAAATAAAATAGTGGACCAGTGTAATATTCTAGGGATCAAGGTCCCTTTCCCTTCAGACTATATCGTGACAAAGATATATAACCTCGGGGCAAGAATGTGACTTCTATTCTGCTGTCTAACCTGGGTGAAGGTGACCTGTTTCTGAACCTTCTTCTTGACAGATGTTTTAAATAACAAGTTTACCAAATAAAATCAGGTAAATAGCTGCATATCAAGTTGTAGAGAGTGTGTTGACCTTTTCTAGGAAAGATACCATATCCAGCACAGCTGCTTTAGTAGACCTATCACTTAGTTGAGTTTATCGTCATCTACCATCCTCCCTCATGGCCCTTCTGTGTTTTGTAGCAATTAAGCTAGAAGCTTAAATGTGGACATGACAGGGGCAACAACCCTTGAACTATTTAGTCTTTGAGGATAGCCCTTATCTTCCATCCCACCATGTTTTGGATTTACCACCTTGACTGTGGGTATGGGTATTCCCTTTCCCCAGTGTTCAATGATTCTGGCACATAGCTTTATGTTTCTTGAGCAAAATTTGGGGGGATTTCTATTGGAGATGCTTGCAGTGATCTTCAGTTCATGGCCTCTGGATCTGAGAACTAACTGAGATATAGAAGCCCAGCCACACCCATACTTTTCCTTTGTATCAATAGTAGGTGATATACACAGTCTCCCCCTTTGGTCCCGAACTGTTGGTTATATAAGTGAAGCAGTTTTGCCAATGGCTGCTCTTTGAATCTCTATTAATGACCTGGTCCCTGTGAGTCAGTATCTTTTGGGCACATGACATTGCTTAGGTTCACCTGATCACTAACAGTTTATTGCCATCAAATGGCCTCTGCTCTTGGGACTTCCCAGGTGGTCTAGTGGTTAAGACTCTGCACTTCCACTGCAGGGGGTTTGATCCCTGGTCCAGGAACTAAGATCCCACATGCCGCATGGCCAAAAAATTAAAAAAAAAAAAAAAGTAGCTTCTGTCCTCCTAGAATCCTGTCATTCCCAGTGACACAAAGGAGACTATTTCCAGAGCAGCATTTGTCGCTTTCCACCTAGGTCTGTGGATGCCTACTCTGAGATCCCCAGCTATGCTAATATACCCTCTGCACCAGCACTTTCTTATTGCTAGTGAAGGGTGAATCCATGGGCTTCCCCAGAATAGGGTCAGCTGCTGGATTCCCTGTTGTTCTATGATAGATCACCTTTAACACAGTTATATGAGCCTCATTATCCATTTATCAATATTCTTCTAGGCAATTCTGTCACTTCCCCTTCATTTTCAATATACCACCATTTTCTTTAAGCTTTAATGATCAATACCAGCAGTGCACTGGGACTTGCTCAGCTATCCTTGCCAGGACATTAAACCTCGAGTTACAGAAAAGTGCCCCATATCAATCACACCTCCATTCTCGATCCTTAACATGTCTCTATCACCAGGGTTCAGCAAACTCCAGAATAATTCCTGAACTGTTCTCCTAGTTCCGCCCCTCCCTATTAGGCAGTTCCTTCAGTACTTTTGTCAATAACGTGTTTCTTCCTGTAGCAGGGGGAGGAAGGCATACTGAAACAAGACCTTAATTATTGCTCACAAAATAGTACCTGGGGAAAAGTCTTATGAGGGCAAGTACATTGTTGTGAGGAATCTACCCCAGGTAAGGACTTTGCATAATCTTCAGAGAAGAGAAGGCTGCTAATCTCTAGCAAGGAGAAGAGGGCATTTCTGCCTTCTAAGTGGATTCAGGGGAACCTAGATGTTTCTTGTTCACAAACCCAACCACGAGACATGCCCATCCCAGACCTCAGGACTCCATTCTGTCCAGTCTGGATCATGACTCCAGCAAGAGAGCTGCTTGAGACTGTGCATTCAGCTCTCTTTATAACTCTGCACCTATCCCATCCAGTTGCAGGAAATGAGAGCCTTTAAACTTGAGCTTTCATAGAGACGTTGAATTGAGTGTTGGCTAACCTAAGCCTATAATTTTCTTCTTCCAGAGTTTCAATGACAGTTAACAGTTGTCAACCAAACCACCTTCTTATAACTACTGTTGACTTCCTATCTCTCAAGTACTAGGGTTACTGCATAGGTCACCGTAACCACTTCTACCTCTATCCCTACTCGATCCACCATAGACAGAAGTCTTAAAAATTTTGATGCTATAACATGTCAGGAGTTATCAACATTCATCTTACCACCAGCAGTAAGGTCATATTGCCATTCGGGTAGCAGGTGATCCAAAGTCAAGGGATTCTTAGGATTTGCTTCCTAGAAATACTTCTATTACCAAAAGTCTTGGCTTAGATTCTCACTCAAGGAGTCCCTGTGATAAGGATGCTAGTGCAATTAGTTTATTTGGAAGGTGATGTGGAAACACTAGTAAAGTAGTGGGAGCTTGAGACAAGAAAGAGAAGGACATTACTGTGGAGTGGGGGCCTGGAGCAAAGTGAACAAAGAGTTATTAAAAGGTGAGGTCAGGGCTTCCCTGGTGGTGCAGTGGTTGAGAGTCCGCCTGCCAATGCAGGGGACACGGGTTCATGCCCCAGTCTGGGAGGATCCCACATGCCGCGGAGCGGCTGGGCCCGTGAGCCATGGCCGCTGAGCCTGCGCATCCAGAGTCTGTGTTCCACAACGGGAGAGGCCACAACAGTGAGAGGTCTACGTACCGCAAAAAAAAAGGTGAGGTCAGAGAGATAATGAGGCCAGATTATATATGGCCTTGTAGGCCATTATAAAAACATTGAATATTATTTTGTTTATAATTGGGAGACATTTTAGAGTTTTGATCAGAGAAATAACTGATGGAATTTAATTTGCATTTTAGTAAGGAAACTTTGGTTACAGTGGTAAATTGTGCATTGAATGAATGAGGACAAGGACAGAAGCAGGAAGATGAACTGGGAGGTTTGAAAGGGAAGTCAGATGAGACGGGATGATGGCTTGGACATGAGCGGTAGCAGTACCAGTGGTGAGAAGCAGTCATATTCTGGATGTATTTTGAAGCAAAAGCCAACATGATTTGTTAATGGATTCAATGTCAGGTTTGTTTTCTTTTTGTCATGTTGTGTGGCATACGGGATCTTGGTTCCCTGACCAGGGATCAAACCAAAGTCCCCTGCAGTGGAAGTGCAGAGTCATAACCACTGGATTGCCAGAGAAGTCCCTCACTGTCAGGTTTGAGGGAATAATTGTACAAGAATGGATCCAGGGTTTTGGCCAGAACAAATCAACTTATTAACTGAGATAGCAAAACCTGGAAAAAGTGGGGTTTAATAATGATACAAGTAAAGATGTTGATTTTGCTGTTGGATGTACAAGCACAGATGTAAGAGGAGTGGTCTGGTATAGAGAAAAACTATTTAAGTCAAAGTCAAAGGAGAGAATATGAGGGAGCACGTAGGTCTGAAGTCTGAGCTCTTGGCCATCCTAATTTGACATGTCAAAGAGAAAAGGAAGAAGAAGCAGAAGAGAAAGAGGATGAACAGCAAGAAAAATACATGGAAAGTGAGAGTACAAGGTTTAATATTTTACTGTTAAATGGACAGAAAAGAGTATTTACAATACTAGTTTTAAATTGAGGGTTTTTTTGCTATTACGTTGTATGAGTTGCTTGTATATTTTGGATATTAATTCTTCATGAGACATGTGCTTTGCAATACAATCCTTTTTATATGTTGCTGGATTCAGTCTTCTAATGTTTTTTTGAGGAGTTTACCATCCATGTTCATTAGAAATATGGGGCTCTAATTTTCTTTTCTCATAATGTCTTGTTTTGGTTCTTTGATACCTTTGGTTCAAAGGTATCACTGGCTTCACAGAATAATTTAGAAAATGTCCCTTTCTCTCCTATTTTTTGGAAGAATTTGTAAAATATGGGTATCAATTTTTCTTTAAATGTTTCTTTCAATCAATTCTTCTTTAAATTGGCCATTGACACATCTGAGCCTGTCCTATTTCTTTTGGGAGTTTCTTAATTACCAATTCCATCTCTTGACTGGTTATAAATCTATTAGATTTTAATTTTTTCTTACTTTCAATAATTTGTGCCTTTCTAGGAATTTGTCCATTTCATCTAGATTATTTATTTTATTGGCATACAATTGTTTACAGTACTATCTTTCTTAAAATTTTTTAAAAATTGCAATGTCAGTAGTAATGTCCCCTTTTTAATTACTGATTTTCATAAATCAAGTCTTCTTTCTTTCTTTTTTTTCTGGGCATTTTAGCTAAATGTTTGTCAATTCTGTTGATCTTTTCAAAGAATCAGCTGTGGTTTTGTGACATTTATATTGTTTTTCTAGTCTCTATTTTATTTTCCAACGAATGTTTATTTTTTTCCTGTTTTCTTTGGGTTGATTTGTTCTTACTTTGCTAGATTGTTAAGGCAGAGAGGTTCAGTGATTCATTTGAGATCCTTACTTTTTTTTAATGTAGCCATTTACTGTTATAAATAGTCACATGATGACAATTCTTTTTGGAGTATTGCTTTTAGGGAGCTCCAAACCCATTTTGTCTCCACTAGTTCATGCTAGGTTGCTGGCTTTCAGTGTGATTGTGGGAATATTGGTTTTCAAGGCTACCATGGAGGTGAGGGAAAGATGATGAGAAAAAGACAAGTAAAATGCCACAAAGCTTTCTGTTCTTACTGAGATTCAGCTATTTTTCTTAAATAAATGTTCCTTAGATTTTTAAAAAGCCTTTGGCTAATTTACAGACTCTTCTAAAAAGAGTTAGCTCTGACAGTTTTTGATACTGTTCTCATTGCTTTTACAGAGAAATGGATTTTTAGGGGTCCTTGCTCCACCATTCCTATTGATAAAAGAAATGTTCACATACTGAGGTATGGAGAAATCATTCTGGCTTATATGTGAGTTAATATGAAATTTATGTCTGTTTGTGGCCTATCAAAAATACATTGTACATCTGCTTTAATTTTTAAAGAAAAGGGTGCATTGGGCAGAAGTAAAGAATGTCCATGTTAAAATTAATATTAAATGCTGGGACACCAATGCTGGTCCTCCTTTGATGATAAGACACCCATCCCAGGTGCCAAGGCCATACTGACTCGCTGTGTATGTGCTGAGCTTTTTTTTTTTTTTTAATCTTTAAGGAATATATTCCTGACTTATTCAATATTATTTGTTCTGACAAGACAAAACTGCCAAAAACCATGCTTCTGTGGGGCAGTTCCTCAGAGTTATCTGAGAAGCTGTCTCCCAGGGTATATTCTATTACTATTCTACATTGTAATTGATTATTTTCATCAAAACCACTAATCTAATTCAGTGCTTTTATTAATAACCAGAATTTGAGTATGGGTGTTCTAAGTCCTGAGGTATTCCTACATATTAACATTCAAGAGAGAACACAAGATCCTTCCCAAGATGGCAAAGAAGGACATGTGTTCACTGTCTCTTGCAAGAGCACTGGAATCATAACTAACTGCTGAGCAATCATTGACAGGAAGACACTGGAACTCACTAAAATAGATACCCCACATCCAGAGACAAAGGAGAAACTGCAGTGAGACACTAGGAGGGTGCAATCACAGTAAAATCAAATCCCATAACTGTTGGGTGGGTGACTCACAAACTGGAGAACAAATATACTACAGAAGACCGCACACTGCAGTGAAGGTTCTGAGCCCCACGTCAGACATCCCAACCTGGGGATCTGGCAACAGGAGGAAGAATTCCTAGAGAATCAGACTTTGAAGGTTAGCAGGATTGGATTGCAGGACTTTGACAGGACTGGAGGAAACAGAGACTCCACTCTTGGAGGACACACACAAAGTAGTGCACATCAGGATCCAGGGGGAAGGAGGAGTGACCCCATAGGGAACTGAACCACACCTACCTACTAGTGTTGGAAAGTATTCTGCAGAGGTGGGGAGAGGGAGCTATGACTTACTGTGGGGACAATGACACTGGCAACAGAAGTTCTGGGAAGTACTCCTTGACAGAAGCCCTCCCAGACCCCACCATGAACCCCACCAAAGAGCCTGTAGCCTCCAGTGCTGGGTTGCCTCAGGCCAAACAACCAACAGGGAAGAAACTCAGCCCTGCCCAACAACAGACAAGCAGATTAAAGTTTTACTGAGCTCTGCCCACCAGAGCAAGACCCAGCTCTACCTACCACCAGTCCCTCACACAAGGAAGCTTTCACACGTCTCTTAGATAGCCTCATCCACCAGAAAGCAGACAGCAGAAAAAGAAGGAATACAATCCTGCAGCCTGTGGAATGAAAACCACATTCACAGAAAGATAGACAAAATGAAAAGGCAGAGGACTATGTACCAGAGGAGGGAACAAGATAAAACCCAGAAAAACAACTAAATGAAGTGGAGATAGTCAACCTTCCAGAAAAAGAATTCAAAATAATGATAGTGAAGATGATCCAGGACCTTGGAAAAAGAATGGAGGCAAAGATTGAGAAGATGCAAGAAATGTTTAACAACCACATAGAAGAATTAAAGAACAAACAAACAGAGATGAAAAATACACTAGAAGGAATCAATAGCAGAATAACTGAGGCAGAAGAATGGAGAGGTACCTGGCAGACAGAATGGTGGAATTCACTGCTGAGGAACAAAATGAAGAAAAAAGAATGAAAAGATATGAAGACAGCCTATGAGACCTCTGGAGCAACATTAAATGAATCAATATTCACATTATAGGGGTCCCAGATGGAGAAGAGGGAGCGAAAGGATCCAAGAAAATATTTGAAGAGATTACAGTCGACAACTTCCCTAACATGGGAAAGGAAATAGCCACCTAAGTCCAGGAAATGAAGAGAGTCCCAGGCAGGATAAACCCAAGGAGACACATGCTGAAACACATAATAATCAAATGGGCAAAAAATAAGACAAAGAAAAATTATTAAAAGCAACAAGGAAAAAATGACAAAAAACATACAAGGGAACTCCCATAAGGTTAACTGCTGATTTCTCAGCAGAAACTCTACAAGCCAGAAGGGTGTGGCACAGTATATTTCAAGTGATGAAAGGGAAGAACCTACAACCAAGATTACTCTACTTGGCAAGGATCTCATTCAGTTATGATGGAGAAATCAAAAGCTTTATGGACCAGCAAAAGCTAAGAGAATTCAGCACCACCAAACCAGCTCCACAACAAATGCTAAAGGAACTTCTCTAAGTGGGAAACACAAAAGGAGAAAAGGACCTACAAAAAGAAACCCAAAACAATTGAGAAAATGGTAATAGGAACAAATATTTCGATAATCACCTTGAACGTGAATGGTTTAAATGCTCCAACCAAAAGATACAGGCTCACTGAATGAATACAAAAACAAGACCTGTATATATGCTGTCTAAAACAGACCCACTTCAGACCTAGTGAAACCTACAGACTGAAAGTGAGGGGATGGAAAAAGATATTCCATGCAAATGGAAATCAAAAGAAAGCTGGAATAGCCATACTCATATCAGATAAAATAGACTTTAAAATAAAGAATTTTACAAGAGACAAGGAAGGACACTACATAATGACCAAGGGATCAATCCAAGAAAAAGATATAACAATTATAAATATATATGCACCCAAAATAGGAGCACTTCAATACATAAGGCACATGCTAACAGCTATAAAAGAGGAATTGACAGTAACACAGTAATAGTGGGGGACTTTAACATCTCACTTGCACCAACGATCAGATCATCCAGACAGAAAATTAATAAAGAAATACAAGCTTTAAAAGACACAATAAACAAGATAGATTTAATTGATATTTATAGGACATTCCATCTGAAAACAACAGATTGCACTTTCTTCTCAAGTGCACATGGAATATTCTCCAGGATAGATCAAATCTTGGGTCACAAATCAAGCTTTGGTAAATTTAAGAAAATTGAAATCATATCATACAATTTTTCTAACCAGAACGTTATGAGATTAGAAATCAATTACAAGGGAAAAAAAACAACAAACACAGGCTAAACAATACATTACTAAATAAGCAAGATATCATTGAAGAAATCAGAAAGGAAATCAGAAAGTACCTGGAGACAAATGACAAAGAAAACACGATGATCCAAAACCTATGGGATGCAGCAAGAGTGGTTCTAAGAGAGAAGTTTATAGCAATAAAATCCTACCTCAAGAAACGAGAAAAATCACAAATAATCTAAACATACACCTAAAGGAACTAGAGAAAGAAAAACAAACAAATCCTAAGTTTTTAGAAGGAAAGAAATTATAGTTAGTAGAAGGAAAGTTAGTAGAAGGAAAGAAATCATAAAAATCAGAGAAGAAATAAATGAAATAGAAACAAAGAAAACAGTAAAGATCAATAAAACTAAAAGCTGGTTCTTTGAGAAGATAAACAAAATTGATAAACTTTAGCCAGACTCATCAAGAAAAAAAGGGAGAGGACTCAAATCAATAAAATTAGAAATGAAAAAGGAGAAGTTGCAAGGGACACTTCAGAAATAGAAAGTATCATAAGCAACTTTATGCCAATAAAATGGACAATGTGGAAGAAATAGACAAACACTTAGAAAGGTTTAACCTACCAAGACTGAACTGGGAAGAAATAGAAAATATGAACAGACCAATCACAAGCAATAAAATTGAAACTGTGGGGCTTCCCAGGTGGCGCAGTTGTTAAGAGTCCACCTGCCGATGCAGGGGACACGGGTTTGTGCCCTGGTCTGGGAGGATCCCACATGCCACGGAGCAGCTAGGCCCGTGAGCCATGGCCACTGAGCCTGCGCATCCAAAGCCTGTGCTCCACAATGGGAGAGGCCACAACAGTGAGAGGCCTGCGTACTGCAAAAAAAAAAAAAAAAAAGGAAAGAGAATTGAAACTGTGATTAAAAATCTTCCAACAAACAAAAGTCCAGGACCAGATGACTTCACAGGTGAATTCTATCAAACATTTAGAGAACATTTAGAGAAGATATAAAACCCATAGTTCTCAAACTCTCCCAAAAATTTGCAGAGGAAGGAACACTCCCAAACTCATTGAACTAGACCACCATCACCCTGATACTAAAATGAGACAAAGGTAGTACAAAAAAAGAAAATTACAGACCAATATCACTGATGAATATAGATGCAAAAGTCCTGAACAAAGTACTAGCAAACAGAATCCAACAATACATTAAGAGGATCATGCACCATGATCAAGTGGGATTTATCCCAGGGATGCAAGGATTCTTCAACATATGCAAATCAATCAATGTGGTACACCATATTAAAAAATTGAAGAATAAAAACCATATGATGATCTCAATAGATGCAGAAAAAGCTTTTGACAAAATTTAACACCTATTTATGGTAATAACTCTCCAGAAAGTGGGCATAGAGAGAACCTACCCCAACATATTAAAGCCCATATATGACAAACCCACAGGAAACATTATTCTCAATGGTGAAAAACTGAAAGCATTTCCTCTAAGATCAGGAACAAGACAAGTATGTCCACTCTCAACACTATTACTCAACATAGTTTTGGAAGTCCTGGCCATGGCAAACAGAGAAGAAAAGGAAATAAAATTTATACATTGGAAAAGAAGAAGTAAAACTGTCACTGCTTGCAGATGACATGATCATATACATAGAGAATCCTAAAGATGCCACCAGAAAACTACTAGAGCTAATGAATGATTTTGGTAACATTGTAGGATACAGAATTAATGCACAGAAATCTCTTGCATTCCTATACACTAACAATGAAAGATCAGAAAGAGCAATTAAGGAAACAATCCCATTTACCATTGCAACCAAAAGTACAAAATACCTAGGAATAAACTTGCATAAGGAGGAAAAAGGCATGTACTCAAAAAACTATGACACTGATGAAGGAAATCAAAGATGACACAAAGATGGAGAGATATACAATGTTCTTGGGTTGGAAGAATCAATATTGTGAAAATGACTATACTACCCAGAGCAATCTACAGATTCAATGCAATCCCAATCAAATTACCAATGACATGTTTTACAGAACTATAACCAAAAATCTTAAAATTTGTATGGTGACACAAAAGTACCCAGATAGCCAAAGCAATCTTGAAGGAAAAAAATGGAGCTGGAGAAATCAGACTCCCTGACTTCAGACTATACTACAAAGCTACAGTAATCAAGGCAATATGGTACTGGCATGAAAGCAGAAATGTAGATCAATGGAACAGGATAAAAAGCCCAGAGATAAACCCACACACCTATGGTCAACTAATCTATGACAAAGGAGGCTAGAATATACAATGGAGAAAAGACAATCTCTTCAATAAGTGCTGCTGGGAAAACTGGAGAGCTACATGTAAAAGAATGAAATTAGAGCACTCCTTAACACCACACACAAAAATAAATTCAAAATGGATTAAAGACCTAAATGTAATACCTGACACTATAAAACTCTTAGAGGGAAATATAGGAAGAATATTCTTTGACATAAATCACAGCAACATCTTTTTTGACCAACCTCCTAGAAAAATGGAAATAAAACCAAAAATAAACAAATGGGACCTAATGAAACTTAAAAGCTTTTGCACAGCTAAGGAAACTATAAACAAGACAAAAAGACAACCCTCAGAATGGAGAAAATATTTGCAAATGAATCAATGGACAAAGAATTAATGTCCAAAATATATAAATAGCTCATGCAGCTTAATATTAAAAAAGCAAACAATCCAATCAAAAAATGGACAGAAGACCTAAATAGACATTTCTCCAAAGAAGATATATAGATTGCCAACAAACACATGAAAAGATGCTCAACTTCACTAATTATTAGAGAAATGCAAATAAAATCTACAATGAAGTATCACCTCATACTAGTTAAAATGGGCATCATCCAAAAATCTACCAACAAATGCTGGAGAGGGTGTGGAGAAAAGGGAACCCTCTTGCACTGTTAGTGGGAATGTAAATTGATACAGCCACTATGGAGAACAGTATGGAGGTTCCTTCTAAAACTAAAATTAGAATTACTATATGACACAGCAATCCCAGTACTGGGTATATACCCTGAGAAAACCATAATTCAAAAAGAGTCAAGCACCCCAATGTTCATTGCAGCACTATTTACAATAACCAGGACATGGAAACAACCTAAATGTCCATCAACAGAGGAATGGATAAAGAAGATGTGATGCATTTATACAACGGGATATTACTCAGCCATAAAAATGAACGGAATTGGGTCATGTGTAGAGACATGGATGGACCTAGAGACTGTCATACACTGTGAAGTAAGTCAGAAAGAGAAAAACAAATATCGTATATTAATGCATATATGTGGAACCTAGAAAAATGGTACAGGTGAACCTGTCTGCAAGGAAGAAATAGAGACACAGATGTAGAGAACAAACCTATGGACACCAAGGGGAGATAGTGGGGTTGGGGGGACTGGTGTGGGATGAATTGGGAGTCTGGGATTGACATATATACAATAGTATGTATAAAATTGATAAATAATAAGAACCTGCTGTATAAAAATATAAATAAAATTCAAAAAACAGAGAGATAACCCAATGGGAAATCAATGTGATTATTAACTTGCAGGTAATTTGGGAATAATATACTGATAATTCTTCAATGTCTGTCATTCTGACTTTCACATGTCTTAAAACACAGAAATATTCTTGCAAATAAAATGTCATGCAGGAATTTAATAGATATGAAGTGTTCAAATCAAAGCTATCTTTTTATTTTTTTTGAAGCAGGGTGAGACACCCTGTGGGTTTCTGCTTGCCCCTCTCTCTGCTTGTGGGAGTTCTCAAGACACCCTGGGCCTCCAATAAACACAGTTTGAGAAGTAAAGTAGCAGTTGAATAAAGTAGGTCTATAGAGAGGTAGGAAGGGAAGGTGGCTTCCCTAATATCCACAGATGGAGACTAAGTCAATGTTCTGAAGCAGGGTACTTTCAAGGTGGAACTACTTATCTTTTTATTTGAGGGATATTACAGGTGACAATATTTCTCATTGTTCAGCCTGGCTGAATAAACATTACGTGACCCACAATCATTTTTATATAGATACTACATTTATAACGAGCACTGAAGAAAAGTATCCATAAAAAGATAGATGAAAAAATACCAAATATTCCTGTATTTTGAAGGCCATTAAACTATAAATGAACCACCATTACAATTTTACCTTGGGGAAATGACTTTTATTTAGCTTTCTTGTTACTTTGATTTCCTGCCAGTGTAATAAAGAGTATCTGAAAAGGCGGCAGTGTTTGATAGCATCCCAGCACAGAAAAATGGAAAACATATTTGCCTGCACACAGACAGATGGGTTAGGTAACTTGCCTCAATGCTAAAGAGAAATAAATTAATTGGTCTTACTGAAGTCTTTGTTTTTTTTTTTTTCATATCAGAAATGCCAAATGAGTCTGACATATGTGTCAGTCTCTTTATTTTGTAGGAAATAGAACTTGGCTTTTTAATCTGCAGAAATAAGCATTGGTATATTCAGTGATGTCAATAGAAGTGGTTTTTATTTATTTTTAAAACATTCAGTGGAAAAGTAATCCACAATTCTCTTTCATTTGCCAGATATTCTAATGTCTGTGTTTCTAAATTGGGAGTTTATATCTTCAAGAAAAGAAATAATTCAAAGGGAGTGTGTTTTAAAAACCACAGTGATCAGAGAGAACATGAGGTTTTTGCAATGTGCCTCCTCTATACCCGTTTGGGATATGTAAAGTTATGTGTAAACACAAGGCTCTAAAGTAGAGACCAGTGAAATGCCCGCGGTCGCGAGACCCCTCCACAAGACCACCAGAGACGAGAGTCAAAGCCAAACGGCAAGGGTCATTTATTGCAGGTTCGAACCTGGACCTCCGCGCACTCGTTGCTGGTGACGCTAAGAGGTCTCGATGGAGTTTAGTACAGCTCTTTTATAGACAGGTACAAACAAGCTCGGGACCTTCTGCGGGGCTTTCCAGGGGTGGGGAGTACTGATTGGCTAACTTTTAAACAAAGACACTAGTCACTGATCGGTTAACTTTTAAACAAAGACACTAGTCACCGTCTGATTGGTTGGATGGTTGCAAAAGGGGGTTCAGCAAGCATAGTTACAGAAGCGAGAGAGGCTGGTTAAGTTTCGGTTTCCTGAGGCTTTGTTTCTCAATTAGAAATACTTAAGATGGGGCCATAGTTACAAACAGTACATACAGGAAGATCGATGCAATCCTAGCAGGGCTGCGGCCTAATGGCAGGGCATCAATTCAGTCCTATTTCTACCAAAGTAGAACATAGCCCTTCACCAGCAGACCATGGTCCAAGGGACAAATCCAGCCCAGTACCTTCTTTTGTATGTTCCATGAGTCCAAAATAATTTTCATATGCTTTAATGATTGGAAAAAAATAAGAAGACTATCTGGTGGTATATGAAAATTACATAAAATTCAAATTTAAGTTTCCATAATTAAAGTGTTAGTTGGAACACAGCTAGGTTCATCTGTTGACATATTATCTATGGCAGCTTTCCTGCTATAATGGCAAAATCATGTAGTTACTAAGGCTGTGATATTTACTACCTGGCCCTATCTGGGCCTTTGCAGAAAGTGTTTGTCAAACTATCTGAAAGTCTCAAATCTAGTAGGACCACAGGCTGCTTTGAGTTCCTTATTCTTTTATATTACCTTCTTTTTCACTCACCCATATATCCTATTGCTTTGATTTCTGCCTATACTATATAATATTTGTAATAAATTAAATTAAATTGATAAAGCATGGAACAAACAGGACCATCCAGATGTGTAAGTTTCTGTTCTTACATCATACCCTTTCGCTTCTCCTTGTGTACTAGCACCAGGGAATTCAAAATACACTGTGCAACTAACTTTGGCTTGATCCTCTGGGTGTTTCTAGCTATCAATCTTACTTCTTTTCTTTCCATCTTAAAAGAATTCAAGATCAATTTCAAAGAAAATAATCAAACCTGTCAATTTCTTCATCCCTCCAGGCTATCATTGACTATATGTTATCTGATCCTTTCTTCCTGGGGAAACAGTTATGCCCTTTTTAATGTGATAAAACTACAATGAAGTATCCTCTCACTCCCATCAGAATGGCCATCATCAAAAAGTCTACAAATAACAAATGCTGGAGAGGGTGTGGAGAAACGGGAACCCTCCTACACTGTTGGTGGGAATAAAAATTGGTGCAGACACTATGGAGAACAGTATGGAGGTTCCCCAAAAAACTGAAACTAAAAATAGAGTTGCCATATGATCCAGCATTCTCACTCCTGGGCATATAACCAGAGAAAATGATCATTTGAAAAGATACATGCACACTAATATTTATAGCAACACTATTTACAACAGCCAAGACATGGAAGCAACCTAAATGTCCATTGACAGATGAATAGATAAAGAAGATATGGTATACATGTACAATGGAATATTACTCAACCATAAAAAAGAATAAAATAATGCCATTTGCAGCAACATGGATGGACCTAGAGATTACCATACTAAGTAAGTAAACCAGATGGAGAATGACAATATCATATGATATTGCTTATATGTAGAATCTAAAAAAATTACAAATGACTTATTTCAAAACAGAAATAAACCCACAGGCATAGAAAACAAATTCATGGTTACCTAAGGGGGAAAGGTGTGAGGTGGGGATAAATTAGGAGTTTTTGATTAACATATACACACTACTATATATAAAATAGCTAACCAACAAGAACCTACTTATAGCACAGGGAACCATACTCAATATTTTGTAATAACCTACAAGGGAAAAGAATCTGAGAAGAAAATAATATATATATGTACATGTATAACTGAATGTGCTGTACATTTCAAACTAACATGACGTTGTAAATCAATTAAACTTAAAAAATCTAAATAAAAAACAAAATATTCTTTGTAAAAAAATAATAAAATAAAACTTCAAAAACAAAAGAAAACAAAAAAAGACTCAGTCACAAACACACATGTCTTTAAGTCATTCTCTTTCCCCTAGGCACAAAGGTTCTCAGATTCCAGGGGCCCAAGACCTAGAATATAAAATAAAAGTGGTAGGGAAAAAAAACTATGCTTCTGATAGGGAAAAAAGACTTGCATTTTTTTTCTATTTTAAAACTTCCAGAGATCATAGTTCTAATCAAGATTTGGTGGGTTTTTAAAATTTGTTTTTATCTCCCCATGTCAAGCATCTCAGAATTGATATAAAATTGGACTAACCTATTTTCTTGAAAATATAAATGGATTTCAATTTTATATTGACATGGTGCATCTTTCAAAAATTGTTTACTATTTTTTGAGACTTCCTTGGCAGTCCAGTGGTTAAGACTCCATGCTTCCAACGCAGGGGGCATAGGTTTGATCCCTGGTGAGGGAACTAAGATCCCACATGCTGCAGCCGAAAAAAAAATCTGTTTACTATTTTTTAACATACATTTTATTTTTAATATATAGATTTTCCAACTATGTTTTTATCTATGTATATTTGTGTGAGAAACTAGTATTTCCAAAATTTTTTAAAAGCCCTAATTCTGTTCATATACATTTTCAACTGAAGTCCACGTTGTATCCACAAGACCAAAGACTAATTAGAAATACTTGTCTTTATGTTCATTGCAGCACTATTTACAGTAGCCAGGACATGGAAGCAATCTAAATGTCCATTGACAGATGAATGGATAAAGAAGATGTGGCACATATATACAATGGAATATTGCTCAGCCTTAAAAAGGAATGAAATTGAGTTATTTGTAATGAGGTGGATGGACCCAGAGTCTGTCATACAGAGTGAAGTAAGTCAGAAAGAGAAAAACAAATACCATATGCCAATGCACATATATGGAATCTAAAAAAAACAGTACTGATGAACCTAGTGGCAGATCAGGAATAAAGACACAGATGTAGAGAATGGACTTGAGCACACAGTGTGGGAAGGGTAAGCTGGGATGAAGTGAGAGAGTAGCACTGACATATATACACTACCAAATGTAAAATGGATGGCTAGTGGGGAGCTACTGCATAGCTCATGGAGATCAGCTCAGTACTTTGTGACCACCTAGAGGGGTGAGATAGGGAGGGTGGGAAAGAGACGCAAGAGGGAGGAGGTATGGGGATATATTTATACATATAGCTGATTCACTTTATTGTATAGCAGAAGCAAAACACAGTACAGCAACTATATTCCAATAAAGTTGTGAAGAAAAAAAAAAAAGAAATACATGCCTTTGATTATAACCCTGTTTTTCCTTTAAAGAAATGTTAATCTTCAAAATCCCTGCAGACAGATATGGAGCACAGATGTGCACAGCAGTAAGTGCACAATATGAGGCATGTACCTTATCTTCCAAAGTAGCAGTTGAAAATGACACTCAACCTAATTAGCTCTCAAAAATAATTTAGAAGGACAGGAATTAGAAGAAGAGTCAGAGCCAGACAGTATGTTAAGTTTTGAAATAAAAACATGTCTTCAGTAGAGAGTCTTAAAAAAGATTCATATGTGGGAATGAGAATGATTAAACAGCACTCAGGGTCAACCTCTACTGTGATTTAAAGAGCCTCAGTCTTCTCAAAACTCTACAGATAGCTTGACAAGACTTTCCACTTAAACTATGGAACCCTATTTGCTCAGGGGTGTGCTCTGCCAGTTCTTTTGCTCTTGACCTCCACCTGTTTTGTTCCAGTTTTTTAGTGCCACTCGTTCTTGTGCCTGTGATGTACTCATGTATCCTAACTCCACCGTCTCCTTTTCTTAACCTTGGTCTTTACTCTAGAGCATGTCTTTTCTGGATAGGGTTTCCTCGTTTGGGGTTGGACTTCTGAGAAAGTTCCCAGGGACATTAACCTTATCTCCTTAGAAATGTCTAAGTCTATAATGATACCAACAAAGTTAATGATAGTCTGCATTCATGAAGGCTTGAAAATGCACCATTTTCTTAAAGACATTTTAGGATTTTTGCTGATGGTCTTGTTTTAATACCAGAACTTTCCAGAAAGGCTGGTTTGAGAACATATCTAAAGTTATCTCCAAAAATAATTTCCTAAAATTTTAAGATAATCAAACAAAACAAAACAAAACAAAAACAAACAAACAAAAAGGGTAAAGAAGTATTGGGAATTATTGAAAGAAAAGTCAATGAACCTCTATTTAGTGAAAATATTCTCTGCATTTACATCTTATGTGCATATGTACACAAAGACCTATTTAAATATATATTTATAAAAAGTAAATTGTATAATCTAAATTCCTAGGACATATGGTCATTCATTTCTTCAAGAACTACTGATTTAGAATACTGTAAACTTTGGTAAACACATTTACTTTCACTCTTTAATATGTAGAGGGAAAAAAAAGGCCATTTTTGTCTTCACAATTATTTAAATGGATTGAAAGAGATGTTCAGACATGATGAAATTTTCTCTGTTCAGCATATTATTTAACTTTAAAGTATTACTCTATTATTTTGGTGAAATACAGAACCCCTTATCCAACCTCGACAGATCACTGGGTTTGGATGGCAGCCTAGGTTTGAATTCTGATTCCAGCCTTTACTAGCTGTGTGGCCATGGACAACTTATCTAACCTGATTCCATTTCCACATGTGTAATATATGGATAATACTGCAAAAATCTATAGTGTGGGTCAAAATGAGCTCATGTTGGTTGAACACACTGTAAAGTAGACTTAGTACCAATCATTGCCCTTCTACGCCTTTTCCCTGAAAAGGGTTATTATTTCATCCACATTTCAGTGTTAGTCCTGATAATTGGCCCATCTTTAAGTTGCTCCCTAATTCTTCTCAGATATACCCATTCTGGCTTCTACTTTTTGCTGTTCAAGTTACCCATAAATTTGTATTTCAAGATGACTTGTATTTTCTAATGAACCACAGAAAGATACCCACGAGTGGGAAGTAGCCCATTCTTTCCCTCTTGTTACCCTTTTTACCTTCTGCAAAAAGATTGCCCTCAGCTAAGAAGAATCATGCTCTCTCCATGAAAGAGCACAATGTTGAGGTAATGTTTACATTCTGAAGTTTCTCTCAGAGACATTGACTTGACCAGAATCATATTTTCCAGCTTTGAAAGAATATATGCCCACATTTCTCTTAAATCAAACTTCTGCTCTCTGTACAACTCGAGACAAATATAATGTTTTATGCAGAAGAAAGTCTTTTTATCCTTCTCAACTATGACTGTTTATTGAATTAATTTTGTAAGTAAGCAGACATTTGGAGATTTTCCTTTCTCACCACTCAGATTTGCTTGATCTTATGATTCAGTGATATGCCCATCAATCTGATATACACACAAACATATACACACAAACACATATTGTGTGTGTGTGCATGAGAGAGAGAGAAGGGAGGTTTATTATAGTAAAATGTTCTGTGTGTGAGAAGAACAGGTCTTATTAATGTAGTAAAATTTTTTATAATATTAGTTTAATAAATTATATTTTATATAGTATTTATAATTTTTAACAAAAAGCCCTATCAGATTACCTCTCTAAACTGATCTGGAAATAGCTGAATATGTAGATATCAATTTATATTTTTATATTTCTTAATCCTTCTTCCTGATTGGCACAAATAGGGTACACATTGAGTGCTTTTCCTACCAGCCAGAGGTTTGGGAATCTCTGCATTGGAATTTCACTCAGAAACCCATGGTTACATTGGCTGCTACTCAAAGGAGAGAAGCCAAAAAACAGCTTGCTTCCATCTGGGTAAATAGACTTTAGCCTGTCATTTCTGAAAGCAGAAACATATTAATTACCAAGAGGAGATCTCTGCAAAGTTCTGAAGAGAAGAAGTGGGAAAAATTTTAAAGTAAAGTGGTGATTGTCTGTTAACTTCATAGCCTCCCTAAGGCAAAGGTGATGCTATGCTTTGTCAAACCTATTGTCACCCAGTTAGCATTTGCCATTCTCCTTTCTGAGACTCCTCAAGCCTGGAAGAAGGGGTGCATCAAAGCTATGCTTCCTTTTAGTTATTTAAAATAGGTTGCAGCTTTTTGATTTCATAAGAAGCTGAGGTTCACAAGGTATATTAACTTGAAGCAAACAGAGAGTTTTATTCAGTTTCACCCTGAATGTAAACAAAGCTGGTTTCCCTAAAGAAGGAATCAGGTCATGAATCTATGACCTCACAGTTTTGTTCCTACTTAACTATTGTGAAAGCTAAGTGCAAATAACTGAATGCTTGTGTCACCCCAAGGCATGTGTTGAAATCCTAACTCTCATCGTGATGATATTAAGGTGTGGGGTCTTTGAATTAGTGTTATTATAAGAGAACCCAGAATGTTCCCTTGCTCTGTTTCTGCCCTGTGAATGTATAAGAAAAGGGCAGTCTGCAACCAGAAAAGGGCTCTCACCAGAAACCGTCCATGCTGGCACCCTGATCTCAGAGTTTCAGCCTCCAGAACTGCAAGAAATAAATTTCTGTTGTTTATAATGCACTCAGTCTATTGTATTTTGTTATGGCAGCCCAAACTAAGACATTAAGTATTTACTTTAAATAAAATATTCTGACTTGGTTGGATAGTGTTGAGTGTTACATGTCTTATATTTTACACTGGAATTACAGGGGAGACAAAGTTCATCCTTGTATACACAAACTGAGTCTAATGTACGTGTCTGTGCTTTCTCTTCATAATCTGAGCTTAATTTCCACCATCTTGACTTTACCAACTGTACTTTTCTGCTCAAGATATCCCTTAGCTATTGTAAATCCTCTCTGTATGTTGTTCGTTTCATGCATCAAATCATAGGTCCTTGAATATTAGGACTAAGGAATTAGATATTCTATCCCTAGCCATCCAGGAAATATGATAATGACATAAGGTAATTGATTTTTTAAGTCTTGTTGGAGATTATTTCAAGGGTAGAGCAATCTGACAACTGCCTGCATCCTCTAGTTTCTCCAGTCTGTTTGATAATGTATCTGTAACATTGTCCCAATCTGTCAAGATTTGTACTTTTAATTGGTTGGGCAGTCTCATTTCACATCAGTAATTCATTCATGCATGTATTTAATATTTCATGAGTGTTTACTGTGTCTGTGCCAGGCACAGAGGCTACAGTCATAAACAAGTTATGCTCTTAGGTTCCTTGTTGTCTTTGCAGTCTCTACTGTATCCTGTTCCCTTGGTCCACATTTCCTATCTGTTTTCAGCTTTTTTTCTAGTTATGACCTCTTGCCTTATGTTGCCTTAATACTTGCGTCTTTGCTGTGATATCATTCTTCAAGGATTGACTTGGTTCCCGCCGTGGATGTCATGGGCACTGACTTCAAAGTGACACAGATAGGCTCAACTCAACTGTCTCAAGTCCTCCAGACCTCAGAGCCTCTCTCAACAGCAGAAAAATGCCCAGGCTTCACACTGGCATCAAAGTGGAGGTTTGTGGCAGAGATGAGGACTTGGGCTCCAGTTAATGCAAATGTTCAGGCCTGGGGTCTACCGGAAGGCTCTTCTCACACATGCTGTGGGTCTCAGCCCCTGGAGTCTTCATGAAACAGAAACATTTGCACCTTCCTGATGATGTAACTAAAGCCCATGTTATTTTCTGCTTGAGGTCATCTTGGTACCCTCCCCTCGTCCCACCCCCCAAAAACAAACTTGCTTTGTCGGAGACCCTTTGGGATCAGAATTTTTGATAGTTTACTGATCTTATGTGTGGTTCATTAAAAGTCACTTTTTAAAAAGTCCATCAGATGATGTAATTAAAAGGCAGGATTCTGGAGGTCATTGAGCAATTTCTTGACAATAGAAAGTTTGGGCAGCTGGAAAAAAGGATCCTTCTGATAGGAGGTATGAAATTTAGAATCTGAAACTTGTGATAAGAGAGAAAAGAAAATCTAATAGCTGTTGAGTTAGGTGTAAACAATCCAGGAGGCTTCCTTTACAGAAGGGGTTTGGGGGAAAATTGAAATTGCACTATGTGCATTCTCCTGAATATACTAATCTAAAATAAATTCTAATATTAAAATTAACTTTTCATTTTTTGCCCATAGAAAAGGAAGTGCCAACTTTCTCTCACTCATATCTTCCTCAAGCAAGTATTCAATATATAATAAGAATAGTGCTGAGATTGAGGTATTAAAACATAAGGTTTTTTTCAGAGAAATGAAAATACGATAAGAAAAGACATCTTTCTCCAGAGAGAAACTTCAGGATGAGTGATGCTGAAATTTGAGTTTCAGAATGAAAATGTACAAAGAAAAACACATCAAAAGATGACAGACCTCTATCTACCATACAGAGAAGAAAACTTCTGGATTAATCTTCTTTTCTTAGAAAGCACCATGTTAAATCTGTGAAATAAATGTTGGTCAATCATGAGTAACTGGTTTAAGTCCCATGCTAAATTCTGGTGAAGCCGTTTCTTTTCCCTTCTTTATTTATTGCAGCTTGGGAAGCAGGCTTTCATTGAAGTGTTGGGGAGGGTGGGGAGGGAATGAATGATGGAGTGAGAAAAGCCGGCAACAGGATTGAAGTATTATGCAGGTGTTGCCTGAGCAGTGACTCAGCGCCTGAAGGAGAGTCACTTGGAGAGAAGGATAGGCTCTGTCTGCTGTCAGACCAAACCCCACAAGCACACTGTCCAAACCCCGTCCAACACCAGCACCGAAGGACAGAGGTGGGCTAGCTCTGCATCTTCTTTCATAATGGGATCATAGAGCATAGAGCCTACATTTTAGTGGGTTGGTCATTCTCATTGCTTTGTCCATAACAGTCCCATTTGATGTCTATCAACATGACATAAAAAGTGCTTTATTTTCTCAATCTCAAAATATTCCAGTTTGGTAAAAACAATTGAACTGTCATCCTAATTTTCTGGGGCCTTCATTTTCTTTAAAATTATGTTTGATATTCATTACAAATTTTTAAAAAATGGATGGAGGGACATTCAAGGAGTTTATAGTCATATGTGATTAACAGATACAAACCACTACACATAAAATACATAAGCAACAAGGATTTGCTGTATAACACAGGGAATTATATTCAATATCTTGTAATAATATACATTCTTTCCCATTACATTTCCTGTAATGGAAAAGAATCTGAAAAAACATATACATATATATAAAACTGAACCACTTTGCTGTACAATTGAAATTAACACAATGTTGTAAATCAGCTATACTTCAATTAAAAAAAAAGTTTACAGTGGGATTTTGTGCAACAAAACCTTTTTAAATAAGTAAGCCCAGCTAATAAGTAGGTCCAGCTAACTCACAAAATTGTACATAGCTGAAAATAAAACTTTAGATCAAAATTTATGTGTGTGTGTATAAATAAGCTATGTGTGTAAAATACATGTACCTAGATATATGTGTAAATCTTATATATATATATTGCATATTATATGACATGTAACACTGTTATATATCATAATTTGTATTTCATATGTACATATCTAGATATAAACACATGTTCGTACATATACATACACACACCACATACACACATATACCCTAAAAGTGAATTTGTGGTCCATTTAAAACAAACTGCTGCACATGAAAAAAAGTAAGGGTTGTAGGTTTTTAAATAATGAGGAAAATATTTCAGATAAGAGTTTGACTGCAAGTGACATATTTTCTTCAATTGCAGGCATATAGAACACTTTCTATGCAACACACAGAGAAGAAAGCATTTTCTGGGTAAATTAAGGTAGAAACTGTATGTATATTTTATACAATTATAAGAGAAATACAACTCCAGTCTTTTCTCACTTCTGCACAGTTAAAAAAAAGTGAGAGAAGAGATGGCTAGTGCTGTAGTAAAAGTGTTAACAAAGATTCTAAGTAAAGATTAAATTTGGGGGAGCTGTAAAAGCATTTGAGAATATGCTACAATTAGTATTTCAGTAATATTTCAAAAACATTCCCAGCTCCACGTGAATGTGAATTACAAGTGATATGAAATAACAAAATCCATGTGTAAAACAGATCCAGGTATTTGGCAAATAGATTCCTGATCAGATGATTTATCCATTCTCTAGTGTGGTAAAACCCACTGGAGCAGTAGTTGTACCGTCAATAAGATATATGAATATGTGTGTGTACACATTTACTTATGAGAATAAATGCATACACACACAGTGTATGAGGGGATTTGTGTGTGTTAATACAGATGATAATTTAACTGTACTCGTACTAAAGGCACAGAATGCATCTTGCTTAAAACTGATATGCTGTTTCTTCATGATCCTCATCCAATTGATATAAAGGAACATTCATTTAATCTAATCTGATTTAAGACTATCCGAACTAATATTCTAAGTAATCCCTTTAATCAATATCATTTTGTAGGTACTTAGCCTCATAGATTCTGTTCCTTCTCCTCTGCTTGTACCCAGTGTGGCATCTGATTGTTTGGAGGAAGAAGGGCACCTGTGACCTTGTGCTTTGGAGTGACAGCATCCTTTCTGTGTCTTTGGGGTCCTTACTAGTCTTGGCTGAGATGGGATTCATCTGGTATTCGTTTTCTTTCCAGTTTTATTGAGAAATAATTGGCATGTATCACTGTGCAAGTTTAAGGAACACAGTATGATCTACATATATTGTGAAATGACTCACGTTCAACTAACATCTGTCATCTCATATAGACAGAATAAAAAGAAGGAAAGATTAAAGAAAAAGAAAAAAAAAGAAAAAAATTTCCATGTGATGAGAATTCTTAGGATTTATTCTCTTAACTTTCCTATATATCACAGAGCAGTGCTAACTATAGTCATCATGTTGTATATTACATCACCAGTACTTATTAATATAGTAACTGGAAGTTTATACCTTTTCATCATCTGCCTCCCATTCCCCCTCACCCCAGCCTTTGCCTCTGGTATTCTGGTAACCACAAGTCTGACCTCTTTTTCTATGAGATTTTTGTTGTTGTGTTTGTTTTGTTTTGTTTTATAGATTCCACATAAAAGTGAGATCATATAGTATGTCTTTCCTTGTCTTACTTACTTAGCATCATGCCTTCAAGGTCCATCCATTGTAATTGCAAATGGTAGGATTTTCTCATTTTTTATGACTAATATTCCATTGTATATACATGTTACATCTTTTTTCAGTTCATCCATATATGGACATTTAGATTGTTTCCATATCTTGGTTATTGTAAATCATGTTGCAATAAAATTTGAGGCTGCAGATATCTTTTTGTTAGTGTATTCATTTTCTTAGGATATATTTCCAGAAGTGGAATTGTTGGATCTTATGATATTTTTTAATTTTTTGAGGAAACTCTATAGTGTTTTCCATAGTGATTGTACTAAGTTTCAATCCCACCAACAGTGCACAAGGGTTCTGTCTTCTCCACATCTATGCCAACATTTGTTATCTCTTATCTGTTTGATGATAGCGAAAGACTGATTCAGGCTTGGTAAGTTTCTAAGAATTTTTCAGTTTCTTCCAGGTTGTCCATTTTGTCAGCATATAGGTGTTCATAGTAGCCTCTTATAATTCTTTGTACTTCTGTGGTAACGTCTCCTTTTTCATTTAGAATTTTGTTGACTTGGGTTCTTTCTCTTTTTTCTTTGGTTAGTCAAGCTAAGGGTTTGTGAATTTTATCTTTTCAAAGAACCAACTCTTAATTTGGTTATTTTTCCTATTGTTTTTCTGTTCTCTATTTCATTTATTTCTGCTCTCACCTCAAATCATTTCCTTTCTTCTACTAATTTTGGGCTCAGTTTGTTCTTCTTTTTCTAGTTCCTTAAGGTGTACAGTTAGGTCATTTATTTGGGATCTTTCTTGCTTCTTAATGTAGATGTTTATAGCTATGAACTTCCTTCTTAGAACTGCTTTTGCTGCATTCCATAAGTTCTAGTCTATCCTGGAAAATGTTCAATGTGCACTTGAGAAGAATGTGTATTCTGCCGTTGTTGGATAAAATGTTCTATATGTGTCTGTTAGGGCCATATGATCTATAGTGTTGTTCAAATCACTGTGTGCTAATTGATTCTCCAAATGATGTATCCACTCTTGAATAAGTGGTATTAAATCTCCAGCTATTATTGTATTACTCTTCATTTCTCCTTTTAGCTCTGATAGTTTTTGCTTTATATATTTAGGTGTTCTGATATTGGGTCCATAAATATTTACAATTTGTGTATCTTCTTGATAAAATGACCCCTTTATCATTATATAATGATCTTCTTTGTCTCTTTTTATTACCATTTTTAGTTTAAAAATGTTTACTTTGTCTTATATAAGTACAGCTACCCCTGATTTGTTGTTGTTATCGTTTGCTTGAAATGTCTTTTTCTACCCCTCACTCTCCATCCATGTATATCTTTAAGGCTAAAGTGAGTCTCTTGTAGGCAGCATATTGTTGGACGTTATTTTTGGTTTTTTGTTTTTAATCCAACCAGCCATTCAATGCCTTTTGATTGGAGAATTTAATTCATTTATGTTTAAAGTAATTATTGATAAGTAAGGACTTACTATTGCCATTTTGTTAATTGCTTTCTGGTTGTTTTGTAGGTCCATTGTTCTCTCTTTTCTTACCTGCTGTCTTTTATTGTATGTTTTGATGTCTTTTTGTGTCAGTATGCTTTGACTTTAACATTTTCTTCCGTGTAATTACTACAAGATTTTCCCTTGTGGTTACCATGAGGCTTACATAAAATACCTTACATTTATAACACCATATTTTAAACTGATAACAAGTTAACTTTAATAGAATTCATATACTTTACATTGTTACTTTTTCTACCCCTCACATTTGAAGTTATTGTTGTTACAATTCACATGCTTTTTATATTGTGTAAGTAATGACAGTTTATTGCATTTGTTATTATTTTTCTGTGTTCTTCTTAACTTTTAAACTAGGTTTGTAAGTGACTTATGCACCACTATTACCATGTTGCAGATCTAACTATGACTATATATTCACAATTACCAATGAGATTTATGCTACCTTTTTGTGTTTTTGTGATGATAATTAGTGTTCTTTCATTTCCACTCAAAGAACTCGCTTACCATTTTGGTAAGGCAGTTCTGGTGGTAATGAACTCCCTCAGCTTTTGTTTGTTTGGGAAAGTCTTTATCCCTCCATTTCTGAAGAACAGTTCTGCAGGGCTTAATATTCTTGGTTGACAGTTATTTTCTTTCAATATTTTGAATATGTCATCCCTTCCTCTCCTGGTCTGAAAAGTTTATGTTGATAAATCTGCTGACAGACTTATGGAGGTTTCCTTATTTGTAATCTATCTCTTTTATCTCTCTGTTATTGCATTTTTTTTTCTTTGACTTTTGACAATTTAATTATAATGTGTATTGATGTGGCCCTAGTCAGGTTCAACCTGTTTAAGATCTTTTGAACCTCATAGATCTGGATGTCCATTTCTTTCCCCAGGTTCATGGAGTTTTTAATCATTATTGCTTTAAATACACTTTCTATCCCTTTCTCTTTCTCTTCTCCTTCTGGAATTCTCATAATATGAGTATTGTTTCTTTTCATTGTGTCCCACAAGTCTAGTAGGGTTTCTTTATTTTTTAAATCCTTTTTACTTTTTATTCCTCTCACTGGATAATTTCAAATATCCTGTGCTCCAGGTTGCTGCTTCTTTCTTCTCCATTCTTAAGTCTGCTTTTGAAACTCTCTATTGAATTCTTCAGTTCATTTATTTCATTTTTAACTTTAGGATTTCTATTTTGTTTTGTTTTGAAGGTTTCTATTGCTTTGCCAATTTTTTTTGTTTGTTTTATTCCTGCATTGTTTCCTGAATTTCACTTAGTTTTAAGTCTGTGTGTTCATATAGTTCATGAAACTTCTTTAAGAGGATTATTTGGAATTCTTTTTCTGGTAGTTCACAGATTACCATTTTTTAGGATCAGTTTTTGGAGCTTTATTAGTTTTCTTTGGTGGTGTCATATATATATATATATATATATATATATATATATATATATATATATATATATATACAGATGATCCTTAATCCCTTACATTGGTATCTGCACATTTGAGTAAACAGGTTCCTCTTCCAGACTTTACAGGTTTGCTTTTGGGAGAGACAAATTTTCACCAATCAGCTCAGTTTGGGTTTCTGACATGTCTGCTACTAATATTTTGGGGCAGGCAGGCCTTGCTATTATGGTCTATTTTGAGGTGAAGCAGTGTTTAAGCTCTGGGGTCGAAGGTGGGAGTGTGCCACTGGCTGAAAACAGTTGGATAGGACTGCTGGCTTGGTTCTCTACCCACCTGAGACTCTAGGATGGACTCCGTGGTTGCCTGTATTCTATGGTCCAGCTTACTAGATGGTTGGGACTGGATACTATACTTACTTGGCATATAAAGCTACAAATTAGTGTCCCTGCACTGGCAGGGCAGCAGGATGCGACCCAGGGTCTGTACAGCTTTGTTTGGCGCCCTAAATTAGGCAAGAGTATGCACTAAATTCCCTGGTAAGATGAGGCCACCAGTTTTTCTTTGCAGACATTAAAGCCACAAGCTATGCTCTCTGTTCAAGTGCCACTGTAAGCAGGGCTGTTGGGTGGAATAACAGAACTTCTCATGTGCTCTGGTTAGGATCCCTTGTTGGGCAAGCTGGAGGCTGTATTCAGCTCTGAATGAGTGCCCAGGTGCATTGGAAGAAGCAGCTGTAAAGCTGGTAAAACTCTCTGCATGGGGTTGCGCTGGCCTGGGGGGAGGGCAAGGTGGTGTCTATGCATCTCCTTCTCTTATCCTTCTAATGTAGCCTTGCTTTGTCTCATGGTTCGAGGGGTTGCTTCAGCATCATCCTTATGTTCTAGGATTCTCTTGGTGTTGTCTGTTCTTGCATAGTTGTTAGTTGTTCTACTAGTGAGGGGGAACAAATTCAGGAATGACCTATATTGTCAGGGGTAATTTCACTCTCTTGGCATTCTTTTGGTTATGGTGTATCTGGTCCTATTATTTGGCATTCTGTTAATATCTACTGCTGACATTGTGCCTGAAACAATCATGACCTATTTTATCTTGACTTGGCCATGGCCAGTTGCTTCTATCTGCAGAAATACTCCAAACCTCTTGCTTACTCTGTATCAACCTCTGTGAGTTGCTGTCCGTCACCATTTGTTCTCCTGGTTCCAAGAGCTCCTCTCCGATGCCTGGATGTCATTGCCTTTGCCATATGCTGTCCATGTGCACCAATGGAATTTATATCTGTAGAGACAAAACACATTTTCTCTTGATTGCTGATAGATGAGTTGTCATTTTAGGATTTTGTTAGTTGGAAACACTAAAATTACTGGAAATAACTTCATCTTTTTAAAATACAAAATAAAATTAGGCATATCATTTGTCTAAGAGTAAACTATTTCTATAAAGGAATTGTTTTTCAATCTTAAGATTTTTTGTTCTCTTTCTCTCCAGATACATGTACTCATTCTAAGCTAACAAAGATTTTGTTTGCACCTCGTTTCAATCATTGGCACTGTAAGTGTTTGATACAGTTGAAAGAGCACTGAATTTTACTTTGCACTTATTGCTATGGTAAGCTTGGGCAATTAATTTAGCCTTGATTAATTGCCTTGGTTTGTTAATTTGTAAAATGAGCATAATGTCTGCCTTGAAACATAGCTGTGAACTCAAATACATAAAAGACTTGGTACATGACAAATAGTGCCCTTTATTTCATTTTCTTATTTATTGAAACCTTATAAATATATATATTGATATGTGTCTTATAGATTACATTTTAATGAAATTAAGCTTTAAAGTAGGAAGAAAAATCCTACTACTATACCATATTAACAATATAATGGGTTCCTTTTCATATTTTGTCTATATACATATACTTTTAGAGATAAGATCAAAGTACAGATAGTTTATATTTTCCATATTTATTTAACATTAAATGATAATTGTTTAACATTGTTATATAAGCTTTATAATATCAACTAAATAGCTTTATATGTTGAAGAATCATTATTAATATTTCCCCAATATTGAACTTTTAGATTATTTCTAAATTTTGTCATACCCCCCCACACACATATACATAAAACTTTTCTAAGTACCTGCAAACACACAAGCACCCTGTACTGAAAGATTTATGAAGAGTTATGTCTCTGCACAGGGAACTATGTGTCCTTGACATGTTTGTCCTGTGTATATATATATATATATATATATATATATATATATATATAAAACTCCTGGATACTTTTCATTTTCAGTGCTTATTTATGATGCTAACCATAGTTTCAATAAGAGCAGCAGCTAATTTGGAACTTTACCAAAGCCTGAAAGATAGCCAATCACTGGATCTTCCTTTACCTTATTAACAATTGTTCAAACCCCTGCAGAACATATCCAATGCAGCACTGGATAAGTTCTGGAGGTTGAGAAGGGAGGAAACAAGTGATAGCACTATGCTGAATAGCAGCTCTTATTTCTGCAGAGTAAAAATCTTGAACTCTAGAAAGAAACTGATGAAGTTGTTAAATGGAGACCTGTCACCACATGCCACCTGACTAGCTGAGCACCAGCTTACAATACCCTTCCCTGGGTCCAAACGCACTGGGGTGCACCTGCAAGGCCTCAGACATTTGTGCATCAGTGAGACGAGATGAAGGATGTCTAAATGGCCAACCAGGCAGCTGGACCTTGCCTGTAGCTGACACATTTAGCATTCCTAGTTAAGCAAGTGTCCTTTGAGTTAAATATAATTAATCTCCTTCTAAGTGTCAGGAATAGGGTGGTTGCATATGTTTTTAGACAAGATAAAGAGGACAATTATTCCATATAGTGCAGTAAAGAGTAGATATAATTGATTATAAGGCAGATGGAAATAAGAAGAGAAGGGCTTTTTGAACAGAAACTATCTAGAAATTTGAGGAAGATACAAGGACATCCCATGCATAGAGTATTCTATTTTTAAAATGCTTCAAAATCACCTAGAAAGCTTCCAAAATTAGTTTCCATTAGCAATAGAAAATAGCGATCTTCTTAAGAAAAAATATCTGACTTTTATAACTGTAAAGTGATTCTTATTACTGTTTAAATTTTTATTTATTTGCAAAGTTTTGACGTTAAACATTGTGTCCTCTGCCCCAAACAAACTCTACAATTGAATTTTTTGAGTTGGAAGTAATTTGGAAATAATCTGTTTTCACCTCCAAACCCATTTTTACAGCTAAGGCACCTGAAGTCCAGAAATTTATAATTGCTTAGGCCACTTAGACTAGAGATGAGAATCCAAGTATCTTGAAGCACACCCATGTACACGTTCTATTCAGAAAAGTTGTACAAAATCTATTTCCAAAGATGGTCTAATTGGGAAAATTTTGTCTGTCATTTTTCACAACAACCTAATTTTTCTGACTCACAGTTTCCACTTTTTTTACCCTGATGTAGTGTTTGTGTCCATCTGCACATGGGCTGAGAAAGCTTGGTATTAATTCTTCTTTAAATGTTTGGTAGGATCCACCAGTGTTACCATCTGGACCTGGGCTTTTCTCTTTTGGAAAGTTTTTGATTACTAATTCAATTGTAACTGGTCTGTTCATATTTTCTATTTCTTCATGATTCAGTTTTGGTAAGTTGTATGTTTCTAGGAATTTATTTCTTCTAGGTTATCGAGTTTGTTGGTATATAATTGTTTATAGTGGTCTTTTATGATCCTTTGTAGTTCTGTGGTATCATTTGTAATGTCTCTTCTTTCATTTCTGATTTTATTTATTTGCATCTTCTCTCTTCCTTTCTTAGTCTAGCTAAAGTTTTGTCAATTATGTTTATCTTTGAAAAACAGCTCTTACGGCCTCCCTGGTGGCACAGTGGTTGAGAGTCCGCCTGCCGATGCAGGGGATGCGGGTTCATGCCCCAGTCCAGGAAGAACCCACATGCTGCGGAGAAGCTGGGCCCGTGAGCCATGGCCGCTGAGCCTGCATGTCCGGAGCCTGTGCTCCGCAACGGGAGAAGCCACAACAGTGAGAGGCCCGCATACCACAAAAACAAAAAAAAGCAAAAAAACCCCCCCAAAACAGCTCTTAGTTTCATTAATAGTTTCTATTGTTTTGCTGATCTTTATTTTATTTATTTCTGCTCTGATCTTTGTCATTTCCTTCCTTGTGCTAACTTTGGTCTTAGTTTGTTTTCTTTTCCTAGTTGATTGAAGTGTACAGTTAAGTTGTTTATTTGAAATCTTTCTTTTTCTTAATGTTGACATTTATTCTAATGAACTTCACTTTCAGAACTGTTTTTGCACCATCCCATAGGTTTTGATATGTTGTGTTTCCATTTTTGTTTGTTTCAAGATATCTTTTTATTTCCCTTTTAATTACTTCTTGACTCATTGGCTGTTCAGTAGTGTGTTGCTAATTTACACTCATTTGTGAATTTTCTAGTTTCCTCCTGTTATTGATTTCTAGTTTCATACCATTGTGATTAGAAAAGATACTTCACATGATTCCAGTGTTCTTAAATTTGCTAAGACTTGCATTGTGACTTATCATATGAGATTGGTCTGTGTGTACTAGAGAAAAAAATGTGTATTCTGATCCTATTGGATGAAATGTTCTGTATATGTCTGTTACGTTCATTTGATCTACAATATGGTTCAAATCTAATTTTTCCTTGTTGATTTTCTGTCTGATTGACCTATCCATTATTGAAAGTGGAATATTGAATTCCCCTGCTATTGTTGTATTGTAGTCTATTTCTCCTTTCAGATCTGTTAGTATTTGCTTAATATATTTAGGTATCCCAGTGTTGGGTGCCTATATATTTACAATACAATTGTTATATTTTCTTGATGAATTGACACCTTTATCATTATATAATGACATTTTTGTCTCATTACTGTTTTTGACATAAAGTCTATTTTGTCTGATATAAATATAGTTATTCCTACTCTCTTTTGGGTTCTCCTTGCATGAAATATTGTTTTCATTCCCTTCACTTTGAGCCTATTTGTATCCCTAAAGCTGAAGTAAGTCTCTTGGAGTCAGCATATAGTACAGTCTTGTTTTTTTTATCCATTCAACGACTCCATGTCTTTTGATTGGAAAATTCAATGCATTTACATTTAGAGTAATTATCAATAGGTAAGGACTTACTAATGCTGGCTTTTCATATTTCCTTTATTCCTCTCTTGCTGCATTCTTTGTGAATTGATGATTTTTCCCTAGTAGGGTGCTTTGATTTTCTTCTTTTTATCTTTTATGAATCTACTGTAGGTTTTTACCTTGTGGTTGCAATGAGGCTTACATAAAACTTATTAAAGATATAACAGTCTATTTTATACTGATAACATTTTAACTTGATTTGCATCCAAAAACTTCATTATTTTACTCTCCCTTCTTTTATTTTCTTAAATTAGTTTTTATTGGAGTATAGTTGATTTACAATGTTGTGTTAGTTTCTGCTGTACAGCAAAGTGAATCAGTTATACATATACATATATCCACTCTTTATTAGATTCTTTACCCATATAGGCCATTATAGAATATTGAGAAGAGTTCCCAGTGCTATACAGTAGGTTCTTATTAGTTATCTATTTTATATAAAGTAGTGTGTATTGTGGAATGAAAAAAAATGATACAAATGAAATTATTTACAAAACAGAAATAGAGTCACAGTTGTAGAAAACAAACTTACGGTTACCAAAGGGGAAGGGAGGAGGAGGACAAACTGGGAGATTAAGATTGACATATACACTCTTTTATGTTTTTGATGTTATGATTTACATCCTTTTGTACTGTGTTTTCATTAACAAAATATTGTAGCTATAGCTATTTTCATACTTTTGCTTTTTAACCTTTACATTATAGTGAAATAGTTAACATAACACTATACTAAGATATTAGAATATTCTGACTCTTACTATATGCTTACTCTTACCAGTGTGTTGTATATTCTTCTACGTTTTCATGTTACTAATTAGTGGATAGTTTAGATACTCTAGCTTTATACTATAGGTTAAGTTAAGGCTAGTGTCAATTTTTTTCTAACAAATCCTTGGCTCAGCAATTTGGCATACATGCTGGCAAATGGAACTGGTCATTATTATAGAAAGAGTCAATTTTCTGGTCCCATGTAGACAAAGTCAAAGCAAGTTTATTTTGCATAAGTCTCAGTTTTTGAAGAGATATATGAATGGTGTCAGGGGAAATGATACAATATGCTGGATCCATAGTGAGAATGCAATAAATATTTCTTTAAATGAATTGGATTTTAGCCAAAAGTATGCATCATATTCATCAACAGGAAAACAAGCCACAACATTGCTTGGAGCATATGAAAAGTTGCCCTGGCAACTGTCATCTATTTAGTGGTCATATTGATCCTACATCACGTTGATTTCCTACAGAGTTAATTTCTCATTTCTTCAGATTGTAATGTCAGCACAGTTGTACATCTTTCTGGTTCTTACCCAAAAATATAATCACAGTCTATATCCCAATAGCTAAAATGCATAAAACCTATGACTCAGTTAAAACTCTGTTCCATTTTGACAATTGTAAGAATCGTTAATAAGTTGGAAAATGCTTGTGCAAGATAGTTTAAGGTCATTTTATTTTATAGCATTGTAAAGTAAAAGTACACCACTGATGAAGTTTGATATCTAGGCTTTGAGGATGGAAAGTATTTGTAGACTAGATTAAAGAGATTATATCAGAGATTATAGGACTGGGTTGCAAAGGAAGATTTGAGGATCAACAACTCTTAGGAATCCTAAAAACATGTAGCCCTTCTCCTAATCAAGTCCACTTGGATGTGATTTCAGAATTGCTAACAGCAAGCTGGATGATCTTAGGAAAACCACAACTTTTCTGGGCATCAACTTCAACTGCCAAAGAAGCACAAATCTCAAGATTGTTGTGAGAATGTAATGAGGTACCGTTCTTTTCACTGGAAACACACTAGAAACACACTAGAAACCAAGTATAATAATATGACTAAAGTGGCTGGTAAATAGTTGCTGCCTCAAGCCCCCCTATTTCTTACCTGCACTCTCTGGTCAAGTCTACCTCTTTCTTGAGCCCCTTCCTACCTAATCAGCGTGCATAACAAATAGTTGTTCAACATTTTGATTATTATCTCTTTACAACAAGGTTATATACATAGCACAGACCCAGTGAATGATTGCTAACTAGCTAATAATCCATGTGGAAGTAATTTCAATTGTTAGTTATGACATATAATTATTAAACATTATTTTATATTTTCAAATATATAATCATTTTGAGGTTGTTTTCCCTTAAAAATATATTATGATTAATATAATTTCTTTTCAAATATACATAAGAGACACTAATGAAAAAGTATGAGACAAAAGTCACACCAGCTAAAATACAGAATTTCAACCATGTGCTAGATTTGGAGAGTGCCATGTATCTGCCAAAATAGCTTTTCAGAAGCCAGATGTCACTGCTGGGGAAATACTTGCCACTGCTGCTCATTTAATTCTCAAATTACTAATTAGCCTTAGCCCACACAGAACTAAAAGTATGCACTGAGAAAAGATATCTTGACTTTCAGTTCTACTTAAATTTCACACCTTTTGCTGTTACTCTTGTTGGTGCAGCCCTTCTTCCTGGGTTCTTCCTCTCTGCGCCCCTGTCCTCCCTTACTCAGTGTGCATGTGCAGAGTTAATCAAATGTCGCTGTCTCCATTTAGATGTCAGTGGTCACCTCAAATTTAGCAAGTCCGAAACCTACACCTTTCCCAAGCCGTTCCCTCTCTCAGTAAATAACTACTTTCTCATTCCCAGTTTTCAGAAACAGTAAGTCCATTGAAGCATCTGTGCTTTCTCTTTCTTTCCCAGCCAACAGTCAACACATCCAAACATTTGATTCTGCAAAGTATTCTAGAAACTAAAAACTTCTTTTGCCATTATCTCTTGTCTAGATTATTGCAAGAAGATCTTTAGTGGGTTCCCAGATACTGTCCATGTGCTCCACTATCTACTCTCAAAATATCAGCCTTTGAAGATTTGTGCCATTCCTCTTCTCATAATCCTCACTTGGCTTCTCTTCTCACTGAGAGGAGGAAACAAATCCTCTCTCATTGTCTATGAAACCCACTCTACTGTCTCCCACTAGCTTTCCTCCTCTCTGCAACGATGCCCTTCTTCTTCCTAAAACTAGCTAAGCACAGTCCTTGGTACTTGCTATTGTTTTCTCTATTGGATATTCTTCCCCAAGATAGAATTACTTCTCCCTGGTATCCACTCAAATGTCAACTTAAAGTTAAGGCCTTTCTTTTTACCCTATATAAAACAGCAATCTCTGCACAGTACATGTATCACCTTCCCCAGACTTTATCTTTTCTGCAACACTTATCACCATCTGAAATATTATATAAGAACTGATGATTTTTAAACTTTCTGTCCTCTAACAGAGCATAAGCCCCAGGAAAGGAAGCTATATATTGTTAAATGACTGAGTCAAGTGTCTGTAACATATTAAGCACCTTCCTTGATACTAGTGATACAGAGATTTTAGAAAATGACCCGTTATCTCAGAGTTCTCATAAGTTTCTCTCCCTAGGTTTGGACTAGGGACAGAGGGAATATATCCTACTACACATTGGGTTAGTTTTCTCAAAGTAGATAACCTTCATGTAAACTCTCTCAAGTAAGTGGTGCTGAGATTTGATATGGTTCTATCCTAAAGGTGAGTGAGTTCCTTGGATAACTTTAAAGTGTGAAAATGGAAAAATGCTTAAATCCATCCCTTCTTATAAATGTGTTTTTAAAAATTAATTAATTCTAAATCAGCTCAATATCATCACTAGTTAATTAGAAAAATAATTCAGAAGATTGGGACAAATGAAAATTGCATGTTTATTTACAAAGTAAGTTAAAAGGAAAAAAGAAATGTGAATGTTAAATGCTAGCTCTGGATGTGCTTTTTCACAAGGTTCTTTTCTGCATCCACTGACACTGATTGTGGGGAATTTCAACTCAAAATACTATGACAACGTTTGTGGGGTAATGGGTTGTATACAACCAGAAAGAACTTGGCCCAGTTGCACATGTAGAAGAGGTCACACCAAAAATTCTTTAATTTGCCATCCAGTCTTTAAATTTATATTAGTCACTCAATTGAGAAGTGTGTCTTAAAACCCACCTGTGATGACAATCCTTTATTTTTAATCTTTCTTTTTTTACATTTTTATTGGAATATAGTTGATTTACAATGTGTTAGTTTCAAGAGTACAGCAAAGTGAATCAGTTATACATATACATATACCCACTCTTTTTTAGATTCTTTTCCCGTATAGGCCATTAGAGAGTATTGAGTAGTTCCCTGTGCTATACAATAGGTACTTATTTGTTATCTATTTTATATATAGTAGTGTGTATATGTCAACCCCAATTTCCCAATGTTCATTTTTTCCTAAATATTTTTTCCTAAACAATAACACCAAGTATGCAATGTCTGGAATAAGCATATGCAACATAAACATTATTAATTTGGAAAATAAATTCTCTTCATCATTTTTCCTAAGTGAAGATTTGTAAAATTGCCATTTTACATTGCCAATGAATTCTGCAAATCAAAATAAAATTACTTGAAATGGAAAAGTTATTCTGTATTCCTGATTAAGTCAACCAGATTAATTTTGTACTTATTTGCAATTTATAGCAAAATCTGTATTCATTTTTGCCACTCAGTCTACTTGGTACAGTTGCTAAACATTCCTATCAATATTGCAGACAAGATGGAGCACATGATTAATCCAAATACCTAAACATAATTTGCCTGATCTTAGCTAATATATCTTGTGTTGACAAAATCTAAAGTACTTAAGAAATAAGCATACAAAATGTTACTCACCATCTTGTAAACGTCACCCTTATTCGGAGGCAATATTATGTGTGAAATGCTTCCTTGATTTAAATTTCCCAGCATAATTGAGAATGTTTTAATAAATCCTCTATATTGAAAATAATCTGGTTACAACAGGACAAGAAAAATTAGACTCATTTGATAATATTCTCATTTAAATACTCAGCACTGTGCTTGTATTCAATGATTATGTCAAGTAAATCCTCCAAATTGGCAGTAAAAAGGTAATTGCCTGAGACATAATATAATAAAATACTGAACAACAAATATATGGAGTCTACATTATAACTTCAGAAGAAGTCAATAACAAAAGAATTATAGTGTTTTGTTCTTGATATTTTAGAGTTATCATTTGAGACTGTTTATGCTGCAGCTATGTAAATTGATGGTTTAGTATAAAAAATGCAATGTTAGAGAATTCACTTTTTTTGTCTATTAAAAGCACAGAATAAAATTATAAAATCAGGGCTTCCCTGGTGGTGCAGTGGTTGAGAGTCCGCCTGCCAGTGCAGGGGACATGGGTTTGTGCCCCAGTCCGGGAAGATCCCACATGTCGCGGAGCGGCTGGGCCCATGAGCCATGGCCGCTGAGCCTGCGCGTCCGGAGCCTGTGCTCCGCAACGGGAGAGGCCACAACAGTGACAGGCCCGCGTACCGCAAAAAAAAGAAAAAAAAAATTATAAAATCAAATTCTTCATTATGGATTAATTAAAGAAAAGGCAATCTCCCTAGAAACACATAGATTCAGTACAATTTCCTATATTATTTCCAACTCTAACCATGTATCTGTTCCTTGATCATTGCTTCTCATGATGAAAGAGACTCAATTCTTATTAACACCTTGAAATTAGATTTCATTCTCAGCTTTGACTGCCTGGCTAATTTCACTGTACAACTGGAGCTTGGGTCAACAGTACATCCCTGAGAACCTTTCATTTGAACCTTCCAGAGATAATCACATCTCTTTATTGACTCAGTAAATGTTCAATTAATAAAGTATCAACTGCACATTATTTTAAATAAGGTGATCTATTTCTTCACTTGACAGTGAAATCTTTGAAAGTGTGGATCAAGTGTTTATCATCACTGAAACCACAGAACCTCAGTTCCTAATGCATAGAGGTGATGCAATACATGTTTCTTGAATTTAGTTAAATAGAATTGAAGTGAGCTTACAAAGCAGGAAACTTGTTTTAATACACTCTAGAAAGCTCCTTAATTTCTATTTATTCATCCTAACAGCAGTGTGCCAAAGATTGTGGGTTTATAACAGTCTTGCAGACTCAAGTGATTGATAGAATAAAAAATTGCAAGGAAAACCTCTCTCAATAAGAACCACTGTCATTCACTCCTCTATCCATTTATAAAGCTTTTGCCAAATACCTAATGTATGCAAGACACACAGCTTATTTCTGGCAATACAAAGACATCCCTTCCCTCAAGGGTCTTCAAACCTAGTAGGATGATTTCAGTCATGTTACAGGAGGGATACTGGATTTCTTCTACCAAACAGTTGTTTTCCCCAGCACCTCATTTCTTACAATCCTGTAGTATAAAATCATAGAAAAAAGTTAATTAATGAAGACAACACTTAACATAAATGCAGAACCTGAATGTAGAAGCTGACAATTCTCAGTAAGCTTCAAGCTGTCAGTAACCATTGGCTTCCCTTCCACATAAGCTGAATTAGCATACACTGCCTCTTCTGCTTCTGGATCAGGGCCTCCTAGCCCTCTGGTAGCCAGAACCTGGGCTCCAGTCAGCACCATCTCAACATGAAGCTTTCCCTGGCCCTCCAGTTGGTCTTACAGAGGGAGCAGGACAGTACTCTCAGATTGCTCCCCCCTGACACCAATGACTCCTTACCTTCATGTTGGACACATGGCCTCTGAGACTCGGAGCAGGCAATGCTGTCACGATTTGGGAGCAGTTTTCCTACAGCTGTCTTTGGTGTGAATTACTGTACACTCACCACTTCTGCTCTCACTCTGTGCATCCACATGTTGGATCACTTGATTTTCTCATTTCCAAGGAACTGCTCTTGAGTATAGACAGAGAAGTGAACAGAATGAGATGTGACCTCTGCTTTTATGAAGTTTACATTCCCTGAACATAGAATACATTTGAGGTCTATGTGCCTTTGTTTATGCTTTTTTCTCTCTTCCCCTTATGATCTTCAAAAGGCTAAACATGTGTGGGGCCTTTAGGGACTTTCCACCCCCTCACTTGTTCCCGTAAACCAATTCTTCTCCCTATCGTGCGCCACTCCTTCTTCGTCGGGAAAGCTTCTACCCATCCTGAGAAGGTATCTATAAAAACTAGAAGATACCTGTTACCGTACCTTCCAGGGCATATTTCAGTGAAGTCGACCTCCCAATAGGCTCCTGGGCGGTCTCCTCTGAGCCTTTTTCCGACCTCAAGTTTTCCTTTATGGGAGTTTACCTGTTGGCATGGAATGCACTCTCGTGCAATCTGCTCAGCTATTTTGGTTAATCCAGAGGTATCATAACCTGTCTTATGTAATAGGGATACCATCTTCTTGGTTCCCAAGTGTGTCCATCTGTGAATCTGTTGTAGCATGGATTTTGCTTGTTGAGGAGATAATGTTCCTTTAGTTATGGCTGGGGTAATTGTTCCCCTATCATTTGGTTTCCCAGGACTCTCATCTGATAGTTCTAGTATGATTTCCCGTAGAGCCACTTCTCGTGCCACCCTATCTGCCATGTTGTTGCCTCTTGTCACCGGGGTATTGTCCTTCTGGTGTCCGGGGCAATGAATGATGCTGACTTTAGTGGGGAGCATGAGGGCAGCTAGCAGTGCCACTATTTCTTCTTTGTTTTTAATTTCTTTGCCCGCCGAGGTGAGCAACCCTCTTTGTTGGTAAATGGCCCCATGGACATGGGCGGTAGCAAATGCGTACCTACTGTCCGTATAGATGTTTACCTTTTTGTTTTCTGCTAGTTCCAATGCTCTAGTCATGGCGATTAGTTCAGCCCGTTGGGCCGATGTCCCTTGCGGTAATGCGGCTGCCCAGATGACCTCTTTCCCGTCTACCACGGCAGCTCCCGCCCGACGCTTACCTTCCTCTAGGAAACTGCTTCCGTCAGTAAACCAGGTAACGTCGGCGTTGGGGAGGGGCTGATCCATCAAGTCTGGTCTGCTACGGTGTGCTGCAGCCAGTACTTCCTGACAATCATGGATGACGGTAGTGCTTTCCAGGTCAGGGTCGGGTAGCAAGGTGGCCGGGTTGAGTCCTGTGGCTGAGGTAAACTTAATACGATCTGAGTTTAACAGCAGGGCTTGGTAAGGAGTCATCCTGGCATTTGTTAGCCATCTGTCGGGTGGCTGGCGAATTACACTTTCTAATGCATGGGGGGCTGTTATCGTTAGGTTCTGCCCCAAAGTCAGTTTGTCAGCATCTTTGACCAAAGCGGCCACCGCGGCGATTATTTTTAAACAGGCGGGCCATCCTGCTGCCACAGGATCCAATTTCTTTGATAGGTACGCAACCGGGCGATTCCAGGGGCCCAGTTTCTGAGTTAGTACTCCCTTTGCGATGCCTTTATTCTCGGCCACGTACAGATGAAAAGGCTTAGTAACATCTGGTAGCCCCAGAGCCGGGGCTGATAGTAGGGCTCGTTTAATTCGGTCAAAAGCCCGTTGTTCTTTATCACCCCAAGCAAAAGGGATGCCATTTTTGGTCAGGGGATATAAAGGGGCTGCTAATTCAGCAAACCCCGGAATCCATAGCCTACAAAATCCGGCCGTCCCCAAAAATTCCCTAACTTGTTTGGGACTCTTGGGGGCCGGTATCCGGGCAACAGTGTCTTTCCTGCTTTCCGAAAGCCATCTCTGTCCTCCTTTTAACAAGTACCCCAGGTAACTAACCTGTCGTTGACATATTTGTGCTTTCTTTGCTGAAGCCCGATATCCCAATGTTCCCAGTTCTGTTAACAGCCTCTCGGTTCCCTTGATGCAGTCCTCTTGGGTTTCAGCAGCTAAAAGAATATCATCGACATATTGAAGTAGAGTTACCTGGGGATTGGATTCTCTATAAGATGCCAAATCCTGGTGGAGAGCCTCATCAAAAATGGTGGGGGAGTTCTTGAATCCTTGTGGCAGGCGAGTCCATGTCAGCTGGCCTGACATCCCAGAGGCTGGATCCTTCCACTCGAAGGCAAAGTAAGGCTGACTGAGAGAAGAAAGTCTCAGGCAGAAGAAAGCATCTTTAAGATCCAAAACAATGTACCAAGTGTGCTGAGGTGGAAGAGTACTTAAGAGATTGTAGGGGTTGGGTACCGTGGGGTGGAGGTCCATCACCCGCTTATTTACCTCTCGTAGGTCTTGTACCGGTCGGTAATTATTAGTTCCTGGCTTTTTAACTGGCAAAAGAGGGGTATTCCATGCAGATTGGCACCTTACCAGGATCCCTAATTCCAGTAACCTTTGTATTTGAGGACGGATGCCATCTCGGGCTTCTTTACTCATGGGGTATTGGCGGACCGTCACTGGGGTGGCGGTTGTTTTAAGTTCTACCACCACAGGGGGCCGATATTTTGCCATTCCCATACCGGCAGTTTCTGCCCAAGCCTGTGGAAACCTAGTCATCCAATCCTGCATGTCAGCTTGTGGAGGCGAGGGTGTTTCATATATCCTGTGTTCATCTTCCAGTTTCATGGTCAAGATTTGGAGTAATCTCCCTTGGTTGTCAGTTATGGTGGGCCCTTCTGGTTGAAAGTGGATTTGGGCCCCCACCTTAGAGAGTAAGTCTCTACCTAGCAGAGGGTATGGGCACTCAGGTATGACCAAGAATGAGTGGGTTACTCGTCCCACCCCAAGATCTACTGTCCTTCGGGTGGTCCATGAGTACTGCTTATTTCCAGTGGCCCCCTGGACCCATGACCTTTTAGTTGAAAGGGGGCCCTTTGAATCGAGGAGGACTGAGTGCTGGGCTCCGGTGTCCACCAAGAACTGGACGGGTTCCCCCTCCACTTTAAGAGTTACCCTGGGCTCGGGGAGAGGGTCCGAGCCCTGACTTCCTAATCTTCCTCTTCCAATGTTAAGATTTTATCTCTGGTTGGCCTTCCCCCGTTCCTTTTTTAGGGCATTCTCTTGCCCAATGACCTTTTTCTTTACAGTAGGCACATTGGTCCTTGTCTAATGGCCGCCTTCTATCCGTTGTTCGTCCTTCCTGTCTATTTCTGTCTCTACTGTTTCCTCCTCTGACTACAGTGGCCAGTATCTTACTCAAATGTCTTTCTTGCCTCTTATCTCGTCTTACCTCATGAGCCTCTTGTTCCTTCTGCTTTCTTTTTTCCCTTTCTTCCTCTGTCTCCCTCTTATTATATACCTTATCTGCCTCTTTTACTAAGTCCTGAAGGGAGAAACCTTGTAGGCCATCCAGCCTTTGTAACTTCTTTCTAATATCAGGGGCCGCCTGGTCAATAAAGGCCATTGCTATGGTGGCCTTATGTTCCTCAGAGGTTGGATCATAAGGAGTGAATCATCTAAAAGCCTCCATTAAGCGTTCTAGGAACACGGTTGGCGATTCCTGGGGCCCCTGAGTTACCTCTCTTACCTTAGCCAAATTCGTGGGGCGCCTGGCCGCTCCATGGAGACCCGCCACCAGAGCCTGGCGATACATTTTCAGGTGCTCCTTACCTTCCAGGGTATTAAAGTCCCAATTCGGCCTGACGAGTGGAAAACCAGCATCAATCTCATTAGGCAACTGGGTAGGTTGTCCATTGGCGCCTAACACATTCTTTCTAGCCTCCAGGAGAACCCGTTGCCTCTCCTCAGTTGTGAGGAGAGTCTGGAGGAGCTGTTGACAATCATCCCAGGTGGGTTGGTGGGAGAAGACAAGAGACTCTATTAGAGCAGTAAGAGCCTGTGGGTTTTCAGAGAAAGTAGGGTTATGCATCTTCCAATTATAAAGATCTGCAGAGGAAAAGGGCCAGTATTGAAGGGGCCTATTCCCGTGGTTATCGGGGGGGCCATATTCTCTAAGGGGTAAAGCAGTAGAATCCGGGGAAACAGCCCTCCGGCTTCTGGTGCCCGCCGAGGGACCCCCCCTTTCTGCCATAACAGGTGGCCCTACTGGTGCGGAGGGTTGTAAAGCTGGGGGTCCTAGGGGCGACATGGGATTTAGGGCCGGAGGATAAGGAGGTGGGGAATCTAGAAGAAGCAAATCAGACTGCAGGTCAGGATATATCGCCTTTGGCGGGTCCGGGGCAGCAGATGACTTTTCCGTGTCTGGGGTTTTCTTCAGGGCCAATATCTCCGATTGTGCTGGAGCGCATGCAGACGTGCCTGTTGAGGAAACAAAGGGCCGGACCCACGGAGGCGGGGAGAGAACTAGATCTTCCCAGACCAAGATATATGGTATCTGGTCTGGGTGTCCGTGGGGTCCTGTGTTAAAGACCCTAGACTTGACTAGCCCAACCTTATCTAACAAAAAAGATCCTTCGGGTGGCCACCCTGTCTGAAATGTAGGCCACTCAGAGGTACACAGCGTTTGCCATTTTCCTTTCCTTACTTCTACCGAAAGGTTGTGGGCCCTAGCCCTAACTTCGGTCCAGTGGCTTAGGGTAAGAGAAAGAGGAGTCGTCATAGTTTGTCCCATTGTCGTCCGTCAAAAGAAAGATAATAGTACAGAAAAACAATAAAATTTCAAAAGACACACATTGATATTGCCGCCGCGAACTTAAACCCGAAACCAACTCAAATTCAGATGGCAGCTTATATAACCTGCCAGAACCAGCCGCCGCGAACTTAAACCCGAAACCAACTCAAATTCAGATGGCAGCTTATATAACCTGCCAGAACCAGATGAAGGGGAGACAAAATTTGTTTCTCCTTCCAGATGGACCACCAGGGCGTCCCCCGGGGCCCGTGGACACCAGCTTTCGGCACGTCTGCCTAGCCAGGAGTCCAATACAGATTCCACAGCAAGCCGGTTCGCACGGCTTTTTCCTAATGGCGGCTAGCAACAAACAAACGACAAACAAACAGACAATTGGGCTCGAGCCTACCTGATACCTCCGACTCCCGATGTTCTTGTGACCCGGGGGCGAGTGGGGATCCCGGACGAGCCCCCAAATGTTAGACCCAAGCGGTCTACGAGGGATTCCAACTCGCCCAAGAACCGCCAAGAGTCGAGAGCCGTTGCAACACGCAAGAGGTTTATTAGGAGCCGATGCACCGGGGTTCCCTGAACCTCACGCAGGAGGCCGATGGGGAACCCCTAAAAGCGGAATCACATACTTTTTATAGGTTTATTTACTCATAGGGCGGGTATATTCTCACAATGATTGGGTAAATGTGGTGACTTTTGAATTCATTGGCTTAGGAACTTTTGTCCCACCTTCTGGCCGTTATAGTTGTCTGTTCATTGTGGCGGTTAGGGCGTATACCTGTTACGGGCAACTGGAAAATTACCCGCTGTCTGGCAAGTCCCCGTCAACTGAAAAACTCCAAGAATTGGTTTCGATAGGGAGAAGGAGTGGCGCACGATAGGGAGAAGAATTGGTTTCGATAGGGAGAAGGAGTGGCGCACGATAGGGAGAAGAATTGGTTTACGGGAACAAGTGAGGGGGTGGAAAGTCCCTAAAGGCCCCACACATGAACACTCACTACTTTTAGAAGTGTTTGTGTATGTATGTGTGTGTGTGTGCATGTGTTTGACGCTGTGTCCACCTTCCAAATACATACATATACACATACACAGAAGTCCCCCTAATAAAGTATTTTTTTCTTTTTCTATCAAAAAACTTCTTGCTGCATGTAGATGACACTTTCTTTTTCTCTTTACTACCTACAAGACCTAGCACAGTATCTCAAACACCTTCCATGGGCACCTGAGGAGTAATGTATAAATAAATAAATGAGCAAATGATGAGCCCAAGTTTGCAGTCATCCACTTATATGAGAGCAATTAAAAATTGTTTAAAACATGCTACTTTGTGATAGATTACTATTTTCAAATATCGACTGTCTCTGCCTGTGTGATGATTATACTTCCCCAGCCCCTTGACGTGAGGCTAAGCCAAACGCCTTGCTTTGTCCAATAAAATGGAGCAGAAGTAATGTTACCCATTCCTCAGCAGAAACGTGAAGAACAATTGCATAGTTCCCTCATCTCTCTTTTTCCCCTGTGCCCTGAGACAAATATGTCCCAGATGGGGGCTTTGTCTTCAGTCTGACTCTAAGGCATAGAGGATATGGAACAGTATCTCAGCATGTACAGTGGACAAAGAGTCAACCTTTGCTGTTTTAAGCTATTGAAACTTGGGGTGTTTTTTTTATTATTATTATAGTGCAGTTGAGTCTAAGCAAAATGATTAATGGACTATCAAGGACTTGCTTATTTGATGGAGGAATTATCCAGATCTGAGACCCTGAAATCATGTAAAGGAAGAATGTATCATTCCCAGAGTATGAACTGGGCATCAAGCATTCATCACTCTTACATTTATAGTTCTTACGACCACATTGAGGTAGTGGTACTAAGTCCAAGCTCATACTGCTTGCCATAGGACAGACCAATCAAATGAGAGATGAGCTATTGAGACAAGGAATATCAACTTTATTCAGAAAGACAACATACCAAGAAAATGGTGGACTAGTGTCCCAAAGAACTGTCTTCCCAGAGTTGTAATTCAGGCTTCATTTTTCCTGCAAGTGAAGGGGGTGTGGTTGGTTGTTGTAAACTTCTTGGTGCTGCGTTGATTCCTTTGTTCTTGCAGCCGTCCACATAAGTCTGGTCAAGATGTTCCTTATAAACCTCCAACAAATCAAATGTTATTCTCTGTTCCACAACTGTTTAATGGAAAAGTGTTATACCTTTAAAGGTCAGAGCCCTGAGAATAGTCTCTCCTGTGTATTTCAGGCTCTGGGCAACATTCTTTTACAAAAGGTGAAGAGCCAGCATGACTAAGCACAGGCAACAGGGCATAAAGATTAGAGTTCAAGGACTAGATCCAATAGAGAGTCAGTTTGTTCTTCTCTGTTTCAGTAGAATTTATAGTTGAGAAAGGAGGCAAAATTAATAAAATTACATTGGTTGATCTTTTACTACCTTCCTTCACTATATAAGGTTTTAATTCTTACAATTGTTCTAGAGGTGGTGACTTAACATAAATACAAAGACCTTATTACTTGGCTTTTCATTCTGTATGTTTGTGAGGTATGTGTGTTTGTGTGTGCATGTGTGTGCATGTGTGCAGGCAGGGCAAGGGTAAGGGATTGTGGGGGAGGCATACAACCATGGCTGCTCATACCCATAACACCTTTGGGTTTTGTAGAGTGGTTCAAGTTCCTATTCTGTAGCGTATTTTCTTAGTTGCAAAATAGGAAATGATGCTTCCTACATCATAATACAATTATGAAAATAAATATCAAATACTACATGCAACAATCCTTTGAAGGTACAATTTCTTCTATCTATGTTAGAGTCTTCTGCTATTATTAGCAGGGGAGAAGGAGACTCTCACTTCTGACTTTTCCTAATGAGTCAGCAGAGCACAGATGGAAAAAGGCAAACATTTTTACATGCACATGTGCCTGGTGGAGTAAGAGAGAAAAGTAAATATAATTTAAATTTAAAACTAGTTCTAAGTGCCTATAATTTCCCACTATCAAATAGATAGGAAAAGATTCATGAATGCTTTTTTTATTAAATGAAAAAAGGGAAATCAGAAAGCAAATAAAAATGTAGCATTTGACGGCAAGCTAGCTGAAGCTATCTCACTTGGAATTAATATTGTGCAGAATTGCAAAATATCTTGGAGGTTCACAGACCAGTATCATCACTGGACAGTGTGGCAAACTGAGGCACGAAGAGAGGAACATGTCTTGCCTGAGATGATTCTAGTACTTAGGTCACCTAAGATGGTTTAACAAATTTCAGGACGTCAGAGTTTGGATGAGTTGAAATTTTGCCCTCAAATAAAATAGTGTTGAGTAAATTTTATTTTTCTGTCCCTAAGTGTAATGCAGATAGTGGTTAGCGCTCATCTGGGTTCTGTGCTACTTGAAATCTACACCTTAAAATTCATGTCTTTTATTTGCTTTAACATTTGCCCAGTTCATATTCTAATTTATTCTATCCTGAAGGGAACTGAATTCTGATAAGCAAATGGCATGGTATCAGGAGGCAAAAGGAATCTGTAGGAGGATAATTCCCTTTTGTTTACTTATTATAAGCCTATTCTTCAAATCTTGATTACATTAAATGAATGGTCTAACTTTAGAGTTTAGAGGGCAAAATCATTGTATGCCAACACAGCTAAACAGAGGCTAAAGTTTTAATGAGCATTAAGCAGGTTCCTCTGAGTTAAGAACTATGAAAAGGATCCATGAGTGCTTTAAGTGAACAATGTTTGCGTTGATTAAAGGGAAGATTCAGATGCCTGGATCCTTTTGAATTTTACAAAGTGTTTGGAGCATCAAGAAGAAATATTAGACTGCAGCTAAAAAATACCACTATTTGCAAAAGTTCAAATACTGTTAATTGATGTCTCTTTAAGATAACAATTTTAATAATAACAAATATAATAGGAAGCATAAGTGAGCATTCATTAATAGTTTAGTGTAAATTCATCTACTCTGCTAAAATAAAACCTCAACATTGGCTTTTTGAAGGTAACTGAGCACAGGGCCTTTTAAGAAAGGCAGGTCTGGATCAGATACCAGGATGGAGGCCATTGCAAATGCCAGGACATAGGAGAGGACCATAAAAGAGAAGTTGGGAGGGGACCAAAGAAAAACTTCAAAGATTTGCATAATCCCTGTCTACATGAGGAAAGTTATATAAAGATAAATTAAACACAAAACATTCATGTATGCAATCTGCATTTTACCTTCAAAACAAGACTAGCCAAGAAAGACATATCATTTCAAAAACCAAGAAAATGACCAAAATTATGAAAAAAAAAAAAAAAGAAAAGAATCAAACAGGAATCTGGGACTATTTGGGAGCTTTCTTGGTTGGATATAGGATCACTCATCCTTTTACAAATATTTATTGATTTACTCTAATTATAAAACACCCATGGGTCTCACTCTCAAGAACCCCCAATATAAAATGATGGTGAGACAAATATTCGATGAGAGCCATAAAGAATGCTTCATGAATTCAGAGGAGATGGAGAACCTTCTATATGGATAAATTGGGGATACTTCGTGACAACAAAGAAGGCATCGAAGAGGCACTGTGGGGTATATTTTAAGCATACAGGCTATGGAAGCATAGTTCTGTAGGTCAGCTACTGGCGCTGTGACTCACTACTGATTCACCCTTGAGCAAATTGAATTAGTTAATACCTGGAAAGCCCTTAGAAATGTACTAAGTATTTTTCTGTTTCATTGGGGAAAGCTTCTACCAGTCTGAGAAGTTGATGAAGGTTATAGAAAAACACGGAAAGAATGAGCAGTGAAGGCAGTTTGCATGAAGATGCCCTGAGCAGAGTCACAAGACAGAGCTGAGCAGGAGAAGAAGCTGAGAAGCAAGGCTAGCCTGTGGTCTCTGAACCCCTACAGCATGTATCTGCTTCTCTTTTATGGGACAGATCCCTTGCTTCATATCACACCAGTTTATGGACATGGCATGGCCCCATGCAGCTGGCACCTGCGAAAAAGTGGTTAAATACTCACTGATTTCATGGATGGGTGCTGGTCAAATAATGCAATAAAACACAGGCATGCCTTGCACAACCTCCAAAGCTGAGACCTGGACTCTCTCTTGGGCTTTATGTCCTACTTTTATTCCATGTTCATCTTGGATTTCAATCCTCTGCACAGTTTTATTCTCCCTGCTTGTTGCTCTCTCATGCCATAGTCAGTTCATCTCTTTACTTTCTTCCAAATCTATTCTTAGGTGTAAATACACTTTCTTTCTTACCAGATTATAAGCTTATCCTCAGATACTTGGTGAAACCCATTTTCTCCAGAAGCATCCTCCCAAGACAACATTTCATGCTCATCTTCCTTCAGTCACATATCTTCAGGATAAATTTTTGTATAACATGAGCATCAATAAATATATCTAGTTATATCATTATTTGTGACTTATATGATCCCTGTACCTGTGATTGGCCTCCTTGAAGGGTTATGTGTGAATTCCCTTTCAGGACCTCTCTAGTAGTGATACCAGGTCAGCTTGGTTTCAGAGATAAATGTGAAATATCTAATTATCTGTTTCCTCAGTAATGCTGCTGGATACTGCACAGAGAGACCAGTAGTAACATTTTAGGATCTAATTTCAAATTTTGGTAACAGCTCAATATATAAGAGCTCTAAGAGGAGACTGAAGTTTAGCTACCTTCAATGATGATTCAAATGAGACCCATACCATTAAGTATGTACCAAGAGGATGAATTTTGCATTCAGACACCATAGATACTGTCCCCAAAATCACAAACACACGAGTCCACTGTGTGGTGCCAGGGGCCCAGAAAGCCTCAGTAGAATGTGAGTTATCCTTTGGAGTGCCAAAGAGTTGTGGCAAGCTATTATTTCTTTCACTAAAATCAAAACAGATTTGTTATTATAATGTATAATGCAAAATGTATATCATTTAAAAATTTTAACCTGAAACTTAGAGTCTGTAGATTCCAGCAGCTGTTTTGGGCAACCACCCCATGTGCTCTGGAGTAATTTGTTCCCCTTCAATGGGGAAAAAAAGAGTTGAGAAGAACCCCATGGAGACACCTCTACCATACAGAGAATGTATTGAATCTCCAGATGGACCACTTCCCTTCGTGTGACTGGCACCACCAGGAGGTGCCTTTACAATGCCTGAAAGAAAATTTCTTTCCCTAAAGAGAATTTCTGAGGGGAGAATCTTCAAGATAAAATACACTGTGTCCTGCCTTGCCATTGTAATTAGTCAAACTGTTTTGTTTAATTAGAGTAAATGTGTTTGGAATGCTATAATTACTTGTTAGAGAGAAAAACATTTGCTCTAATTAGATATTCATTAGAAATTCAAAAATCACTTAATATTAGCAATTAAAACTGGAACTGTACTTTGAGATTGAATTTCCCACATCAGTAAACTACACAGCCCAACACGCACTGGTTCTGAATTTTGCTTAACTGACAGTAATTCTGGGGGGCACAGAAGGAAAGAGAAAATAGCAGACTTAATTGGAAAACTCGTGGTGGGGTGACCAAGATCTGGAATAGCCTTCAGAAGTAACTGATGCAGAGGGCTGGGTGAAAATCCGGTGAACCATTTGTTTAGAACAGAGCTCAGAGAAGGACGGGGCAGGAATGAAGTCAGAGGGAGGAGAGGAAGAAAGCAAGTTATTAATCCAATAAATAACTGGGCCCTTTCAATGTGCAGAGCAGTCCGTGTTCATACAGAGAACAGACTTCTGAGGAAATCAAGGGTTAGTGAAAAACAACAGCAAACAACATGATAGTTAAAGCTTAGGGAAAAAAATCACAGTACAGTGTTATAAATTGCACTGGGAAAAATGATAAAATGTCACATAAATGATAGAGTATGAGGCTTAACATCTGTGTCAAAGAAACAACAATCCCTCAGGCAGGAATTAATCAGGCAGTTTTGTCCAATGCGTAGGGTGTTTGTTTTTTCTTTCTTTGACTGAGAAAAGGGAAGGGTATTGCATTCCTAAGTAAGAACACAGGGTCATGGATATAAAACATTTTTAAAACATGTATTTTGATTTGCATTAAGAATGCAATTTTGTAAAAATTTTTGCCAGATGGTTTCTTGCTACCTTGTTTGAAAAAAATTTTTTGGATTATTTTTTGAAGTGCCATTGAAGCTATTTTCCTAGATGAAACAAAACAGTAGCAAAGTCTAAATCAAGGTCAAGGCTATGGTGTTTGGATAGAAGCTGACTCATACATCTCTTTTTAAAGACTTCAACTTCCCTTTTAATTTTTTCTCTTCCTTTCTATAAAATCTTCCAAAATTGTATGTTTCAATCCCTGGAGTAAATTTAGAATATTTTGGTTTTCTTTTAAAGCTATTCCAATCTTCAGTGACAATTGCCACTCAGTAAACAGTGTGTGTTTTTTCACTTTAGACAGTTGCCACTTCTTTCATAAGCAGGGTGCTATTGTTCTATTTTCTGATTCATCCCTATCCATGTCATCAATCTTGGCAAAGGAAGGCTATATCTACATGTACAACCCATTTGATTGTTTTGACTGAGCTGAGGGGCTATTACCTGCTTGCTGATAACTTGTTAAATAACTAGCTGTCAAAATGATCACGCTGGCTGGGTGTTAAAGCACAGCAAGAGTGGCTGAGAGAGACTGTATTTTACTGCTGGATAAGGACTCTGGCAACAATGGAACCATGCGTTCTATGGAGGTTTGTCCTTCCCTGGAGGTCCTGGCTTAAGCACCACTTATTTCGTGGTTCAATTTCCTCATTAATTAAATGAGCATAACAGTGTTTGTGATTGGTCTTGGTTTTGGAAAAAAAAATTTAGGAAATATTTGTGTATGCATGTTCATAGCAGCATTACTCACAATAGCCAAAATGCAGAAGCATTGCAAATGTCAACAGAGAGATGAATGGACAAGCAAAATGTTTCACATACATAAGCAATGGAAAAGTCTCAGTTTTGGAAAATTGCTTTGCCCACACACTCACTTATTTGCTCTTTTAATGAACACTTTTCCATCCACTTCCCACATTGCAGATTCTGTGCCTGCTTCAAGGCACTCACCATTCAGTGGCAAGAGAGACTGGCTCCGTCTTCTCTGCCCCCATCATAGGCTATACATGCTCTGCTCATCCCTCAAATGCCTGGAGGTCTCAGGATCTCTCTTCAGTCCTATCTTCTTAAGTTTCCTTCCTCAGCCATTTCCATATAGCAGATTACCACCTCAATACTATGATTCTAAAATATGTCTCCACTCCTAGGCTCTTTTATGGATCCAGCTGTCTCAAGAACATCACTGCATGTATATTTCTCAGGCACCTAAAATCTAACAGGTCAGGCCTCTTCTTGTCTTTCCCTTTGAACCTGTGCGTCATCTGTTGGTTCCTGCTTCAGTGAGTAGCTCCTCCACCCAGGCCATTTTCTATGACTCATCTTACGTCAATAGCCTTAACGCTTTTCTCAGCCTCAGGAAGCACTTACAATGAATCCCTATGAAAATTTTTATCATAGTCCCTTTTTATGCCTCAAATCCACTTGCTTGTTTCCTTCTCACTATTGACTTCTTTGTTTAGAATACATAATTGCTCAATCTCAGGCAACCTAAAATTTATCTTTGAATGTAAGTAACTTCAAATATAAAGAGGTTTCTTTTTAAAAAACATGTTTCCATATTCACTTTATCTATGTTTTCTTTAATATGTATGTATTTATTTCTTTATTTGGTTGTGCTGGGTCTTAGTAGCAGCAGGCAGGCTCCTTAGTTGTGGCATTCATGTATGATCTAGTTCCCTGACCAGAGATCGAACCTGGGCCCCCTGCATTGAGAGCACGGAGTCTTAACCACTGTGCCACCAGGGAAGTCCTATAAAGAGGTCCTTACAGCTTGTTTCCTTCCAATCCATTATCTCCTCTGCAGACAGTAAGCTTTCTCATGTGTTTAAAATAATAATACTTACATTATATTTATAAACATAATATTTGATATTTATGAATACCTTGTCTCTCACAAGCAAATTTCAAGTCAAAAGATAAATAAATCCAAATTGCAAAATTTCTAGAAAAAGAATGATAATGAGAACACTATATTTCAGAACCAAAATGAAGCAAAATAAATGCTCAGAGGAAATATTATTTTATTTTATTTATTTATTTATTTTTACGGCACGTGGGCCTCTCACTGTCGTGGCCTCTCCCACCGCGGAGCACAGGCTCCGGACGCGCAGGCTCAGCGGCCATGGCCCACGGGCCCAGCCACTCCGCAGCACGTGGGATCCTCCCGGACCGGGGCACGAACCCATGTCCCCTGCATCGGCAGGCGGACTCTCAACCACTGCGCCACCAGGGAAGCCCAGAAATATTATTTTAAATACTCATATAAATAGACAAGGAATAAAGAAAGTGAATGAATTAAGCATCTCATTGAAATTTAGGAAAAAAGTTGAAATATAACAGCAAAATTAAACTGAAGAAAATAAGAAATAATTGAAGATAAAATACAAATTAATCATTTAGGGAAAAGCTGATAAGAAAACTGCTAATAAATAAGTAACTTACTTTTGTAGCAATATAAAATTAATAAAGAATAACTTTCCTGATAAAAAGATAAAACACAAAATAAAGACATAATCACTGAAACAGGAAGAGCAGGATAAAAAACATAGGAGACTTCTTTTTTGCAAACTCAAAGCAAATAAATAGAAACTGGATAAAATGGATACAATTTTAACAAACTATCATTTATCTACATGTCTTCATGAGAGAAGAAGCTAAATAGATTGATTTACACCAAAGTAAGTAAATCAAATACATATAGCAAGTGGAAAGCTTTGACAACAGTATATTGATAAAAGAATGTGAAAAACATATGGTTTCAGAGAAGAATTACACCAAAAAAAATAACACTTTAATAATATTTAAACTATTCCAGATTTAGGGGTAAAAGGGCCATCACTAAATTATTTTATTGAAGAAAATATAATATTGATTCAAAATATAAAGATGATAACACAAAAAGAAAACCTATAGAATAATTTATTTTATGAAACTCTATTTCAAGAATTCAAGGATGGTTCACTATCAAGAAATACGTTGATACAATTGGTAACATAGTTTCATTTAATTATAGAAATTATATAAACCTCTCCATAGAAACAGAATTTTGACAACTTTCAACTTTATTCTTGAGAAATAACCCACAACTGTAATATGATAGAAATTGAGGGTTAACTATTTAAACATGTTGTGTACACACACACACACACACACACACACACACACACACACACATATCTCAAATCCGGCTTAATGAAAGGACAGACCCTAGTTACTTTATCACTTTTTAAAGTCAGGAACAAGACAGAGATGCCCACTCTCTCCTAACTCCTAAATTTATTATTTAACTTTTAACTGAAGGCATTATCAGACTGACAAACAAAAGATATTAGAGAATTAAAAGTGGTATGGAGAAGGTTAAACTAGACCCACCCACATCCACACCCACAGTCCCTACACACACTATCTGTAGAGTATGTGACTGTAAAACAGGAAAACCCTGAAGACTCAACAAGGAAAAAAACTACTAAACACAGTAAGTTAACTCAATGGATAGCAGGTTATAGAGTTAATATCCAACGGTCAGTAGCCTTCATATGCATGCATAACTAATAATATATAATAGAAGAAAAGACTTAACCTCTACACACAGAAGCTTTAAAAACAACAACAAAACTTCTAAGGACACAAATGTAGACCTGATGAATAGAAATATATAACATGTTCTTAATAGAGTGACTCAGTCTCATAAAGATGTCAATTCTAGATAATTTATAAATTAACGCTGTCAGTGAAAATACCAAGATTTATTTCCAGAATTATACGTTAATTCTAAATCCTATATAAAACTTGAACAAGTAAATATGGCTTTAATAGCACTGGAAGTAAAAAGGCAACAAGGAAATATAGTTTAAGAGATATTAATATACTATAAGGATTCAACAATTTTAAAATGTAGTACTGGCAAATGAATAGAAAATCAAAACAAGGAAACAAGATAGAAAGTTCAGAAATAGACCCAAATATTTATGAAAATTTTATATATAACATATGAGGTACCTCAAGCCAAAATAGAATACTAGATGTAAACAAACAATTTTATGTAAGGTCTTGAAAACGTATGTAAAGATAAATGAGGAACGGGGAAAACATTGTTATCTTATTCAGAGCAACATTTTTGCAATAGCAAACATCGGAAATCATGCAAGTGATCAATCCGGGCTCGATTCAACTGTGTCCACAGAGTAGACTCCTAAGCAGTTGGAAATTAATGAACCTGTACAGGCAGATGTCCAGAATATATTGTTAATTGAACAAAGGAAGGGTAAGAGATGTGTGCATATTTTGTTACCTTTTGAGTAAGCAAGAAATTCTGGAAGGCTACACTACACTTTTTACTGCTGGGCTTTGCACATGCCAATCCTCTGTCTTGGTGAGTTTTTCCTCCTTTGTCTCCAGATCATTCCTACTCATTCTTCAGGTCTCCCTTACTATGTATCTCTGGAAAATGTTATAGTCTCTGTGGCCCAGTAATTTGTTGGAACTCTTCCCCTGTGCTCATCTCAACTCAAGCTTCGTTTACTTTTATCAAAAAAAATACTGTATTTGTCTATTTGTTTACTCCTTAAATTCATCAAATAAATGACTATAGTTTGGTCTCTGTTTTATTTCTTTCATCCACCAAATTGCATGAACAAAAGACTGAATAAATTCAATGAAAGAATTGCCACACTATTAGTGACACAATATAAATTCAGTGTGATCGTAGGAAAAGCTACATCTTAGCTTTCTTGCAGGAGGGCAGCGAAGGTATCCACAAAGGGTTTACTTCATGGCGCCCTCTCCCCTTACCATCTACCTCATCCTTCCCTACAGAATAACTCTCCACATGCTTTTTGTTTCATCTTCTTTAAAGAGACCTAGTCTTATTAAAGAGATATGAGTTGAGTGTACATTTGGGGAAAGTATTTTAAGTCCGTCAAGATTTGTATGTAAGATGAGTCCATGCCTCTTTCTAAAAAATGAAATACAGTATATTCGTTCAAGGTGAGAAAGTGATGGTCATTGATCAGGCCCACGCTACATTCCAGGGACTTTGCCAGGTCTTTGGCCTAAGTTGTCTCTCCAAATAAGAAGGAAGTGTGCCATAATGAAAAGAGAAAGGGTTTTCTAGTCACAGTGATAAGCTGGTGGACATGTGAAAAAAAATATTTTTCTTTTACTCTTTAAGCTGACACATCACCATTATGGTTTACTTCAAAGCAAATATTTTTTCTTGCTCCTTCACTTGACTAACCTACAACTTGTGAGTGTCTCCAGCTACTGCAAAATCTCAGTAGCCATGAGATGAGAAAAATGGTGCTATTTATTGGGAACAAAAATAATTTAATCTTTGATATTATCTGATTTTCTTCCCCTGAGTGTCCTGGGGAACTAAACTAGTCCCCAAGGCATCATTCAGAAATGTGTAAAAGTGGATCCTCAGGAAAATGATCTTAACAGTGCTTCCAGGTTGGTAGCAGTGACACAAGTAGTCATATTAGTGTGCGATGTCTAATTTTTCCCCACCTTACAAAAATAGATAAATAAAAACCCTTCCTTTTTACACCACATGGTACAACTCTGTATACCCTTGGTTAATGTTCTGACACAAAGTTTGTTCTAGCACTACCTCACCACATTTTCAGGTTTTTAAAATTGTTTTTAAAAAGTCTTGGGCTTCTCTGGTGGTACAGTGGTTGAGAGTCTGCCTGCCGATGCAGGGGACACGGGTTCATGCCCTGGTCTGGGAAGATCCCACATGCCATGGAGTGGCTATGCCCATGAGCCATGGCCACTGAGCCAGCACGTCCGGAGCCTGTGCTCTGCAATGGGAGAGGCCACAACAGTGAGAGGCCTGCATACTGCAAAAAAAAAAAAAAGTCTTTTATCCAGTTTTTTATGGTAATTTTTGGCAGGAGGTTTGCTCTTAGTGACACAGCCCAACATTTGCAGAAAAAGAAGATGTCTGTGCTAGCATCCTTGGAACACATTGCTACTCTTGCATTATCAGATTCAGCTCTTCCTTAATTCCAGGAAAGAAAGAAGTTATCATTTTATATCTTTGAATACAGCTTTGTTCCATTTCTTGAAATCTTTAATTCAGGGACAATAATTGTGAATATGGGCTAGGTTTTGTCCCCCATATCACTTACAGTCTCTTTCAATGTTTTGATCTAATTTTACTTGCAATAAAAATTGACATCTATCAGTGTTGTTATTATTGTTGTTTGTTTGATTGTATGAATTTGCTCATGTGTATGATGACTAGAATCCTTTTACAATTCATCTGAGACCTGGTCTTCTTCTCCAATGAGCGAAAACTTGAGAAATCTGAAGACTGTAGCTATTGACTGAAGATGGCAGAAGAAAGAGATAAGGGGCTGTATTAGGACCAGCATTCATTTCCACAAAGAGCAGTGAAAAGCATGAACTTGATTTGAGGCATGTGGGAAAGATCCAGTTGGATGCAACTCTAAAGGGACTTTTCCTGACAAGTTGCCCTGGGGGGGGGGGCGGGGTGTTGAGGAAGTAGGGGACGGGGCTGCCTCAGAATGGACTGGGCAGAGGTGGGTTGTAGAATTATTGTGTAACCCTCTAAGAAAAGTCATCACCACATCACAAGACTCACAACAGAAATTTTCCAGCATGGGATCACTGAGAAAGTCACGGAAGGACCTGGTGAGAGTGAAGCCACCTCCAGACAACCACATACCCAAGAGTCCCAGCCACTATCATGGCGGAACACGTCACAAAGACTGTGTTCTTCCCTTCAGCCTCTTTTCACCTCCCTGAGGACTCAGACAGGAACTACACACAAGGTGACAGCGACAGGATGTAAAAGAATTAGAATTTAAATCCAGGTCATCTCAAATCTTGGCCCATGAGGAACCCCTTAATAATGTCACATAAACCTCTGTACATCCAATCTCTCCTCTGATGTGTGGCCATGGTCTTCATCTATGGCTCCTTCCTAAGAAGATGGAGAAATGATGAAAAACAGGGAGACCTCAAATTTCAAGAAAGTGTGGGAAGCCTTGCCCATTGCATACTGGACTTAGTTGCCCATCTGTCCCTGCAACGAGAAGGTAAGCCTCGGAAGGACAGGAGCAGGATCCTATTATCTTTGAATTTCAGATCCTACCAGATGGTTTGACATATGAGAGGCACTAACTTCACGTTGAAATAAATTTCTTTAAAGTAAGTTTTCTGCCTAAACTGAGGCAACACTGCATGATCTGTCTCTCTCATTCAGAAGGGCTGAATGGATTCAGCATTTTGAAATAAAGAAAATAGCAGATTTGAATGATCTAAAACCCCTATACTTCCACCACTAAGTTACCAAAAAGGCAAAAAGGAAGAATGAGATCCATGGCACATGAGTAGCCAGCAATAGTTTCCCTGGCCTCTGTCTAAGACATTTGGTGTCTTTGAAGGAAGCATCAAATTTTATCTTGTGTTATATCTTGCTCTGAATGGATGAGAAATTCCAATTTTAGAAATGAGTTGGGTTGGAGTTCAATCCCCAAAGAGTGAAGGAAAAATAAAATAAAATTATTTGAAGCACTCTCCATGAGACAATGTTTCTTCTCAGACTTCTAAACTAATTTCTTACAGCACAATTTCAAAGAGTGAAACAGGGATTTGTCTAGTTTTCCCTTCTCCTTGAATTATCTGGGAATTGCCCTCTGCAATCTCTACTCTGGGCCTTGAACTCCTCAGGGTTCCGAAGGTGCTACAAGTCATTCACGCTGTTGTCTCCTGGCAAATATAAAACAGCTCAGGTGTCCGGTAGCTGTTATCAATTCTGACTGCTGAGGTTGCACCGCTACGGGAAAAGGGAGCCTACTCTCTGCCAGAGATAAATAAATGGTCTAACTCAAGATACCACTTGCATAGCTTCCAGAGAGAACTACTAATAGGGGAATGATCTGCCAAATCAGAAAGGTACTTCCTGCCCTCAATTCTCTCTACCTCTAGCCTTTAAGGTGGTAGATCAGTACTTAGGGGAAGCACCCAGGCTGGGTGATGAGCAGAGCTGAGTTTGGTTGTGCTCTGCCATTTACTAGCTGTGTAATCTTGGGCAAAGTCCTTAAACCTTGAATGTGTGTTTCTTTAACTGGAAAACAGAAGAAATTTATAGCTATTTCAAATAGGTTGTTGTGAAAATTAAATCAGTCACTGTTTGGAAGAATCTACCTCAGAGAAGTAATCCATCAGGCTAGAGCATCTCCCTTTGACAATGTACCTAAGCCTTCATGAATGATAATTTGTTTAGGTCAACATCAGTGCAGTTTTTAGACTCCTCATTTACAATTCAAATTCTTCTAGGTGGAAAAACACTTGAGGTCAGGGAGCATCCATATGTTTGAATTATATATCAAATTTCACAAATCTGTATGTGCGGAAACATTTTAGTACCTGGTGAATTAAGAGGGTTTGTATTCTCATGCAGTATATCATTCAAAAGGGAAATGTGAGTCAAAGATATCTGATTTCATTATAAAAAATATTTTTTTCCTTTATCAATGGGTGGAGGGGGTCAAAACTTCCAGTTATAAAGCAAATAATTCATAGAGATGTAGAGCATGGTGACTATAGTTAATAACACTGTATTGTGTATTTGAAAGGTGCTAAGAGAATAGGTCTTAAAAGTTCACATCACAAGAAAAAAAACTCTGTTAACTATGTCTGGTGACAGATGTTAACTGGATTTATTGTGGTGAACATTTCAAAATACATACCAATATCGAAAGATTATGTTGTACACCTGAAACTAATATAATAGTATATGTCAATTATATCTCAAAAAATCCCCTATAGTGCACTTTAATGAAATCCATGCTCTTACTCTGGACTTTAAGACTCTACCTGGGGGGCTTCCCTGGTGGTGCAGTAGTTGAGAATCTGCCTTCCAATGCTGGGGACACGGGTTCGAGCCCTGGTTTGGGAAGATCCCACATGCCGCGGAGCAACTAGGCCTATGAGCCACAACTACTGAACCTGCGCGTCTGGAGCCTATTTTCTGCAACAAGAGAGGCTGCAACAGTGAGAGGCCCACACACCATCATGAAGAGTGGCCCCCACTTGCCGCAACTAGAGAAAGCCCTCACACAGTAATGAAGACCCAATACAGACAAAAAAAAAAAAAAGACTCTACCTGGCTCCAGGTGATATCAGCCAGCATCCTATCCTAGTCTGTCACATTTTACAACATGAGAACTGCTGTGCCCTATTTCTAGAATGCTCTGTCCCCAAATCTTCATATAATTGCCTCATTCTCAGCATTTAATACTCACTTCAAATACCTACTTTTTGATGACAGCTTCTCAAAACATCCAATATAAACTAATCTTGTCACTTTAACAGGGTTTATTTTCATTACAGCACTTTTGACTACCTGACATTTTCTTGCTATTTTATTTATTTGTTTAGTCTATTGATTTTTTTCTACTCTTATAAAAATAGGCACACTACAAGTAACAATATGTAAGTTTTCCAAAAAGTTAGATATTTTATCATTGTCTCCAAATTTCCACAAACTAATAAAATCTTTAAATCTATAGAAATACATTTGCTAAACTTACATTTTAGGAATGTTGAATTTTTGAAGTATGACTATACTTAAATGATAATAAAACTAACAGGCTACAGATTTTAAAACATCAGAATCAGCTCTCCCTAATTTTCTTCACAGGTATGATACAAAAACAATAGGGAGAAAGAAAGGCAATTGCAGAACATTACTTTTTCTTGAAACTGGAAGCCTCAAGGTATGTAACGTACTGGAGAACAAAACAAAAAGTGCTGTCATGGCTTCCCAGGTGGTACAAAGTCTGGGGATATGCTGAAGAACAACACTTAGAAGCTCATTTTGAAAATTGGGAATGAAAGCGTTCATAGAGCTAGTTTGGCACCAGGAATAAGTGCAGGAGATGGGAACATAGGAAGCAGTGTAGAACCAAATGATAGTTATAAGAGGTAGCCTTTGGGTAAAGGGTGCAGTGGGCAGTGAGAAACACAATGAATTATGCAGAGACCTCCAGCTGCTCTGCTCAGCTAACTAACAGCTCACTTACACAGACAACTTAAACCTATTAGCCTGGACCCTAGTATTGGATTTTCATATGTACCTCCTGCAAATGTGGTTCAGAATATCTCATCTGATTCAAGATGAATAATAATAATAAAAATAAGTACTGGATTTAGAAAAAGACATTACAATTTACACACATACGTATAGACATTTGCCAGAAAAGAAAAAAAAAATGCTGCCATGAAGTGGATGAAAACTGTTGCCATGACTATAAAATAAAAGGAAAAAGAAACACTTTAATGAAGTACTCTCCTAGAAAAAATAAGGACTCAAAACTTACAAAAAACATTGAAGGAGGAAAATTGTGAAACAAAAGAAGGACATGAGTAGCAGAACTAAGAAAACAAAACAAACCAAAGCTAAATTAAACTAAAAAAGTGAAATGAAAAAGTAAAACGAATACACAAATAAAGATAACTTTGGATGTAGTATATAGGGGGAATGGATTTTACAATATTACAGAAAAATGAAGGCTTCTGTATAAAGCACAGGATTAAGAAAAATAAGCAAAGGGTTAAAAGAGTTTAAAAGTAACTGAAATTATAATACATTGTGGAGTTGAAAAAATAATAATACCTATAGAAGACAGATTCTTATAATAGCTGTTTCTGAAGAAAACTAGTTGTTTCTGAAGAGGACAAAAGAAGCAGAAAAAAATGAAAGTATCATTTAATATTTTTTCCCAGATATAAAAGAAAACTTGATTTTAAATATTAAAGAATGCATTCAGTTCTGAGAAAAATTGACAGAATGATTAACCCTGAAACATACCCTAATAAATTACCGAACTGTAAATTAAATAAGGAATGTTTTAAGCTAGCATTTCTAGCAATGGTAGAAAACAGTAGAGCCATTTCTAATTCTTACATGAACAAAAATGTCCCAAGAATTTTATACGAGCTATAAAGGGATTTAAGAATGAAGGCAATTGACACACATCATTTAGAATTCCCAAGAACAGAATAAAGATTTCCAATGGGGCCTTTTTAAGGGAAATACGTTGGAATGAACTTGAGCCAGACAAATGATGGATGGAGAAATGATATTGAAGGGTTAGTGCTGAGCGTTGATTCCATTCACTATAGAACAAAGACTAAAACAAATGTGGAATTATGACTTTAATATAAAATGTGAACTCTAAAAACTCTAGTGTCATAGAAATTATATAACTAACAGAAGTTGATGAGGGAGAGAAGGTATGTAGTCGTGTAAGTATGAAATTTCCTCATGTTTTATAAACAGGTCAAAAAACTTACTTGAAGGACAAAAAATAATTGACAGTATTTAAAGGCATAAACCTTAACACACACACACACACACACACACACACACACACAAACACTGTAATCACCTAAAATTTGGAGATGAAGAAAGTGAGTGGCAGAAACAAAGTGGACACATTTTTTTTATTTATGGAAAGAAAATATAGAAAATGTTTAATGAAAGAGATATAAATACAATGCATATAAAATCATTGTTATTACGTCAGCAACTAGCTACAAAACATAAAGATATAAAGAAGAAACCACAGCGAGATGGATAGTAGGGTCAGTTATACAGTATAACCAGGACCCACACCACTGAGTAGGGGACCCACAATAAGGAGGATAGTCACAATTGTAGAGGTTCCCCTTAAGGAGTGAGGGGTCTGAGCCAGCCCAGGGATCCTGCCCCAGGATCATTCATGTTCTAAGAAGACATGGTTTCCATTAGCACCACAGTTATTTCTCCAGGTTCTTCAGTTGCAAGTAAATACAATTACACAAGCAAGAAATAATACATTTGAAAAAAACGGAACAAAACAACAGCAAAATCATAGTTTTAACCTTATATGTGGAACATCTCTGAGATTCAATTGAAAAAACTCATTTAAATGTTCAAATGATCAAAAAAACTCAGAACCATTGTTTGTAAATTTAATATATAGAAATAAATATTTTCTTACTAACTGGTTGGAAGAAATAATGGAAGAAATGAAACACACTTACATCAGGCTTAACAGTAAGAAGAAGTGATGGGGAACTAGACCTAACTTACTAGACACCAGGTCTATGTTGAAGTTAGGTCTATATTGAAAATGATAATGAGTGGCATAAACACAAAAATACAAAGACTTCAACAAATAGGAAGTCTTACATTATTTAAAGAAAAATAACCATTTAAATGATCTTTGTTAACATATACATTTAATGCTAATTTGATAAAATTACCAACTTTTTTTTTTTTTTGCGGTACGCAGGCCTCTCCCTGTTGAGACCTCTCCCGTTGCGGAGCACAGGCTCCGGACATGCAGACTCAGTGGCCATGGCTCACAGGCCTAGCCACCTTTCGGCAAATGGAATCTTCCCAGACCGGGGCATGAAGCCGCGTCCCCTGCATCAACAGGCGGACCTTCAACCACTGCGCCACCAGAGAAGCCCCCAACATGTTTTTTGAAGTAAAACTTTGTTTTCAAGATCCTTATAAAATCCTTACAAGAATGGCTTGAAAATTCTGAAAAATAAGAGTAATGAGGGATGATTAGTCCTGGTTGATAGTAAACATAATATACACCTTCAAAGGGGTAAACAGTATGATTCTTCTATGAAGAGATAGATAAATGAGAAATAGTTGGAAAGTTGACAAGAAAGCTAAAATATTGCTGTGAGCATCCAGGTAACAAGGTGTAATTCAGTTATCCTCTCTGCACCTTACTTTCCTTGCTCAGAGGATAAAGTGAATACTAGTAACCCCCAAGTAACTGTGAACAAGCACTGCATACGGGAAAGGTAAATCTGATCCTGAGAGAGTACCTATTACTGTAAAACAAGACACTGCCGTTTCTGTTATAGAAGTGGCCCAGTGTCATCCATCTGCTACCAGATTGCTGACTAATTACAGGGTTGGTTTCTGCTGCTGGTGGATTGGGCATTCAGTGGTGGCCATAGCTAGGTTGGCTTTGATGAGTGGAACTCTGTATCTGCGCCCTTGTAAAACCTCTATCCCTGCAACCATGGTCACTTTACCCATGTGTCCACTGGGTAATGACAAGGGTAGCTGGGGGAAAAGAATGACTGGTATCCACAGAATGAGTCAGCCTATTCACTTGATATTAAAATTCCCCTCTGCTAAGGTCAACCTTGGGTAAGCATTCATGTGGGACACAAATATCTTCCCGCTTTTCCTCATTCAGAGAGGGTTATCCATAAAACTCACAGAGTTTTACCCAGAACTCACCACTAATTTTCTAGTCATGTGACATCCAAGTCCCTGACCATCCAGCCATTGGCCACCACCCAAGAATTGGTGTATAATTGTATGTCTGGACTTGCAGGATGAATGAACCTCAAGGTGCATCAGGCCCCCTGCCTGAAGTTATGCCCACTAAGAGGATTTCCCTTTATCACTGTCCTTCTGGGATGTCCCAGAGAGATGCTGCAGGGTTGCAGCTGTCCACTTCTGGGTGGTGTCTTCATATTATATGGAACCATCTGTAAATAATGCCCACATGTTTTCTTCCTCTGTCATCTGATCTTAGGGAACTCCCCATGGGGCCATGAGTGCAGGCTGGGAGAGAGAAGTGAGGACCATAGACATTTGAGTCTCTCCTTCATGTAACTTACTTGTACCCTCCTGCTCTGCTTGGGCCCAATTACACACATACCTCTTCACCTGATGACAAAGTGATACTGTGCATGCCCAGCTTTATGGCTTGGTGGGTCAGATAACATCCGGTCAATGACGAGCAGCTCAGGTCGCATGGGAACTTGGTGGACCATCGTTATCACTTGATTCAGTCTTCTCATCATTCAGTCTCTACTAAGGCTCAGTAGCAGACCAAGATCCATTTCAGAAAACAGCTGTCAGATTGAAAACATTGTTTCAAAACACAGAGAGCTGTTTTTTTGTTCTCTCAAAAGAAGTGGAGTTATCCGAAGAAGAGGATAATTCTTTGCTCCAAAATCCTAGGGGCCTTTGCTGTGGATCAGCTTTAAGGAACTGTTAAAGTTTTTCAACAGCATCCCTATCTTCCACTACACTTCAAGCCTCATTGGATCTGCTGTAACATATGGCCACTTCACAGAGCAGCTTGTACAGTAATTTGGACCAGTGGCAGAACTTCCTCTTGTTTTGGGATTGAATCAAAACTAGAAGCTTTACAGGCACTTGATAAATGAGCCAGGGTAACACACTCACATGAGGAATATGTTGCCTCAAAAATCCATAGATGCCCACAGGGTACTGTGTCACTTTTTCATTTGTAGGGGAAGTTAGATTCAACAATGCATCCCTCACCTTAGAAGGGTTATCAATTTTCTCAAGCCCCTGGGCCTTTAGAAATTTCACTGGGTAAAAGGTCCTTGAATTTTTGTCAGGTTTATTTCCCATCTTCTGAGATGCAAATCCATTACCAATAAGTCTAGAACAGTTGTTACTTTTTTCTCACTATGTCCAACCAGCACATCAACAACATAATGGACCCATGTGATATCTTGTGGAAGGGAAAGGCAATCAAGTTCCCTGATAACTAAACTATAACATAAGACTAAAAAGTTGATGCACCACTGAGGTCAGACAGTAAAGGTGTATTGCTGGCCTTGCCAGCTGAAGGAAAACCACTTCTGATAGTCTTTTCTAACAGGTGTGGAGAAAAAGACATTTGCCAGATGGATAGCTAGACACCAGGTACCAAGAGACATGTTAATTTGCCCTAGCAATGAAACCACATCTGGTACAGTAACTGCAGTTGGAGTCACCACCTTGCTTAGCTTATGATAATCCACTTTCATTCTCCAAGATCTGTCTATTTTCTGCACAGTCCAAATAGACAAGCTGAATAGGTATATCACAGGAATCACTACCCCTGTACCCTTCAAGTCCTTGATGGTGGCGCTAATCTCATAAATGAGATGTTGCTTTTGGTGTACAATTTCTCCTAGGGAGAGGCAGTTCTAATGGCTTTACTTGGTCTTTCCTATCATATAGCTTTCACTCCACAGGTCAGGGAACCAATGTAGGGATTCTGCCAATTGCTCAGTGTGTCTATTCAAAGTACGCATTCCAGAACTGGAGAAATAAGCACAGGATGGATTTATTGACTCACTGGACCCATTGTAAGATGGACCTGAGCTAAAACTTCATTGATCACCTGACCTCCACAAGTCCCTACTCTGACAGCAGTGTGGGCTACAGTACTGTGTTGGATCCCCTGAAATTAGTCTCAGTTCAGAGTCATTATTCAGTAATCTTTGAAAGGTCTGATTATATCTTTATCCCCAGTACAGAGTCACTATGATAAAAGACCATGGCTCCCTTTGGGTAAGACTGAGAGAATGATGAAGAGTATAAATTTTTGACAGGGTACAGAGTCCTTCCTCAAGTGGACTCCACCTTCCCTTTATACAAGGGCCTTTGGGTCTGCAAACTGGATCAAGTTTGGGAATTGACTTGAGGGGCCATGACTCTCTATTTTTATGATACAAATTAGAGTTTTGTTCACTTGACCCAGAATTATTTCACTTTATGCAGATAAAGTAAGAATTTGTAGGTTTCTCATCTATTTCACTTCTAGGAACACTATGATCACCTAGCTAACAGCACAGGTCTTTGTGAGCCAGATTACTTTGATTGCTGCTTTGACTCTGCTGTCTGCTGGGATAACTATCTCTATCATGCCTTTGTCAGTGGATGCCACCATTTGGCCCTGCTACCCTGGGATCTAATGATTTTCATTGCATTAAGTTTTCCATTGCATTTAGTGGCAATGGAATTCCCACTGCAATTTTGGGTTTTCAGAAAAGAGTGATCCCAGAGCTCTTAAAGGATGCTGGGGCTTCTGTCACAAATTTAGTTCTCACAATATTGGTAACAGATATGTCCTCTGGACCCTCCCAGGTGGGTGAGTAAGTCTTATGTGACAAATTCACTCTGACATTCCAATCTCCCTAAACATTTGAATTCCTTCCTCTCACACTATACCAAGGCAGGTATAACATTTCAAGTTTATTTGACCTGTGTCACCTTTGATCCATGTTTTAACATCCAACCAAATTGTTAGAGCCCTTTCTAACAACCTGAGCTGCAACATTAAATTGAGAATGTCTGCTTAGGGGGCCCATATTCATAAATTCAGCAGATACAACTTTATGTTCCTTCTATCATTATCCTCATGGGTCATAATTTCTACCTCATCTTTTGAAGCCTGCTGGGACTTGTTATAGGTCTTGCTGAGTCTAGTTATATGTCTAGAAGCAAAGAGAGGTGGTGAGGGTGATTCCTGAGGAGAATTAGTGGTGTCTTGAAAGGTACTATTTCAGGGGAGACCATTGTTGTTTCCTCAGACAAAGCAGGGTAAATCTCCTCAGATGGGGTGGATCAGCTACTTCTACTGGCAAAGAAGACTCTTTGGAATTTGGAGGTTCAATGTCCCCAGTTTCATCTGAATCTTCCCATACATTCCCATTCCAACATCCAGGATTCCATTCTTTCCCAATCATTGACCTCACTTTAACAGTAGACATGCAGTGAGGTTGGGAATTCAATTTGCGTTGTAATTCAGCCACTCACAGGATGAGTTTCTGGTTTTGGTTTTTCAACAATCTCAGCTCTGCAACTATAGTAGATAAGGGTCTCTTTCAGCACAGACAGAAGTTTTCAGATCATTTATACAGCACTTCAACTGGAAATTAGAATTCCTGAGCTCATCCTTTTATCCCCTACTTTTTCCAGTGATATAGGAGCAACTAGGCAATTTCATTATACTCATTGTTTTGACAAAAATTTTCAAAGGTATCATGTATAGTACATGGCCACACAGAACCTTGCCTTTTATAAGTGTTTGATTATGAATATTATGGTGATAACTTGCTTACCTCTATGGTCACATCATATCATGGATGATCAGTGCCCTCTTTGCTACAGGATATAGAGTCATTAGTGACTTTAAATTTAATCAGATTAGAAAAACAATTCCAGAAAAACTAAAATCAATTTAGAAAACTCATTCTTAAGATTATGTTCCTCTAGAACCACTCTCTGAAACAAAATCTGTAGTAGTCACTGTTTCCCAGAGAAACAGAATAGGATGTGGGTATAAAACACACATATATCGATGTGTATATAAATATATACAACATATAAATATAGATAGATATGATATGTACATGTGTATCTATATCTACCTATATATCTATCTATCTAACTATACCTATATCTGTCTATCCATTAATACCTATCTATCTATACTGAGAGACAGAGAGAGATTTGTGTAAGGAATTGGCTCACTGACGTGGAGGTTGGCAAATCCAAAATCTACAGGGTAGACTGGTCAGCTGGAGACCTTGGGAAGGGCTACAGTTTGAGTTCAAAACCATCTGCTATAAGAATTCCCTCTTCTTCAGGGGAGGTCAGTCTTTTTGTAAGACCTTCACTGATTGAATGAGGTCAATCCACATGATGAAGGGCAATTGGCTTCTCTTAAAGTCTGTGATTTACATGTTAATCTCTCCAAAAATATATATTCACAGAAAAATCTAAAATAGTATTTGACCACATATCTGGGTACCATAACTTGGCCAAGTTGGCACGTAAAATTAACCATCTTACAGGCATGAAAATAAAAAGCTGAGTCATTTTAAGTAAGTGAGTTTTCTCACTGACCATGAACAAATAATACTTATGTAAGTGTTGCTTTGAGATTTAAATGAGATAATAAACATAAGGTACAGTTCCAGGCTTATAGTTCATATTTAATAAATTGGCAATTAGCCATATGTATACATAATTTTCATATGTATCTTTCAAGCTAATTTTATTCAAATGGTAAATAAAATTTTATGTCCTGCTTTTTTATGTATTTTTTTTTATGTTTTTTTTTAATGTATTTTTATGTTGTAAGATTTTGAAATATATTATTCTACATTAGTTATTATATGTTACATATAATATTATATATTATACATTATATAGTTAAGAGCTACAATTTTATGAATATATTATATTCCGTCTAGTAGATTTACCAAAATAAACTGTCATAAATTTTGAATGAGCCCTGCCCTGCTTTTTATTTTTATTATTCTGTATACAACATTTACATCCTCCCAAACACACTTTAGTCTAATGTTTTTATTTTGAATGCAGATTTTCACTTTAAATATAAAGCCTGAATTCAAGATACACCTTGGATTTCAACTCAATTTCATGTCTTTCCAATATAACAGGCAAGACATTTATTTCCTTGGGGACTGGTATGGTTTTATGCATGCCTCCTCTACAAGAAAATGGTTAAGTGACCTTTTCCAATAATCTTTGCTTTGAGGAAAAAGAAAAGGTTTTACAGGTGCCTTGAGAGAATTTCAGAATTACATCTAGCACTTCGTAGGCTTCAAATAAAACCTCTGAGTGTAGAGAATTATCCTTGGGGATCCGGCACATGTTAGTGGTCAGAGAGGGGTTAGTACATGAGTGTGTGATGTATTATATGATGAATACATTGCAGTGTAGTTTGGTAAAGTTAATGGCAACTTGTTAAAAGGGAACTTGGTAGAAGTCTCACCGATTTCATATTTGCCTATTCTCAAACGTCACTTAACCTACATCTTATGGACTTTGGTGATCATCTCTTCAAAGAGGAAGGTGATAAATTAAAATCCCGTAGGGACTGGTTTTAAAATCTACATCTCAGTTTCCACACCACCACCCTTGATATTCTGTCATAACTTGAGGCTTAGCGAATGGACAAATGTAGGTATAATATACTGGGGAAAAAAAAAAAAGCATCCCTAGGTGATTTCGATTACTGTGTGCCCAATTCTGCTTCCAAGTGAGATCACAGATCCTGCCAAATCCTGATATTGTGATATTGTACAGTAAGAACAATTAGTTCCTGCTCTATGATTTGAGTTAGAAACAGAGCTGAAAAGGAGATGCAGGTCACCTGACTCTTATTCTGATGCTCTTTTCACTCCACTCTTTTTAAAGAAATTGTATTCAATTCATCCTTTGAAATTGGAAATATACTTTATTAGTCAGTATTAAAATGTTAAGAAGGACTAGTTTTTCATATTTCCGAAGATAGGCTAACACTCTATAAAATTAGAAAGAGGATGAAAGAGAAGGGAAAGATCTGAAGTGAGGGTATTTTCAGATACTGACATACCACACACTATGGGAAAACGATGAGCTTTGGAAATACTTATCTTGGAGATCAAACCCCAACATAACCACTTGTAGGAACATGAATAAACTACTTTACCTTCCTCTCTCTTTGTTTCTTTACTGGGGTTATTGGGGATAACAACACTTATCTCACAGTGTTGTCCAGAGAGTTAAATAATATAATTTATAGAAAGGATTTCTCATTAAGCAGTAGTGGAAACTAGTAGTTATAATAGTAGTGTTGTAACCAGTAATTCCTATTTTCCCTCCTTCTTTTTTTTAACATAGTAGTAGAATGGAGGAAGCCTAACATTTTTTCAGTGGACCAGCTAATGTCATAAAAAATATTTATCTTAAAGATGACAGAAGGAACTGTCATGCACTTCATATTTCATCCAGAGTATATTCTCTATGCTTTTTCAACTTGTTGGAGAAAATCCTCCTGCAGAGAGAGAGAGAGAGAGAGACAGTGTACTTTCAGAGTTCAAGTTATCCTACTTGATTCCAGGACACTCTATAGTACACATATCATTATATTGTGTGAATTTGGAAAAGTAATTTATTCTCTTTTCATTTCCCTCCCCAACTGTAAAGTGAGGTGGTGAGACTCAATCACACAAAGGTTCCTTTTTTCTCTATCATTATATGGGTCCTCAAGATTATGATGACCCCAAGTAAGTGTTCTTGCCATAACTACAGTTGGTCTGATTATTTTTACTCTTATGAGGCCTGTCTATTCGCAAGCAATAGCTAATATGCAGCAAAAACCATAGGAAGAAGGTGGAAAGGCAAGGTGCTCACAGGCAATAGCGATCACACCCTACAGCTTAGGTCGTAAGCACAGCCAGATTACCCAAGCATCATGGCATAAGACCTCAGAGACTCAAAGCAAATGCTCACTGATGTGTAGTGAACCTGCCTATCAAAGGTCACCAACCTGGAGAAGAGAAGATATAGAATTATAACCTGCTCTACTATATTATAGGATAGTCATAATCCCCTAAAATGATTCTGCTTCTCTCTCTATATTTCACTTTAGATATTCAACAAACCATTAAAATCTATTATCTTTCCTCATCACTGTAATGTCTCTATGGCAAATCCAGAAACAAACCCAACATTCAAAATTCCCCTCAACTGGAGTATTGAAACCACAACTCAGCCCCTTGGTTACAGGTACCCGTGAGTATGGTTTTATCTGCAGAGTGCCCAGTTCTCATTGGCTTAAGCCATAAAGAAGTTATTATCTGTTACAACAAGAAGTTCAGAGGACATAGAGTTTCAGGGTTTTCTCATGGGTCAAGATGACCAAAGCAATTTCTAGTCCTCCCGCATAGAAACACAGCATCCAGCTAAAAAGGAGACGAGGACTGTCTTGAATATATCTGTTTTTCTAAAGGAGATGAAAAATAAGAAACAATTCTGGACCTAGGTAATGGGAGACTGTATTCAAAAATATAGCATTAAGTGGAGGGGGATATTGCCATAGGGGAAGCACTTACACCATGAGATGTGCAAGCACCATGAAGGTCAGCCAGAAAAGGGTTTTTCATGTATAGGCAGAGGTAAACAAGGTGGAAAGAGATGAAGAATTGGGTGCGGGGAGGTGGGATGAACTAGAATGGTGTGAGAGGACCATAGATCAGAGAATGTTTCACCCAAGGCTCACCTGTTCTCAAGAAAGGCTGTTAAAGTGGGGTCATGTGTGGGCTCAGCCCCACGTTTCAGGACCTGGTGGCAGGAGAGAAGCTCAAGTAAATTGTGGCCAAGTCAAGGACATAAGTCCTTTGCCCAGATTGATCAGTGGATTGAAGCAGTTCAGCCACTCACTTAGGAGGCAAAGAATGGGAATATGGGGAACCTGTGTCTGGTCTTGTCATGGGTAGACAAGGGAGCATCCTGAGTCATCTAAATCATATGGGGAAAGGTGGATCTTTGCAGTGAGCTGTTTCCCAGAATATAAAAATGGGGCATTTCTTCAACCATCACTGTTTTCCAGAATCACAAGGCCAAGTTAAGTTCAACATTGACAGAGAGAAGCCTTTTACCCAGACGCTCAATATGTTGACTACCTCTCCTCAAGATTCCCTGGGTAGCACTGAGTGGCAGGCCAGGCTGTAGCTACAAGGAATCCTGCCAAAGAACATGGAGTATTTTCAGTGGTTCCAATGGAACAGGGGTCCTGCTGGAGAAGAGGAACAGGGAGAGAGCGATACATACATCTTCCACCTCTAGGGACTGAGGGACAACAGCTAAAGGAAGGGTCATTACTACACAGTTGTCTTGCTCACTGCACATCTATAGCACTTAGCATAGAGCCACAAAATGTACCTAATCAATATTTAAGTATGATTACATACAGATAAGGGTACATGCCAGGAAATAACTAAAAACCTGAGATTCATTCATTCATGTGATTCATTAAAGGTAACCAGTTGATTATTTTAATATATCTGTCACTGAATTCTCAATATTTGCACTCTCTTCCAGAATCTGGAAGTGTTGCATGATGATTATACATGAAAATCTATCATCTTTCAATTCTGTAACTCAGGCCAGGTTTAAATGACAAGAATGTTTTAAAAATTTTAGTACCCCCTAAGAGCCAACAAGAATTTCTATCAAACTGTGGTTGTCGCTATTGTTGCTGGTGTTTCAGTGAATGAGGGTGAGTGATCTTGTCTTTCTAAGTATGGGCACAGGAGGTCCTTAAACGACAGCGAATTGAAGAGAAGGAAGCTTGGACCTGAGCTGACTTCAGGAGAAGTAGTGAGAAAAGCTGGGTTTCTCCATAGCGATACTGTGATTCCTGATAAAAGTGGCCTCTCCATTCACACTTGTAACACCATTAACTGGGGCAATGGGGACCAACCCAGGTGTCCGCATCCAGGGAGATGTGCAAAACTAACCACATAAGGCCTGTAACATAATGTTACTTATGTAACTAAACATGCATGTAACATTACACACTTTCCAAGAGAATATACAAGCTTGTTAGAATGTTTTCCTATGAGGAGGAAATGGAGGAAAAAGGAAATAACCAAGCAGAGGCCTTGCATGGACCAAGTGTGCCATGGGCCAGAAATACAATCGCCATCTACTCCTGATCAAAACAATTCCTCTCCTCTGTATGAAGACAAGTATTAAGTCAATGAAATTTATGAGGAAGAAAGTTAAAGGTCCAGGAGAAAATTTCTACCACATTTTAAAGAGGGCCATCAGCAGCAATGCAACTTTCTTTCTAAATAATTTCCATCACTTCTCAGTGTGCCTAGAATAAAGGACAAAAGCACTTATCTGGAATTTAAAGGCTTTCTTTCGGTTGACCCCAGGCTACCTTTCTGGCCATGCCTGTCAATTTCTTTACCTGTTTCTCCTGTGTGTGGGCCAAATAGAACTAAGTGTTACCTCACATTCATTATTTGAGGACATATTATGAATTGGGCAAAAGACGGTCATCTCCGCCCACATGGAACTGACATTCTAGTGATGGTAGACAATAAACAACAAACTATATAAGTAAATAAAAATATGGTGCTCTAGAAGGTTCTATAAGGTGCCAGACAAAAAAGAAAAATCAGGAGCAGACCTGGGGTATCAGGACTGGCAGGGACAGATGATGGAATTAAATAGTGTCCCCTCATTGAGAAGATGCAATTAGAATAAAAGTTTCAGAGGTAAGAGAATCACCAAACAGGTTTTGAGGGAAGAAATTTCCAGGTTGAGGAAAGATGCAAGAGTAAGGTTGATGCATACATGATGTGTATGAGGTACAGCAAGGCCAGTGGGAATGAGCAGAGTGAGGCAAAGAGAGAGGATGGAAGGAAGTAGAAAGATCAGCCAGACCAAGAGGGAGATTGTGGACTTGGCTTCTACTCTGAGTAAACGGAGAGCCAGAGGAGGAGGTGGTATGTGAAGTACGGGAGATGACTTGCGTTTTATTTTATTTAATTTTTTGGCCACACCACACAGCATGCGGGATCTTAGTTCCCACACCAGGGGTGGAACCCATGCACCATGCAGTGGAAGCACAGAGTCTCAATCACTGGACCACCAGGGAAGTCCCATTTGCGTTTTAAAAGCCCAATCCAGCTTCCCTCTGGAGAATAGACTGTAGAAGAGGCAAGGCTAGGATCAGATTTGTTAAAAGGCTACTGCAGCAATCTGAAAATCAGTGGTGCCTGGGTGGTTTGGAATGGTCAATATCTGAAAGTATTTTGAGATAAAGACAACTGGATTTCCTGATAGGCTGGACATGGGCTGTAAGAAAAAGAAGAAGTCAAGGGTGACTCTAAGGTTTATAGGCTGAGAATTAGAACATGCATCTGGTGAGTTAGGAGAGGCTGCAGGAGGAGTAGTTTTGGATATTTTCAGTCTTTGATGACCATAAGATAGCCATATAAGGGAGTTCTTTGTCCCCAGGGCTCATATTCTATGTACCCAATTCCCTGTCTTCCACCCTTTTTTTTCTTTTTTCCAACCATTTATTTATCAAAGCCCAGCTCCAAAATTATTTCTTCTGGAAGCCATCTTTTTTTTTTTTGTTTTTGTTTTTTTGTTTGTTTGTTTGTTTTTGTTTTTGTTTTTGTTTTTGTTTTGCGGTACGTGGACCTCTCACTGTTGTAGCCTCTCCCGTTGCGGAGCACAGACTCCAGACGCGCAGGCTTAGCGGCCATGGCTCACGGGCCCAGCCGCTCTGCGGCACGTGGGATCTTCCCGGACCAGGCACGAACCCGTGTCCCCTGCATCAGCAGGCGGACTCTCAACCACTGCACCACCAGGGAAGCCCTGGAAGCCATCTTTTATACCCACCACTTCTATAGGAAAATAAAACAAAACAAAACACCTGTTCATTTAAACCAGAGTCATTTTCATTAATTCATACATTTATTCTCATCCAATTCACATCCATTCAACTATGATCAAGCAACAACCACTTTTTTAAAAAGCTGCAGATATAGTGGGAAAGAAGACCAGGAAGATCACTGTCTTTGTGAAACTTTCCTTTTAGTTGGAAGAAAGAGAAAAAAAAAAAATATCAAGAAATAATTGGAAAGGGAATTTCAGATAGAGACAAGTGCTATAAAGAGATCATGACATCGTGAAACAGAGTGCCCAGGAATGAAGAGACACCTCAATTATATAGTCAGAAAAAGGCTTTCTGAGGGAACGAGGGTGGAGGTGACCCAGGGAAGTTAAGAAGGTGTCAGACACACAAGGATGGGGACCTTGAGGTATGTAGAGCAGTCCAAATGCAGTGAAAAGCAAATGCAGAATCAAAGAAGTGTGGAAGGGTATGCTATGTGTACAGAACAGCATGCAGGACAGTGAGTGAAGCAGAAGTTCAGTCCACCAGGACCAGGAGCGTGCTTAGAGAACTGCCCTGGGACCAGATTGCCCAGTGCCTCATTAAGCCGGTGGGGGAGGCTGGACTTATTCCTGAAGGTGAAGGAAAGCCATCTCCTCTTCTCCAGTCAAAACTTCTTGAAGATAAGACACTTGGATGATTCTGAATAGAGAAGAGTACTTCATTTCTCATGTTGAGGAGATGTTATCATTAATAATAATAAATACCACTCATTATATATTCTGGATTATCACCTTTCATCATCACCTTTCATGTACCCTAGTGATACCATTCCCAAATCTTCACAAAATTCTAAAAGTCTCTATCATGTTATAGATTCATGAAAATGAGACTCAGGTACGTGACTCACTGAGCTTCTGATGAGAGCAGAACTCCAGCTTGGAGCAGCCCCACACTGAAGTGAACCCGTGAAAAATAACAGGGTCATTCCTGAATCCAGGTCAGCTCCCCCATAGACAAGCACTGCTTCCCTTGTACCTGGCCAATGCCTCTATGTGCAGTTCTCAGTGTAATTAAGCATATAATGAATACTTACGTTGTGCAAGATAATGTTATTTTCTAAAAAGAATAATGAATATATGGAATAATTTTTTGAACAAAGAGAATCCACTGGGGCATGTGAAATTAAAATGTTGCTGGAAGGTCAAAATTAATTTTGGAAACATTGGTGAAACAGAGAGTTTCACAAAGAGAAAATTGAGAAAACAAAAACTGCATGAGCTCAATGAATAAAAAGGGTAAAACATCTATCCAGAAGTCTTTTGCCTTTGCCGGAATTCATTAACTTTTATTTTGGCTTTAACTCTTTGAAAAAGTTCTGCCTAAAGGAATTCCATAATTTGGATTTAATGTGACCTGTAGAAGCAAAGTGAGGGTTGGAGGGGCTCAGAGGCTGAGCAGATGCTGGGAAGAGTCCAAGAGCGCCCAGTGATGTCCAGGATCAATGGGGTGCCGGGGGCAGAGCAGGGAGGAGGGGCTTTTTGATGTTGGACAGTGTGATAATGACTGCACCTGAGCCAGAATCTATTTTTCTTATAAAGGCAGATGCCCTCAAAGAACACGGCACCCAGAAACTCTAATACTTATCTTGTCTGTCTCTGTCCTCTGGAGACTGACAAAGTTTGAACACTACGAGTCTGCTCAATTGCAGAATCAGGATTCAGCATTTTCAGGTCTTCAAGGATTGCTTCACCTCTCCTCATCACCAGTTGAAAAGAGTCAACAGATTTTTTCATAGACAAACGCATGACCTATCAATTAATCAAAAAGGAGGAAAGGAAGCAAAGTCCCTATAACTTCCACCATGCAAGCATATTTTGTATTGTGTAACACATTACATTTCTTTTACTGTTTCCTTACATGGGTATCATTCATTGATCTTTATATACACACTCTTGTTCTTCTCTATTTTTCTAATTTGCGGGAATTCTCCTTACCTACATGATGGCAGGATTGTATAGTATAACATATTCATTAAGATTATCTTCTTGAAACCAGGTTGCTTAACATTGAAGTGTGGCGCCACTATCTCCTAGCAATATTACCTGGACAAAAAGAAATCATAATAGTTCTCCGATAGTAAGTGAGTAATGAATAACCACTCTCACAATAGTAATCATTATTGTTGTGATTATTTACAAAATATCATCACATAAATTCTCTTATGTTTAAGGGTTCTGATACAAGAAAAGGCATGTTCTTAGTGAAGCTTTACAAAAAGTCATTATCAGAATTTGAACACAACAGTATTTTTTTCCCTTATGATGTGGAACATGCTGCCTGTCATAACCTTTTTGTGCATGCCCAGCCCAGAGCTTCTCACTGAAGTTGGGTCTGTCTATAGCTTCTAGAATGTATGTCATGCACCAAATGTGCCATAAGTGCTATAGAGTTAATACCCCTGAGAAGAGACCTCCACCAGTGACAGAGCTGGAAGGCAGAGATGGACACCAGCTGACTGGTCCCTCGGATGGAACAAGTCTGAAGCATAATTTGTGTATCTCTAAGAAGTCTCCAGTAGGACTGAGACCCAGTTTCCCATAGTGACAAATTGTTTGCCAACCATTATTTTCAGTGGCTTCCTTATTGTCTACCTCAGTTCTTGGCACCTCTTAACTGTGCTCTCTGTTATCATTTCTCAAACAAACAACTGGGACAAATCCTTATCTCAGGGTCTGTTTCTGAGAACAGACAATCTAAGATACATTTTATCAAAGGTTAACTTTTCTTCTATTTTTTTTTCACACACACACACTGTATTTTATTTTAACAAGAGATACATAAACTGACACCAAGCATTGTTAATGGATGACTACAACAAAAGCAACAATGATTGCAATTACCAAACATGAAACACACTCACACTATGTCATAATATTGACATTCAGTCCAGTATTTTCTTCTACTTTATTACACTCTTTTGAAATACAAATTATAATGACCATGCAGTATTCAACTGAGGGGAATCTCATAATTTCTTTTACTAATATCCCACTGTTGAGCATTACATTGTTTCCCAATTCCAATGTCAAAAACACTGCTAGATTAAATAAATAAATATATCTGTGTAAAAAGGTTTAAAAAGTCAAGTACAGTTTCCAAAGTTATTCTCAATAATAAGGAGTTCCTGGGTCAAAAAGTACAAGCTCTTAAATATTTCTTGAGTATATATTTTGAAACTGATTTCCAATAAGGATTCACTATTGTCATTAGCAAGGTAGAATGCTCAAAATCTTCAAAATTTTGTTTTCATAGAGTGCTTGTCTTACCTAAACTGTGTTCATTTCAAAGAATAAATTCATTTCCAATTATCAATTTTAATGTCAGAGAGAGAAAAGCATGGTGCTCAAGAACCTCACTTTGGAGCCAATTAGTTACATCCCAGCGTTGCTTCTTAGTTTAGTTCACCACGCACTTAAAATAACATGTGACCCTTCCTGCAAAGGCTTACTGAAAAGTTATCAGCCACATTCTTCCAGAAATTACCACTCTCTTTTCTTCACAATGTCCATGCTTCTGGGAAGCATTTATAACACACAGCCTAGTAGATGGAATAATAATCATTCCTATTTGTATACTGCAGTTTACTTGTATACTCAACACCTAAAACAGAGCAGACCTTGAAAATATATTTCAGAAAATGAGAATATCCAGACCAATCTTGGTCAGGAATAAAGATAATTATAGTGGTATCCCTAAAAACACACAAAAAATATGGATCATTTAAAATGTACCAAACATTTTACATGACAGTTATTCAGTCATGATAACGATCCTACAAGTTAGGCATTGCCAGCTCCATTTATAGATGGTTAAATAGGAGGTTAAATAGTGTCCCACCCAAAATACACGTCCACTCAGAACCTAAGAATATGACCTTATTTGGAAATAGGGTCTTTGCAGAAGCAATTAGCTAAGTACCTTGAGATGAAACCACTTTAGATTTAGGGTGGCCCTTGAAACCGATGAAGGGTGTCCTTATACACAGTGGAGCAGACACAGAGACACAGGGGAGAAGGTCACATGAAGAAGGCAGAGAGTAGAGCATCCACGAGCCAAGGAGTGGCAGGAGCTACCAGAAGCTGGAAGGGACCAGAAGGAGTTCTTTTCTGGAGCTTTCTGAGGAAGTATGGTCCTGCCCACATCTCAGTTTTAAACTCCTAGCCTCTAAAACTGAGAATAAATTACTGTTATTTTAAGGCTTCGAGTTTGTGGCAATTTTTTATAGCAACCTTAGGAATGAATACAATGTGTGAGGGAAATGATGCTCTGAGCATGTCAATTCCCTCCTCTGAGCTTCAGTTTTCATCCTGGTATGTGAAAGAGTTTGGGTTTTCCTGGGTTTCCAGGAAAAATACCACATCTTGTGCAAAGTTTCCCAAGTTACTAGAGACGGACAGCAGGAGTTCTACAGCACATGCAGGGAATGGGATAGACATCAACTAAATGATGAGTTTAAGACACAATCCAAATTAGCCTGATTTTAATGTCTCCTTCATTTCAGAAACAGTTTATGTTAAATATTCCTATCCCCACCTCCTTTTACAGTTTCACAGTTATGATAAATGATACGGTCATTTGGCCTTGTGACTCTTGTTTTCATGATTTAATAAAAATACGCCCACATTTATCAGTCAATCAATCATCTCTCTCTGTGTTTGGATCCCACTTTATAACAACAGTATGTGCTCTGATGACATTAATACCTCCAGACTCTCTCCGTCAGAAATATCAAATAAGCAGGACCTGTTTTCTACAGCCTTAGTCACACTAAAAGGGCACTCCTTTTCTCATCATTGAGGAAGATATGGCTAAACATGTAAAGGATTATTCATTTAAAAGCACTTGAGGGCTTCCCTGGTGGCGCAGTGGTTGGGAGTCCGCCTGCCGATGCAGGGGACATGGGTTCGTGCCCCGGTCCGGGAAGATCCCACATGCCGTGGCAGCGGCTGGGCCCGTGAGCCATGGCCGCTGAGCCTGCGTGTCCGGAGCCTGTGCTCCACAATGGGAGAGGCCACAGCAGTGAGAGGCCCACGTATCGCAAAAAAAAAAAAAAAAGCACTTGAAGTTTCCCTAGAATGATTTCTTTCATTTTAGGCAATAGAATGACTACCTTGTTTTTTGGGATAGTAGAAAGAAATTTGAGGTGGGACCTATCCATTTGCCATCATGAAGGAAAGATTTGATTTGGTACAATGTGAGTTTTCAAGATGTCACTTTCTACAGACTTGTCGTGATACATTTTCATTATCCAAATATGGTATTTTTTTTGTGTGTGTGTGATCACAGACTCTGTGTTTCAATTTCCCAGAATTGTCCAGAGGTTACTAAATTACCTTATTCTATTACTTTACCTCTCTTGCTTCTTCCAATAGAATATGAAGTAGTTAGGAAGGAAAGTCAATGAGATGCTCTGGGTTTCCATATGTAAATCCTCTCACCTGACTCAAGATTAGAGGACATTTGATGGTGAAAAGGGAAGCAAATTTGAATACAATGAGGAAAACACTAATACATCGTGTGCTACTCAAGTAACATTATTATTTTAAGGCTAGTTCATCATTTCCTTATTACCTGGAAGCTAGAAAGAACTCATTTAAAATATAGGATCTACTAGTGAATATGAGATTTTGGATAAGTCAATAGGTTTTCAGGGCCTCCAACTCCATGAAGTTGTAAGTTTTACTTGCAAAATTATATCTAAGAATGTCTAGCACCATAACTAAATAAATATTTTGGGAACTCAATAAAAATATTAACTCACAATGGTATAAGGCCACAACCCTTGAGTACTATGAAATCCAATAATAATGAAAGAATAGAGTTGGGTTTCAGTTTCTACTATTAGAAAATCTCAGGCACCAAAATAGGCCATTTGGGGTGAGGGCTCTGTAGGGTGTCCAGTTGGCTAAGATGGAGCATAATTACTAGGGAGGATTAATTACTAGCTAGACCACCATTGTCTCCCTCCAGGCCCATCAGAATAATCTGCTAGTTGGCCTCTCACTTTTCACATAAGCAGTATTTCAAGACTGTCTCCAACAAAAAAAATGCTATTAATTGCTACATAGCCTTCAGTCATAATCCTTGTGTAAGAAATGCATTTCCAAACTACTGACAGTGGTCTTCTGGATTTTTCAAGTTCTGGTCCTTACACACCCTCCATGCCCAGCTTGTGTCCTTCCTCATCTTGTTCACCACAATCCAGGCTTACAGATTTTCTTTCAGTTCTGGAAAAGTTCATACTTCCTTGCACCAAACTTTGACATAACGTTCCTTTGATCTAAGTTGAATACTGTTTTCCTCAACTCTTGACTAAGTCCTATTCATCATTAAACGTGAAATGAATAATTCCTGCTTTTGGAAAGACCCACACTATCTAGAGTATCTGTCCTATCTCTTTATGTCTTCCACAAAGACCTAGAACCTAACCCAAGAACCTCACTTTTCCTTACCATGAGGATCCATGAGCTTTCCTCACAGGCCCTTCAGGTTTACCCAAATGAACCTCAATTATTATCTAAGTAATTACCTGTTTTTTTCCTGTTAGCACCTTTTTTTTTTTGCGGTATGTGGGCCCCTCACCGCTGTGGCCTCTCCCGTTGCGGAGCAACAGGCTCCGGACGCGCAGGCTCAGCAGCCATAGCTCATGGGCCCAGCCGCTCCACGGCACGTGGGATCCTCCCGGACTGGGGCACAAACCCGTGTCCCCTGCATCGGCAGGCGGACTCTCAACCACTGCGCCACCAGGGAAGCCCTGTTAGCATCTTTTATAATTAGTGTGGTCACTTGTTTTTTCTTAATTCTTTTTAATGTTAGACAATGTAAGCGTAGTGAAGAAGGAATTGCTCTCTCTCTTACTCACTATTGCATCTCCCAAGCCTAGCATAGATTTGGCCTGTACATTTGTTACTTAAAGGAATGGATGGGATGGTCAAGGAAGAAGCCTCTTGGAGTGGGTTGAGTAGGAAATGGATAGTGCAAAGGTAAATCACTCTTGAGACTCCTTCTGTGAATCTGAGGCAGACAATTATAGAGGTAGCCAAACAGAAATGAAGAAAAGAGAGAATTCTTTATTTTTAATTTTAAATATAGAATGCACTAGCACACTTCTATGTGCTAATGGAAATGATTCAACAGAAATATGGATGCTTATGGTTCAGGAGAAATAGGATAACCAAATAGAGCCAAGTGGGATAGAGCACTGGCCCTAGATGTGCAGGAACTGACCTTCTATAGGAGAAGGGACAATTCCTTCTTTGGATTCAGATTAAGAAAGTAAAGCTGAGTAGAGGGAGACTACCAGTTGGTAATAGGGAAATGATGTAGTTTGTCTTTGTCAATTTCTTTTTCTCGCAGTGTCGTGTGAGCAACTTCATAGTTGAGAGGGGAGGTAGAAGGAATGGTTTGGTAATCTTATGGAGATAGATATTATACAAAATTTATTCCCAGGAGTGAAAAATGATCTCTCTAGAAAAACTCAGAGGGTGTCATGATAATATTGAGTGTCCATTTTGATTTTACTACAGCTTTGGAGTGAAGCTACTGAGAATGGCTGTGTGACTTTCCCCAGCAGCACAGCAACCAGCCGAAGGTTTCACCCTCTGCACTTGAACCGCGACAAGGATTCTATTGCTTATCATCAGAAATGCTGTTAATTCAATGATTGCAGTGAATTAAGCTTGTAAGTATTTTAATGTACGGAGTCTAAGTAAACTGAAGGTCTTCTCGGGTCTTTACTAGACCTGAGTCGAGTGGTAAAATACCACAAGAGAGATAAAATACTTTAAATATTTTAATATGAGTTGGTCACTATTATTATGCCCGTTTTACTGATGTGTAAACTAAAGTTTAGAGTGTTAAGTGACTCACCCAAGCTCATACAGTTTAGACATGGGATAATCAAGATTGCAGAAGCATATATAAAAGTGAGAAACACAAAGGTTAAACTCAGGGGAAAAGAAAGCAGAGGAGTCAACTGAAAGACCAAGGCTCTAAGCCAGAAGGGAGGTGCGTGTCCCCAAAGCACTCCAGCAAAGAGAGGCTTCTAGGGCACTTGTTAGGTTCCTTCCCAGCCGATCTTACACCTAATGCTCAGAGCCCGGAGAGTTCCTGACAACGTGGCATGTTTTTATTTTTATATTTATACAGATAGAAAATGAGCCACTTAGAACTGAGCTTGTTCGCTCTCCATGGTGGCACCTGCCTCTCCTGGTCAGCCTCTCACTGTCAAGCACCATCTCTTCTGACAGCGTTCTGTCCTTGACGATCTGCTGCCTTCGTGTTCTCTTTATTTAAAATAGGAATAAACCAAAGTCCTTCACTTTTATGTAACTGACAAAAAAAGGAACTAAGTGCTTCTTGGAAATGGGAGCGAAGTGTACAAGTTGACAGTGACATATTTACATCACGTCAGAAATGAAAAAGGGCTGCTTTCTCCCCTTCAAATATATCTATTCTCATAAACACATTCTAAAGAGTGTATTGTTTATAAAAACTATACCTTTATCTCATTTTTTGTTGTTGTTAATAGGCCCGATGTCAGCAGTGACTGTTAGAAGAAAAACACATGATTTTCCTTGCGTGAAGACAATTCAAACCTCATTTTACCTTAATATGGTGAAAGCTGTGTTAAGTGGACATTTAAAGCTATTAACAATAAACATCAATTTGATCTTATTTTAATTAGGAAGAGAATATTGCCTTGGGTCCACAAGTGATCATATATTGGGAGGTAACTGTTGAATGTGCACATTGCCAAGGAAGAGGTTGAACTCTCATACGGGTCTCCAGCAGGACTGATGCCTCAGTGAGGGTCTGAAGACCAGTGCTGGAAACGTTGGGTACTTGCTAGAGATGAAAATAGTCAGGCATTGTAATTACAATACAACTGATGAAATTATCATTTCAACTAGCATGCAATGAAGTTTGCCATGTTTCTTACACTGGACTAAAGCCATTTAACTGCTTTTCTAATTTAATCTTTACAACAAACCTCTCTAAGCACTAAGTTTCATGGATGAGAACAACAAGGCTCTGAGATGCCAGATGAATCTTGATCACAAAGATGGCAAGTGGCTGACCTATGATTCCAGTCTAGGATTTCTGCCCTCGTGGACTTCATTATTGTTCTATACAGAATGTCTCAGGGAATTGTGAAGACCCAAACCAGGATGCTATAGTATTTCATGAAATCTGAGGAGCAAATTTAGGAGTAAAATGAGACAAAATTAAGGCTAAGAACCAAGTAAATATGGTAAAGAAAAAGGCTTAGAGCTAAGTTCATGCCTGAAAATTGTTCTAAAAATTCTGTAGTTAAAAATTTTGTAGATAAAAATTGCAATGACCAAATCTGTCTGATGTAACCATTTTGGAACTCTGGAGTTTATTGAAGGCTTGCAACTTCCAGATGAAGGCTTATACAGTAAATTGTGGTTTATTTCTGACAATTTTAGCTCTTAGTATACTAGCAGCAACCCATCTGACATGCCAGCCGTGTGTCAGGCAGCCATGCATGTATTCCTGAAGCAGAAGCCAGGGTGGGCAAAAAGGACGTTATCCTCCAAATATCAGGCAACTGTGTTCTGACTGCTGATTGCTGCTTCTGCACAGAGGTGCAGACAAGAAGTGGGCAGCTATTGTATCTGCACCAACCCCCAATGTTGCAAGACCCTCTTCCTCAGATTGAAGTCACTTCCAAGGAATTTAAAGGGCTGGCACCCTTTTTACTGCCCTTCTTTTTTCTCTTTTTTCCCCCTTTTCAGAAAAAGACATTAAAAACTAGGACATTTAAAATCAACTGCTTGTGTGGGGAAATGTAGAAAATGACACTGTGTACCCAGGTAAAGGTCTAATAAAGACCTGAGAAGACCTTACGTTTATTCCTCAGGCTGATAGCAAGAGATAGCCTAAAATAATAATAATAATAATAAATAAGCAAAGACAATAATAAAAAACAGTAAACCCTAAGGAAGGGGAAAATCTGATTTCCAGAGTTATCACATGATCAAATGTCCAATTTTCAACAACAGCAAAAATCACAAAGCATACAAAGAAACAGGAAAGTACAGCCCATTTAAAGAAGAAAATAAATCCACAGAAACTGTCCCTGAAAAAGACCTGATGGGACATATACTAGACAAAGATGAAAACAACTTCTTAAAAATGCTCAACGAACTAAAGGAAGATATGAATAAACTCAAGAAAATCATGTATGAACAAGATGAAAATGTCAATGAAGACATAAATAACCTAAAAAGAAACCAAAAATAAATTCTGGAACTGAAAAGTACAATAACTAAGATGACACATTTACTAGAGGAATTCAAAGGCAGATTTGAGCAGACAAGAGAAAGAATTAGTAAACTTGAAAGCTTAATGGAAATTGTCAAGTGTGAGGAACAGAAAGCAAAAGGATTGAGAAAATTGAAAAGAGCATAAGAGGACATTTGGGACACAATCAAATGGACCCAATATGCACATTGTGGGAGTCCAAAACTAAAGGAAAAAAAGGCAGAGAGAATATTTTTAAAAACCATAGCTGAGCACTCCCCAAATGTGATAAAATACATGATTATAAAACTCCAAAATGCTCAACAAACTCCAAGTAGAATGAATTCAGAGACCACACCAAGACACATCATAATCAAACTTTCAAAAGTCAAAGACAAATAGAGGATCTTAAAAGCAACAAAAAAGTGAATCCAAACACAAAGAATGTCCCAAAGAAAACTATCAGATTTCTCATCAAAAATGTTGGAGGCCAGAAGGCAGTGGACGAAGGTTTTCAAAGTGCTAAAAATCAAAAAAGAAGCTGTCAAGAAGAATTCTATATCTGGCATAACTATCTTTCAAAAGTGAGGTGTAATTAGGATATTCCCAGGTAAGAAAAAAAAATGAAATTATAATTTCATCAAAAAGAATAAAATACTTACGAATTAACTTAACCAAGAAGGGAAAAGACTTGCACAATAAAAAATTTTTTTAATTGCTGAAGGAAATGAAAGAAGTCATAAGTAAGGAAGTACATGCCATGTTCACGGATTAGAAGACTTAATATTGTTGAAACGTCCATACAATCCAAAGCAATCTATAGATTCAATGCCACCCCTATCAAAATCCCAATGATGTAGTTTGCAGAAATAGAAAGGCCCATCCTAAAATTCATATGATATCTCAAGGGACCTCAAATAGCCAAAGCAATTTTGAGAAATAACAAACCTGCCAGAATCACTTTCTGATTTCAAGCCTTACTATAAAGCTACAGTAATCAAAACAGTGTGATACAAGCAAAACAAAAAACAAAAGGACATATAGGCAAATGAAACAGAATAGAGGGCTCAGAAATAAATCCTCACAAATACGGCCAAATGATTTTTCACAAGATTAACAAGACCAGTCAATGGAGAAAGACCATTCAATGAGAATAAGACAGTCTTTTCAACAAATTATTCTGGGACAACTGATAACCACACGCAAAATAATGAAGTTGGACCCTTTACTAACACCATATGCAAAAATTAATTCAAAATGGATGAAAGACCTACATGTAAGACCTAAAACCGTAAGACTCTGAGAAGAAAACATAGGACAAAAACTTCATGACATTGGATTTGGCAATGATTTCTTGGATATGACTCCAAAGGCATATGTAACACAACAAAAAATGGACGCATTGGACTTCATGAAAATTAAAAGATATGTGTATCAACAACACTATGGATAGAATAAAAAGGTAGCCCACATAATGGAAGAAAATATTTGAAAATTATATACCTGGAATATATATCCAGAATATATAGAGAATTCCTAAATCTCAACAACAAAAATACAGACAAGCTGATTAAAAAATGGGCAAAGGACTTGAGCTGATATTTCTCCACAGAAGACATCAAATATCCAATAAACACATGAAAAGATGCTCAGTATCACTATTCATTAGCAAAATGCAAATGAAAGCTACATAAGATACCAGCTCACACCCATTAGGAAGGCTACTATTCAAAAAAAAGAAAAGAAGTGTTGGAGAGAACTTGGAGAAATTAGGACCCTTGTGCACTGTTAGTGGAAATGTAAAATGGTACAGCCATTATGGAAAACAGTATGGTAATTCCTCAAAAAAAAAAAAAGAATTAGTATATGATCCAGCAGTTTTACTTCTGGCATATACCCAAAGTAATTGAAAGCAAGATCTTAAAAAGATATTTGTACCCCATCTTCATTAACAGCATTATTCACAATAGCTAAAATGTGGAGGCAACCCAAGTGCCCATGGACAGATGAATGGATAAACAAAATGTGGTGTAAACACACAATGGAATATATTCAGCTTTAAAAAGAAAGGAAGTTCTGCAATATGATTCAGCATGCATGAAACTTGAGGATATTATTCTAAGTAAAATAAGCCAATCACAAAAACACAAATATTGTATGATTCCTTGTACATGAAGTACTTCCAGTAGTCAAAATTATAGAGACAGAAAATAGAATGGTGGTTGTCAAGGTCGGGACAAGGGGGAACAGGAAGTTACTGTTTAATGGGTATAGAGTTTCAGTTTTGCAGGGTGAAAAGATTTGTGAAGATGGATCTTGGTAATGGTTTCACAACATTATGAATGCATTTAATGCCACTGAACTATAATAATGTTTAAAACTGTAAATTTTATGTTATCTGTGCTTTACTACAACAAAGAAAAACATTGAAAAAAAATTCTGTCATGCTCAACTCTCATTTTTATTTGCTCTTAGTATTGTGTATGGATGAACAGGCTTAGTAGAGCCCAGGATCAGGGTCAGTTGGACACCTGCTAATAGGCCAGCCATCTGGGCATCTGCTGGATGCATTGATCTATAAGGGGTGCTAAAATGTCAGTGAAATAAATAGAAAATATGGTGCCAGTTAACATGGCTTTCTGCACATAATTCAAACAAATAACAAATTATAAATTGCTTTATCTTGCATTGAGCAGACATAATAAAGTTTTGAATACTGGCATAGAACAGGAAGAAATTATTTGTCATTTGTTATAACCTATTGCCTTCTGGAGAGGAAGAACCCTAGCAACCAGATCACCTTTCCTTTAAACGAGGAAAACAAAATACAGTAGCTGGGGCAGAGTGAAATGGCTCTGGGAGAAACCTAGAAGACCGTGGGAAGAAGTGAAGAGAAAAGAGATGTCAGAAAAAGAGCCAAGAGCCAGGAAACCTAAGCACAGGAAAGAAAAAAGAGACTTAGCCACTGATGGATATTGCTACTTCAAAGCTCAGTGCTGGGCCACCTCTACTTCACTTACAGAATCTTCAGTAAATCTTGCATTTCTCCTAATTTCCTAGACAAGTGCAGCTTTGTTTTGGGGGAGCCTGAAAATTTTGAAGGAGAACATCTTCTATGTGAGTAATAAACATAAGTAATGAGGTATTCAATTTAGGTTAATTGAAAATCTAGTTTCTCTCTGTTTTCAGTGAAATGGAATGTTGGGTTGAAGCAGAGCAGAGATGATGTCCTTGTCAAGAGCATCCTAATGTTCTGTTTGGCCTCAGTCTTAGTTTACTTACCGGAGACCTATTCAAAGACATCACTGTCAGTCCTTTCCAGGTGCTAAGAGATACCCATAATTGTGTTTAACTAAGTCAGAAAAGCATAGGCCGTGATTAAGACAGTACCCCCAGGGCAGTACAGCCTGATACTCCACCCTATAAAATTTGAGTTTTTCCAGCTTACTGATGATTTTGTTGGTTCTGGGTTTTCCTGTAAAATAATTCATTAAACTGGGAATTGGACAGCACATATTGGAAGGTAGAGAGACTTCCCTGGTGGTCCAGGAGTTAAGATTCTGTACTCCCAATGCAGGGGGCCCAGGTTCAATCCCTGGTCATTGGGGAACCAAGATCCTACATACCACACAGTATGGCCCAAAAATAAGATGTATGTGTATATATATATGAAGGTGGAGTCTAAAGAGAGATGTGACCAGGATTTGCAGAAAAATGGCAAAGGCCTCCTGAAATGCCTTGGCTGGTCTCCTCCAGAGTAACCCTATAGAAAGCAAACCCTGGGGAACATGCAATATTCTGTTCTTCAAATGTATTTTTTCTCAGCACAAGGAAGAGGAAAACCAATAACTCTTTTTGAAATAGGAAACAACATCTTGAAGATATGGAGCTATTTTTAAAACCATAAAATGATTGTAAAGGAGTGTCTATTGGAAATCTGTGTAGGAGAAATTTACAGTATTTTGGCCCTAATATGTCACCATCCAGAAACTATACATTATACAATGGTCATAAAGGAGAAAAACAGAAGACTACCTGTTTGGTGTGAACAATGCAGCTACTGTTTATGCTGATAATAATATTAGCCACTGTAATAGAATTCAGAGTGAAATTTTCAAGTTGCCCCTGTAATTGGCATTTAAGGCCTATAATCAAAAGAGGGTGATCAACAAAAGGGGTCAGATATAGACCCCTGAGGCTTACAAGGATGGGATGGAAATATTTCTGAACCAATCAACACTGGATAACTTGTCAACCCAGGATATATAATGGATGACTGAACAAGGGCAGAGGAGAAAAGAAGAGAGTCATTTTTTAAAATTTTCTGGTTTTTAGGAAATAAAACACACATGGTAGAAGAGAAATTACTCTCCCCTTGCCCTGTGATCCTCCTCACCACCACACTCCCAAAGCCAAGAGATGGTGGGCAGTGGAGCTCTAAGCAAACAACCCTCAGAGGTTTAGTAAGTCTTCAGGAAAGAGAGATTGGCATTTCACTAATCATACGATGTTCACAGAATTGCAAATCTGCAGCACTCTTAGTGTGGTCTGAGAATGCTGCATTGTGAGACAGCTCTTGAGGAGCTTGACATGTGTGCCTTTGGGAATGTAAACAGAGATGTCTCTCTGGTTCTTTCCAGGCAAGCTAATATCTGAACATAGGAGGTGTACAAGAGTAGCCCTAAGCAATGGGAACAAGTATGCCATTCCCCATCCTAGATCCTTAAGAAACCCAGAAGACACAGAAGGAAAAGGACCCCAGTAGCTCTTTTTGAAGAGAGAATGTGGAGGTGTGTATTGTTAATGGTGGCAGCCAATGAAGGGACATATATGCCCCTCTAAAAGTGGTCTTCAAACTAGAAACCTTCTGCACAGCAAAGGAGATCATCAACAAAGTGATGAAGTAACCTACTGAATGGGAGAATGTATTAGCAAATTATACATCTGATAAGGGGCTAATATACAAAATATATAAAGAACTTATACAACTCAATAGAAAAAGAATCCGATTTTTTTAAATGGTCAGAAGATTTGAATAGACATTTTTTTCAAAGAAGACATAGAGATGGCCAACAGGTACATGAGAAGATACTCCACATCACTAATCATCAGGGAAATGCAAATCAAAACCACAATGAAATAATCATCTCACACCTGTTAGAATAGCTATCATCAAAAATACAAGAAATAACAAGTTTTAGGAAGAATATGAGGAAAAGGAACACTTGTACACTGTTGGTAGGAATGTAAATTGGTGCAGTCACTCTGGAAAATAGTATGGAGGTTCCTCAAAAAAATAAAAATAGAACTACCATACGACCCAGCAATTCCACTTCTGGGTATTTATCCAAAGAAAACAAGAACACTAACTCAACAAGATATATGCACTCCCATGCTGATTGCAGCATTACTTACAATAACTAAGACACAGAAAACAACCTAAGTGCCATTGACAGAAGAATGAATAAAGACAATGTGATTTATATCTATCTGTATCTGTATCTAAACCTATATCTATTATTCAGCCATAAAAAATGAAATCTTGCCATTTGCAACAAGGACAGACCTTGAGGCCATTATGCTAAGTGAAATAAATCAAACAGAGAAAGACACATATTGCATGCTCTCACTTATATGGGGAATCTAAAAACAAACAAAACACAAGCTCATAGATACAGCGAACAGACTGGTGGCTACCAAAAGCAAAGGGTGAGGGATGGGAGAAATGCATGGAGGGAGTCAAAAGGTTCAAATTTCCAGTTATAAAATAAATAAATCATGGGGATGTAATGCACAGCGTGGTGACTATAGTTAATGATACTCTATTGCATATTTGAAAGGTGCTAAGAGAGTAGATCTTAAAAGTTTGCATCACAAGAAAAAAAATTCTGTAACTATGTGTGATGATAGATGTTCCCGAGACTTATTGTGGTGATCTTTTTGCAACCTATGTAAATATCAAATAATTACGTTGCACAAGTAAAACTGATATAATGTTGTATGTTAATTATACCTCAAAACAATGGTCTTCAGTGAGACACAGGCTAGAGGAATCTGGATACCTCTCCAAGAAAATCAGACGCTTCATACACAGACTGCTATGTCTTCAGATGCCCCACACATCAGGGGAAGGCCAGGGGCAGTTCTGCATGGTGCTAGCACCCCCTCTGTTGCATATGGCCATAACTGTCTCATTACAGGTCTTCATGTAACGTCCAGAACATGGATGGCTAGAAGTGAAAAAACAAGCCACGCTTAGTTATAGTTATAGTTAATGATGGAGACAGAAGTTTTAAATTTAATAGAGGATTGGATTTATAAACTGCCCTGGACTAAGTATAATAATCACAAAGGGCCAGACAGTTATGATATTTTACAATGTCATCCTCTGACCGGAAAATGAGCTTCTATCCAGCAAGTTGAACACAGTGAATGGAGAAGAAAAAAAAATTTTTTCTGAGAAACTCCATGGTCTAAATGTTTCACATATCCCACAGACTCTAAGAAGTGACATTATTATATCCATTTTGCAAATAAAGAAATTGAAGATGAGAGCAACTTTCCCAAAGTGACACAGAGCATAACTTAGATTCAAACTTGACATTGACACTGTCAAATGCTGTGCTCTCTTCTATACATAGCACTGTTTTCTCTGGCTTCTTTGACCAAAGTCACATCAATTTCTTTAACATAAAAAACATTAAGATAAAGTAATGTGTATATGTGTATATATATATATATATATATATATATATATATATATATATATATATATATTCCAGCCAACTGGAAATGGTTTTAGGTTCAATTTGATATATTTGAAAAATATCTCCTCAATACACCTCACTTCCACCAGTCACCCAGATCAAACACTGACAAGGCAAGTTGTGTCAACACCCTTATTAAATGTTCTGCATGTTATCACATTTACCCCATGCAGTAAGGATCTGTGACAGTTAATTTTCTGTGTCAACTTGGCTAGTCTATGGTACCCAGTTGTTTGGTCAAACACTAGTCTAAATGTGGCTTGTTAAGGTATTTGTGCCCATGAGTAACATTTACAATCAGTTGACTTTAAGTAGGTATGAGTGGGTCTCATCCAATCAGTTGGAGGCCTCAAGAGCAAAGACTGAGTTTTCTCAAAGAAGTAATTCTGCCTCAGACTATAATATAGAAATCTGGTCTGAGTTTCCAGCCTGCTGGCCTGCCCTACGAAATTCAGACTCAAATGGCATCAATCCTTACCTGAATATCTAGCCTATGGATTGCAGGCTTATCAGCCTTCACAGTCTTGTAAGCCAATTCTTTAAAATCAGTCTCGTCTCTGTCTGTGTTTCTGTCTGTCTCTCTCATCTTCTCCCTCTCTAGGGAACCCTGATTAATATAGTATCCATATTTTTAATTTAGAGATAAAGTTTAGAAAATTTAAGTTATTTTCCCAAAGAGCCAAATGATGGGTCCAATAATTGAAGGTGGATTTTTCTCTTTGATATTTCTTGCTTGGATGCTAACTGATGCCTCAAATTATATCTACCTCAATATAAAGCACTTGTTTTCTTACTTGTTCATATCTTCCCCCAAATACTCAACTATACATTCTTTCTTGGAAGCCAAACAATATTCTGCCATGTGTCAAAGGGAGGTAACTCATGGGCACATGTACCTTCTCACCTACACCCTTTTGAAGTGCCAAGGCTGGGAATCTGGGGAAAAAGTACCAATGTTGAAAAGGGAGGTCCGTAGATGATGACTTCAGAGAGGTCAGTCCAGCTACTTCTGCCCACCCTTCACTGTTTAAACACAATGGGCCTTTCAAAGCCCCATGCTCAACAATGCTCATTTCAGTCAGAGCCTTTTTCTCTGTTTAATCTCTCTATTTTCTTACTATAGACTTATTTTCTTGCTTCTCATATGGTTTTTTTTTTTTTTTTTTTTTTTTTTTTTTTTTTTTTTGTGGTACGCGGGCCTCTCACAGTTGTGGCCTCTCCCTTTGAGGAGCACAGGCTCCGGACGCGCAGGCCCAGCGGCCATGGCTCACGGGCCCAGCCGCTCCGCGGCATGTGGGATCCTCCCGGACCGGGGCACGAACCCGTGTCCCCTACATTGGCAGGCGGACTCTCAACCACTGTGCCACCAGGGAAGCCCCGCTTCTCATATGTTTTTAAAATTTTTTTTTTAAATTGACCTATAGTCAGTTTACAACATTGTGTTAGTTTCAGGTATACAGCACAGTGATTCAGATATATATATATATACACTTACATTTCGAGATTCTTTTCCCCTATAGGTTATTATAAAATATTGTGCTACACAGTTGGTCTTGTTGGTTATCTATTTTATATATAGTGGTGTGTATATGTTAATTCTAAACTCCAAATTTATCCTTCACCCTCCCCCCTTTCCCCTTTGGTGACCATAATTTTGTTTTCTATGTCTTTGGGTCTCTTTCAGTTCTGTAAATAAGTTCATTTGTATCATTTCTGTTTTAGATTCCACATATAAGAGATCTCATATGATATTTGTCTTTCATTTTCTCACTTACTTCACTTAGTACGATAATCTCTAGGTCCATCCATGTTGCTGCAAAAGGCATTATTTCATATGTTTTTATCATGAACCCTCCTGCACTGTTGTTGGGAATATAAATTGCTGCAGTCACTGTGGAAAACAGTATGGAGGTTCCTTTAAAAACTAAAAATAGAGTTACCATATGATCCTGCAATCCCACTCCTGAGTATCTATCTGAACAAAACTCTAATTCAAAAATATACATGCACCCCAATGTTCATAGCAGCACCATTCACAATAGCCAAGACATGGAAGCACCTAAGTGTCCTTCGACAGATGAATGGATAAAGAAGATGTGGTACGTATATACAATGGAATACTACTCAGCTTCTCGTCTATTTTTCACCATAGACCAGCCTGTTTTCTACTTTTTAGTTCCCAGATGGTCCCTCTATTCAGTGGTTGGAACCCTGGACCTTCACCTTGGATTGTACAACCTGAGGTGATTCAGCAAACACCTTGAGTGGGAGCATGTTCTGTAGGGGAATCTGATTCTGTACTTCATTTACATCTTTTTGTGGCAGCAGACGTCTACCAATTGTATAAGGTGGCCCTCATAATAACGCTGTGCTTTGGGAAGATCAGTGTCATCTGAATTTGACAAATAAGGACAGTGAGATCTAAACAGTGTAATATGTTTTCCTACGGATGCAAGTAGACAGAATCTAAATTGGGGCCCAGGTGTCTTTTGGCCTCACCAGATGAACTTACTTCCACTAATAGGCTCCATTTCTTTGTCTTGATGGGACATATGTCATCCAATTTGGAATTTTAGTTACAACTTCTGAAAAAGAGGCTGAAACTGACTTTTGATTTGGGGTTATTAGCTATACAGGGTCACATGTTGTAATAGTAATTTTCTAATCCTTTTTTCTGTGTTTGGAAAAATAAAATAACAAAAATTTATATTATAGTGGGTACCTACAATATAGGTAAAACCATTACTAGTTATTTTAGAAAACACCATTGATGTGCAGTCTGCACACAAAATGTGCAATTGTCAAAACTCAGCTACTTCCTAGATAATATAGTCCTCTTATGTTCAAAAGGGTCATGAGTAGGAACAAGAAGAATATGCTGAAACAACAGTGATTTTTTTTTAAAAATGTAATTGCCATAAAAATCAAAGTAGGTACTTTTACTTGTAAGCTTACTTACTGAACAGAAAATCCAAATTGATTTCATTATTATTGTTACTTTTTTAATGAACAACTACCATAGGGCAGGCATTATTCTAGAAGTGGTATATGCATAATTATATGCAAATTAACAAAACCTTTTTATGCATTTTACAGAAGAGAAAACAGAAGCTCAGAGAGGTCAGGTAAAGTGCCACAGTGACTCATTTGCAGAGCTGTGGCTTCATTCGGAGCTGAAAGTCTTCAGAACCTATACCATTTACATTCCACCTGCCTGTAAATGATAGATTTTCTCATAAATTGGCATTACTTGTATGCTTTCGCATGTATCTTCATTCCTTCGTTTTCCTTTATTGGTCCATGAAAATGGGAGTATCGGAAAAGAGGGATATTTAGATTTTACTCCTAAGGTATGTGTCTCAGGTATGGTATTCCAGGCTTTATAGAAAAAGTAGATCATTCTCTGTGCCATTATTCACAGAGGGAATGACCCAAAACATTCAATGATGGCAGGGATGATAATGTAGATGGTAGCAATAGCGTTGCTGGTGCAAATGACTGGTACAAAGGTGCCCTTTCTTGGGTAAAATTACTAGGGGAATCTCATACAACATTCTTTCTTGGGTAAAATTACTAGGGGAATCTCATACAACATTTGAGGGAGAGTCTTGATGCTTTTGTGTCTCATTTTATACAGGCTGCCAGCATTCATCAACAGCTCTGCTGGCAGAAGAACTGCCAGGAGTGCAACTCCTTACACTGTAAAAAAAAAGGTGTTTCTTTTCTTTACCTTTTTATGAGGTGAAAACCTGAAAGGTACATATAAATTACAAGGGCAGGAAAGGGATTTGTGGGAAGATTCTGGAGTAAGTAAGGATTTGAAATATGAGATGTAATTGGATATAAACTGATGCTGAAATCTAGGACGTATAACTGCAGAATGTGAAATAAAAAATAGCTAAGAAATATAGGGAAGAAGGGTCAACAACAGCATATCTTCGTGCTCTTATCAGAGCGGGGAAAAAGCTTACATCAAATAGACCATCTTTACTTTCCAAGAAAATGAGGCATCTTCTCTACAAACTTGCTTTGTTTGAGGCATACCAAAAAGAGGATGTGAAAAGACTTTAAATAATGCCTGATACAACTGAAAATCTAATGAAGACTCATCCATGAAATTGCACATGGTTATGTATTTATAGTATGTTGCGCTGTATTGTAGTGCACACAGTCTTTAATTCCACCGATTGGAAGGATCGGCAGACGATTCACTGTTGGGTCTCTTTTTTCACCCTGACACAGGCAATGTCATTGCCAGCTCCTAGCCACCACCATAAGCTCATAAATTCAGTGAAAATCAAGCACCAATCCATATTTCTTGTAGTTTCAGCTCCAGCCCTTCCTCTAGATATGTCTTTGACTCTATTTCTTGATAGATTTTCTTTTTTTAATTTTTTAAAAATTGACGTATAGTTGATTTACAGTGTTAATTTCTACTGTACAGCAAAGTGATTCAGTTATACATATATACATTATTTTTTAATATTCTTTTCCATGATGGTTTATCACAGGATATTGAATACAGTTCCCTGTGCTCTACAGTAGGGCCTTGTTGTTTATCCAGTCTGTATATAATAGTTTGCATCTGCTAATCCCAAAAACCTACTCCATCCTTCCCCCACCCCCCTCCCCCTTGGCAACCACAAGTCTGTTCTCTATGTCTATGAGTCTGTTTTTTTTACATAGATAGGTTCATTTGTTCCATATTTTAGATTCCACCTATAAGTGATATGATATTTGTCTTTCTCTTTCCAACTTACTTCACTTAGTATGCTAATCTCTAGGTCCATCCATGTTGCTGCAAAAGGCATTATTTCATTCTTTTTATGGCTAAGTAGTATTCCATTGTATATATGTACTACATCTTCTTTACTTGGTAGCTTTTCTATCTCCTTGCCTCCTGACCCTGGAACTTGAAATTTGATACAATTCTGGTGCTCTGAGAATAGCTCACTTTCCTTCTTCCACTGTGGCTCTCCTGACTTAGATTATACTAATTGGGACCAAACAGCATCTTGCCCCAGATTTCACAATCCAAAAACACTAGAATTCATTTTGTCTTGTATTCTACTTGTTCTAGATATTGGCAAAACTTTAGCTAGCTGGCTGGCTATAAAAGACATGTTCAAAAACTAAAATCACAGGCTTCATTTATATTTTCCAGCTCATGTTTAAAGTAATGTGGTATCATGGAAAGAAAAGAGGCTTTGGGGAACAGAAATATCTAGGTTCAAATTCAACTTCTGTCAGTCTAGGAAAGCTTTCACTTCTAAATGACAAAAATGATAATTTGAAAGTCATTTCTAAAGCTACATTGAAAAAGGAGAATCACAAAGGTAAAAGTGAACAGATTTGAGTATGTAAAAATCTAAAGAGAAAAAAGTTTTATAGATATAGTCAAAACAAAAGTAAAGAACAAATGGAAAACTGGGAACAAACATTAGCAGCAAGTACTGACATTTGAAATGTCATTGTTTTTAATACATGAGAAACCTTTGAATATAAGTAAGAAAGCCACTAACACTCTAAACCATCAGTTGATAAATGACAAGGTAGGACAATCACAAGGCAAGCAATGCAATGATCAGTAAGTATTTGAAAAATAAAGTTTTTCAAAATAATAAAAGGATAATTTTTAAAAATAATAGTGGGATCCCATTTCCACCTAAATATCAGAATTTTTTACTCAGTACTCTTTGGTAACACTATGAGTAGCCACACAATTATTTCCTTGCATGACTAGCTCCCAGGTTTCATTTAGATCTTTCAAAGTCACCCCCTCTAAAAGTTCTCAACCGCCGCACCAATGTTTGCACGCTTTTCCCCATCACTGATTTGTTTCCTTCACAGAGCTTATCACTATCTGGCATCTTATATTTTGCTACTAGTTATTATTGTCTTCCCACTGGAATATAAGAATCCTGAGAATAAGACCCTATCTGACTTTTTTCCCCCCAACATCTAGAAAGAGTTCCCATTACATTGTATAACTCAGTAAACCTACACTGATTGAAAGGCTGGAAGGAATGCATATTTTACACTTATGAATCACAGTTCTGCAATTTACATCAAAAGCTATCAAAATGGTCTTCCTTTCAACTCAAGAATCCCACTTCTACAGATTTATTCCCAGCAAATAATCAGAAATACACATTAAGATTTATGTGCAATGATAATCATCTCAGTATTATTTATAATAGCAAAAAATGAGAAAGTGATATCAATATCCAAAAATACAGAAATGGGTAAAATAAATTATAGTGCATATCAAGTATGTAAAATTATGCAATCATCAAAAGTCATGCTTTTGAAAATTATTTTATGACCTAATTTTTTAAAACTGAAATAAAACCATACATAAAATTTTATACAGAATAATCTCAATTTTGCTAATGCATGTATATAAAGAAAAATATCCTGCATGTACCATAATTCACTGGCCTTTAAGGTCGTTATTTCCTTTATGCCAAATTACAGTTGTCTAAGTAACTGTTCCTGAAGTAACCCTTGTATTTTACAGTGTTAATTTCCCTAGTCATTCCTAAGTTGCCTGATAAATGGTTCTAAGTCTCATAAATCCATCCTAGTTATCACTTGCTATCTCCAGCATTGACCTCATTCTTTCTGAAGCACCAGTTTTGCCAGGCTCAAGCATCTTTCTTTATACACGCGTAAGGTAAGCATGGGATGAGCCCTTGCCTTTGGATAGCCGACCAGTCAGCTTCCTATAAGAAAAGGCATAACAGGAATATGGGAATGGAAGTACAATACAGGAAAGAACTTATAAAACCCTGCCTTTGATTGAGTTATCTGTAAACAGACACTGAGACAGAGAACTAGGTGCAGAACATTTACTGATAAATGTTCTGAGATAAATTTGTAGGAAAGTGAGGAAGAGAAAATTGGATGGAGGGAGACTCTGACCCACTAATACGCTTACAATGTTCCACTGACCCTACAGGGAGCTCTAGAGCTGGGATGATCCTCCAGAATTATTCCAAATTGAATTAAGAGGCTGAGGCCTTTGATCCCCATATCAGCTACCTAGGCTGTGAGCCACAACCTGCAAGAAGGCACTTTCTTGCACAAGGTGATTCCCTTTGGTGGAAGGTAACATCCAGTGAGAGTAGGTGAGCCTTCAGTCCCTATGGGATGGGTGTGTTGGAGCTGAAAAGAGAACCTGGGTTGAGCCCCTCTTCTCAGGCTGATACCACAGGCCGTGTGGCTAAAACTCTAGGAATATATTTTCTCACAGTTCCAGAGGCTGGAAGTCCAAGCTCAAGGTTCTAGCCATTCCCTTTCTGATGAGTGTTCCCATCCTAACTGCAGATGGACTCTTTCTTGCTGTGTGTTCACATGGCCTTTCCTCAGTTCTTGAGCAGGAAGGGACAAAAAGCAAGCTCTCTGGTTTCTCCTCTTTTTAAAATTTTATTTTACTTATTTATTTTTTATTGGGGTACAGTTGTTTTATAATGTTGTGTTAGTTTCTACTGTACAGTGCAGTGGAGTTGCCTGTGCTATACAGTAGGTTCTTAATAGTTATCTATTTTATATGGTTTCTCCTCTTAAAAGGATGCTAATTCATTGGGATCAGCATCCCACCATTATGACCTCATTTAACCTTAATTACTTCTTTAGAAATCCCATCTCAAGACATTGCCATACTTGAGATACGGGGTTAGGACTTTTAACATATGAATTTGCAGGGGAGGCATTCAGTCCATGCACTACACTACTGAAAACACTGACAACACCAAATTTTGGTGAGAATGTGAAGCAACAGAAGCTCTCATAAATTGCTGCTGGGAACACTAAATGGTAAATCCATTTTGGAAAGTATTTAACTGGTTTCTTACAAAGCTAAACATACTCTTACCATGTAATGCATCAGTCACGCTCCTTGCTTTTTACCCAAAGTATTTGAAAACATATGCCTACACAAAAACTTGCACACAGATGTTCATAGCAGCTTTCTTCCTAATTGTCAAAACTTAGAAGCAAACAAGATGTCCTTCAGTAGGTGAATGGGTAAATAAACTGTGGTACATCTAGAGAATGAAATACTCTTCAGGGCTAAAAAGAAATGTGCTCTCAAGCCATAAAAAGACATAGTGGGACCTTAAATGCACATTATTAAGTGAAAGAAGCTAATCTGAAAGGCTATATATTGGATAATTCCAAATATATGACATTCTGGAAAAGAAAAAACTATGGCGACAATAAAAATATCAGTGATTAACAAGAGTGGGGGGACAGAAAAAATACACAGAGCACAGAGAATTTTTAGAACAGTGAAAATACTCTGTGATACTATAGTGATAGATCCATGTCATTATACATTTGTCTAATCCCATAGAATGCACAACAGGAAGAGTGGACCCTAAGGTAAACAATGGAATTAGGGTGATTATGATGTGTCAATATAGGTGTATCCTTGGTAAAAAAAAAAAAAAAGTATCAATCTGGTGAGTGATATTGGTAATAGGGGAGGCTAAGAACGTGTTGTGGCTGGTGGTATATGAGAAATTTTGTCTCTTTCTCCCAATTCTGTTGTAAACCTAAAACTGCTCTAAAAATTGACTTTAAAAATATTAAAGCAAATCATTGCAAAAAATGATAAAGACAAAATGAAACAAAGCATAATGTTATCACTCTAATAAAAGTCAGGAAAGGAGAAAAAGACGGCAAAGAGAAAAATAAATGACATGAATATGAAAGCCCATTGCATAAATAGCATATGATAAGGTGTCTAGAATAAATTCAAACATTCCATAATCACAATAAAAGTGACTAAGTTAAAACCCTGTCCTCCACTCCTTAATACAGAAACTGTCAGATTTTGTAATAGAAAACAAAATTGGGACTATGTTGTTTACAAGACACACCCAAAACAAAATGGCTCAACAAGATTGAAATAGCTTTATAAATAGCACACATGATAGAATTTGTCATTTTAAATATCACTTACAGTTAGGAAATATGAGTGGGAAAAAAACATATGACCTAAGCATTTGCTGGAGAACCTAGAAAAATGACAATAAACAAAATAAAGTAGAAAAAAGAAAATAATAGGTAATTGTTGAAATAATAAAATGTGAAATGGTAGATAAAATACTGATTAAAGAAATCCAAAATTTAATCCCTTTAAAGGACTAACAAGTGGAGCTAGAGGAAAGATGGTGGAATAGAATCCATTACATGGAAACACGAAGAAGCAAAGAGGAGCTTAGCTTTATTTGAAGCAAATATGAGGCAGATCATTCCAATGACACACTTCCACCTTACATATGTTTTTGAGAGTATTGTCTGCCCTTATCATTTTCTAGCACATTAGGGGAAGAGCACTTTGGCTGATAATATCTGTTTCATTCCCAGCATCAAACTTTTTTTTTTCTCCTATTGCTGGAAATTAATGACTGTTAAGTTCCTGGCTTTCAGAAAACATCAAAACTTAGCAAAGTGAAAGATAATTAGGAACTCATTACTGAAATACAGCACCATGATGAGGATCCTTCAGGGAGCTCTGTGAAAGGAAGAAGACAGGTAACTTATGTCCTCTCCTCACAAAAAGTTACAGTAAGTCCCCTACATATGAACCTTCAGCTTGTGAACTTACAAAGATGCTAACCTGCCCCTGGATGTCAGCTGTTGTACTATACTGCTGTACTTTTCAAGGTACTGTACTGTAAGATTGAAAATGTTTTCTTTATTTTTTGTGTCTGTTTTTTATGTATTATTTGTGTGAGGAGTATTATAAACCTATTACTGTACAGTACTATATAACCAATTGTGTTAGTTGGGTACCTAGGCTAACTTTGCCGGACTTATGAACAAATTGGACTTATGAAGGCACTCTCAGAACCAAACTAATTTGTATGTAGGCGACTTACTGTATAATCTCATTAGTGACAGAGTACACATAAGAAATGGCCCAGCCAATGGATGCGACATTCCTGACCCGCACTACAGTGCTGACAGGAGCACAAGGGAAACTCATTGCAGTTACATGAATTCGTCCGGAATTTCTCTATCTCTTACTTTCCCTTCCTCCAAAATAGCTAATCATTCCTGTCTTCATATCTCAACTATCCCCTCCAGATACACAGCCATTCTAATTTTTACATATACAAGACTGTAATACTATATTTATTTTTAAAGTCTGCCTCCTGAATTAGTATACAATAAATGCCTTGAAACTAAAAAAATATTGTTTTTGTTCTTGCAACTTTTGAACCCTGGACAGTGTGTATTAAAAATAAAAGTTTAATAAAAACAGACTGGGGGAGGGCCTTGAGGAGTGGGTAAAATTAGGTAAGCAAGAGAGAGGGCATCTCGGGGATGAGAAGATAGTTTGATTAATGCCAAAAGGTGAGAATGAGTGTGGAAACCAAGACACCTTCTATGGAAGGTGTGTGTTGAATAGCATCTGGATAAATTGAATGGAATGAAATCTAGGAGGGCCTCCCAAGTTTTGGCAAATAAAGTTTATTTAGTGTGGATTTTAGCAAAGCCTGATAGGATATGTGATTGAGGTTCCTCCTTCCTCCCTTTTTTTTTTTTCACAAATCCAAGGCACCATATGTCTAGACCATGACTTTGGGTTGGTTTGTTTGATATGTGCTGAACCAAAAGAGAAAATGGCATAATATGACTTAAATCATTACATGTATATTAAATGGACAATTTTGGAATTTATTAAGATAATTTCCATTAACTGCCCACTCCCTCAATATACAATTAAGGACAATGAAGTATTCATTGGAGCAGAATTTCAATTCTTTGGCAATATTTGATAGCATCAGATAGAGACGCTTCCCTAGGAATTAGATATTGGTACTAAGAGGAAGTTATTATGCCTGATGATGGAAATAGTAACACATAAGCTCAAGAATTATTAGAGGCCAAGCTCTACTTCACAAACAAAAGAATCAGGAGAAAGCAGATTGAGACATAAGAGAAGAATGGAGAACATTTGTGGACCAAAACAAAGATGAGTGAAGTCAAAAGAATCTGCATGGTAGCCAGCACTTGCTTCAAGCTCATTTCTGAGACTGGTGCATCTCAGCCTTTGTCACTCTGATATGATTCTATATCCCCTTGTAAGTTTTCTCTTTTTATTTTTCCAGCCCAGGTTGTATTATAAGTTTTGCAACTAGTCATGCACAAATTACAGACATGATTGGGTGTGGTTTCCATCTCAAACACAAATATCAAGAAACAGGGGATGAGACTGAAGGTTTTCATATACATGCAATTTTGATGAAACAATGTTTGAAACAACTAGCTTCAAACAACTAGACTAGGAATTGAGATATGCCATAACACAAGAGTGAGGAGGAGATACACCATCACTTTTATATTTGCTTATTCTTGTAGAAGCGCTTGTAATGGAAAATGGACCATTAATGTTACATAGCTTTTTCCTTCATATTTCCTTTGCTTCTTTTCAGTTGATGAGACTGTATGAGTAACTATTCTTACTTAAAAATATGCCCATGGACATGTGCTTATAAGGATGTGGAGGTTAGGTTAGGGCCAGCCCATTGGGGAAGTAATAGTATCCCCATGATTTAATAATAAGCAGCTCTGATGCACAGAGTCTCAAATTGCTTCTCATAATAGTGAAATACAAGGGTAAACTTTATAACTAATGTTTAACTATACGGTGCAATCGTTAGCATTGGCTGAGTAAAGACAGAAGAAAAAAATGGGAACTCACATTGCAACAAATTTAGGGGAAAAAAATGAGAAGGAATAATGTTTGAAAGTCTAAATGACCATTAGTCATGTGTGTGTGTTACAGATATACACAAACTATATATCAATTGTAGTGCTTTAAGAAATTGCTGATAGATTGTGTGATGGGTGCCTAGTACACATCTAAATGGATCTGTTGAGTTTAGAATTAAGTGGAAAGAGCCACGCTGGAGATATAAATTAGAGTCTTCAGAATATAGGTCATATTTATAGCCCAGAGACTTGATAAGACCTTCAAAGGTGTGAATATACGAGAAGAGTCCAAATAATAAGACCTGGTGAAAGTATATGCATGTATAACTGAATGACTTTGCTGTACAGCAGAAATTAACACAACGTTGTGAATCAATTATACTTCAATAAAATAAACTTTAAAATAATTAAATAAATTCATCTTCAATTGTGACCTCTGAGTTTAACTAAAACAGCCCAGACTTTTGTGTTCCAGTATGCCATTTGCTAGCTGAGATATAAATAATGTTTTTTGCTTGCTTTAACATTGCCTTCCTCAACTCAAAAATGGAACTAAGTCTATACACTGCATGACGTTCTTGAAAGGATTATGTGCTTTAAGCCAACCCTCGTTACCGAGGAAGTACACACCCCAAAAATCTACCACCCTTTTGGTGACTGTGATTAGGCAGAAGTAGGGTGAAGAATGAGAAAACAAAAATAGAGGAAAAGGATGAGGTAATGTTAACATATACTGCAACTCGGAACTCCCACTTCTAGGTATAAACCGTAAAGGACAACTTTGATACGTGAGCATAAAGAGATAAAGATATGATGTTTATTGCAACATTTTGTAATATAAAAAGTTGGGAATAAGTTTAAATGTCCATTAATAGAGAAATGTGTAAATAATCATGGTAGGTTCATGAGGTACATCATTTAAGTAAGAAGACTTAGATCTAAATGTTTAATACTCAGTAAAATGGCATCTTCTACAAAGGGAAGAAATGAGAAAACTCACACAAAGAAGGGCAGTACAAAAGAGACTTCAACTACAGCTCTTTTATTTCTTCAGAAATATGGAACAAATATTGCAAAATATTAAAATTTCTTATGTCTGAACAACCTATTTATTGATCTTTGTTTTTTTATATTAAATGTTAAAAATTATTATATATGCATAGCATCTATATTGATTTTGTATTTAAAATCTGCTGGTGCCTGTGTATGTATGTGTATATGTATATGTGTGTGAGAGAGAGAAAGAGAGAAAGATTCCTCAATTTGAGAAAGACCTTCTGATTGAGTTTTGATAAGAATTTTCTCACATGTTTGCTGTTTCCAGAGCCTTTCATTAGCTTAGCAAATAAGGTGATTAAGTCAAGAAACCTGCTATTTCTTATTGGTCATTAAGTGACTTCAAATTTCTTCCTCTTTATTTGTCTAAATCTTAATATGTTTCTCCAAAGTTACTGGAAAAAACAAATTTTATTTTCTCTAAATTATTTTGTAAGTGTACAGTCAGCTTTATAGATATATTTTTCATTACTTCATTTCAAATATTGTCTTAGGTGTCTGTTTCTGTGCATTAGTTATAAGCTTGGTTTTAATACTTAAGAATAATAATCATTATCTTTCTTCCCTGTGCTTAGAATTATGATTGTTTGCATTGGCTCCTTTAGCCTCTCTCCTTACCTGTAATTTTCAAGATTACCATCACTGAAAATACCAGCTTTGGCCTCTTTAAAGCTATTAGTAGGCCTGGGATAGTTCCCATACATCTGAACTTTTTAAAGTTCCCAAGAATTATTTTTTTATGGACAGGCCTGAGAAACACTGACTTAAGGTAGTTTCCTGTTACTTTTCCTTTATTTCCATAGCACAATTTTCAAATAATCATGTTAAATTTTACCTCTTCCTCCTTAGTCTGTTATAGCCCTCCCTCTAGTTATTTACCCACATAATGCACTTGTCCTTCAAGTTTCAGTGTAATTTCCCAAGGAAGCCGTCCCTGAACGGCACACTTAAATTAGATTCCCCCACTTTTTGCCCTCTTATTGCCTTCACATTCATTTGAGATCCTCATTTAATGCTGGTTTTCCTGAGGATAAAAAATAAATCCATATTTATATATCTACATCTATGTTGTATGGATGACAGGTGATAGATAGATAGGTGATAGAAACATAGATACATAGATACATATAGATACATAGTTTAGATATAAGTAGATAGATGATAGATAAGTTGATATAGGTAGTTGGATGGATGGATGGATAGATAGATAGATAGATAGATAGATAGATCTTTAGTCTGCCAGTGCTGAATACAGGGCTTGATACAGAATATTCAATGAATATCTGTTATAAGAAAATAATGTCTCAATAAAAGGACATTTCACCAGCTTTTATCAAAGTACAGCAGCCTTCCTGGGCAGTCAGTATTAGTAGGAAAAGCTTACTCTTATTTTCTATGAAAACTACATTTAAAATTCTCAGGCTGATGCTTCAGAGTATTTGGCTAACACTTGTCGATGGATCACTATGCAGGATTATAGACCATAATGTACGTGGAAACAACACCATCATCTAAAGGCAAAGCAACGTAGAAGGAAACCAACTCTCATCGTTTAATTTTCACAAAACACTTTTTGCAATCCAAGACAGTAACTGACACCATGAAACAGTGCTTGCCTTTCTGAAGGTAAAATTTCTGACACCCTGAAACATCTAGATAATGTTAGGTGGGGGCTGAGAGGAGCAGCCTTCACAAAGCCCGTGCCCTGCATCATGAAGACAGATTTCCCCTCAGTTCCCACTCAATGTATGGATTTTAAAATCCCACCACATTTATTCTATATTTGTATGTACTGTTATTCTGGTGCTAGAGACACTTTGCTTTAATCACCATAATAATTATATTGAAGTTTTATATCAAATATAATAAAAAACAAAAGGAAACTGATCAACTGAAAAATATTTGCAACATGAATGGCACACAAAGTCTAATGAAGGCTAAGAGGCTAAGAAATTTATAAAAGAACTTCAAATAGTCAATAAACATGTGAAAAGATATTTTGTTTATAATAAAAATTAAATAACCAGATATCACATTTCCTATACTTTTGTCAAATAGATATTCAATGTGATCAGTAGAAAGATGTCCTTGTCTATTATTGGACCACATGCATTGTTACAAACTTTCTAAAGGACAATTTGGAAATGTCTCTCAAAGTCTTAAAATGCACATCCCCTGCTTTTCCTGTGCATAGAGATACACAGGGATGCTTGTGTAAGCAATTTTAAAACAGTAAAACTATGAAAATGTATTATAGTAACTAAGAAAATAATTATTGAATAAATGATGGGAGGTTACTGTCATGGAATGGATCATTTTATAGCAAATAAAATCATTTATTGATATATTTATTATGTGCAGAGAAAATATGTATGGCACATGTTTTTAAAAAGGAGTGTTTTTTTATTGATAACATGCTCAGATGTTAACACCCACCTGTCATAAAATAATAATAATAATAATTCTGTGTAATGATTTTGTAATTCGTGTTTAGCTCAGTACCAGAGCATGACATCTGGACTTGTGACATGGTACAAAGCACCAAATTGATCTCCATCTGTATAGCCGGGTTCAGTGATGTGACTAATTAAACAACCCACACTTTTCATCATCATTATTTAAAGGAAAAATAGTTATAATATGACCTGCAAATGACTTTAAAATGGTCAGAAAAGTTTATTCTTTCCAGAATTTTCAGAAAAATTCAAGATTGGATTGAAGCAAATGAAAGGCATGTTTATAAAACTGTATGTGAATGAAAAGAGGATTCTATAATTTTATTCTGACATTTGTTGAGCTAATCTCATTTTTATTAAAACACTGTTATAATAACTGGTGAAAAAGTAATACTTAGTTATTGTCCTTGATAAAATAGTAATAATAAAAATAAAGTGAAAATGAAATTGAACTAAAATTCAGTTAATAAAACTATTTACCTTTTACAAATTAATATAAGGAATAAGATATATTTCATTCTTTTCCTGAATTATAACTTTGAAAGATGTAATAAAATAGCTAAATAACATTCCAATCAAGAAATCTGAACTTCATCTTCTTCCCCCTCACAAGACACAATCAATAATACACTTGTTTTTTGAAAATTCAGACAGAAATTGATGACCTGGAACTCTTAACAAGCTCTCATGTTGACTCTTCCTGTATTTTTATGAGAGGTGATGTAACTCACTGTTACCACTGACGTGTTCAGAGCTCTTGGCCAGCATCTTTGCTATTCATTTATTCAATCTAGAGTAATCTGTGTTTGATAGAGTGCTGGAACATCTCAGGAACAACAATTAAATATGATTGTTGTCAAGTGACAACTGGCAGTTATCGCTAAAAATGTCTCAGGCAGAAATTTGAGCATTGAGGTGTTTATTTTAAATAAAAGATAAGTTTAAATGAAGTAGCTGTTCCAGATAATGACAATTAAATGCTCCCATTCAAATCATGCATTTCTCCTCCAGACTACTAGAAATATTAGCAGAGTTGATTTTTTTTCTTTCCTTACTTGCTAGCATGGGGGACTCATTCATTACCTGGTGAGCGTTTTGACTGAGGGTGTTGATCTGTAATTATTTGGCTTGTCTGCTGGGCAAGATGGAGTGGTGGGTAGGAGTGGGGTGTGGAAGGTGATCATTTCTGAACAGGGCAAGAAGAGGACAGGCCCTTGAAACAGACTACAGAGGACAAAAGACCTCTAGGTAAGCACAGAGAGAAAAATAATGTTTGAATAGTGAAAAAATAAAACGGGATTTAAATACTTTTGTTTTTTTGGCTGCATGGCTTGTAGGATCTTAATTCCCTGACCAGGGATTGAACCTGGGCCCACAGCATGAAAGCACTGATTCCTAACCATTGGACCACCAGGGAATTCCCAAAAACTATTTTCAGTAGATGTCCTTCTTTTGCTCCAATTATATATCTACAATTCATGTGATATATAAAGCAGTTCTCACATGAAATATCTACTGTGTGTGCATGAGTGTGTGAGTGTGTGTGTGTGTGTGTGTGTGTGTGTATGTGCACGCCCAGGCCCGCACACATGGCAGGAGGAGCAAAGGAGAGGGTGAGTGGGGCTGATGTAAGTAAATGCATCTCCTTGGGTGAAATCATTTAAACCGCTGAACTGTATAGTTGTACTTTTTATAACCTCTATAGTAGGGCTGCTAATAAAAATTTCCAATATGGAGATAAAAATGTTTCAAGATAGAAATTTCTCATGGTTGACAATGACACTGGACTCTTGAGAGGAATATCCAAGGATGGGTATAAGCGTCGCACTCTGTCAAGAAGGGAAAAAAGAAGTGACCACATGGGGGGGCTAGTGAGCTACTGAAACTGTGTAGATGGTGACCTCAAAGGACAGGGCACACTTGGGCTGGCCACAGATGCACTTTGGGAATCAAAAAGTGAAACAGAGAGAGCAATGCAGAGGAAATAAATGGGGGTAGAAAGTCTCTCCTAGTCGCCACTCTCACAAATCCTTGACAAGATGGGATAAATTGCAGATCTCTCATTGGGTATCTGACGTCACCCTCTAGGAAAATGTAAGCAGGTGTCTTGTATTTATTTTATCTGACAACCCTACTCTCAGAGCAAGCCCTGCTCTTTTATTTTTTTAATTAATTTTATTGGAATATAGTTGATTTACAATGTTGTGTTAGTTTCAGGTGTACAGCATAGTGATTTAGTTATACATATATTCATTCTTTTTCAGATTCTTTTCCCATCTAGGTTATTACAGAATATTGAGTAGAGTTCCCTGTGCTCTACAGTAGGTTCTTGCTGGCTATCTATTTTATATATAATAGTGTGTATATGTCAATCCCAATCTCCCAATTTTTCCCTCCCCCCCTTCCCCTTTGGGTAACCATAACTTTGTTTTCAAAATCTGTGAGTCTGTTTCTGTTTTTTAAATAAGTTCGTTTATATCATTGTTTAAAATTAGATTCCACATATGAGTGATATAATATGCTATTTGTCTTTCTCTGTCTGACTTACTTCACTTAGTATGATAATCTCTAGGTCCATCCACGTTGCTGCAAATGGCATTATTCCATCTTCCTCATGGCTGAGTAATATTCCATTGTATATATGTACCACATCTTCTTTAGCCATTCCTCTGTTCATGGACATTTAGGCTGCTTCCATGTCTTCGCTACTGTAAATAGTGCCACAATGAACACTGGGGTGCATGTATCTTTTTGAATTAGGATTTTCTCTGGATATATGCCCAGGAGTGGGATAGCTGGATCATATGGTAGTTCTATTTTTAGTTTTTTAAGGAACCTCCGTTCTGTTCTCCATAGTGGCTGCACCAATTTACATAACCTCTTCAGCAGTTATCATTTATAGACTTTTATTGCTGGCCATTCTGACTAGTGTGACGTGAAACCTCATTTTAGTTTGGCCAGAAAGTACATGAAAAGATGCTCAACGTCACTAATTATCAGAGAAATGCAAATCAAAGCCCAGCTGCTTTCTTTTGCTTATTTCTGTGTCTCTGTCTCTCCCATGATAAAAGATACTTCAACCATGGCAGGGTTTGGCAGTGGGCTCTTACAAGTTCATGAGATTGGACACACAGGTGGGAGAAAGCCCAGTAGGTCTTTGGGCTCCCCACATGTTTTAGCTCAGTTTACCTGAGATCAGCAGTGTGGTTTCTGTGTGTGTCTTCTGGAGATATCTCATCTGGAAAAGAGGTGGCTATGGTTTGGGACAGGATTCTGACCATTCTGGTTTCCCTGCTATGATACCATCTAACAGTAGCCCATATTCTACCCATCTTCTAACATTTGTCATTTCTCTTCAGAAGTTTCTTTCAGCCTTTTCTGACCAACACAAAGAGGCATGAAGACTCTTGGTTGACGCTTTCCTGGATCTATCTCTCATGACCTGGACTCCCAGAGGTCCATTCTATTAAAGGTACATAAAGGTGAAGGAAAAGCCTTGATGTATTCCATTCTAGAGATGTTATATGGAAGTGTCTGAACAACATTTTATTTTCTTAACATTTTACACTGGACCCTTTCTAGGTAATTATTCAACCTACTTGTATTTCAGCCTGTCTGAATGTACCACCTGTTGAATTACCAACCACCTATTAGTAGCTGTTTAGCAACTGATAGATAAACTAGAATTTTATTTTATCCGTTGCACACTATTGGTTTTAGACTTTAAACCTCACCCTCACCATCAAACCCAGGGAGTAAATCCTGGAAATTTATTAACAGGTATATTTCCCTACTTTCTGTGGTGTCTCAAGTTGCATCTTTCTATACTGAAGGGAGGGATGAAGGTTCTTTTAACCTATCTTCACAGAGCAAAGTACTAGCATATGCCACCACACACACACACACACACACACAGACACACACACACACACTCCATTATTCAATTAACCAGTATTTACTTCATCTCCTTTGAGGACTGAATCAATAACTAGAAGTATACACAGTCACCCAGTTGTCTAGGTCTCATGGTTCCTGTCATTGATATTTGTTATCGATTTGTTGCTGGGACTAGAGCCCCCAGTCTCCAACCCCAGATAAGAGCCTCCATTGCACTGCTCTGTACTGCTTGAAATGCTTATTTTCCACTATCTTTGTATTTCATTTAAAAATACCTGATTTTCTTCCGAAATCAAGTTTAAGGTTTTTTTTTTAAGGTAGAGAATATATGTTTTTGATATCACTCCAAAATTGTTTTGTATACTAGCGGAGGTGTAGAAAATATTTGTTGACTAAGTAATTGATAGACTGCAAAGCACATAAGTATAGGCAATTATCAATTACCCCAAGACTCCATAGTTAGGATTTTATTGACACTTTCTGCATGCTTTTAGTTGAAACCTTATTTTTATTATTATTTTGAGCCTAGTGTAGTAATTTATAAATAAAAAAACCTCCCAGGAAATAGTTTCAATTGATTATTTACTATTAGTAACATGAAAGTCAAACTATTGTTTATTTTTCTTTAAAATTTTCTTCTCTCTCATGCATTGTATGGAACACAGCTTGCATGATAAGGGAAAGGCTTAAAAGTAAAATAGTAAATTAAATATTTAATCTAATGAACCAGCAAACAATTAAAGAATAAATAAGATAAAATATATCAAGTGGTAAAAATAAAATTGAGAAGGAACATGTAAGAGAGAAAGCTATATTTTGGCATGATATTTCTGTTAATCTTGGAGAATTTTCAGGACAGAAAAGAATTTTCTGGCCACTTTCAGAATAGAGTAGAATACAGGTGTCCTCTGTACAACATAGGTTTGAACTGCACTAGTCCACTTATACATAGATTTTTTTTTCTTGAAATACGTACTGTAATACTACATGATCTGAGGTTGGTTGAATCCTAGGATGCAGGACTGTGGATCTGGAGGACAGACTATAAAGTTATAGGCAGATTTTCAACTGTGAAGAATCAGCGCCCTAAACCCCGCACTGTTCAAGGGTCAACGTGATTTAACAAAGTTAAGTTGAAGGAGCATACAATAAAGAAATTAAACTTATACTTAAATACATTTTCAGAGTTCTGGGGACATATCACATGCATACCAGTTTAGAAATGCCAAATATATCCCAAGAACAAAAATAAAGAATTATCTCCTGTTCTGAATACCAGAACTCCCCTCTCACAGTTGGAAACAAAACGGTATCTGCCTTGTTGGCTGCCTTTCTTCAAACATTGCCCTGCCTGGAAAGGTTCCATAGGGGATATGATGAATGAGATCAAGACCCTTGAACAAGACACAGAAACCACAGCAGACAGAGGGCAGTAAGATACCCACATGATAAGAAGCTCTTGCTAAAAGAAGAACATCTCTGCTTATGTAGACATCAAGTGCATACCTGTCTTTTAGTGGCAGAGTTTGCTTATCTCTTATCCAGCTACAGGATACACACTATAATTGTAGGCAGGAGAAGAAAGTAAATTACACTTTTTAAAAAATTATATACACAGAGTGTTCACGACATGTGAGGACTCCAGCATTAACCATGACACCTTGAGCTGGGATTTGTCAAAGATACTTCTTAATGAGGTGGCTGTTTACCAAGGTGTGAGCAGAGCTAGGGAACCCACAAGTCCCTTTCTAAAGACTAGCAGTAGTGGAAAAAATTTTCCACCTCTAGACGCGATGGAACAGAGGGAGGAAGTGGTGTTATTGGAGCACGATTAGGAGCTGCTCTCGTTGCTATGTTCCTAGTGCTGCAGACATTGCCAAGCCTGAACTAAAGCAGGGACCATGTGGGAAGGCTAAGTGCTCTGATCTTTCTGTTTCCCACTCTCTCATTTCTTTCCCATGATTTCCATCAGCCTTGTAGAACACAAGAGCAAGGCACCCAGTTGATCCATCCTTGATCAGCCTCCAGAACACACACAGCAGCAGAGAGTGAGTTGAAGAATGGAAATGGAGAATAAATGCTGAGAAAACACCACCACAGGGATGATGCCTTTATCTAATTAAATATTATGAAGAAATCATAAGTTATCCTTAGAGCAGCATGTTCCTGCTGAAAGGCAAGTTGAGACCTGAATTCAAGTTCCAAGTCTGCCCTCGGTTTGCTGACAGCCTTTGAAGCAGTCCCTTAAATCCTCTGTGCCTCAATCCCTAGCACTACTTTTACTGACCTTATCTTAAATAAAAGGGTTTGTTCAGATATATGTGACAAGAGTTTCAATAAGCCACTCTTCTTCAGGGCAGGACACGGTGTGAAGGACCTCCTAATTGCCCTTGGCATATGAGTGATCAGAAAGTAGAATGTAAACATTGCTGTGCTGGGAGCCGGTGAACTTTAAGAACTGAAACTTGGACATACTCCAGGAAACTTAGTAAAAAGACTCTGCTAAGGTTAAGTTGCTGAATAGTGGTGCTCTGGGTCCAGAACTGGATTCGGGTCCAGAACTGGATTCAACTCCAGAAGGAAGTCGGGTTCTATTTTCAACACACCCATTAATGTGCCTTTTGAAATTTTTTTAGATTTCCAAAGAGTGTTTCAAAAGGTAATTGGGGTTGAAGTTACAAGTAGGCATACACAGCAGAGTGTTCCTTTTCTCATAGTTTTCTATTCATCTACAAATACCTTTGGTCTGTAATTTACTTTTGGAAAATGCATGCAATTTTCTTTGATAAACGGAAAATTCCAGCTTCATGCTGCTCTTTTGGGGGAAATCACGAGGCTTCTACAAGAATAGGTAAACAAAGCTACAACTTGTCAATAGCACTAACATTTGAAAAATTAGAATTACAGTAATTGGATACATCTATTTTTAAGGGCTCCTGGGAAAATAATCACCTAACACCATTTAACTCAAAGCATTTTAATATCCCAGCTCTGGTGCTCTGGGGCTACCATGCAGGGCCAAATATATATCCAAGACAGAGAGATAGAGATCTCCTGGAGAAAAGCTGAAGAGAAGAAACAGCAGCCTACACTGGGGGTGGTGGTGGGTGATTTCATGGTAATCGAGGTTTCATGGAGTCTAAATGGGACCTTGGCATCTCCCGAAATAGTGCAGAAACAAGACATGACACACATGTGAACATTTTCCTTCCCATGTCTAACTTTGTCCTATGTTTCTTTCATTTGGAACCCCCCCTTAAAAACTTACAGGTCTTACATATATTAAATTATTAAATACTAAAAATAGTTTCACCTTGGCAATGACATATTTTTTCAGATTATTATATGTTTATATAATATTGAGATGATCGTATGGTTTTTATTCTTCAATCTGTTAATATGGTGTATCACATTGATTGATTTGCATATATTGAAGAATCCTTGCATCCCTGGGATAAATCCCACTTGATCATGCTGTAAGACCTTTTTAATCTGTTGGTGGATTCTGTTTGCTAGTATTTTGTTGAGGATTTTTGCATGCATGTTCATCAGTGATATTGTCCTATAGTTTTCTTTCTTTGTGACATCTTTGTCTGGTTTTGGTATCAGGGAGATGGTGGCCTCGTAGAATAAGATTGGGAGTGTTCCCTCCTCTGCAATTTTTTGGAAGAGTTTGAGAAGGATGGGTGTTAGCTCTTCTCTAAATATTTGTTAGAATTCACCTATGAAGCCATCTTGTCCAAGACTTTTGTTTGCTGGAAGATTTTTTATCACAGTCTCAATTTCAGTGCTTGTGATTCATCTGTTTATATTTTCTATTACTTCCTGGTTCAGTCTCGGCAGTTTGTGCTTTTCTAAGAATTTGTGCATTTCTTCCAGGTTGTCCATTTTATTGGCATAGGGTTGCTTGTAGTAGTCTCTTATGATGCTTTGTAATTCTGCAGTGTCCCTTGCACTTCTCCTTTTCCATTTCTAATTTTATTGATTTGAGTCCCCTCCCTCTTTTTCTTGATGAGTCTGGCTAAAGGTTTATCAATTTTGTTTATCTTTCAAAGAACCAGCTTTTAATCTTATTGATCTTTGCTTTTGCTTTCCTTGTTTCTATTTCATTTATTTCTGCTCTGATCTTTATGATTTCTTTCCTTCTACTAACTTTGTTTTTTGTTTGTTCTTTCTTCTCTAATACCTTTAGGTGTACAGTTAGATATTTATTTGAGATTTTTCTTGTTTCTTGAGGTAGGATTGTATTGCTATAAACTTCCTTCTTAGAACTGCTTTTGCTGCATCCCATCGGTTTTGGATCATCGCGTTTTCATTGTCATTTGTCCCTAGGTACTTTTTGATTTCCTCTTTGATTTCATCAATGATCTCTTGGTTATTTAGTAAAGTATTGTTTGGTCTCCATATGTTTGTGTGTTTTACGTTTTTTTCCCGTAATTGATTTTTAATCTCATAGTGTTGTGGTCAGGAGAGATGCTTGATATGATTTCAGTCCTCTTAAATTTACTGAGGCTTGATTTGTGGCCCAAGATGTGATCTGTCCTGGAGAATGTTCCATGCGCACTTGAGAAGAAAGTGTAATCTGCTGTTTTGGATGGAATGTCCTATAAATATCAACTAAATCTATCTGGTCTATTTTGTTTTTTAAGGCTTGTGTTTCCTCATTAATTTTCCATCTGGATGATCTGTCAATTGGTGTCAGTGAGGTGTTAAAGTCCCCCACTATTTCTGTGTCATTGTTGATTTTCTTTTTTATAGCCATTAGCAGTTGCCTTATGTATTGTGGTGCTCCTATGTTGGGTGCATGTTTATTTATAATTGTTATATCTTTTTCTTGGATTGATCCTTTTATCATTATGTAGTGTCCTTCCTTGTCTCTTGCAACATTATTTTAAAGTCTATTATATCTGATATGAGTATTGCTACTACAACTTTCTTTTGATTTCCATTTGCATGGAATACCTTTTCCATCCCCTCACTTTCAGTCTGTAGGTGTCCCTAGGTCTGAAGTGGGTCTGTTATAGACAGCATATATATGGGTCCTGTTTTTGTATTCATTCAGTGAGCCTGTCTTTTGGTTGGAGCATTTAATCCATTCACATTTGAGGTAATTATCGATATGTTTGTTCCTATTACCATTTTCTCAATTGTTTTGGGTTTCTTTTGGGTTCCTTTTCTTCTCTTGTGTTTCCCATTTAGAGAAGTTCCTTTAGCATTTGTTGTAAAGCTGGTTTGGTGGTGCTGAATTCTCTTAGCTTTTGCTGGTCCATAAAGCTTTTGATGTCTCCATCAAATCTGAATGAGATCCTTGCCGGGTAGAGTAATCTTGGTTGTAGTTTCTTCCTTTTCACCACTTGAAATATACCGTGCCACTCCATTCTTGTTTGCTTCTGCTGAGTTCGGAGAGTTTCTGCTGAGAAATCAGCTGTTAACCTTAGGGAGTTCCCTTGTATGTTATTTGTCATTTTTCCCTTGCTGCTTTCAATAATTTTTCTTTGTCTTATTTTTTGCCGATTTGATTACTGTGTGTCTTGGCGTGTCTCCTTGGGTTTATCCTGCCTGGGACTCTGCATTTCCTGGATTTTGGTGGCTATTTCCTTTTCCATGTTAGGGAAGTTTTCGACTATAATCTCTTCAAATATTTTCTTGTATCCTTTCTCTCTCTCTTCTCCTTCTGAGAACCCTGTAATGTGAATGTTGGTGCATTTAACGTTGTTCCAGAGGTCTCGTAGGTTGCCTTCATTTCTTTTCTTTCTTTTTTCTTTATTCTGATCTGCAGCAGTGTATTCCACCATTCTGTCCTCCAGGTCACTTGTCCATTCTGCCTCAGTTATTTTGCTATTGATTCCTTCTAGTGTATTTTTCATTTCAGTTATTGCATTGTACATCTCTGTTTTTAATTCTTCTAGGTCTTTGTTAAACATTTCTTGCATCTTCTCGATCTTTGCCTCTATTCTTTTTCTGAGATCCTGGATCATCTTCACTATCATTATTCTGAATTCTTTTTCTGATAGGTTGCCTATCTCCACTTCATTTAGTTGTTTTTCTGGGGTTTTATCTTGTTCCTTCATCTGGTAAATAGTCCTCTGCCTTTTCATCTTGTCGATCTTTCTGTGAATGTGGTTTTTGTTCCTCAGGCTGCAAGATTGCAGTCCTTCTTGCTTCTGCTGTATGTCTTCTGGTGGATAAGGCTATCTAAGGAGCTTGTGCAAGCTACCTGATGGGAGGGACTGGTGGTGGGTAGAGCTGTGTCTTGCTCTGGTTGGCAGAGCTTGGTAAAACATTAATCTGCTTGTCTGCTGATGGGTAGGTCTGGGTTCCCCCCTTGTTGGTTGTTTGGCCTGAGGCGATCCAGCACTGGAGCCTACAGGCTCTTTGGTGGGGCTAATTGCAGACTCCGGGAGGGCTCATGCCAAGGTGTACTTCCCAGAACTTCTGCTGCCAGCGTCCTTGTCCCCACAGTGAGCCACAGCACCCCCCCTCCCCACCTCTGCAGGAGACCCTCCAACACTAGCAGGTAGTTCTGGTTCAGTCTCCTATAGGGTCATTGCTCCTTCCCCTGGGTCCCGATGCAAACACTACTTTGTGTGTGCCCTCCAAGAGTGGAGTCTCTGTTTCCCACAGTCCTGTCGAAATCTTGAAATCAAATCCCACTAAACTTCAAAGTCTGAATCTCTGGGAAATCCTCCTCCCGTTGCTGGACCCCCAGGTTGGGAAGCCTGATGTGGGGCTGAGGACCTTCACTCCAGTGGGTGGACTTCTGTGGTATAAGTGTTCTTCTGTTTGTGAGTCACCCACCCAGCTATTAGGGGATTCGATTTTATTGTGATTGCACCCCTCCTACCATCTTACCGCAGCTTCTTTTTTGTCTTTGGATGTGGGGTATCTTTTTTGGTGAGTTCCAGTGTCTTCCTGTCAATGATTGTTCAGTAGTTAGTTGTGATTCTGGTGGTTTCACAAGAGGGAGTGATCGCATGTCCTTCTATTCTGCCATCTTGAACCAATCTCCTGAAAGAAGCCATTTCTGTTCCACTTCTCATGCTATTAAAATTGCTAAATTCTAAAAAAATGACAACAAAGAAGAAAGCTCCATCTTCATCACAACATGGAAAAGTTCCCAACTTCAAATGTCGTGCTTTGATGATCATTTGCCAAATACACCGATATTGTTTTCAGAATGAAGAAGAAGGCTGAAAGACAGTGTTTAATTCAGATCTTGGGCAGGATTCAGCTCTCCCTAAAGGAAGAATATTGGTCTCAAACAGCCTTCCAACAGTGCACAGTGGAAGGAGGGTACAAAGGAAAAATGGGGGATGTCCACACATGGACATCATTTTAAAATAGGTACAGGTGAAGAAGGAAAAACTCTCATGTGGTATTTTATGTCTTCAGTCTACCTTCTGGTTGAGGAACTGCTGGAAATGAAGTTGAAAAGAGGCAAAATGGAAGAGCAGAAATCATGAGATTTCAACACAGAAAACTTAGGACTTCAAGAGTGCTCCTGTGAGCTACACTGATCCACAGGATCTCACACTGATCCAGAGACATGTTCCCAGAACCTAGTACAATAGTCTTCCTTGTCCTCATCTTCAGACATATCTGTCCCAAGCTCACCTTCTACCCTCTGCCTTCCTTCCTCCAGGTGCAGCTCAGGTTTATCAAATGCTAACAGTGATTCGTTCTCTTTCATTGCATTGGAGGTTTCCTTTTGGATTTTTAATGGTTTCCTTCTACTTTTTGTTTTCTTTACCTTTTTATATACAAGTAAATCGTTTTAAAAATAAAATGTCAGATAGGGAACCAAGCAATCCAATTTTTCATAAAAAGGAAGTCATTAAGTAATGGCTTAAAGAAGACAGAAAGAATTGTTGATAATGATTGAAATCATATTCTATCATAATTCCATAATTTTCAAATCTACTGAATGTATATAATATGTGTACATATATTATATGTATGTATATAATCCCTGTGTTTCTATCTATCTATCATCCACCTAAGGAGATTGATAGAGAGAGAGATTCCTCCTCCCTGGTGGTACTTTCGGCCAGTGGTAGTGAAGAGATGTTTTTTGTGCTCACACTGTATTCTCCTCATGCTCCAAATTCTGATCCGTCACCCAGAGATGTGTATCCTTGGATTCAAGGTCCTAACTAGCAATTTCAGATCTTCCTTAGCTTTCAGCTGCTATTTTTGCTCTTTCTGTGGAGAAGAATTTAACTTGAAAATGAGTCTTCTATTTATTAGTTTAAACATATATTCCCTCACTAGCACATTAACCATCTCACATCAAAAATAATTTACCATCATCTCGAGCCCAATACCAAGGAAATCACATCATCATTCCCAAGATTGCTTTGCCTGTGTCACAACTGACCTTCATTTTCTCTTGATCCATAGAATTGTAGACTGTGTGAGCCTAAAGAAAAGCAAGGAGGGGAGTAATTAACATTTTTGAGCACTGTTCCTGGGGGATGCATGTGTGAGCTTTTCACATTTCTCATTTCACTGAGACCTAAAAACAATTTTTTTCAGATAGATATCATTGCCCACATTTCATGGATGAGAAAGTTAAGGCTTCAGTGGGTTACATAACTTGCACAGGGAGTTTGAGTTAATCAGTGGTGAGCTTGGGATCCTAGCCGTGACCACAGACTCTGAGGTCTTGCTGAGTTCACCTCACCGTGCCACCCCAGCTGAGGCTATGACTTTTAACACTTCATCTTATATATTAGGGAGCTGAGGGGCAGAGTGGATATGGGTCTTACACAAGTTCACATGGTCAGTTGGGGCTGACCCTCAACCAAGTCCCCTGAATCTTGTCTCAGCTTTTCTACACACCAAGCTGCCTACTCCCCATAGCAGGCATAGCAAGGGCCAAGCCTTTTACACAAGTGGTTACACTGAGCCTGAATCCCCTGGCAGCTCCACTCTTTTATTTAATTGGAGCATAGTAGATTAACAATTATAGTTTCAGGTGTAGAGTGAAATGATTCAGTTATATATATATATATATATATATATATATATATATATATATATATATATATATATATATATATACTCATTTTCCCTTATAGGTTATTATAAGATATTGAGTATAGTTCCCTGTGCTATACACTATGTCCTTGTTGGTTACCTATATTATATATAGTAGTGTGTATCTGTTAATTCCAAACTCCTAATTTATCCATCACCCCCTTCCCCCTTTGGTAACCATAAGTTTGTTTTCTATGTGTGAGTCTATTTCTACTTTGTAAATAAGTGCATTTGTATCATTTTTCAGATTCCACATATAAGTGATATCATATGATATTTGTCTTTTTAATCCTTAGGTCATCCTCATTCTTGTCCATCTTCCTGAGCACCATGGCCATGCACAGTTACTAGGTTCTTTTTGAAGACCTCACTAGCACGGCCCAATAATGGGAGTTAATTGAGAATGAACAGTCCTCCTTTATAATTTCTACTAAGATATTATAAAATCAAGTCCCAGACCAAATTCTGCCACACATACATCCAATGGGCAAGCATTCAGCCTCAATGAAATCCCACTATTCTATTTTGAGGCTCTGAAAATGCCGTGCATGGAAGTTTCTCTGAAAACAAATGATACAATATTCCAGTTTTGTATTTCAGTGAATCATCTCTTCAATACTATGACCAATACTCTTCTAAACCAGCAGCAAGACACTAGCTCATTTATGAACCAAACCTCCCATGTTATCTCTAAGTGTATACGGTGAAGGAGACACTAGATTTTAAAGCCCTGTTCCTTAAAAAGCAGGGATTGTTTTAAAAATATTTTACCTTATCCACCTGTATGGAATAGCAAAAATGCTCCAATGGAAGCACATTTCTAACCTTCCCTATTCCTAATCAACAACCTTTCTAACACCCATCAACCTTTCTAGTGAATTAGCATAGCCTCTGATATTATTTGGTGAGAAAGGAATCCAAATATTTGTAGTAGCCACCTCTGGAATGTGGATTTTCTGCTTAAACGCTGCCAGATCTTTCTGACACATTTAGAGCAACTGACTAACCCTGGCATGCAATGGGATCAAACTAATATTCACATTTATATCACATGGCCCAGGCTTTAAAGTAAACTACTACTTACAGTCTTATTGATCCACCCCTTCTCTCGGCCTGTGAGCACTTGTTCCCTTAACTGTTTCTTCTCTGTCTTGCTTTGGGCATCGTCCTCTGCCCTGACCTGCAGTACAAGTGTGTTTCCAGAACACTCACACATGCTCCCCTCTTGTACCAGCCAGTCGCTCTGGGCCTGGAGCTATGGTTCTGGAGGATTTCTGGACCTGCCCAGCCCTGCTTTCTCCCAGCCTCTGTTGCTCATTCCCAACTATGGGATGCACTGTGCATCCCAAGTGTGTTTTTCTGTCCTATCAGTGTGATGAGGCACCAAACTTCAGCCAGGTCACTACCTTAGTGGGAAAAAAAACATTTTCTCAGGGGAGATTCTGAGGACAAGTTGGTTCATCTCTCTTTGTTATCTGGGCTGTAGTGGGAGCTCAGGTCTCGACTTTCTCATCACTCTCAGACCCGACACCACCACCTCCCTCCCTCCCTTTTGTAACAGTGGACTTTGGAATGCTAGATGCTTGCAGCTAGTTGTCACTCTTGACTATAAAATAAGGTTCTCAAGATGCAGTATGAAAGCTCTAAGGCGGCCCTAAGACTGGGTGAAAATTTGCATCAGATTACAAGGGTTCAAATTTTAAGAAAAAAACATTTAGTTTAAATATTAGTGAATAAAGACAGACAACTTTTCAGAACTATTACATTTCTGAGTTTGAGCTGAGAAATCAACCACATAAGTGAGTAAGGAGCAGGGTCGGAGTGGGAACAGTCCTTTCTGAAGTGGCAGTTGAATGGCTCACCTTTGCCTCATCAGAAGGAAACCTGGTTTGCAGACTTTCCAGTTTTCACAGAGAGGCACACCATCGTGGTTTTTAATATGAAATCAAATTATTTTAAAACGTTTGGGGGTGATTTTCATTTAAAGAAATGCTATGCAAACAAAATATCACCATTGGTCTGCCTTCCCTGGTGTGGCTGAAACATTGGGCTCCTCAGAACATCTTAGGTTGGCAACGAGGGTCGAGGCCTCCTAAATATGAGGGCAGAGCTGTGAACCACTCTATTGTGATGGTAAAATGTTTCTCATAAGGTGTAGAATTAAAACTGTTTTATGTAAAACCTTTGAAAAAAAAAAGAAGAAGAAGAAGCTGCTAACCTCCTGCTCTTCCAATGTAGGGGACACCGGTTCGATCCCTGGTGGGGGATCTAAGATCCCACAGGACAAGTGGCGCGGCCCCAGAAGAAAGAAAGCTAGCCTCTTCTAAAAGGCTACTCTATGGAGGATGTAATAGAAGGTTCCTTATCTAGTTTAATTCTCACAGCAAACCAAGAGGCAGATCTTATTATTTCTGTTTTTCAGATAAAGAAACTGAGAAACCCTGAGGAGTAAGTAACTTCTGCAGCATCCTACAGATATGCTGTCTTAGCATTTGAACAAAAGTTATATGTGACTCTACGGCCTTAACCCAAGATCTGACTCCCTAACTCAAAGTTACTGAAGTCACGTTTGTTACAGTTATTTTCTCAATCAATAACTACTACTGTGTGCCCACATGTCCCATTCTTATTCTTATTTCAGAGAGGTCATTAGGTACTCCCCTCATGCCTGTTCTGGAAACAGGGGTACAAAATCAGCCTCAGTTGTCTGAGCTATATCTATGTATGAAACATTGGGGGAGCTCATTTCCATTTTGGCCCTTTCATTGAAACGTTTTTCCACCCTAGGACCTAAAATAAATGGTGTCTGGTTTATTTACTGACTTTAATGTAAACCTATGAAAATAGGTTGGAAGAACCTTCCACAGGGTGGAAGAACACCCAGTGGCTCAGTTACCTGAATACTTGAAGGAATTCAAGAATCTTTGCTGAAGTCACTGATGCTCCTCTTGATGGCTGGTAGCAGCTTTGAAAAGACAGAGGGAAAGACAATGCTGAAACAGCATCGGATTAGCAGTGGTGAGATTTCAGTTATCATTGTGGATCACGGGGAATGGGTTTAGGGAGGGAACACCTTTCCTGGACACCCCAAATTGTTCCATTAAGAGTCAGGGGATTTTCTCCTTGCATCCAAGCCATGGGGTTATCCCACCTGGTGACGAGGACATGGAAAGGGGCGAAGAGGAAGTAGAAGGAGTCTCAGGGATGAACTGAGCACATACGAAAGAGAACTTGCTTACGAGTCAGAGGAACTGACTCTAGTTCCCTCATTAGCTGCTATGTGACTTTTCACAAGAACTCAGTTTTCTCTCCGTTCACTGTGAGGAATGAGTAAAATTTAAAATAATCATAATAATCATAGTAATAGTAATAATAGCCTCATTGGTTAAAACAACAATAACCACAATTTGCCTGTCACTTTGCATGCATTATCTAGTTAATCATGGTAGCAACCATGAAAATTATGTATCATTCTCCTCATTTTGTGTTACTCAGTTACTGGCCCAGAAATACACACAGAAAAGGCTAACTCCAAATCCCATACTCTTTCCACTCAGCTGGCAGGGAAAGTTTATTCCAGTTGTTCACAGGATTCTACTTCCTCCCCCTCTACCCACAATTCATTTTATTTCCACTGAAATATTGTTTTCTCCCTGAGAGTCATTATGGTGTATGGAAAGATGAATAATAGCAATTTGATAAAGTACATAGTACAGATCTACAATGCCAATGCATTGTAGCATCTACAATGCTTTTATCTAAACATGTCTTTGTTTAGCCAAGACTAAGAACAGAATAGGTCCCCCCCCATTTTTTTGGGTTCCAGTTTGATTATCTGATGTAATTCAAATAACACCTTGATCTACTCAGTGGCAAACACAGTCAAATGTTTCTCAACTGTTCTCACTCTATTGCACTTCCCCTCTGGCCTGTTTCCTGTCTCACATTGCTCCTTCCCACAGTTTTCCTACAATCTCTTGAGTGCTTGTGAGTCCAGGGCACAGGCAGCTGCCTGGAAAGAGCAGGGCATCACACCACACAGGCTGGACAGGTGCGCCTTTCCGGAGCTGTTAGCACGGACTAAAATACCTGCGGTGAAATATGCCAAATCAATCCTCCAAATAATCAATAAACAAGGGCAATACTAATAACTTCACATGATAAAAAGGCAATTTGTGGTCCACGGTTGGAGTCTCTCCCATACCCTGAAGATTATTTCTTCCTTAGGAGAAATCAAAGCAATTCTAAACTATGTTTCCCTTTTTTTGTTAAGATTTTAAAAGATTAATTTATTTTATTTATTTATTTTTGGCTGTGTTGGGTCTTCGTTGCTGTGTGTGGGCTTTCTCTATGTGTGGCGAGCCAGGGCTACTTTTCATTGCAATGCGCGGGCATCTCATTGGGGTGGCTTCTCTTGTTGTGGAGCACAGGCTCCAGTAGTTTGTAGCACACAGGCTCAGTAGTTGTGGCTCACGGGGTCTAGAGAGCAAACTCAGTAGTTGTAGCTCATGGGCTCTAGAGCACAGTCTCAGTAGTTGTGGCACACAGGCTTAGTTGCTCTGCAGCATGTGGGATCTTCCCGGAACAGGGCTCGAACCCGCGTTCCCTGCATTGGCAGGCGGATTCTTAACCACTGCACCACCAGAGAAGCACTATGTTTCCATTTAAAGTAATTAAGCAAACACATGAACAGGCACTTAAGGAATAATGAGACAAATAGTAAAGTTCTTTTTTTCTTCTGGGGATTTCAACAACCATGATTCATACATATTTATATAACATTTGGGAGATAGCCTTGGGATGTCTACTTTGATCTTCATTCATTTATTCATTAGAAAATGAGATCACAGAAAGCCAAATACCATATGATATCACTTACATGTGGAATCTAAAATATGACACAAATGAACATGTCTACAAAACAAAAACAGGCTCACAGACATAGAGAAAGAGAACAGATTGGTGGTTGCCAAGCGGGTGGGGTGGGGGAGGGATGGAGTGTGAGGTTGGGATTAGCAGGTGCAAACTATTATATACAGGCTGGATAAATGACAAGGTCCTACTGTATAGCACAGGGAACTATATTCAATATCCTGTGATAAACCAAAATGAGAAAGAAAGTGAAAAAATATATATGTGTATGTCTGTGTGTATAACTGAATCACTTTCTGTACAGCAGAAATTAACACAGTATCCTAAATCAACTATACTTCAACAAAATTCTAAAAATTAAAGAAAATGAGAGCACAGAGATAGAGATAAGGGAGAGACAAACAGACAGACAGAGGCTACTCTTTGTGGAGTCATAGCGTAATGGCAATGATGAGTAACTGCCTTCAAGCCTCTGTCCAATCCACACCCCTCCCACTCTCCTCCCCAGCTGCACTGAACACGCTCTATTTTCTGAGGCCACCTGTGCTGTCACCAGGAAGACTGCACAGCCATTGCTTCATCTGCAGGGCATGAGGTGTCCCTGCCCCTTACTCCCAGCCTTGCTCCTTGCCTCAAGTGATTGCTAATATTTCTGGACTCCATTTAAAGTGGTCTGTTCCACGGCTTCCCTGGTGGTGCAGTGGTTAAGAATCCTCCTGCCAATGCAGGGGACACGGGTTCGAGCCCTGGTCTGGGAAGATCCCACATACCGCGGAGCAACTAAGCCCGTGCGCCACAACTACTGAGCCTGTGCTCTGGAGCCCATGAACCACAACTACTGAGCTCACTTGCTGCAACTACTGAAGCCGCACTCCCTAGAGCTCATGCTCCACAGCAAGGGAAGCCACCACAATGAGAAGCCCGTGCACCACAACGAAGAGTAGCCCTTGCTCACCACAAGTAGAGAAAGACCATGCACAGCAACGAAAACCCAACCTAGCCAAAAATAAATTAATTAAAAAAATAAATAAATAAAGTAGTCTGCTCCAGCCTGAGTCTCCTCACCTCTCAGCCAGATAAGATGCCTCTCATCTGAGGACTCATAGGCATTAGCCAACCCTTCAAGCAGTCACCAGACTCTGCATGTTTACTTGTCTGGGTTATTGTGAGTGACTTGTGGGCAAGTGACTGCAACTCTATCTTATTTATTTCTTTGTTTCACTTCTTTTTACTTTGAGAGCTAGTCACGACTCCCTAGCACACGGGAAAAGCTCAAAACAGTACATGCTGAAGGAATAAAGGGAAAGATAGTTCAGGAAATCACAGCTTAATGGTAGAGACAGAGGTGACAGGATAAGCAGAATGCAATAGGACAAGCTCTGTGCACACGTGGAGGACAAACGAGCAAGGGCTCGTGTGCCTGCAGCACAGAAAGCCAAACCCTGACAGCAATAAAGTAAGGGTTTATTTGCAGGGAGCCCAGCAAGGGAGTAGGGGACAAAGATCCACTCCCACTTGATCCTTGAGTTATGGGTTTTTTAACAGGGAAGAACAAAGAGGCTGGGATTAATCCTTGTGTGGTAACATTTCTTAATCGTAGTTTCGGGAGCCAGGATGACTATGGTTTATGATCCTCTGTCCAGGTGGTCCATGGCTTGGAGTCTGTGAGCTCATCTTGCCCTGGGGAGACAGCCTGTATGTTAAAGATGATATCTATACTAGCAATTTTAGTACGTTAATGATGTTTTTGACAATAGCAACCTTAGTCATCTGACTCTGGTTGATTAGTGTCCAGTTAGCACAGGACTGAGGTCAGAGGAGGGAAGAAAGAGGATAGTTTCAGATAGAGGGATTAATCATAAACTCGGTTTTCAGGTGGGCTCATTTTCACCCACAGAGTTAGGGAAGGTTTCACTCCTCTTATCTTTGATATCGACCAGGGTTCTTGGCCTTCCTTAACCAATAGAAATTATAAGAACCAGACAAGAAATTCAGGCACGGCTTTACTGGGACCCCTGAGGCAGCAGGGGGGAGCGAAAACAAACAACATGTTCCCTTGCTTGCTTGCTTCCTGAGGGGGGGCAACCTTGTTCCTTACATGGGGTGAGGGTGAGGGTGTGTCCAGGCGTCGGTGGGAGGGGTGGCTGAGGTGTCTGCCCACGCTTTTGGTGGTGCTGTGTGCAGCGGGCATGCGCAGTGCCCTGCTTTTGCTCCCGACACCCTGCTTTGGCTGGCTTTTCAGAAGTGCAAGTTGGAGTTTTGGTCTCTTTGTATCTTGCTGTCCATAATTTGCCCCTGCATGTGTGCACAAAGTTATTTTTAGTTCCTCATAACTGTGTATCTGTTGCTGGAGGAGACGTCTGAACAGGTGACGGCCCTGCAGCAAAGGGTCCCAGGTCCCAGGCCCCACCTGTCTCATCTTCACTCCCATTTTACCCAGGTAAGCTGTTCACCTCCAGCTTTCAGAAGCAGGCTCAGTATTGATGTCTGCCCCAATGTAAAATGCAGGAGAGAGATAGTTTACAAATAAATGTAAACTTGAAGGAGTAAGGAGTCCATAGAGGGGCTATTTCTGCTGTCCAGCCTGAGAGAACACACTGCATCAAACATGAGAGCTGGCGGGGGAAGAAAGACAGGGTATGCTGACAAGGGGAGCAGAAAAAGTTTGGAGGGCGGCAGGGGGCATTCTGGACAGAACTTAAGCTGTGAACCTGTGTTTTAAGTAGGAGGAGGAAGGTCTTTACCACCCACGAAGATGTTCCTTCTCATTATTTCAAGCTCAGAAGGTTTCTAGGAGGCCACCTAGTGTTTCTTCCCACTTGAATAAGCTGAGTTAACCCCATGCCTCCCAGGACAAGCCTAAGACAGGTAGGAGTCAGCAGTATAAGGTTAATGTTAAGAGTATAAGGCAGGAGTTTTGGTGCACAAATACTACCACTCACTCATTCTCTCCACAGTTTCACAAGGAGGAAACTATATTTACTCAGACACAATATTTTCACAACAGCCAAATTGAACTTGAAAAACAATTTTTTTAAAAACAACACTACTTAGCAGCTAGGCCAGAGCGTGATCACACTATCATGACAGCCCTGGGCAGGTCTTTTCCCAACAGCTCTCAAGCTTGGGTTCAGATTCAGGAACCTATGTGAGACTTCTTACTTTTCTTTCCCTCTAGTCTAGAAGAGCTGGATGTGTGGAACCATATCCCAGAGAAATGCCCGGTGGAGAGGCTAACCTGGCACCTTGTTTCATCATGATGAGAGGCGGAAGCAGAAAATACACACGTAGCTGGGCTCTTTACAGATGGGTTCCACTGATTTGGTTTTCTCTTGGAGCCAAGGAGCACAAGGGGGAAAACACAGAAGGCGAGAAGTGAATGCAAAGTTAGTTAGTTTCAGCACAGTGGAAGATACATTAGATAGATTAGTCAGAATACAGTTTTCATGAAATTTACAATACAGTTGAAGAAAATCATGTTCATAAACTATGATATTATCATGTGGAAAGTGACATAAATGTGGCACATATAAAGTCCTCTGAGAATTAGACTTTACATAAGAATGGAAAAATCATCCTGTGTTTTCCTTATTAAACAATTAAGGGGTTAGTAATAAATTACTTCTGATTTGCAAGAAAATTAAATGTAGGCCAAACCAGGTTGAATCAGAGAAACAAAAAAGAAAAACTTTAGAAAAATGTTTTTGGTTTCACCTCTCTCATGTTATAAACCTTATTGAATCTCAAGTTTGGGCTGGCTACCCAAGAATACATTTTTAATGTTATTCCGAATAGCTCCCCATTGCTTCTTGAAGAAATACTAGAAAAATAAAAATTAAATCATTTCTAAAGAAACTATAACAGCCGTTATTAGGTTTATGCTAAAAATACAAGCTTTTTCAATGTTTTTGTGGCATAGTTCACACATATGTAGAAATACCTTCCCCCATTAATAAAAATGCTCTATGACATCATCCTTCATGGCTCATCCTATTGTTGGATGCACCATAATATATTTTTATAAGCCTCAAACTGGAGACACAATTTGTTTCCAATTTATTATTATAAATGTCACAATGAACACAGCAATAAATACGCATATTTCAAATTATTTTATTTTAAATTTTCCTTCACTTCTGTGCTAAAGTATAGATAAGTGTCTATTTTTGCACTGTTTCCTCAAAACAGTGAGTACTTCTATTATGTATTCTTTAGGTATCTGATAGGAAAAAAGTGGTATCTCAATGCTGTAGGATTTAAATTTCTTTATTTTCAAATAATATTTAATGTTTTTATATCTTTGTAAACTGTAAATCATATGAATTATTTCTTTTTTTAAATCACCTCCTTATATGTTCTATATCCATTTCCAAAGGGAAGTTTTATTTTTCTTGTTTATTGATAATAGCATGTTTACATATATTTCTCAGCATTGATTTTTAACATTTTTTGAAGTTTATTAATTTACTAGACTAGTAATTTTATATCTTACATTTGATAGTGCTTAAAATCTATAAAAAGACATTTTCATGTGCTATTTAATTAAGCTCCTATTTTAGATATGAAACCCCAGTTTTTTTATACATTCTTTTTTATATATTTTTAACATTTTAAAACATTTTTTGTTATTCAAACACATTTAAGTTTTATGCAATAAAACTATTAATATGATTTTTCATGGCTCCTATTTTGGTTTTGTGTTTTTAAGTTTTTTCCAACCACCCAAATTATAGATATATTGTTAAAATATATTGTAATTTCATAATTTACATTTAAATATTTAGAACATATGGCATTTATTTTGGAGTTGTGTAAGGTTGCATGCTCCATGCAATTTTTTAAAGACAATTAACTCATTAACCCATTATAGAGTATTAATTTCATTCTGTTTATGCTGAATTGAGATTCTTCATTGAACACCCTTACTGCCAGGCACTGAGAATATAATAAAAAAAATGGACAAAATTACTTTTTTCATTGAACTCACATTGCAATAAGAGAAACAAATATTAAACAAATTATCACTAAAATACTTCTTAAAAAAACCATGGAGAACAGTCTCAGTTTGGAGACTGGATAAAGATTAAATATAATAAATCTTGCATGGTGATGTGAGCAGAAATGTAATTTTAGAGAAGAAACAATACCCTATTTAAAAGTCCTGGGTCATCTGAACATGCCTCCTTCAGGGAGCTGGAAGAAATCCTCCTTTGGCTTGGGCACAGAAGGCAGGACACCACATATGTTCTGGAGTACTTGGGTCCATTCCACACAAGGCAAAGCTAATCCCCTGTCCCAAGAAAGACATGAACTATTCTAACGTGTTTCTTCTTATAGATACATTTGAGAATCACTTTAAACTTCAACGAAATATTTTGATTGGAATTTCTTTTAATTGAAATATTAAACTGTGAAGGATTTTTTTTTAGGATTCAATGGAGAAATTATTTTTAACTGAATGAAGTAAAAGATGTTTGTCTTAGATTTAACACATACTTCTTTTGTTTTATCCATACGTGCCTGTGTGAGCACGTGTGTGTGTGTGTGTGTGTGTGTGTGTGTGTGTTTTAATGTGACTTAGTTTGTCAATATTTATTATGAAAACTACATAGCAATTATTTTTCTAAGAGAAATCCTGGCATACATCAAGAAGTGAGCTTATAAGAGATTCAGAGATACTTTTAACAGACATTCTAAATCATTGGATGGGAAAGGGTAAGGTTATTTTCCAATTGCTTTGGAAGAAACACACCCAAAAGAATACCAAGTATTGCTTAAGATCAATTAGTCTGTAAGCACGACTTTTCCGTGTAGAAAGAGGCTGGCTTGCCGATTTTGAATGATAGTTATGAACACAAGAAATTAGAACACTAAAAATGTTTAATTAATGGAAGATCAAGATAAAAATTGAGGAGATCTTAAATTCACCTTGTCTTAGCTTCTTGGCACTGAATATTTGGTCAGTCCAAGATTTATATCACAGCAGGGGTTGAAGAAAAATTTAGCCTTTTTCATAACTTCTATTTTTCTTTTTAAGTGGGAAGGTAGACCTTTACATCTTAGTTTTTTCCCCCCAAGGATATCTGGAATGTGATTAGCACATGCTGCTCATGAGCCTTAGATATAAATAGAGTCCAAGGAAGTCAAGAGAGTTGTATTATCGATAACATTTCCAGACTACCAGTCATCACGCCAACGGAGTTCATTTGTCATAAAGCAATGTTCATGCTGCCTTGTTTTTCCTGTTGGTGTTATGCACCAACTCCCAAATGTGTTTGTGGAAAGCTGCCCTCAAGAGGTGTGGGTTTCTTGGCATATGGGCATATCAACACATCAACAGGGCAGCTTCCCACTCTTTCATGGGAATGGTTCTCAGGCACAAAGATGCAGATACTGGCCTCTGGAAGTTGTCAGAGCACTCTGAAGGGCTGGAGGCTTGTGGAGGTGGGGGGCTGGCTGTGTCTGCTACAGCCAAGACGAATCTTCCTCTGACAATGATAAATCACTGTTAAAGTGTTTCTTTTTTTTTTTTTTCAAACATATCTTTACTACAAAAACCGTGCATGGAATTTTGTTGTTTGGTGATATTTTCCACTTGTATTATTTACATTCTCCATATTATTAGACCTGTTCCCATCATTCAAGGACCACATAGTTTTCTTCTGGATTGCTTTATTCTAGCTCATTTGGACTAGTGTTTGTCCACTGGCACATCACGGGCAAGGGGGTGTGCTGGGAACCCTTCACAGGCCAGCTGCCAACGTGTGAAGAGTTTTTGTTATAAGTATGCATTGTGTATCAACTAAGGATCATACTCTTACCATGGTGTCTGCTAGATGGAACCTGGAACTGAACACAAGAAACTGATTAAAAAAACAACATTGAGATTGACATATATACACTAATATATATAAAATAGATAACTAATAAGAACCTGTTAAATAAAAAATAAATTAATTTTTTAAAAAAAGAAAGAAAGAATGGATACACAACAGGGTCCTAATGTATAGCACAGGGAAATATATTCAGTATCCTCTGATAAATCATAATGGAAAAGACTACAAAAAAAGAATGTATATATCTGTACAACTGAGTCACTTGGCTGTATAGCAGAGATTGGTACAACATTGTAAATCAACTATACTTTAATAAAAATAAATAAATAAATATTTTTTTAAAACTTCTTTTGAATAGTAAATAAAGATCACATAATTATTAAAGCACTTGAAGATTTTGCCCAAAGACTACAAAAGGAATTCACATCAGGGAATAAATTCTTTTGCCTGACAAGGAACAAAGATAGTGACCAAACAAAAAGCATAAGAAATATGGAATTAACCCAACCTTTCAAAATTCCAGTGTTCTTAACTGCAGAGAGACACAAATATATTGTGCCCTATTAACAGAAACATCTTCTGGTTACTGGGAATTTTCTTCTTCTTTTTTTTTTTTTTTTTTTGGTCTCAGCTTTAGAGTTGAAAGTATAACTTCCAGTAGGGTAGACCATTCTCATTAGCTTATGGAAGATTTTATTCTCTTTCATTTTCTTTTCACTATTGCTGATCCCCAATCCTGTTCTGTATTCCCACATAGGCACTCAACCTGATGTGTGTGTTACATTTCCTTTGATATGTATATAACCTTATAAAAATACAGTGGTACTCAAAAAATCTAAAAACAATAAATGCTGGACAGGGTGTGGAGAAAAGGGAACCCTCTTGCACTGCTGGTGGGAATGTAAATTGATAGAGCCACTATGGAGAACAGTATGGAGGTTCCTTAAAAAACTAAAAATAGAACTACCATACGACCTAGCAATCCCACTACTGGGCATATACCCTAAGAAAACCATAATTCAAAAAGAGCCATGTACAGCAATGTTCATTGCAGCGCTATTTACAATAGCCAGGTCATGGAAGCAACCTAAGTGTCCATCGACAGATGAATGGATAAAGAAGATGTGGTACATGTATGTATACAATGGAATATTACTCAGCCATAAAAAGAAATGAAATTGAGTTATTTGTAGTGAGGTGGATGGACCTAGAGTCTGTCATACAGAGTGAAGTAAGTCAGAAGGAGAAAAACAAATGCCATATGCTAACACATATATATGGAATTTGAAAAAAAAATGGTTCTGAAGAACCTAGGGGCAGGACAGGACTAAAGACGCAGATGTAGAGAATGGACTTGAAGACATGGGGAGGGGTAAGGGTAAGCAGGGACAAAGTGAGATAGTGGCATGGACTAATATACACTACCAAATGTAAAATAGATGGCTAGTGGGAAGCAGCCACATAGCACAAGGAGATCAGCTTGGTGCTTTGTGACCCCCTAGAGTAGTGGGATAGAGAGCGTGGGAGGGAGAGACAAGAGGGAGGAGATATGGAGATATATGTATATGTATAGCTGATTCACTTTGTTATAAAGCAGAAACTAACATACCATTGTAAAGCAATTATACTCCAATAAAGATGATTAAAAAAAGTGTTTACAAGTCATACATTCTGCCACATAAAAAAAGATTACAGTGGTTCTTTTTATGTTCTTTTGGATTATGTAAATAGTATTGTGCTATGGAGATTTGTATATGTACAATGCTGTAGATTTAAGTCTTCATGCCATTGTATGTATACCTAAGTCATTGCTCCTAAAAGCTTGTTACAGTGAATGTATCCATCATATTTTATTTATTTAGAGATGAACACATAAGATGGCTACAAACAGTAGCTACCACAAACAATGTTGAAAAGAATTACCTTCATACATACTTTTTTGAAACATATACATAGGAATAGGGTTCCTGGGTAACAGAAAACATAGCATATACTATGGAACTACTGCCAGTTGCCCTCCATATCAACCATGCAAACTCTTTTTAAAGGTTAAAATGATGTTGAATGTATTATTCTGCTTGTGCAAATGTAGTCGGCAGATCTCAGTTTTTAAAACTTCACACACTGAAAACTTTATTCTGTTATTATCTTGATTCCTGAACACAACAAACTCTTAAATGTCCAGCAAAAATCCTTGGACTATTTTTTCAATGATAAACTGCTAATTACATAGTATGCTACTCTTAAAAACTAGGTAGCTGTGTCACTAAAGGTATAATTACAGTATTGTAATTTTTGTCCTTGACATAATTTTAGAAGATGGAACTCTGTAAAAAATTTGTATGTTTAAAAATCTGTTATAATGCAAATGCCTGGGTCAATATTTCTCTGGAGAATTGCTCTAGAATAGATACCACTTTTACATATTTTACACATTGTTTGCCACAGGCTTATTTTATATATATATATATATATATATATATATATATATATATATATATATATATATAATTATATAGACTCATTTATTCAATCTTTCATTGCACATTTTTCTACATTGCCTACATCCACACATACCCCCATCCACATCAACAGTTGCTATGATGGAAATCTTAATTATTTTCTAAAGGGTATATTTTAATATTAGTAAAATGATATACCAGATTGTTATTGCTGATGTTGAATACATTTCCATATACTTCTAGATATTTTTCTTTGCTTTCTAGTTTTCCCTGTTGATTCATAGAAGTCCTTCTGTATTCAAGATATTAGTCCTTAAGTGGATTTAGTTGTTGAAAATAGCGCCTTCTAATCTGCCATATGTTTGCTAGTTGTGTAGATTTTCTTCCTTAATGGATTTCTGAATTCTTATGTAATAAAATCCATTGACTCTTTTTTTTCCATGAAGTTTCTGGTTTGGGAATCTGAGATACTGTCTCTTTCCTCCACTCTTCTTCAAGGTCCCCTGGATATTCTCCTAGATTTTCTTCCTTTAGTTTTATAGTGGTTTTGATTTATAAGCACTCTGAATTTCACATTTATATATTGAATGAGAGGGATCCCACTCCACATTTCTCAGTTTAATAGGCTTATAGCCTTAACATTTTCCTACTATTCTGGCATGCCAGTTCTGTCATATATCTCATTGGCTATAAATACATGGTTATATTTCTGAACTTTTCATCCTAATCTCTCAATCAATTTTGGAATCAGCAGTATATGGGCCACACACACCCTTGATGGCTTTTTAGAAACCCTGTGTGTATTAGAATAAAGATTACTCTAGCTTTGTAAAATAAGCTGGGAAATTTCCATTTTTTTTCCTGTAAAAATTTATATTTTTATAAATTTTATAAATTAATATATGTAAGTTAATAAATAGTGATTCCTTGAAAATTTGAAGAAGTTATTGGTTAATCCTTTGCTGACCAGCTCAATTACTTTAACACTTACTGAATGGCTCATACTCTCTATTTCATTGACACTTTTTTATATTTCATGCTTTTGTTGGAATTCACCATTTCATCTAAGTTTGCAAATGTACTAGCATATAATAGCTCATAATATTCTCAATACTTTCAAAATCTCTTTGGTGTCTTATTTAGTTATCTAAAATAGAATTTTGAAGTGGCTCTTTTATTATTGAGTGCCAATTGTATTGCATTCTGGCTAAAGACCTTAGTCTACATGATTTTGGGTCTTTGAAATTTATGCAGCTTCATTTGTGGCCTGTATATGGTAATTTTTGTGACTTTTACCTATGAACTTAAAATATTTATTTTCAGCAGTATCCATCTATCTACACATGCATTATATATATGTATAATTCATTAATTGGGTTATCTATATTTTCTGTAAGTTTATTGTAATCTAATTGCTTGACCTGTTAATTTCTGAAAGATGTATGTTAAATTATCCAACTACAGTTATTAGTTTATCTATTTGTTCCTCAACTTTGTAAGTTGTTGCTTTATATATTTCAAGTCTACATACCTAGGCTCATGTATGTTCATGTTTGTTATATCTTCCTGATCTGTTATTCCTTATTATGTACTCTTATGATGTTTTAAACTTTGTTTCTATCTTTACTGATACAAAAATTTAAATATTCTCTGGATTGAATATGTTGTAAATAATAATCATCATCTCGCAACCATTGTTGTTCTTGAGATATCTGATATAAATTTGCTTCTTACTTCCAGAAGCCTTTTGGAATCCTCCTTTGTCATTTGATCTACCTAAATTTCACTATTATGTCAAGGATGTTTTGTTTTTCTCTATTTCCATTGTAGTATCTATGAGCTCTATCAATTTGAAGTCATCATCTTCCATTAATTATGAGAAATCTTTCAGCATAATGTATTCAAGTACTTAACTTTTCCTCCATTTCTTTTATTTTTTTCTTCTGGGCCTATTATTTTATTAATCATGTTTTTTCTTCTCCTTTTTCTTAGCTTATCTTTTATACTTATTTCTCATGCCTTCTCAGAAAGGGATCTCCAAATCATTCTTCTTTTTTAAGTTTATTATTCACTTATATATCAGTTCTTTTATTTCAACTATTATAATTTTATTATTCAGTATTTTAATTTAGTTTTTTTTTAATGTAACTACTGGGCCTTCTTTTTTCTCATTACCAATATTACCCTTTCTATCTGTGAATATCATTTTAAATTCTCATTCTCAATGGGTCATCAGATAGAGGTTATTTATTTTATTCTCTTTCTTTTCAAGGTTTATGATCCTTAAGTGTCTTGTTATTTTCCCCTGTAGTCACATAATTTCTTGATACTTTCAGCTACTTTAACAGTTGATATATTCTTGGGGAGAAGAAGCAAACTCTTAAGCTTCAATATATGCTACATTTGAAGTGTGAGAAAGGCCTGGGCAAGAGGAATGTGTCTATATTGAGAAAAGGATACACTCCAAGGTGCAGACCTACTACCTGTTTGCCACATCCCCCTTGCAACCCTGGTCCTTGGGAGGCTTGCTTATCCCTCTTTCCTGGTTTATACTTTTTTGTGTGATCACCTAGCCCTTGGAGCTATGTGCTAGATGGGTGGACAAGGGATTTCTCAAGTATCAGCTCTCTTACCTAAACTCACTGAGATTTACTTTCCATCAGCTATTCTCAAGGGCTTCTTTGTTGATATCTCCAGCATCTCTGAACAGCTCATGGACAGTGTTTCTCTTCCTGACCAACCATGTTGGGTCAATGGATGAGCAACAGTCTATTCTGGGAAATTTGGGGGTGGAAATGATATCCTCACAATGAAAAGGGTATCCCAACATAATCTCTGACTATGCATCTGGATATTTTTTACTCAAAGCTGCTACTTTTCCCTCAATGAGACTCAGTCACTTTCAGTCTCCATAATATTTTCTCACAGATTTTACATTCATTTCTTTCATCTCTCTTTTTATTTTTACCCTTCACATCATGCATCTCAGCTTTCATTTTAGTGTGTCACAGTCTCTGGAAACAGAACTCAGAAAAAATATTTTCATCCCCACTTTATTTACGAGGAAACTTAAGTTCAAAATTAAGTTAATTTGTCCTACATCACTGGCCAGTAAACAGCAGAGAGGGAGCAAGCACTGTTAGATCTCATTACAAAACTCATGGTCTTTCCCTGGAAATTTATATTGTATAAGATGTAATATACAGGAATCATTTTTAAGAATATCATTGGCTTAATAAATGAAAAAAATTATCTTGTTTTTACAAACTCTGGAGCTGGAAATTCACTTCATATTTTCCCAGCAAAATCATACACCTAGAAGATATTTTCATTCCCAAAGGTTCATTCCCACTTGACAGAGATGAGAAAAGGCTGTTGAATAAGTGTAAAGATAATTTTGAGTTCCATTTACAAAGACAAATGATGCAGAAATTGCATGTATAAACCACATAAGTGGACACTGAGCTGTTTATAGTTTAGAACCTCTCTAGTGACATGCACAGAGCAAATGGAAATCAGTCCTGCTCTCCACCACGAACAGAATATTAACTCTTCTTTTCGGGTAAGTGCTTTTCAACATAATGCCCTAAACAACAGATCCTGAAACAATGCAAAACATTTCATTTTACTTACCACATTGTTGCTTGTTATGGGAGTGCTGAATACTAACATATAGGCTAGTCAAATGGAAAATACCACCTGAGTTGTGATTTCTTTGAATTATTGATGGCAATGTTGAAAAAACTTCCTGGAGTGTTTGCTAATTTTTGTAGGGTTTTTGTCTTTTTATTCCTGTGCATTTCAATTTGGGGAGAAAAATATACTTATTTGAAGGCAAGGGGGATTTTTTTGAGTAAGTCTTGTGATTCAGTTGGCAGTGAGCCTTTTCTTTGTAAGGCACTTTAACAGATCGACAGATCAGAGACTTTTCATTGGTCTGTAGAACAATCAGACAGTCAACAAAGCCACAAAACCACAGTCCCACAATTCATCCTGGATGATTCATTCTTTTTCTTTTTTAATTTTTATTGGAGTATAGTTGATTCATAATGTTGTATTAGTTTCAGGCGTACAGGAAAGTGAATCAGTTATACGTATACAAATACCCATTCTTTCTTTCTTTTTAGATTCTTTTCCCATTTAGGCCATTACAGAGTATTAAGTAAAGTTCCCTGTGATATACAGTAGGTCCTTATTAGTTATCTATTTTATATGTAGTAGTGTGTATATGTCAGTCCCAATCTCTCAATTTATCCCTCCCCCCCCTTACTCACTGGTAATCATAAGTTTGTTTTCTGCATCAGTGACTCTACTTCTGTTTTGTAAGTTCGTTTGTACCCTTTTTTTAGATTTCACATATAAGCAATATAATATGATATTTGTCTTTCTAGATCCACCCATGTTGCTGCAAATGGCATTATTTCATTCTTTTCTATGGTTGAGTAATTGTTTCCATGTCCTGGCTATTGTAAATAGTGCTGCAATGAACATTGGAGTGCATGTATCTTTTCAAGTTATGGTTTTCTCAGGGTATATGCCTAGGAGTGGGATTGCTGGGTCATACAGTAGTTCTGTTTTTAGTTTTTTAAGGAACATCCATGCTGTTCTCCATAGTGGCTCTATCAATTTTCATTCCCACCAACAGTGTAGGAGGGTTCCCTTTTCTCCACACCCCCTCCAGCATTTATTATTTGTAGATTTTTTTGATGGCGGCCATTCTGACTGGTGAGAGGTGATACCTCATTGTAGTTTTAATTTGCATTTCTGTAATAATTAGTGATGTTGAGCATATTTTCACGTGCTTTTTTGGCCATCTCTATGACTCCTCTGGAGAAATGTCTATTTAGATCTGCTGCCTTAGATAATTTAGTCTTTATGACCAATACTCTACAGCTTTAAGCAAGTCATGTCATCAATCTAATAGAAGAGTCAAAATTAGAGCTTGTAGCTAAATACAGGATGCAAAGCACACATGACCAATCTGTTTACTTTCTTATTTGGGTGAAAATATTGCACAAATTGACGAGGAAGAAAATGTAATGTGGAGCATCCTGTGTGCTAAATATTTTGCCAGTTGCCTAACATTTGTAACTTAACCACGTTCGTGCAAATCTGTGATGCTGTTGTCAACAATCAGCTTCCCCCTCACAGTGTCCCCACCTTTTTCTGAAATTTCTGGAGGGAACAGGCTCACAGTGTGCCCACTCCCTCCTGTCTGCCTCAGCACAGTACTGGCTTTCTAGCTGACGAACCAAGCACTGCTTCACTGGACAGAACTCACCTCCAGTGAGGACCACACTCTTACGGCTACTCTGGACATTAGAGATGGGACATCAGTTTCTCCCTGTCACATTTTACCCTAGCAAAGGGTAGTAGGGAAGTTTATCTACTTCCCTAAAGATAACTGACATCAGGTAATAACTCTTTATGAAAATTGTCAGAACTATCATGCATCACCTTCTACTCAGGGACTAGCTTGTTCCACAGACAAACAAAAGTAAGAGCTGCCCATGATGTCTTACTTGGCACCCCTCTGCCTCACTCCAGGCTGCTTCCACAGTTAATAGGCACGTTCTCCCCAAGTCCTCTATATTATAGAACTCCAGTCAAGTAAGAGGATAAGAAATTAAAATGAAATAAGAAGAATTCACCACTTATTCAACATTTATATACTATGTATCATTCCATAGAGTGCTAATTTAATCTTTTTTTAATATCTGAGGAATGGATATTATTATCCCCCCTTTTAACAGATGGGAAACTATAGCTCAAGGAAGTTAATAGCTTGTCCAAGATCACACCAAACTCAAGTTTGGCCAACTCCATGCTTGATACCTTCAAGCAGGTATGCTCGATACCTGCTTTCCTAAAAATCATAGAGATCTTAGGATAAGTGCTGAAGAAGGAATCTTGTAGATCTGTTTTTGTAAGTCATTTATATAAAAATAAAACATCCTTCACGAGGTTATCTTCTTTTTATGGCATGTTGGTTTGTACTCCCATTTCCTGGTGAAAGAATATGTCTAAAAATACTCTGGCAAGTTTATAACCCTATTAAAATATAAAACATTATTATTCTTTTTAAGGTTTAATGGTCTTCATTTAAAGAATATTTTTATTTATACAATGATCTCAAATCTATGTTGTCAGTGGAAGAAAATAATATGGATTTTCTCATTACTTTGCACATATTATGAGGAGGGCTATGAACTCTCCAAAGCTCATTGCTTCAAAGTCCTTTATGCAAAATATGCAAGGAGTATGTATATAATTTACACAATGTTCAATTCTTTAGAAACCTCTTGCTGTTGATAAAATGGAGCAGTCACCTGGCTTTGTTTCAAGAATTCTACAATTACATATTCATCTATATTGTGAATATATAGTGAGTTAATGCTTATGAATGCATGCATAAACCATTAAAACTTAGGTACTATTATCACTAACAAAATCATGCTAGTGATTTAAGTGAGAGCACAGCTAAAATAATACTAGCTACCATTTACTGACGATATTTTATGTGCCAGGAGGTTAGATTTTAGATGTTCTATCTGCCTCATCTCACTGTATTTCTTTCTCTCAGTAACTCTCAGAGGTTGGATGCTGAGGCTTAAAGAGGCGAAGTAATGTACTGAGAGTCACACATCTACAAGTTGTGCAGTGCAGAAAGTTTAAATCCACGTTTATCCACATCTGAAATTCCTTCCATTTGGCAGACAGCCTCAGAGTTGTTCAAGTGCTTAGGATTGAACCAGAATCAACAATGTTCACTCTGCTCACAGCTTTGACATTTCTGGTTTTTTGACCCTCTTGGCATTCTATTGTTACCTCAAGGTAAACTATGCAAAGTGAAGACTCCTCTCCTAGACTACAGCTGTCATTTCCTTTCTTCCACATCTCTCTCTTATGAATCTAAGCAATAAACTAGTGAGTGATAACCTGTACCTAGGGTTACCCAAGGTCAGTAAAAGGTACAGAATAATTTTGGCATGTTAAACTGAAATCACTTTCTTAAAGTTCCTTAAGGATTATCTGGTCTAATGGACAACTTATTAGAACAGCCTGGCCAATGGCACTGTCCCCGAAACAGAGTGAAATTGTAAGTCTTATGTTGGACTACAGGCTGTCAGAGTCAGAAGAGACTTTAAGAAATAGTTTTATAATCTGCTTTTAGAAGTGGAGACCTTGAGTGCTGGCAGGGTGAAGGGATGGCCCCATGTAACTCAATACAGAGGCAGAGCTGGGAATAGATCCTTCAGACTTTCAGACTTATACTCTTCATTCTGTTGAAAGTTCATATTTTTACCTATTAAGAAATCAGAAAAGTACAAGGAGAATATAAAAACACATATGTATCCACCATCCCAAATGCTCCCAATCCTTTATCCTGTCACCCCAGACACAGCTTCTATCATGAATGTAGGTGTGTGTTTAGTACATTTTGTTTTTACTACATATGTGTAAGTCAATAAACTACATGAACTGACTTGTGAATCTAGTTTATGTAAGAGGCATCATGCAGTGTATTAGGTTGCACACCATGATTACTCACTCAAAATTGTATTTTAGCAACTTGTTTATACATATTGACATATTTTCATCTCTTTTACTGTTCAATTCTACACCTTATCTACACATTGACCATATATTATAAATATGCCTCATAAATGTATCACAATCTATATTTAGTCATTTCCGTACTGCTGAAAATTTGTTTTTGTCCCCCACGTTTTTTTTGCTATCCCCAAACCATGCTGTTTATGTACCGCTTATTCTTTGCATCCCAAACCATACAGCATGTTGTTTTGCCTCTTTGTGTAATTTATGCAAATGTTATACTTTGGTATACAGTCTTCCATGTCCTGCTTATGTTTCTAACAGTGAGCCATGCTGACTAACACAGCTATATTTAATTCATTTTTACTCATGTATAGTATTCCATTATCTTAACATATACAAGTTATTTATCCATTATTATTATTGATGGACATTCAAGCTGTTTATCACTTTTTGTGATCATGAACAATGGTGCTACAAACATTCTTCCACAGATAACCTGGTGCACATTTGAAGGAGTTTCTCTGGAGAGTGGGACTGATGTGATGCATGAAATGTTTATGTTAATTTTGGAAGACATAAATTAAAACATTGTGTGAGCTTCTCTATATCACATGTTCAGCAACATGTTAATTTTTCCCATATTAAGTAAAAATAAGAAGAGCTATAAAAATATTAAAATTCCCATTTGTCAGGATTCTTAAATGCTGTCCATTTAATGGATATAAAACTGCTTCTCATTGTGGTCTTGGTTTGTATTACCCAGCTTATTAAAGAGACTGCAGCTTTATATGTATTTATTTATGGCTCATGTTTCTGTGAAACACCCATCTTATGTTCAGGTTTTCTTTTTATGGTAGTTACCATATATTATACATACACATGTGTCATTAACTTTTTCTAATAATCTCTAATTGTACTACATTATCTTGATTTGTTTTTTCCTAAATGAGATGGAGAACAAAGCAGATTTTAAATACCATTATAGTTTCTTTGCTCGTTTCTTATAAAATCTTCCCTGTTATTTTTGCCTAACATTTTAATTCAAATGCTTCATTCCCCTAAATAAATATGTTTATTTAACTTTTAAACCATTTTTAGTAAATTTTACCAGATTCATTGTTCATCTTTGTTTCTGGCATTCCACTTCTTGTCTTTGGATTCATTTTTATCCCCCATAAAGTATCTGTCTTTGCTAGTATTTTTAGTAAGTTTTAGAAGTTACTGGTAAATTCTCTTCATTTGTGAATATATGAAAATATCTTTATTCTGCTTGAGCCATGACCAGGCATCCATTGGTAATGATGCTTTGCAAGCAGTCTTAGGGGATATTTTCATGTTTCCATGCATGTGTCTCAGGCAATGAGAAGTCAGAATGCACAGCAGCCCCAATGCTGGAGTCTCATGCTGCTGTGCAGGTGTCCACTCTCTCAGGGCCTGTGTCATGGGGAGATGCAATGTTTCCTTAAGGAGGAGTTGGCAAGTCACAAAGGGCCCTGGTGAAGAGAATCTGAGGCTCAGGCTGGAGCAGTTTAACAATTGGTTAGCAAGTACTGCCACACCAAGTAGAACAAAGGAATGCTTACTGTATATCTTTTGTTGACCTAGTTTCTCCACTGGTGAAAAAAGGTTTATGCCCTTAATGTTCTTTTTATCTTTAATGTTCATCAGTTTTTCTATGATGTGTCTAAGTGAAAGACAATGTTTTTTTACATTGTTTAGCACTTAGAGTGTAGTTTCCACTTGCAGATACTTGTCGTTTAATTCTAGGAGATTCTCGGTCACTGTCAATATGAATATTGCCTCTCTGCTCTTTCATTCTTTCCTTCTGGAACTTATATTGGGTGTGTATTTTTTCCCTTTATTTATTTATTTTTACTTGGAGTATAGTTGATTTACAATGTTGTATTAGTTTCAGGTGTACAGCAAAGTGATTCAGTTTTATATATATTCATTTTCAGATTCTTTTCCATTATGGGTTATTACAAAATATTGAATATAGTTCCCTGTGCTATACAGTAAGTCTTTGGGACTTCCCTGGTGGTCCAATGGGTAAGTATCCACGCTCTGTGGTTGGGGAACTAGATCTAGCACGCATGCTAAAACCGAGTCCACATTTTGCAACTGAAAAAAACAAAAGATTCTGTACACTGCAACTAAGATCCAGCACAGCCTAAATAAATAAATAAATACTTATGCAATAAGTCCTTGTTGATTATCTATTTTATATATAGTAGTCTGTATATTTAATTCCAAACTTCTAATTTATCCCTCCTCCACCCCTTTCTCCTTTGGTAACCATGTTTGTCTTATATGTCTGTGAGTATATTGCTGTTTTGTAAATAAGTCCATTTGTATCATTTTCTTAGATTCAACATATATGTGATATCATATATTTGTCTTTGACTTACTTCACTTAGTATGTTAATCTCTAGGTCCATCCATGTTGCTGTAAATGGCATTATTTGTTCTTTTTTATGGCTGAGTAATATTCCCTTGTATATATGAATCATATCTTCTTTATCCATTTCTCTGTTGATGGACATTTAGGTTGCTTCTGAGTCTTGGCTATTGTAAATAGTGCTGCTCTGAACATTGGGGTACATGTATCTTTTCTAAGTATGGTTTCTTCTGGATATATGCCCAGGAGTGGGATTGCTGGGTCATATGGTAGTTCTATTTTTTTTTTTTGCGGTACGCTGGCCTCTTACTGTTGTGGCCTCTCCCGTTGTGGAGCACAGGCTCCGGACGTGCAGGCTCAGCGGCCATGGTTCATGGGCCCAGCCGCTCCGCAGCATGCGGGATCTTCCTGGACCGGGTCATGAACCCGTGTCCCCTGCATCGGCAGGCGGACTCTCAACCACTGCACTGCCAGGGAAGCCCGGGAGTTCTATTTTTTAAGGAACCTCCATTCTGTTCTCTATAATGGCTGTGACAATTTATATTCCCACCAACAGTATAGGAGGATTCTTTTTTCTCCAGATGTATATTGGTTCTTTGATATAGATACTCCATACCCCTTACCTTCTCTTTGATTGATGTCATGTTTTTATCAGCTGTAATGTATTCTAGACAAATGTTCACTACCATTGTCCACCTCTCTAGTTTACTCTTTCTGCCCAGCCAAGAGTTTATCCCATTTGCTGTCGTCTTTGTAATTTCAATAACTCTTTTTTACTGTCAGGATTTTCAATTAGATCTTTTTTCTCTCCATCTCCTTTGATTCCTTGTTTATATATGTAGATAGTATTTCTTTCTTACTATCTGAAGATTTCATTAATATATACTTTAAAGTCATTTTGAATTGGCTCCAACACCTTCAATTGACTTCTAGATTGTGTCGATAGTGGCTCTCTTTCTCCATGTTAAAATTCGAATTAGCTTGGAAGAGCAGGTGCCAATATTTTTTTCAGTGTGAAGAATAAATATTTACAAATTAACTTTCATTTGTGAACTGGGGAAAGATAGCCATGACTTGCTTTGAAGGCTGGGGTGCACAGATTCTTCTTCACATATTCCATCTGTATATACAGACTCCAGGCAGTCATATACCTGCCTCTATCTTACAGGTGAGAGTGAGCGCATCATGAAACTATCACCATGTCTCAGTAATCTCCTAACTCTTGTACACCCTCACCATGATCTGTTCTGTACACAGCCAGCATCCTTTTAAAAACTCAGTCATTAGCAAACTGATGGCTTTTCATCAATAATGATAAAACTCAAATACTTTACAATGTGTTTTATCTGTACTCAGTGTTTTTTGAGACTTTAATGAGCTAATTGAATCATCTGAACATCACCTGAGGATCTTGTTAAAATGCTGATTCTGACCCAGCAGGTCTGAAGTGGGGCCTGAAGTTCTGGATTTCGTATAAGCTTCCAGATGATGCTGATGCTGCTGATCACACTGAGTTGCAGTTTCCTACATAATCTGGCCTTAGCCTCCCTCTCCTCCCTCATTTCACATGGCTCACCTCTCACTCATTTAGTGCTGTCTGCATTGAACTGGCTGTCTTTAAAAACACTAAGATTATTAGAGCCTTGGACTTCCCTAAGTATGCGGATCGATTTCTAGTCTACTCCCTCACTTCTTCCAGTCCCTGCCTGATATTACGTCCTCAAGAGGTCTTCTCTGAGTAGCTCACCTAATGTGCTTCCCACTCTACACTGCATCATTCTTTTCTGTGTCTTGCTATCTCTTCATAGCATTTACCATTAATTTAAATTATATACAAACATATATGATATATATAAGTATGAATACAAATTAAATATATAATTAAATTAATGGTAAATGCTATGAAGAGAAATCAAAATATAGATAGATAGGTACTTAGATACATAGAGACATAGATATTTCTTTAATTATCGATTTGTTTGCCTTATTAAAACATGCTTTCCATTAGACTTTTAATCTTCTACCTTTGTTATTCATTAAAGACTAAGCTCTCTAAAGTTCTAGAACTTGGTTAACTCATTCAGCACACTGTGTCTCATGAATAGAACTATACTTAACAATACAATATAGGCAATAACCATTTGGTGAACGAAAGACTAAATGCAAATACTTTGCAATCTTACTTGTGTAGTCAGCTCCTAGTATAAACACAGGGAAATTTCAGAGGCTGTGCTGATTCCCCCTTTAAGTGAGAATTTGCCCTTGACTTAGAAGGTGTGTTAAGCGGAATTCTAAAAGATAGTCCCCCAAATTCCTGGCCCCTGATGTACATATACATTCTCTCGGTCATCGAATTGAACACTAATATAGGTGCTGTAAAGGAATTTTGAAGATGTGATTAATACCCCAAATCAGCTGACTTTAAGATAGAGATTATCCTCCAATAGACTTAACATGATCAGGTGAGTCCTTAATATGGACAGGATCTTCAAGAGAGAATGTGAAGCACATGAGGAATCCAGCATGGAAAAGATTCTGTATTGCTAGCTTTGAAAAGGGAGAAAGCCACATGGCAAAAGGTGGTTCATATACACAGTAAAGATCGAGGAGCACTGATCTACAGAATATATATACATATATATATATGTATATATATATATACAGTGCTATGATAGCTATTAAGTCTGGGGACAGAGGGAACTGTAAGACATAAAAGAGAGTGGCTCTAACTATACCTGCAAATCTTTCCTTTAAAAAGTCAATAAATATATAAAGGGTTGTATAAGAAAATTTGGAAAAAAATAAATATAGCATTGATTAATTCTAGTTGGCAGGTGCATGTCATGCATATTGCATTATTGAAAAATTAAATTGTAATTTAATTTTAAATAAAAACTGATATTTACCAAAAAATATGAAACCCATATACCTAGATTCATCCACTAGGATGAAAGGAACCTCCCTGACCTCTTTATTCCGGAGTGTAACAACCCCAAATCCCAACTATGCAAATTAGATGTATGTCTATCTACTGTTTTATGAGTTTCCAGTAGAATTTAAATTTAGATGAGCAGCACTGAGATCGGGGAAGCCACTCCTCAGAGCTGCTCTTGTTGCCATAATATTCTAATAAGAGAGTGACATAAAAAGACAATTGGATAAGCAGATAAGCTAGCTGAAGAAAATAAAAAAGTGACAGCTACCTTAATTACAGTGGTCAGGAAAGATCCTATAAAGATCATTTATGTTGAAAACAAAAGACGAGGGAGAGGCAGTCCTTCAGCATTCTGGGGAAAGTGTTTTTGGCAGAGAGAAACGCCAAGAGCAATGATAACGGAGGAGGTGGACTTGTCAAGAAGCAAAAAGAAAACACACATGACTTAAGGTTGGGCAAAATGTGGATGACGGTATATTGTGAGTTCAGAACTCTCGGAAGTATTAAGTTCATGTAGAAAATGGTAGCTCTTAAAAAAAAAAAAAAAGAAAATGGTAGCTCTTAATCAGAAATGTTATTATTTTAAGGGCAATAGGAAGCCTTGAAGGATTTTTAGTAGAGGCATTAAATCATCTAAGTTGTGTTTTAAAAGCCTCCCTTTGGAAGATGGCAGAATAGGAAGCTTCAGGCTCTTGTCTCTCCATAAGAAACATGAAATAACTATGGAAAGACCAGTCAAAGCTCTACATCAGTCAAGCAAATATATAACCAAGAGAAAGGCACATTAAAAATGGTAGAAGGTGGTTGGTGATTTTACTCACCTAGCCCCATCCTCTTTCTGGTCTGGAGGAAATAGCTCAATTCTCAATTCCCTCCCTCAGGGTGAAAGGAGCAGAATGGAACTTGTTTACAATGTTCTAGCCTCTCTCTGGGCTGCCTGGGGGACGAGTTTCAGTCTCATCTGACTTGGAGGTCAGACAGGAAACAGTGGAAGCCACTGAAGGCAATGATGGGCATCATGGTGTGCGAACACTGCAGGGAGACTGCAGGCCTATGGATACATTGTGGCAAGAGACTATGGACAGATAACTATAATAGAACTTCTAAGACCCCCAAGAGAAAGCTGGGCTGAGATACTTTGGGAAATTAAGACATTTAAAAACAGCTGTGTGTATGGAAGGAATAAAAAGGGAACTTCCGGTTATAAAATATGTCATGCGGGTATAAAGTACAGCATGGTGACAAGAATTAATAATACTGTATTGCCTATTTAAGAGTTGCAAAGAGGGTAAATCTTAAAGATTCTTATCACAAGAAAAAAATTGTAACTATGTATGGTGGCAGATGTTAACTAAAGTTATGGTTGTGACCATTTTGCAATATATACAAATATTGAATTATTATGTTGTAACCTGAAACCAGTGTTATATGTCAATTATACCTCAATTAATAAAAGATTTTTTCTGTTCTCATTGATGTTATTTTGTGTTGTAAAGCAGACTAGCAACTACAGTAATAATATCTTCCCTTTGAATACAACTTTAGAGAAAGCACTGACAATATACCCTATAACAATTTCTTAAATGTACTTATTATAATAATTAAATAAAAATTTATTTATTTATAATAATCCAAGCAAGATGTTCATTTTGATTCTATTTAAGAAAGTATAAAAAATAACAGAAATTTAAAAAAAAACTAAACTTCTATCAAAAGTAAATAAAATTGTAAGATATTTGTGTCTGATGGAATATGAAGAAAAATGAAAATAATGGTTTACAAACTTTGTAATAATATACAAAGAATAGTACTAATAAAATCCTAATATGCAAGTTTTTGGAAAAATTAGTAGATATTTATTTAGATAAATTGGAAAGTAAAGTAGAAAGATGAGAAGAAAAGGAGAGCCTAATAGTCATCTCTGTCCCACTATGTGCCAACATTTTAGGAAAACTTAGTTACTTTTTTTTAGCCCAATAAATTTAAGTATGAAAATAAAAGCTAACTTGGATCAAAAACAAAACAACAAAAAACAGAAAAAATAAAACCCCAAAATAAACAAACACACACACACAAGCATATGCTCAGAGAGGATACATGTCCAGAAAAGACTGTAGAATATCTTAAGTTTCTACCCAGGGATGATTTCAAGTCTTAGGAACCTATTTTTTAGTAAAAGTTTTCCATGCCATTGTGAGAGGTAGCTTCGTTTTTTAAATGTTCAATTTTCAGCAAATGATGGCAAAGCTTAAAAAGAAAAGGAAAACATGGCCCATTCAAAGGAACAAAATTAACCTCCAGAAACCATCCTTGAAGAAACACATCCATTTTAGTAAACAAATATTTCTTAAACAATTGTCTCCAATACACTTAAAGTCAAGGGAAACATAGACAAAAAACTAAAGGAAATCAAGAAAAATGGCATATCAAGAAAATAATATCAACAAAGAGAAATTATTAAAAAGAACCAAAAATTTTTGGAGCTAAAAGAACACAATAGCTGAATTGAAAAATTTACTAGAGGAGTTCCAAAGCATAACTGAACAGGTAGAAAAAATAATCAACAAATTTGAAGACATCCTTTAAAATCATCAAGTCTGAGAAGCAAAAAGAAATAATGATGGAATGTGAACAAAACCTAAGGGACATAAGAGACACCTTCAAGAAGACCAATATACACATTCTGGGAGTCTCAGCAGGAGAAGAAAGAGTCAGAGAGCTTATTTGAAGAAATAATGGCTGAAAACTCCCCAAATGCTAGGAAATACGTGGATATAAGTCCAAGGAGCTCAACATCTCCAATTTTGGTAAACCCAAAGAAATCCACACCAATACACATTATAAACAAACTGTGGATAGTCAAAGACAAAGAGAGAATTTAGAATGCAACAAGAGAAAAGTGACTCATCAAATAAAAGAGATCCTCAATAAGATTATTAGTGTAGTTTTCAGGTTAAACTGAGAAATGTATGCCATAAGGCAGTGAGAAAATATATTTAAAGTGTTGATAAAAGAATATCTGTCAACAGAGAATACTGTATCTGGTTAACTACCCTTCAAAAACAAGGTAAAAAAATAAGACATTTTCAAATAAACAAAAGTTGAGGAAGTTCATTACCACCAGACTTCCTGACAATAAATGCTAAAGGGAATTCTTCAAGTGGAAACAAAAGGATGTAAGGCTGTAACTCAAAGCCATACAAAAATATAAACTTCTCTGGTACAGGTAAACACATAGATAAATATAAATATTATTTTATTTTGGTTTGTAACTCCACTTTTCATTCTTTCATAGGTTTTAAAAACAAAAGTGAAAAAATAACTATAAATCTAAGTTAATAGCTAAACCATACTTAACATGCAATTTGTAACATCAATACCAGAATTAAGAGATAGGGCTGAAAAGGAATAGAGGTTTTGTATGTGGCTGAAGTAAATTGTTAACAGTTTAAAATAGTTTGTTGTAACTATAAGATATATTATGTAATCACCATGGTAACCACCAAGAAAATATCTACAGCATATACACAGGTAAATGAGAAATCAAAAAACAAACAAAAAAAGTGTCCCATAAAAATATCAACTAAACATAGAAGAAGTCAGTAGGGAAGAAAATTAGAAACAAAAAATTTCTAAGGCATAGAGAAAACAGTTACAAAAATGACTTTCATATTAGCAATTACTTTAAATGTTAATGGACTAAACTCTTCAATCAAAAGCCACAGAATAGCAGAATGATTTAACAAATAAACCAAAGAAGATCCAACCAAGGCCTGTGTACAAGTGACTCATTTTACATCTAAGGACACATATAGATTGAAAAAGTAAGGATGGAAAAAACATATTTCATGCATATATTAGCCAAAATAAGGCAGGAACAACTTTAATAGTACCAGCCAAAATAGATGTAAGTTAAAAACTGTTACTATACGAAGAATGACATTATAAGATGATAAAAGGGTCAATTTATCAGGAAGACATAACAATTATAGATACTTTTTAACCAAACATTAGAGTTCCAAAATCACCAAACTTTTTCAAGATTGAAACAAAGTTTTACAAGATTGAAGAAGAAATAGGTAGCTCTATAATAATAGTCATCAGCCTGTAATACTCCACTTTCAATAAGGAAAGAGAAGACATGAACAACACTATAGACCAATTGGAGCTAAGAGACACAAACAGAACACTCTACCAAACAATAGCAGATAGACCTTTTTCTCAAGGGGCCATGAATCATTCTCCAGGATAGATCACATGTTTGGCCACAAAACAAGACTTAATAAATTTTAAAAGATTGAAATTATACATAGTATATTTTCTGATAATAATAGATGAAACTAGATATCAATAGCAGATGGAAAACTGAAAAATTCAAAAATATGTGGAAATTAAACAAAACACTCTTAAACAACCAGTGAGTCAAAGAAGAAATCAAGAAATTAGAAAACATCTTGAGACAAATAAAACAAAAACACAACATTTCTAAATTTATGAGATGCAGTGAAAGCAGTGCAAAGAGAGAAATTTGTACATGTAAACTCAACATTAAAAGAGAATAAAGGTTTTTAATCAATCACCTAATTTTACACCTTATAGAGATGGAAATGGAAGAAAAAACTCACTCCAAAACTAGCAGTAGAAAGTAATAAATACTAGAGCAGAGATAAATGAAATTTAAAATGATAGAGAAAACCAACAAAGCCAAGTGTAGATTTTGTGAAAAGACAACACAAAATGAAAAACTGTAGCTAGATTGATAAGGAAAAAAGAGAGAAGCCCAAATAACTAAAATCAGACATGAAAGGGAGGGATCATTACTACCATTTTTACATAAATGAAAAGGATTATAAGATACTGTGAACAGTTGTACATTAACTAATTGGATAACTTGACAAAATGGACAAATTCCTAAAACTACAAAACCTACAAAGACTGAATCATGAATAAATACAAAATCTGAGCATATGCATAACCAGTAAGGAGATTGGATTAGTAATCAAAAGCTTCCCAAAAAAGGAAAAGCTCAGGACCAGATGGCTTCATACATAAATTCTACCAAACATTTAAATAAGAATTAACACTAATCCTCCTAAAACACTTCCAAGAATTCAAGAGGAACTATTCCAAACTCATTCTATGAGACCAACATTAACATGACAACAAAGCCAAAACTAGTACATGAAAAGAATAATATCCCTGATGAATATTGATTCTTAACAAAATATGCCAAATCAAATTCAGCAACATATTAAAATGATCTTACACTATGACCAAGTGGGATTTATTCCTGGAATACAAATGGTACAACATATAAAAATTGATCAGTGTAATACATCACATTAACAGAATGAAGGGGGGAAAAAAAACACAAGGTGGTTTCAATTCATACAAAGTATTTGACAAAAATCAACACCCTTTCATGATAAAAACAACCAAGTAAAAAGAAGTAGAAGGAAACTACTTCAGCATAAGAAAAGCCATACATGAAAAACCCACAATGAATGTCATACTCAATAATGAAAGACTGAAAGATTTTTCCATAAGATTAGAAACAAGGATGCTCACTTTTCCCCTTCTATTCAACATAGTATTAGAAATTCTAGCCAGAGTAGTTAGGCAAGAAAAAGAAATAAAAGATATTCAAATTAGAAAGAAAGAACTTAAATTATCTGACTGCAGATTACATGACTTTATATGTATAAAAACTCTAAAAATTCCACAAAAAACCTGCTAAATCTAATAACTGATATAACAAATTTACAGAATGAAAATCAACATAAAAAATCAATTGCCTGTACTTCTGTGGTGGTGCAGTGGTTAAGAATCTACCTGCCAATGCAGGGGACATGGGTGCAGTCCCTGGTCAGGGAAGATCCCACATGCCATGGAGCAACTAAGCCCATGCACCACAACTACTGAGCCTGCACTCTAGAGCCCGCAAGCCACAACTAGAGAGCCTGTGTGCCAAAACTACTGAAGCTCACATGCCTAGAGCCCATGCTCCACAACAAGGGAAGCCACAACAATGAGAAGCCTGCACACCACAATGAAGAGTAGTCCCCATTCCCCATAACTAGAGAAAGCCTGTGCACAGCAACAAAGACACAATGCAGCCAAAAATAAATAAATTTTTTAAAAAATCAGTTGCCTTTCTATATATTAACAATGAAAATCACAAAAGAAAAGGAATAAAACAATTGCAAAATTATCAAAAGAATAAAATACTTAGGAATAAACTTAAACCAAGGAGGTCACAGACCCTGATGCCAAAATTATGGTACATTGCTGAAGGGAATTAAAGAAGACATAAATAAATGGAATACCTCAATTAAAGGATTAAAGGACTTAGTTCAGATGTTAATCCTACCCCAAATGATCTACAGACTTAATGAAATCCCTATAAAAATAAAAATTATATTTTTTTGAAAAACAGAAAAATCTATTCTTAGATTCATACAAACACCAAATAACCAAAACAATCTTGGAAAAGAAGAACAAATTTGGTGTCACAATTCCTTATTTCAAAATTTATTACAAAACAATAGTAATCAAAATGGTATTGTGCTGGCATAAAGACAGACATATAAACCAATGGAAAATAATAGAGCACCCAGAAATAAACCCTCACATGTGTAGTCAAATAATTTTCAACATGGGTGCTAAGACCATTTAATGAAAATAAGATAGTCTTTTCAACAAATGGTGCTCAGAAAACTTGATCTCCACATGCAGAAGAATGAAGTTGGACCATTACCTTATATCATACACAAAAATTACCTTAAAATGGATCAAAGAGATTAATGTAAGAACTAGTACTATAAAATGCTTAGAAGAGAACACAGGGGAAAAGCTACATGACACTGGATTTGGCAATGATTTCTTAAATATAACACCAAAGCACAGGCAACAAAATAAAAATATCAGTATATAAATAGGGCAACATCAAAATTAAAAGCTTTTGTACATCAAAGTTCATAATGAGTGGAAAAGCACCACCAAATGGTATAAAATATTTGAAAATCATATATTTGGTAAAGGATTAATATTCAGGATATAGAAAGTGTTCCTAAAACTTACTAACAAAATCACACACACAAGAAAACCAAATGATGGGAAAATAATTTGAATAGACATTTCTCCAAAGATGATATACAGATGGCCAATAAGTACATGGAAAGATGCTCAACATCACTAATCATTAGGGAAATGCAAATACAAACTATAATGAGACACCATCTCAAACCCATTAGGTGACTACTATTAAAATGAAAAAAACAAACAGAAAATATGGTTGGCAAGGATGAGGAGAAATGGAATCCTGTGCACTGTTGGTGGGGATGTAAAATGGTACAGCCACTGTGAAAACAGGATGACATTTCCTGAAAAAACTAAAAATAGAATTATGTGATCCAGCAATTATACTTCTAGCTTTCGCCCAGAAGAATTGAAAGCAGGGTCTCAAAGAGATAACTGCACACCCATATACACAGCAGCATTATTTACAACAGCCAAAAGATAGAAGCAACCTAAATGCCCATGGATAGATAAACAAAATGTGGCATATACTTACAATGGAATATTATTCAGCCTTAATAAGTAAGGAAATTCTGACACATGGTACAAGATGAATGAACCGTGATGACATTATACTAAGTGAAATAAACTTGTCACAAAAACAAATACTATACGATTCCACTTATATAAGGAATCTAGAGCAGTGAAATTCATACAGACAGAAAGTAGAACATTTGTTGTCAGAGTCTGGGGAATGAAGAAATTGGGAGCTGATATTTAATGATACACAGTTTCAGTTTGGGATGATGAAAAATTCTAGAGGTGGATAGTGGTGATGGTTACAGAACAATGTGAATGTGCAAATTGCCACAGAACTGATCACTAAAGGTGGCTAAAATACGTATAATTTACCACAATAAAAAAGATGAAAAACAAAGTCTCTTTTTGGCTGAGGAGTGGATAACGGATTAGGAGAAGATAAAAGCAAAAGCAAATATATTGATTTTTAGTACAAGCCTTGTGTGATGGTCATAGTGGTATACCACATGGATGGTACACCTAAAATAACAATGCATCAAGGGGTAGGAGATGGAAGTAGGTGGGAGAATGGCATGAAAGTACACCTTAAGGCTCTCTAAACTAGTAGTCCCAACAAACACCATTTGATTTATCAGTTTAGTTCCTGTAGAAACCGGACAAATCCCAAAGGAACACATTAAACTATCATTACAAGCTAAACTACAAACTCAACCAAGTAGTTGTCCCAGTTGCAGCCACAATGCCAAATGTTTATCTTTGCAAAAGCACATTAGCATGGCTTCAGGTAAACATATATGCTCATTAATTTGGCTATTAATATTTCTATTGTTATCAGAAAAAATGTTCAGACACAATTTATACTGGCAAGGAATGAACATCAGTAAAATTTCAAGTTTTGTCATGGGACTATATTCACTACCTCAACTTCTGTCATAATGTGGTTCAAAGAGTTCTGGATCATCTAACTATACATACCACTCAACATCACATGATCCAAAACATTGATGACATCATGGTAATTATCATGATTGAGCAAGAAACAGCTAGCACATCAGAAAAATTAGTATAACATGTATTTCTGAGTGTAGGAGAAAAATCCTACAAAGATTCAAGGGCCTTTCATATTAGTAAAAATATTAGGGGTCCATATGTTGAGGACATGTTGGGATATCTTATCCAATTTAAAAGACCAATTATTGCATCTCCCACCTGTCGCCATGAAGAAGGAATGATAATACCTGTCTTAGTCTGCTCAGTCTGTCTTAACAAAAATCCATAGCCTTGAATGGCTTAAACAACAGAAATTTATTTCTTAAAATTCTGGAGGCTAGAAGTCTGAGATTCGGGTGCCAGTGTAGTCAGTTTCTGGTGAGTGTTCTCCCCCTGGGTGGCAGATGGCCACTTTTCTGGCAGATGGCCACTTTTCTGACCTGTGCCCACACGATCACTCCCTTTGTGTCTGCAAAGGGAGACAGAGGGAGGGTGAGTGAGGTTAAGGGGAAGGGAAAGAGGAGAAGTGGGGAAGGGAGAGGGGAGGAGGGAGAGGGAGGCAACAGCATCTCTCTTCTTACAATGGCATCATGATGGTCCCACACTCACGACCTCATCTAACCCTAATTACCTCCCAAAGGTCCCAATCTCCAAATATCGTCACAATGGGGGTTAGAGTTTCAACATATGAATGGGGGGGAGGGAATCACAAATATTTTATTTCATAAACATACCTAATAAGCCTCTCAAGGATCTGGAGACTGCATCTTACACACCTTAGAACATTGCCCTCACCTACAACCAGGTCACACAAAAGGTTCCCAGATTTGACATTGGCCCAGAACAGGAAAGGGTCCTGCAGCAGTCCAGACTAGGTACAAGAAGTCCTGCTACTTGGTCCTTAAAATGCAGCTGGTTACAATAGCGCTGGTAGGAATAGTGGGGAAAGATGATGAATAGACTTTCATCACACCCCCATGGGAGAATCACAGTTCAAGCCTCTGGTCTTCTGGGAAAAGACAATATCATAGTCAGCGGAGAAGTACACATTTTTTGAAAAATATTTCTCTTGTGCTTTTGGACCTTGGTAGACACCGAAAATCTAGCCATGGAACACCAAGTGATCATGAATCTGGAACTGATCATGAGTTCAGTATTGACTGAGTCCTAAAGGGAGCAGGCCAAGCACAGCACGTGATGCGTGATGAATGTAGTACATCAGTACCTAAACATGAGCAAGACAAGAGGGCACAGGCAAGCATCTCAGGATCCCATGTCATTCACCACTGTAGCACCAGAACTGACCTCTGTCAGCCCACACAACCAGCCCTTATAACCAAAGAACAGAAGAGGGAAAACAAACAGCTTAGTTTATGTATGTTTTGATTAGGTATGTGAGCGCCAGATAAAAGCAGACTGCAATTGCAGTCCAGTTTCACTCAGGGATGACCTCAGTATAGAGTGGTAAAGGAAAATCTCCTCAATGGGCAGAGCTTCGAGCAGTATAACGGGTCATACGTCCTGTGTGGAAAGAGAAATAGCCTGGGATGAGACTATATGGAAATTCATGAACAGTGGCCAATGAATCACTTGGACTGGTCATCTGGCCAAGGGCCTGAATAGAGGAAAGTTGGAAGACTGGGAACAAGAGGTCTGAGATGAAAACACATGGGCGTGGGCACAAAGTTTGAAGATTTTTTTATCACATGTTAAGGCCCAATAAGGAAAAGGCACGAAATCACTAACTGACAAAATGTCTCATCTTGTTGACACCAGCCAGCCTCTGACATTGGGCATCCATCCAACACTAGCATGAGGGCAACAGGATCAGAGCAGTGGGTTTAGCAGAGATGGAGATTACCCATGGGTCCTTCTGCCTGGACTCCTTCTGGCCATGGCTAATCTAGCTTCCTTCTGTCTTATTCTCAAGTATAATTTCTTCTTACAATGACTGACACTGGGAATATCCATTTCCTACTGATTAATTCCAGCCTCACCCAGAGCAAAGTGACCCAGACCAATATATAAGTTCACACTGTGTTTCTCTAAATAAGACAATTTACAAGTGGATAAAGAAAATGCCACTGGGATTTAGGAAATGAGAATCCTTTTTCCTAGGGAAAGCAAAACTAAGGAGTTATCAGTTTAATTGAATGTTCAAGAACTTGCAGGTGTATTTTTTAAATTGACATTGGATTTTATTGTTCAAAATCTATGCCCTGGTTCTGAGTAAGAACATGCCTAACGAATATGTGTTAAAGCACTTCTGAGATCATAATTATCACTGTTTTCAAAACATCCAGATCTTGACAAAGTCTCTTCAGAATGCTTTCACTTCAGGCAAAAGAAGTAACCAATTTCTAGAAAAAAAAACAAGTGACCAACAAATACCCAGTGAGACCTTCTGACTTTCCCAAATAAGATAAATTAATAACTCAGCACCTACTTTTTGTTCTGATGTCTTTTTCTCTAAGTTGATAATTCCTTCTATTTAAAATCATGTGTCCAGTTGCCAAAGTATTTAGGTTTTCCTTTTTCCTTTTTAAAAACCTTGGGCATTCAAATGATTGCCATCTGAATGACCATAGAATATTTTAATATCATGACACTCTTAAGAGTAGAGAAGGTGATTATTTTTGAGACTGTCCATATATATTAGGAGTTCATTTGAACCAGACCACTCAGTAAAGCAATCAGTATCCTTTCTCAAGGTCTTCATATGTTAATATTTCTCCTGTTCTGTGTGGAAAATTTCATTTTCTGGCATGCTGTCAAAAAAAGATGACTCTTCCTCAGATGTGCATCAGTAGTGACTGTACTTTAGGAGAATAACTTCCGATTCAATAAATAATTTTCCCTTCACAGACAAAGCCATGACATGAAGTAAGTTGTGGTTATGAAGCTTATTAGCTCAAATGGGATTCCTGAGGAAAAAGAGACCAGTTTCAATATAAGCTTCCTGAAATTCATAAGCAGAAGAACCATAATTCGTTTTCCTATTTCCACCTGCCAACTGGACACTATTGAATGACTCACAGTGTTCATTAGAAGTTATGAAAATTCAGTCATTACCACATCTCTCCCTGCCCTACGTTCTCATATACGAACAGCCATCAAGGCTCACCATACTATATAACCTCCATGTTTAAATTTTCCCCTTCTTTACTTCCACACTGTTTTCTCTACCTTATTAATCTTTGTTAATCTTTGTTTCTCTTTAGTAGCCTAATTTAACTTTCTGTCTCTGGTCTCTGTTCTTTTGAGAATTTCCTCCGCCAGCTGACTGGATTCTGTTTCCAAAACAGTAATTTTTTGTATTTTTCCTGGTCTGGATATGCATAGTTGGCTACCTAACACCCATAAAATGACTGATAGTATAAGGGGCTCAGGCTTATCCTGACTTCCAGCGTCTATGCTAATAGTCCTCACAAGACAGTCTCTTCATCAGTAAGACAAGATGATTTTAGTGACTCAGATATCTGGTCTTCCATGGAGTGGTGTGCAGTTCCCTATCTATCTTTGCATAGACCTCATCTTTCAAGAACCCTCTGGGATGTGAGATCTTCTCCAGTACCCACAAATAGATTCTTTCTTTTGAACTACAGTAGCAACTTACATTTATTACTAGAGGACTCATGACATCTCACTGAGACAGGGTGAAACTTCCACGTGTGAACTGACAGCAGCCTAGATAGAGTACGATACCTAGCACTTACTCAATAAATACTTTCTGAATGAGTAAACAGATTAATAAAAGAATAATTATCTCAGATCTCCCCTTCCTTTCTTCTCCCCTCCGCCAATTCAGAATCTGAAACTAGATAGATGAACAATTAACATTCTAGAGCACCTGTGCCAGAGTTTTTATATAAAAAACGTATCTATGTTTGGATTATATACACATATATGTATGCTTTTATATATTCTTTATATATATATTCTTTGCTGAGTCATTTTCTATTTTAATAAATATTAAAATTTGTTCTTCAAATTGTATACTAATTTACATATCCACCAAATTTCTAAACATTAGTATAGATATTCTAAATTTGTTTTCCTAATTGATTATATTTCCTGTAACTTGGCTTGCAGTGTCTTTTTGTTGTTGTCTTTGTGTTATAAATGGTTGATATTTAATGAAGTCAAATTATACTACTTTTTTTCTTTGATTAGGGATTTTATTTTTACTTTCTTCTTGAAGAATATATTCCTTATCCTGTTATAAATATATTCTCCTTTATTGCTTCCAATAAATAAATATATTTCCCTTTATTGCTTCCAATAATTTTGACTCCTCCTACCTATATTTTGCTTTTAAATCTTTACTTTTTTCACTTATAGTATGGGTTGAGAAATTATTTTCATTTAAAATGATATCACATCAATTACACACCCTATATGTTTGGGGGAGGGGTCGTTAAACCCTTCAATTCTCATTAAAACACCTTTATTTCATATAATTTTTAAGTAAACATTTTATTGACATGTAATGTACCTACTAAAAGGTACATAATAACAAGCACACAGTTTGATAAATTTTTACCACCACTCCAACCAAGAAATAGAAGAGTATAGCAATACAGAAATCTTCCTTAAACGCTCTCAAAGCAATTATCCCCAAAGGTAAACACTTCTTAACTTATGACACTAAATATACTTGTAATCACAATTCATATAAATGAGCTAAACCCAATTATGAGAAAGAAGATTCTCAGATTGCAAAAAGTAAAACAAACTAAAAATAATTAGCTATATGCTGCTTAAATTATATTCATCAAAGATAATAAATAATTAGTTCGTAAGGTTATTAAAAAGAAAAAAGATAAACCAGGTATATTCTAATCAAAATGAAGCTGACATAATGTGAATATAAATAATAGAAATTAAACAAACAGGCAGATAAATTATTAGAACCATTAATTAGTTTTCTTTTATGTCATTTAAAATTTTTATAAATGGTACCATGCAGTATTATTCATTTATATATGGCTTCCTTTGTTTATGCTTTTGGATAGAGCAATGGCTTGTATATTTTCACTGCTTTATGATATAACATTGCATGAATATACCAAAATGTATTTATCTACCCTAGTGTTGATAAGCATTTGGGTTGTTGCCACTTTGGACTCAAACATTGCAGTTTTGATCATATATATTTATTAATATATATATATATTATCCACAAATATATATATATATATATTTTTCATGAACATATGCATGTCATTATTTTGGGTACGTGCTTGTGGGTAAAACAGATTTCCAAGGGACTGTACCAATTTACACTCCCATCAGCAGTACATGAGAATTTTAATATTAAAGAATTATTATTGTTTTGCTTTTGTTTTCGATTCTAGTTGTTCTGATAGGTAGGTAATAGAAACAGATTGTAGTATAATTTTCATTTCTTTAATAACTAATCATGTAAGCATATTTTCACATTTTTAGCTATTATTTATAAGTTTTTTATTCTGATAGACTTTTAATAAACTGCCTTTTAAATCTTTTCCTCAGTTTTAAAATTGTGTTGTCTACCTTTTTCTTAGAAATTGCTAAAAATTCAGAAGTCTCTCTGTAGTGGTTTGATTTTCACTCCCTTAATAGTATGTTGAGCAGAAAGTCTTAACTTTAGTGTAATACAATCTACCAGTTATTTTCTTTACGATTAGGACTTTTTATGTCCTGTTTAAGAAAATTTTGCTTACCCCAAGATTATAAAGTTATTGTCATATATAACCTTCTGTAAGATTTATTGCTTTACCATTCATATTAGATCTACAATCTACCAACCTCAAACAGATTTCTATGTATGGTGTGGCATAAAGGTTAGGATTCATTTTTTTCTGTTTAGATAGTTAACTGATACAGCATTATTTATTAAACAAATCTATTATTTTTCCCTTCATGTTTTATTTGTCTTTTTACATTAATACAACACTCTTTTCCTTACTATAGTAGTATAATAAATCTTGATGCCTACAAGTATAAATTATCTAACTTGTTCCTTTTCAAGTTTAATTTGGCTAACTTTGGCCTTCTGCACTTCCATAAGCATTTTAGAATCAACGTGAAATTTTTCACTAAAAGAAGCAGCTCAGATTTCAGTTGAGATTATAATATATTAATAGGTCAATGTAAGGAACACCAACAATTTTATTTCATTGAGTCTTTCATCCCTTAACACGGAATATCATTCCTTTTATTTAGATCTTCTGTACTTTCCCTCAATAATATTTTGTAGATCTCTGTGTCAATGTCTTGCAAATATTTTCTAAATTTATTTCTAGAGTTATTTTTCAGTATTATAAATGACATCCGTTTTTTAAAATTTTATCTTTTAATTATTTGTGACAGTATAAGTATAAAAAATATTTCTCTTTATTGACCATGAATCCAGCAATCTTACTAAATTAACTCAATAATTCTAACAATTTATCTGTAGCTTCTTTTGGATTTTCTAAGTAGATAATCACACTGTGAATAGGTGCTAAATTACATCAAATGAAATTTCTGCAACTATTGAAGTGATTAAATGAATTTCCTCATTTATTTTGCTAATATGATGAATCACATTGTTTGATTTTATTTTTTTTATTGGAGTATAATTGATTTAAAGTGTGTTAGTTTCTGCTGTACAGCAAAGTGAATCAGCCACACATATACAGATATTTCCTCTTCCTCAGATTTCCTTCCCATTTAGGTATCCACAGAGCATTGAGTAGAGTACATTGCTTGATTTTCAAATTTTAAAGAAACTTTGTATTCCTGGAATAAAAAATGTATTTATGATTCATCATCCTGTTATCCTATTAATATACCTCTGGATATAAGCTGCTAATACCACATGCAGAAATTTTTGCATCTAGACTCATGAGAAATATTGACTAGTAATTTTTATTTCTTGTAATATTTTGATAGGTTTTGTTTTCGAGGTTATTCAGACCTCACAAAATGAATTGGATAATTTTCTCCCATTAATTATGAATAAAATTTCAAATTGATTCACATAGAGTTGTTTATGATATCATTTTATTAAGTTTTCATGTATGCAAGTTCTAATGCAGGTGATTTGTGCATTATACATATTTTTTTTCTAGTTTAGTTTTGCTATGATTTTATCAAATTTATTAGTCTTCTCAAAGGATCAAACTTTTCCTTTGTTGATTTTCTTCATTGTGCATTTCCTTTGTCTTTCAATAATTTTCTACCTTCTATATTTTTAAATTGATTTGATGCTCCTTTGTTAATATGGCTCCTTTCCCTTGTCTTTATTTTAGCAAAAATATAACTACTGTTTCTATTTTCTTTTTTAGTCATTATTTTTTTAGCTCTATCAACATGCATGGTCAGCAGAATAAACATCCCCCAAAGATATCTATATTCTAATCTGTGGAATCTGTGAGCATGTTACTTTACATGGCAAAAAAAAAGGTCTTTGAAATTGTGATTAGAGGATTTGAAATAAGGAGATTATCCTGGATTATCTGTGTGAGCTCAGAGTAATTAAAAGAGTCCTTATAAGGGAAAGAGGAAGGCAAGAGAGTCACACAAGGAGATATAACCATGGAAGCAGAGGTCAGAGAAGGCAGAGGTTTAAAGATGCTACCCTGATGGCTCTGAAGATAGAGAAATAAGCCATGTCCTAAGGGTGCCCGTACTCTTGAGAGGCTGGAAAAGGCAAGGAAGTAGATTTTCCCCTAAGGTACCCAAGGTGAACCAGCCCTGCTGACACCTTGATTTTAGCCTAGTGAGAATGATTTTTGACTTCTTGCCTCCAAACTGTAAGGTAATAAATTTGTGCTTTTTAAGACACTACATTTGTGGGCATTTGTTACAGCAACAATGGGAAAGTAATATCACATATTTTTACTTTTTTTTGTTACAGTTTCATATGAACCTCACTTTTCCACCTAGATTCATTATTTTCCTCATCAGCTACATCTTTTAGTGTTTTTTTCAGGAGGATAGATGAGTAATAAATTCTTGTAGTCTTTATATTTCTTAAATGTCTTGACTTTACTCTGATACTCACCATGTAGTATAATGGTATAACTAGTGAAAGCATTCTAAGTTGAATGTTTTAAAGATAATAGTTTCTTGGCCTTGTTTATTTGTAGTGATGAAAAGTCTATTGTCAAGCTAATTGCTATTACTTTGTAAAATTTTGCCTTTTTCTCCCTCTGGTAGATATTTAAAGTAATTTTCTATTTATTCTTGATATTAGCAGAGATTTCCCCTTCCATTTTTAAAGGGAAGTCTGTGTATTCTATTTAACATAAAAATGCATTTTACCTGCCTTTCATGTTTGTTTGAAAGAGATAGGAAAGGTTTTATTTATTCTCCCTCAGTCGTATGGACCTAGAAGAGGTTTAGAGATATTTAAATGAGAAACGGAACAGCTGTATTAAGACTTCTTAAAATATGACACATAATAAAAACACATCTCTTGGGCTTCCCTGGTGGCGCAGTGGTTGAGAGTCCGCCTGCCGATGCAGGGGACACGGGTTCGTGCCCCGGTCCGGGAAGATCCCACATGCCGTGGAGCGGCTGGGCCCGTGAGCCATGGTTGCTGAGCCTGCGCGTCTGGAGCCTGTGCTCCGCAACGGGAGAGGCCACAACAGTGAGAGGCCCGCGTACCGCTAAAAAAAAAAAAAAAAAAAAAAAAAAAACACATCTCTTATTAATTTTAACAAACCTGTGCATTCTTGTGTAAATAGTAATTACCTCATTTGTATTGTTTCAAGTTTCTTAGTATTACCTATTCTGTCCTAATCTTATTTTTCCTCTTAACCACTTTTTCTAAAGCCTCTTAATAGCTTAATATCCAGGCAAAATACATATTAATGCTTCAGTTTAACAACTGTAATAAATTTCTTTAAATTATATAGACAGTGGCAGGTTTCTTAACTTATTTTATTTCACAGATGAATATTAAGGAAGAATATGATGCTTTCTATTATCCTTTAAGGAAAAAATGGAGAAGATGGAAGAAAGCAAAAAAAAAAATTAGTATTTAAATTTTCTGAAGTTTTCTGTAAAATGTAGACAATACATTTATCTTTGTATCAAAATGATACAAGATTATTTTGATAATTAAGTGAAATAATTAAGTAAAAATAATTCTGTATAATTAGCAGAACTTCCATGTCTGTATGTATGCACATACACACATGTTAGTTCTCCCTTTCTTGTGAAAAAGCAAATTTTCTCTTTAAAAGTTAAATAAATGGCATGGCACTAAAAAATAATTTTGTTTTAAAATTATGAGTTTTGTATTTTTCTCTTTTTAAGAGTGACTAGTTGTGTAACATCAATAAATGTTGATAGCTTATGAGATTAGTTTAAAGATATCTTAGGTCAAAAATGACAGAAACTGCTTACTACAGCAACTGCAAGCACATTGGAAAAGGAAAAGATGTTGACGATAATAAACTCCTCAAAGCCAGGCTGCTTCCTCAGGTCCCAAGATATTCTCACCCAACTGGACTCTGAACTTTGAAATACTCCCCCTTCTCCTTGCCACCTCCATCACCAAAACACTCATGTGTGCAGTTGCAGAAGTTGTACAGAAGAAACAATCTGTACTAATCCAGAAAGAAACAATACAAAAATCATGACCTATGGAGCTATAGCCTTGCTGTTAAAATCCTAGTGTCACCACCAACCAGTAAATTCACAATCCACCTAGATCTCAAATTCTGCTTCAAGAAAATAAAGATATAAAATGAATACAGAAATATTGTCTTTTGCAATAATTATGAGGAATAAATGAGATCATTTGTGAAAATGAACCATATGTGAGATATGGTCTGCAGATACAGCATGCAGACCCTAAACTAAGATTACAGTATGTAGAAACTGAGCCCTCAATCTGAAATTTAGTCTGAATCCAGTACATGCACTGAATGTTATTAGTTATAACTTGTAGAACACTACATAATAGTTCATTGTCATAATAATATTCTCAAGCAGTATAAATACCTATCATGTTTTACAAGACTTTTTTTCCAATTGTAAGATTCAGTGGCTTTTAAATTGAAGTCTAGTTGATTTACAACATTATATTAGTTTCAGGTGTAGGACATAAAGATTCAGTTTTGATAGAATGCTTTGGCTATATGCAGTGCATCGGTACTGGCAAATTACAGAAACTGTGAAAGCCAGACAGGAAATACAGATACTGGAGAGAGGGCAGTGTGAAAAAAGCCTTAGAGTGTTGCTCAAATCGTGCATAATTTTTGCTTCCATTAAACTAATTCTTGTACCAGCATTTACATACAACCCACTTAGCAAATTTATTTTAATTCAAACCTTACTGACATTCCGTGCAACATTCTACAGAAATTAACAGCTCTCCCAACAAGCAGCAGCCGGCAGTTTATGTGGCACTAATATGCAGCTAAGTAGTTTGGGCTACTCAGACATCTGGCCCGTGTGAAACAGCTGGAAAAGCACAGCGATTAACATTTTCTTTACAGTAAGAGGTATTCCTACAGATGCCAAAACATTATGGTAGGTTCTAAAATGACTCGTAATAGCTCAGACAACTTTTCTAATCGCAGGTGATGGTGTTATGCCTTCTTTTCCTCAACACTGGGAAGGAGAGTCCTGTCTAGTTTTTCCTATTTTATCGATGTCTTTTTGTGTAAGGCTTGTTTAATTTAAGCTCTTCAGATTCAAGCAGAGAAAGGCTTTACAGACCAAAAAAAAAAAAAAAAAAAATCCCATATCTAAAACCAAGAAGCACTCTCTTAACCAGAAAGGACATTTGATGAAAGAGAATTTAAGTCAACTTATTATAGGAATTGCAAGGCTAGAGAACTATATTTGATGAGAGCTAGCCCGATAGATGTTGGTTATTTATTTACTTATTTTCATTTATTAATGTTCACTGAAACTTTCTTTATAGAAGAAAATGAAGCAAGGAGAACTTGTGTGGGTTGTCCAGAAGCAGACACTTAGACCATGGCCATTCTGAGATGGAACCCAAGCACTCCTTATAGACATTCCATACAATTCCCTAAATAGATCAGATTCTAATTTTTGTCTGTAATATTTTCAAATCTGATTAATTTTTTAAATGATCCAAATAAACTCTATATAGTAGTATGTTTGCCTGATATGCCAAGATCCAGGTATTTCTAGATACTTGGTGTGTCTCAGCGATTAGTTGAGGCAGAAAAAGATGTAGATAAGCAATGGCATCTCCCTCAGCATCTAAGGTAAAGAGGTTCATATGTGTAAAAAATAAATTTTTAAGAGCCCGTAGCAGTAGGAATGTAAAGGGGGAAGGGGAAGCATCAAAGCAAGATGAACTTGAAGAGGTAGACAAAGGTTAGAACATTTGGGGACTTAAAGATTATGATCATTTTTTTTTCTAGGAAATCCATTACAGTGTTTAAACAGGTGTGTGGTTGGTAACATGACTCAGTTAGCATTTTGAAAAACTTTCTTTGGCTGTGGTGGTGCAGAGTAGGAGTTGTGACGGAAGAAAAGGCAGGAGATGAAGGTATGTTGGGCTAGGGTGATGGCTTGGGGAAACAAGTCAATGGATAGATAATGGATTGGACTTGGAGGGTACGGAAGTAAATACATCAAAAGGAACTTGTAGGTTTCTGGCTTGCATAGCAGTATGGATGGAAGTGGTCAGTTAGCCCAAGAACACTGGAAGAGGAACTTGTATCAAGAGAAGTCCTTGAGTTCTCTTTGGAACATAACAGTTTGAAGTACATTTGAGACACCCAACTGGGGGTATCAAGCAGCCAACTGATAGGAGTGTGTTACACAGCAAAACATCCTGGGATGAAGACATAAGTGTGTAAACAATTCTTATTTTGAAGCCACATGCATCATGGAGATTGCTGAGGTAGAGAGAACCAACACAGATGAAAGACTAAGACAGAGATGAGTTATTTCATTACATGCCATGCCAGGTAGCAACACTCAGCTTCAAAAAACACCAGTCCCTTGGACTGTGTCGTAACTGAGCCCTTTGGAGTTGTTCAAAGGGGCAGTCCTGGATGAGGTCTGAGTTCCTAATGACCAGGAGAGAGGAAGATGAGCTAGTAAAGTAAGTGCCTGTAAAGAGAAATGAGGGGAAAATATGGACAAGGCATGGCAGTCGAAGAGAAGATACTATTTCCAGAAGAATGGCAATGAGAAAAATCATGGCTGCTGCTGAGACATCAAGGTTATGATGATTTTAAAAATGACATTGAGCTTGGCAACATAAAAGACATCAGAATGGTTAGCTGGAATTATCTCAGTGGACTTAGAGAGGTGGAAGTCAATTAGGGTAGGCTGAGGAGTGAGCAGGAGTCTTAGGGGTTATCCTTACCTCTCATAGCACTCTGAATTATGTAATAACACTTAGCTCACTGCATTGAACTTGTATTCATTTCAGCCTTTTAAATTGAGTGTGAGTTCACTGGCACTGCCACTGTATTTGACCCATCTTTGCATTCTTTTCTCATCATAGCAGTTAGAGTGGTCCTCCTAAGTCACAAATCAGATCAGCTGTTACTCTGTCAGCACCGTCCAGTGGTTTCCCATCTACTGAGAGTAAGTGGCAGAATCCTTCATATGCCTGTCAAGACCCTCCATCAGCCATTCCCTTTACCTCTCTGGCTTTATCTTCTCTCTCCTCACACCATTTACCAAATGGCTATGACATCCTTACTCTTCCTCAAGATGCTAAGCATCTTTGCTTCTCACCTACTGTTCCTTCTACCTTGTATATTCTTCTCCTCGATACCCTTGTGGTTAATTTCTTGGCTTCTTCTTAGTTTTCATTCAACTGTCACCTTTTCTGAAAGTTCTTCCCTGGCACTCTTACTGAAATGTGACCCCCTTCAGCATCCTATCACAATAGTATCTTATCCCCTTTCCCCTTTTACATTATTTCTCCTTAGTAGTTAACTCTTTTAAGCATATTGTATTCTTATTTATCCTACCTATTTTGCTTCTTCTCCATTAGAATATAAATTCCATGAGAAGAGAAATCTTGCATGTGAGTTTTACCGTTGTTTCCCCAGCTTCAAAACAATATGTGGCACAGAAAAGCACTCGATAATTATTTGTTGAATAAATGAAAATTTCCAGTGCCTAATACAGTGCTCTACACATAATAGACACATGATAAATTAATGAATGAATAGACTTTTGTATCATGACAAAATTGCATTGTTAATTACTAAGATTGTATTGAATAAAATAATGCAACTACTTTTTTTTAATATGTCTGTTTGCCTGTCATTAGTTTTTGGTATTTTTTGGTACCTCATCAAAATTGCAGTACAGTCATTATGGTGAAATTCTCTGAAGCAATTTGAAACTGTAGGGTTCCATTGGTCATCCATATCAATCTTAAAATTATATCAATGTAGTGCTTTGAATTCATTTTAATCAAATGCTTCTCCTGGAGCCCCAGAGTAAAAAAAAATCGTTTTCATTAATTTCCATAATAACAACACCAAAAGACGTGGATTGTTGGAGTCTAATTCCTTTATCTTTTAATCTCATTCTGAGCATAGGCTTGGCTTCACTACGTAGAAAAGAAATATAATGCCATACTCTCGACTTGACTAAGAGTGTAAATTAAACAATTGGGTGGAAATGTTTCATGACATCTTTACATCTTCTACTGATGGTGATTTCAAATGAGTCAGTGTTCCAAAAATTTCAGCTTAGCACAGTTTCACATCATCTTCTCACCAAGGAAAATTAAGACCAGGTTTCTGAGCCATAGCCCAGTTGGCTTCATAAATTTTTGACGTGACATCAAGTATAACTGTGTGAAAATTGTTGTAATGGCAGGGATTAGTCTGATCAAGGCAGAGCTGATATCTTGATACATAATTTCTAAGCTGAATAAATGATTTTCTCTGAGGAGCTTCGTGAATGTTTTTTAAGAAATATAGTTCACTGTTGATAGTGTCTCAAAAAAGCTAGCTGTGGTTTTTGGAGAAAAAAAAAAAAAGATTTAATGATGACAAGGAGTAGCCACTGCTCCCTGAGGTCCAAATACTATAGAAAATGTGTTTTGAGTGTGTATGTCATGGCCAAAGATCATTGTGTAGTTTTCATGTCAAAAGTAGGAAAGGAAAAATTGTAAATTAATTCCCCTGGGATATGTTTCTAGTCCTTTGTCTTTTATCTGAACTAAGATAACCTAATTATTTTAATTCATTAGCACTCATGATACCCTTTCCAGAGCCTAAAGATGAAGGAAGGAATGATGCTACTCTGATTCCCAAAACTGTAGAAATAGAGCAACTGGGACTCCTCATCCTCTAGCATAATAGACACTGTCGTAAAAATCACCTTCTATAGACTCTTTTGAAAGGAAATGGCTGTACAGCCAATGTGAAAATCTCCATGGCACAGCCACTGCATTCACCTTTGCCAGCACACATCTCTGATTATCAACTTGTTCAGGATGGATCCAGCTCTCAAAGCCCCAGTGTATTTATTTATTTAAATTTTTATTTTATACTGGACTATCATTGATCTACAATGTTGTGTTAGTTTCAGGTGCACAGCAGAGCAATTCGGTTATACATATATCTATTCTTTTTCAAGTTATTTTCCCAGTTATTACAGAATATTAAGCAGAGTTGCCTGTGCTATACAATAGGTCTTTGTTGGCTATCTATTTTATATACCGTAGTGTGTATATGTCAAACTCAAACTCCCAATTTATCCCTCCCTGCCACCTTTCCCCTTTGGTGACCATAGTTTGTTTTCTAAGTCTGTGAGCCTGTTTCCATTTTGTAAATAAGTTCATTTGTATCATTTTTTTAGATTCTACATATAAGTGATATCATATGATATTTGTCATTCTCTGACTTACTTCACTTCGTATAATAATCTCCAGGTACATCCATGTTGCTGCAAATTACATTATTTCATTCTTTTTTACAGTTGAGTAATATTCCATTGTATATATGTACCACATCTTCTTTATCCACTCATCTGTAAATGGACATTTAGGTTCCTTCCAGGGACAGTGGAACCCCAGAACAAGCACAGGCCACAGACTCAGAGGACCTGGATTCATGTCCCATCCTTGTGTTAATACTAAACCCCAATGGATTTAAAAATATCCTTTTCACTTAAATAGTTAACAGAAGAGAGGTGTGACGGTGCTGTCATTAAGGATTTGCTTGCTTTAGGGTCCACGAAGTTGTATACTGATATGACTTAGGTGTGTTTATCCATAAGAAGTCTTTTCCATGTTGAAAGACATTTACCGAAGGCCTTTTGTCACCTGCCTAATTAGAATTGCTCAGTAGTAGGGAGTGTAGGCTGTAGAGTCTGAAGAATCTCCCAAAGATGCTTTGACCAATTACTATCTGGGTCACTTTGGGCAAATTACTTGAATTCACTGAGCTTGACATGTTTTATACAAAATGGGAGTAAATGATAATTTCTACTTCTGTCAGTGTTTAGAGCAAATATTTGAGTGAGTAAAAAGGTTTTGGTTCAGCTAATATCTGACAAGGCAGCCAAGGATACCAAAGGGGACCAGATAGTCCCTTCAACACGTGGTGTTGGGAAAACTGGACAGCCACATGAAAAGAAATAAAATTGGACCCCTATCTTACACCACTCATAAAAATTAACTCAAAATGGATTAAAGACTTAAATATCAGACCTGAAACCATAAAACTCCTAGAGGAAAGCATAGGGAAAAAGTTCCTTAACATTTGTCTTGGCAACAATTTTTTGGATATGATGCCAAAAACACAAGCAAGAAAAGCAAAAATTAATAAGTGGGACCACATAAAACTGGAGGCTTTTCACAGCAAAAGAAACAATCAGTAAAATGAAAAGACAACCTATGGAAGAATAGAAAATATTTTCAAATTGTATATCTGCAAGGGGTTAGCATAAGAAATATATAAAAACTCATGCAGAACAATAGCAAAAACAAACAAACAAAACATAAAATAAAAATAACCTGTTTAAAAAATGGGCAGATGAATTGAATAGACATTTTTCTAAAAAAGACATATGAATGGATACAGGTACATGAGAAGGTGCTCAACATCGCTAATTATCAGAGAAATGCAAATCAAAACCACAGTGAGATATCACCTCACAACTGTGGGTATAGCTATCATGAAAAAGACAAGTGATAAGAAGTGTTGGCATGCATGAGGAAAAAGACAACTCTTGCACACTGTAGGTAGGAATGTAAATTGGTACAACCACTATGGAAAACAGTATGCAGGTTCCTCAAAAAAAATTAAAGATATAACTACCTTATGATGCAGCAACTCCACTTCTGGGTATATATCTAAAGAAAATGAAAACAGGATCTTGAAGAGGTAACTGCACTCCTATGTTCATTGCAGAATTATCTGTAATAGTCAAGATATGGAAACAACCTAAGTCTTTGTCAACAGATACATGAATAAAGAAGGTGTGAGATATGGATATACACACAATGGAAGATTATTCAGCCATGAGAAAGAAGGAAGAAAATCCTGCCATTTGTGACAACATGGGTGAACCTTTAAGGAATTATTCTAAGTGAAATAAGTCAGACAGAGAAAGACAAATACTGTATGATACCACTTATATGTGGAATCTGGAAAAAAGACAAATATAGAAACAGAGAGTAGAGTGGTCATTACCATGAGCTGGGGACTGAGAGGAATGGTGAGATAGTGGTCAAAGGGCACAAACTTCCAGTTATAAAGTGAATGTGTTCTGGGAATCTAATGTTATGTATGTTGATTATAGCTGATAATACAGTACTATATAAATATTTGAAAGTTGCCAAGAGAATAGATCGTAAATGTTCTCACCACAGAAATGAAATGGTAACTACATGAAGTGATACAGGTGTCATCTACTGCTGTGGAGGTAGTCATTTTGTAATATATAAGTGTACCAAATCAACACGTATTCTTAAATTTATACAATGTTAAATATCAATTATATTTCAATAAAGCTAGAAGAAAAATAGTGCCTGGCACAGATTTATACTTCAGTGGATGTGAGCATTCTTAGTGTCATCCTCCAAACAATAATATTATGGAACCATCTCATGTGGATTAATTGTGCATGTGACATGATAATCCAGTAATGAACTCCACAGTTGCTTTATAAAAGTTAGACTCCTAGAACCTAGTATTAGCAAGAGCATTAGATTATTTGAAAAAAAGTACACATGCTAGGCAGTAACAACTCTCAATTTGTTTCCACTTGACTAAAGTTGTTTTATCTCTATTTGTAAGCCCAATTCTGACAAAATGTTAGATTCATAAGTTCCTTATCTTGTAGCACTAGAGATATACATTTCTATCATTTAAAGATTCATGTGTAGCATCTCTTGTTGCAATATGTTATGATATCACACTGTGAAATGTGAATCTAAAGCATCAGGTAATTTATAATTCACCTCTAGGCTCCCATGGAATGAAAGGAGGTTTGGAAATGGACTATTTGTAATCAGGCCATCCAGAATCACAAGGTAAAAAACAGCTTGTTGGCACTTGTATTTTTATTCTGAACTACATTACATTCTTAATACTTACAAAAATGAACATAGGATTAAGAGAGCTGTCTATCTTTGCATACATACATGCTCTCCTGACCTTTACAATGTCACTTCTACATTGTATTTAAACATTCAGAAGAGCCAAAGACCACATTCCCAAAAATATATAAAGCAGGAAAAATATTCACTCATTCATCTATCTATTAAATACCAACTGTATATAAAAAAGAGAATTAAAAATGGGAGTTAAAAAACTGGGACTACTGCAGTAAATATGAGAAACATTCCAATTTAAGAGGGACTTGCAGACTAAAGGGAGTTTACAGTCAAGTTAAAAGGAATTGAATTGTGCTCATGGCATCACTTTCTCATCTCAAAGTGGCTGTTTATTCAAGCTATGTCTAGATCTTTCCTTTACTGAATGGAAATGTAACAAGAATCCATTCTGGCTGTGATGTACAGGTTATATAAATTAAATATGTCACATTTGTGTATATAAGATCTATATACCTGCATCTTCACTTAACCAATGGTTAACAAAACCAAAAATATTATTCTGTACCATTTCACTGAGGAATAGAATTGTGATCTTAAACAGAATTTGATTACCTGTCTTTCCTGCTGTATACTGATTGTTACTGCTATGGAGGAAATATCTACATCATATTTAGAAACTCTCCATTCCACCATTTAAAAATTACACAGCTGATTTCCCAAAGCTTCGTCTTCACCAGTGACTCTCAGAGTGGTTCCCAGATTAGTGACACCAGCACCACCTGGGAACTTGTTAGAAACAGAAATTTGGGGCCTCACTCTAGACCTATTGGAATCAGAGCCTCTTGGTGTAAGGTTCAGTAATTTGTAGATTTTTTTTTTTTTTTTGGCTGATTCGGGTCTTAGTTGAAGTACACGGGATCTTCGATGCAGCGTGCAAGATTCTCTCTAGTTGTGACATGTGGGTTTTCTCTCTCTCTAGCTGTGGTGTGTGGGCTCCAGAGCACGTGGGCTCTGTAGTTTGCAGCACATGGCTCTCTACTTGAGGCGCATGGGCTCAGTAGTTGTGGCACGCAGGCTTAGTTGCCCCTCGACATGTGGGATCTTAGTTCCCTGACCAGGGATTGAACCCATGTCCCTTGCATTAGAAGGTGGATTCTTTACCACTGGACCACCAGGAAAGTCCCAGTAATTTGTATCTTAATAAACTTTGCACGTGATTCTGAAGCATACTCAAGTTTGAGAACCGTAATTTCCATCCAAAACACTCTTCTTGGATTGGTTGCAAGCCTGTCGTTCACATTTCCTAGAGCTGCACAGTCCCACATGGTAGCTAGTGGTGAGTGTGGGTATGGGTCATTTGAAATGTGACTAGTCCAAACTAAGATGTGCTGTAAGGGTAAAAATGGTTTGAATTTCAAAGTCTTTATTAAAATTTGTAAAATATTTCAATAATACATTTTGATTAGTAAACTTTATCTTTAAAAGAAGTTTTAGGTTCACAGCCACATTAAGAGGAAGGTACAGAAATTTTCTATATATCCCTCCCCCCACACATATCCATCCCTCATAGCATCCCCATGTTATAAGTGATGAACCTGCATTGACACATCATTATCACCCAAAGTCTATAGTTTACATTAGGGTTGACTTTTGGTGCTGTACACTCTATGGATTTGAACCAATGTAAAATGACATTCATCTACCAGGACATTTATCCACCATACAGAATAATTCCACTGACGTAAGAATCCTCTGTGCTCTACCTTTCCATCCTTTCCTCTCCACTAACCCCTTGGCAACTACTGATTTTTTTATTGTCTCCATAGTTTTGCCTTTTCCAGGATGTCATAGACTTGGAATCATACAGTACATTGTTTTTTCAGATTGTCTTCTTTCACTTAGCAATATGTATTAAAGATTTCTCCGTGTCTTTTCATGGCTTGATAGCTCATTTCTTTTTAGTGCTGAATAATATTCCTTTATCTAGACTACAGTTTATTTAACCATTTACGTACTAAGGGATATCTTAGTTGCGTCCAAATTTTGACAATTAAGCATAAAGCTGCCATAAACATCCATGGGAAGAATTTGTTTGGATAAAGCTTTCAATCAATTTGGGTAAACACTAAGGACTGCAATTCCTGCGTCATATGGTAAGAGAATGTTATGTTTTGTAAGAAACTGTCAAACTGTCTTCCAAAGTAACTACACCATTTTGCATTTGAACCAATAATGAATGAGAGTTCCTGTTGCTCCACATCCTCGCCAGGATTTTGTGTATCAGTGCTTGGGATTTTAGCCAGTCTAATAAGTGTGTAGTGCTATCTCGCTGGGGATTTTTTTGTTGTTTGTTTGTTTTTTACAATTTTTTTAATTTCAATTTTATTTTATGAATTTATTTTTTATACAGCAGGTTCTTATTAGTTATCCATTCTATACATATTAGTGTATATATGTCAATTCCCATCTCCCAGTTCATCCCACCACCACCACACAGCCCGCCACTTTCCCCACTTCATGTCCATATGTTTGTTATCTACATATGTGTCTCTCTTTCTGCCTTGGAAACTGGTTCATCTGTACTATTTTTCTAGATTCCACATATACACGTTAATATACAATATTTGTTTTTCTCTTTCTAACTTACATCACTCTGTCTGACAGTCTCTAGGTCCATGCACATCTCTAAAAATGACCCAATTTCATTCCTTTTTAATGGCTGAGTAATATTCCATTGTATATATATACCACATCTTCTGTATCCATTCATCTGTCAATGGGCATTTAGGTTGTTTCCATGACCTGACTATTGTAAATAGTGCTGCAATGAACATTGGGGTGCATGTGTCTTTTTGAATTATGGTTTTCTCTGGGTATATGCCCAGGAGTGGGAATGATAGGTCATATGGTAATTCTATTTTTAGTTTTTAAGGAACCTCTGTACTGTTCTCCATAGTGGCTGTACAAATTTACATTCCCACCAACAGTGCAAGAGGGTTTCCTTTTCTCCATGCCCTCTCCAGCATTTGTTGTTTGCAGATTTTCTGATGATGCCCATTCTAACTGGCATGAAGTGACAACTTATTGTAGTTTTGATTTGCATTTCTCTAATAATTAGTGATGTTAAGGATCTTTTCATGTGCTTCTTGGCCACCTGTATCTCTTCCTTAGAGAAATGTATATTTAGGTGTTCTGCCCATTTTTGGATTGGGTTGTTTGTTTTGTTAATACCAAACTGCATGAGCTGTTTATATATTTTGGAGATTAATCCTTTGTCCATTGATTCATTTGTAAATATTTTCTCCCATTCTGATGGCTGTTTTTTCACTTTGCTTATGGTCTCCTTTGCTGTGCAAAAGCTTTTAAGTTTCATTTGGTTCACATGTTTATTTTTGTTTTCATTTCCATTACTCTAGGAAGTGGGTCAAAAAAGATATGGCTGTGATTTATGTCAAAGAGTGTTCTTCCTATGTTTTTATCTAAGAGTTTTATAGTGTCAGGTCTTACATTTAGGTCTTTAATCCATTTTGAGTTTATTTTTGGGTATGGTGCTAGGAAGTGTTCTAATTTCATTCTTTTACATGTAGCTGTACAGTTTTACCAGAACAAATTATTGAAGAGGCAGTCTTTTCTCCATTGTATAATCTGGTCTCCTTTGTCAGAGATTAGTTGATCATAGGTGTGTGGGTTTATCTCTGGGATTTCTATCCTCTTCCATTGATCTATATTTCTGTCTTTGTGCCAGTACCATATTGTCTTGATTGCTGTGGCTTTGTAATATAGTCTGAAGTAAGGGAGTCTGATTCCTCCAGCTCCATTTTTTTCCCTCAAGATTGCTTTGGCTATTTGGGGTCTTTTGTGTCTCCATACATATTTTAAGATTTTTTGTACTAGTTCTGTAAAAAATGTCCTTGGTAAGGGCATTTTTTTGATAGAGATTACATTGAATCTGTAGATTCCTTTGGGTAGTATAGCCATTTTCACAATATTGATTCTTTCAAGCCAAGAACATGGTATATCTCTCCATCTGTTTGTGTGATTTTTGATTTCTTTCATCAGTGTCATGGTTTTCTGAGTATAGATCTTTTACCTCCTTAGGTAGGTTTATTCCTATGTATTTTATTATTTTTATTGGAATGGTGAATGGGATAGTTTCCTTAATTTCTTCTTCTGATCTTTCATTGATAGTGTCTAGGAATTCAAGAGATTTCTTTGCATTAATTTTGTGTCTTGCAACATTACCCAATTCACTGATTAGCTCTAGTAGTTTTCTGCTGGCATCTTTAGGATTACCTATGTATAGTATCATGTCTTCTGTAAAAGAGTGAGAGTTTTACTTCTTTTCCAATGTGTATTCCTTTTATTTCTTTTTCTTCCCTGGTTGCTGTGGTCAGGACTTCCAAAACTATGTTGAATTATAGTGCTGAGAGAGGACATAATTGTCCTGGGCATACTTGATCTTAGAGGAAATAGTTTCAGTTTTTCACCATTGAGAATGATGTTGGCTGTGGGTCTGTCATATATGGCCTTTATTATGTTGAGATAGATTCCCTCTATGCCCACTTTCTGGAGACTTTTTACCATAAATGGGTGTTGAATTTTGTCAAAAGCTTTTTCTACATCTATTGAGATGATCATATGGTTTTTATACTTTAGTTGTTAATATGGTGTATCACATTGATTGATTTGCATATATTGAAGAATCCTTGCATCCCTGGGGTAAATCCCACTTGATCATGGTGTATGATCCTTTTAATGTGCTGTTGGATTCTGTTTGCCAGTATTGAGTTGAGGATTCTTGCATCTATATTCATCAGTGATATTGGTCTTTAATTTTCTTTTTTTGTAGTATCTTTGTCTGGTTTTGGTATCAGGGTGATGGTGGCCTCATAGAATAAGTTTGGGAGTATTCTTCCCTCTGCAATTTTTTGGAACAGTTTGAGAAGTATGGGTGTTAGCTCTTCTCTCTAAATGTTTGGGAGAATTCGCCTGTGAAGCCATCTGGTCCTGGACTATTGTTTGTTGGAAGATATTTAATCACAGTTTCAATATCATTCCTTCTGATTGGTCTGTTCATATTTTCTATTTCTTCCTGGTTCAGTCTTGGAAGGTTATACCTTTCTAAGAATTTGACCACTTCTTCCAGCTTGTCCATTTTATTGACATAAAGTTACTTGCAGTACTCTATTATGATGCTTTTATTTCTGCGGTGTCCAATGTGACTGCTCTATTTTCATTACTAATTTTATTGATTTGAGTCCTCTCCCTCTTTTTCTTGATGAGTCTAGCAAAAGGTTGATTAATTTTATTTATCTTCTGAAAGAACAAGTTCTTAGTTTTATTTATCTTTCTTATTGTTTTCTCTGGTTCTATTGCATTTATTTCTGCTCTGATCTTTATGATTTCTTTCCTTCTATAACCCTGGGTTTTATTTGTTCTTCATTCTCTAGTTCATTTAGGTATAAGTTTAGATGGTTTATTTGAGATTTTTCTTGTTTCTTGAGGTAGGATTGTATTGCTAAAATCTTCCCTCTTAGAACTGCTTTTACTGAATCCCATAGATTTCGACCATCGTGTTTTCATTCTCTTTGTTCTCTAGGTATTTTTTGATTTCCTCTTTGATTTCTTCAGTGATCTCTTGGTTATTTGGTAACTTATTGTTCAGCCTCCATGTGTTTGTGTTTTTACTTTTTTCCTCTGTAATTGATTTCTAATATCATAGCATTGTGGTCAGAAATAATACTTGATATGATTTCAATTTTCTTAAATTTACAAAGCCTTGATTTGTGACACAAGATGTGATCTATCTTAGAGACTGTTCCATGTGCACTCGAGAAAAAACTGGAATAAGTTTTCAGATGGAATGTCTATAAATGTCAATTAAGTCTGTCTCATGTATTGTATCTTTTAAAGCTTTTGTTTCCTTAGTAATTTTCTGTCTGGATGATCTGTACATTGGTGTAGTGAGGTGTTAAAGTCCCCCACTATTATTGTGTTACTGTCAATTTTCTCTTTTATAGCTGTTAGCATATGCCTTATGTATTGAGGTGCTCCTGTGTTGGGTACATATATATATGTATATATTATATATATATATATATATATTATATATATATATATATTACATCTTTAATGGAGTACAACTGCTTTACAATGGTGTGTTAGTTTCTGCTTTATAACAAAGTGAATCAGCTATACATATACATATATCCCCATATCTATTCCCTCTTGCATCTCCCTCCCACCCTCCCTATCTTACCCCTCTAAGTGGTGATAAAGCACCAAGCTGATTTCCCTGTGCTATGTGGCTGCTTTAGACTAGATATCTATTTTATATTTGGTAGTGTATATATTTCCATGTCACTCTCTCACTTCGTCCCAGCTTACTCTTCCCCCTCCCCAGTCCTCAAGTTCATTTTCTACATCTGCGTTTTTATTCCTGTCCTGTCCCTAGGTTCTTCAGAACCATTTTTTTTTAGATTCTCTATATATGTATTAGCATACGGTATTTGTTTTCCTCTTTCTGACTTATTTCACACTGTATGACAGACTCTAGGTCAATTCACCTCACTACAAATAACTCAATTTCGTTTCTTTTTATGGTTGAGTAATATTCCATTGTATATATGTGCCACATCTTTATCCATTCATCTCTCAATGGACACTTCAGTTGATTCTATGTGCTGGCTATTATAAACAGAGCTGCAATGAACATTGTGGTACATGACTTTTTTTTTTTAATAGGATTTTCTTTTTTTTCTTAATTAATTAATTAATTCATTCATTTAGAGCTGTTTTGGGTCTTCGTTTCTGTGTAAGGGCTTTCTCTAGTTGTGGCAAGCAGGGGCCACTCTTCATCCTGTTGCGTGGGCCTCTCACTATCGCGACCTCTCTTGTTGCAGAGCACAGGCTCCAGATGCGCAGGGTCAGCAGTTTTGGCTCACAAGCCTAGTCACTCCACGACATGTGGGATCTTCCCAGACCAAGGCTCGAACCTGTGTCCCCTGCATTAGCAGGCAGATTCTCAACCACTGCACCACCAGGGAAGCCCACATGACTCTTTCTGAATTATGGTTTTCTCAGAGTATATGCCCAGTAATGGAATTGCTGGGTCATATTGTAGTTCTATTTTTAGTTTGTTAAGGAACCTCCATAGTGTTCTCCATAGTGGCTGTATCAATTTACATTCCCACCAACAGTGCAAGAGGGTTCCCTTTTCTCCTCATCCACTGCAGTACTTATTGTTTGTAGATTTTTTGATAATAACCATTCTGACCCGTTTGAGGTGATACTTCATTGTAGTTTTGATTTACATTTCTCTAATGATTAGTGATATTGAGCATTCTTTCATGTGTTTGTTGACAATCTGTATATCTTCTTTGGAAGAATGTCTATTTAGGTCTTCTGCCCATTTCTGGATTGGGTTGTTTGTTTTTTGATATTGAGCTGCATGAACTGCTTGTATATTTTGGAGTTTAATCCTTTGTAAGTTGCTTTGTTTGCAAATATTTTCTCGTACTCTGAGGGTTTCTTTTCATCTTGTTTACAGTTAGCTTTGCTGTGCAAAAGATTTCAAGCTTCATTAGGTTCCATTTGTTTATTTTTGTTTTTACTTCCATTTCTCTAGGAGGGGGGTCAGAAAGGATCTTGCTGTGATTTATGTCATAGAGTGTTCTGCCTATGTTTTCCTCTAAGAGTTTTATAGTGTCTGGTCTTACATTTAGGTCTTAAATCCATTTTGAGTTTATTTTTGTGTACGGTGTTAGAGAGTGTTATAATTTCATTCTTTTACATGTAGCTGTCCAATTTTCGTAGTACCATTTATTGAAGAGGCTGTCTTTTCCCCATTGAATATTCTTGCCTCCTTTATCAAAAATAAGGTGACCATATATGCGTGGGTTTATCTCTGGGCATTCTATCCTGTTCCATTGATCTATATTTCTGTTTTCATGCCAGTACCATATTGTCTTGATTACTGTAGGTTTGTAGTATAGTCTGAAGGCCAGGAGCCTGTTTCCTCCAGCTCCATTTTTCTTTCTCAAGATTGCTTTAGGTATTCAGGGTCTTTTGTGTTTCCATACAAATTGTGGACATTTTGTTCTACTTCTGTGAAAAATGGTATTGGTAGTTTGATAGGGATTGCATTGAATCTGTAGATTGCTTTGGGTAGTACAGTCATTTTCACAATGATGATTCTTCTAATCAAAGAACATGGTATATCTCTCTATCTCTTTGTAGCATCTTTAATTTTTTCATCAGTGTCTTATAGTCTTCTGCATACAAGTCTTTTGTCTCCTTAGGTAGGTTTATTCCCAAGTATTGTATTCTTTTGGTTGCAATGGTAAATGGAAGTGTTTCCTTAATTTCTCTTTTAGATTTTTCATCATTCGTGTATGCGAGTGCAAGAGATTTTTGTCCATTTGTTTTCTTTCATGTTACTTTACAAATTTCATTGATTACCTCCAGTATTTTTCTGGTAGCTTCTTTAGGTTTCTGTATGTACAGTATCATGTCATCTACAAACAGTAACAGCTTTACTTCTTTTTTTCTGAGTTGGATTCCTTTTATTTCTTTTTCTTCTCTGATTGCTGTGGCTAAAATTTCCAAAATTATGTTGAATAAATTGGTGAGAGTGGACAATCTTGTCTTGTTCCTGATCTTAGAGGAAATGGTTTCAGTTTTTCACCATTGAGAATGATGTTGGCTGTGGGTTTGTCATATATGACCTTTATTATGTTGAGGTAAGTGCACTCTATGCCTACTTTCTGGAGGGTTTTTATCATAAATTGGTGTTGAATTTTGTCAAAAGCTTTTTCTGCATCTATTGTGATGATCATGTGGTTTTTATCCTTCAGTTTGTTAATATGGTTTATCACATTGTTTGACTTGCATATACTGAAGATTCTTTGCATTCTTGGATAAACCCTACCTGGTCGTGGTGTATGATCCTTTTAACGTGATGTAGGATTCCTTTGGTTAGTATTTTGTTCAGGAATTTTTCATCTATGTTCATCAGTGATATTGGTCCATAGTTTTCATCCTTTTGACATCTTTGTCTGGTTTTGGTGTCAGGGTGATGGTGGCCTCATAGAATGAGTTTGGGAGTGTTCCTCCCTCTGCTATATTTTGGGAGAGTTTGAGAATTATAAGTGTTAACTCTTCTCTAAATGTTTCATAGAATTCACCTATGAAGCCATCTGTTCTTGGGCTTTTGTTTGTTGTAAGATTTTTAATCACAGTTTCAATTTCAGTGCTTGTGATTGGTCTGTTATATTTTCTATATCTTCCTGGTTCAGTATCGGAAAGCACTGCTTTTCTAAGAATTTGTCCATTTCTTCAAGGTTGACCATTTTATTGACATATATTTGCTTGTAGTAATCTCTCCTGATCCTTTGTATTTCTGCAGGGTCGGTTGTTACTTCTCCTTTTTTATTTCTAATTCTATTTATTTGAGTCTTCTCCTTTATTGTCTTAGTGAGTCCTGCTAGTGCTTTATCAATTTTATTTATCTTCTCAAAGAGCCAGCTTTTAGTTTTATTGATTTTTGCTATTGTTTCATTCATTTGTTTTTCATTTACTTCTATTTTGATCTATATTATTTCTTTCCTTCTGCTAACTTTGGAGTTTTTTTTTTGTTCTTCCTTCTCTAATTGTTTTAGGTGTATGGTTAGGTTGTTTATTTGAGATATTTCTTGTTTCTTGAGGTAGTATTGTATTGCCATTAACTTCCCTCTTAGAACTACTTTTGCTGTATCCCATCGGTTTGGGGTCATCGTGTTTTCATTGTCATATTTTTCTAGAGATTTTTTGATTTCCTCTTTGATTTCTTCAGTGATCTCTTGATTATTTAGTAGTGTATCATTTAGCCTCCATATGTTTGTAATTATTACAGATTTCTTCCTCTAACTGATACCTAGTCGTATAGTTTTGTGGTCGGAAGAGATACTTGATACAATTTCAATTATTTTTTAATTTACCAAGGCTTGATTTCTGACCCAAGATATGATCTATCTTGGAGAATTTACCATGAGCACTTGAGAAGAAAGTGTATTCTGCTGTTTTAGGATGGAATTTCCTAAAAATATCAATTAAGTTCCCTTGTTTAATATATCATTTAAAGCTTGTGTGTCCTTATTTATTTTCATTATGGATGATCTGTCCATTGGTGAAAGTGAGGTGATAAATCCCCCTACTATTATTGTGTTATAGTCGATTTCACCTTTTATGGCTGTTAGCATTTGCCTTATGTATTAAGGTGCTCCTATGTTGAGTGCATAAATAGTTACAATTGTTACATCTTCTTCTTGGATTGATCCCTTGATTATTATGCAGTGTCCTTCTTTGTCCCTTGTAATAGTCTTTATTTTAAAGTCTATATTTTCTGATATGAGAATTGCTACTCCAGCTTTCTTTTGATTTCCATTTGCATGGAATATCTTTCTCCATCCCCTCACTTTCAGTCTGCATGTGTCCCTAGGTCTGAAGTGGGTCTCCTGTAGACAGCATATATACAGGTCTTGTTTTTGTATCCATTCAGCCAGTCTGTATCTTTTGGTTGGAGACTTTAATCCTTTTATATCTAAGGTAGTTATTGATATGCATGTTCCTATTACCATTTTCTTAATTGTTTTGGGTTTGTTATTGTAGGTCTTTTCCTTCTCTTGTATTCCTGTCTAGAGAAGTTCCTTTAGCATTTGTTGTTAAGCTGGTTTGGTGGTGCTGAATTCTCTTAGATTTCACTTCTCTGTAAAGGTTTTAATTTCTCCATTGAACCTGAATGTGATCCTCCCTGGGTAAAGTAATCTTGGTTGTAGGTTTTTCCCTTTCATCACTCTAAATATGTCCCTGCCACTTCCTTCTCTCTTGAAGAGTTTCTGCTGAAAGATCAGCTGTTAACCTTATGGGGATTACCTTCCATGTTATATGTTGCTTTTTCCTTGCTGCTTTTAATATTTTTTCTTTGTATTACGTTTTTGATAGTTTGATTAATATGTGTCTTGGCATGTTTCTCCTTGGACTTATCCTGTATGGGACTCTCTGTGCTTCCTGGACTTGATTGACTATTTCCTTTCCCATATTAGGGAAATTTTCAACTATAATCTCTTCAAATATTTTCTCAGTCCCTCTTTTTCTCTTCTTCTTCTGTGATCCCTATGATTCGAATGTTGGTGCCTCTAATTTTGTCCCAGAGTTCTCTGAGACTGTTCTAAATTCTTTTCATTCTTTTTTCTTTATTCTGCTCTGCTGTAGTTATTGTCACTAGTTTTTCTTCCAAGTCGCTTAACTGTTCTTCTGCCTCAGTTATTCTACTATTGCTTCCTTCTAGAGAATTTTAAATTTCATTTATTGTGGTGTTCATCATTGTTTGTTTGCTCTTTAGTTCTTCTAGATCCTTGTTAAACGTTTCTTGTATTTTCTCCATTCTATTTCCAAGATTTTGGATCATCTTTACTATCATTACTCTGAATTCTTTTTCAGGTTGGCTACCTATTTTCTCTTCATTTGTTTGGTCTGGTGAGTTTTTACCATGCTCCTTCATCTTCTGTGTGTTTCTCTATCTTTTCATTTTGCTTAACTTTGGGGTCTCCTTTTCCCAGGCTGCAAGTTCTTAGTTCCTGTTTTTTTTGATGTCTGCTCTCCGTGGCTAAGGTTGGTTCAGTAGGCTGTGTAGGTTTCCTGGTGGAGCAGACTGGTGTCTGTCTTTTGGTGAATGAGGTTGGATCTTGTCTTTCTGTTGGACAGTACCACGTCCGGTGGTGTGTTTTGAGGTGTCTGTGACCTCAATTTGATTTTAGGCAGCCTCTCTGCTAATGGGTGGGGTTGTGTTCCTGTCTTACTAGCTGTTTTCATTGTGTGTCCAGCACTGTTGCTTTCTGGTCCTTGAGTGGAGCTGGGTCTTAGTGTTGAGACAGAGATCTTTGGGAAAGCTGTTGCTGTTTGATATTACATGGAGCCGGGAGGTCTCTGGTTGACCAATGTCCTGCACTCTGCTCTCCCACCTCAGAGGTACATGCCTGACACCCGGCTGGAGCACCATGACCCTGGCAGCCACACAGCTCAGAAGAGGGAGAAATAAATAAAGAATAAAATAAAATAAAGTAAATTATTAAAATAAGAAATAATAATATTATTAAAAAGAAAAAAAAGAAAAAGAACAGAGCAACCAAACCAAAAAACAAATCCACCAATGATAACAATTGCTAAAAACTAAACAAAAAACAATTAAAACAAACAAAGAAACCGACAGACAGAACCCTAGTTCAAATGGTAAACACAAAGCTATACAGAAAAATATTACACAAAGAAACATACATATACACCCTCACAAAAAGAGGAAAAGGAAAAAAAATATGTATATCTATATATAAATGAATAGAGAAAAAAAATCCAGAAACAAATCTACCAATGATAATAAACTCTAAATAGTAAACTAAAATAAACATAAAACCAGAAACAAATTATCTACAGAAAGCAAACCCCAATTCTCCAGTTGTTCCCAAAGTCCACCACCTCAATTTTGGGATGATTCGTTGTCTATTCAGGTATTCCACAGATGCACAGTACCTCAAGTTGATTGTGGAGATTTTATCCACTGCTCCTGAGGCTGCAGGAGAAATTTTCTTTTCTCTTCTTTGTTTGCACAGCTCCAGGGGTTCAGCTTTGGATTTGGTCCCGCCTCTGCATGGTGGTCGCCTGAGGGCATCTGTTCTTTGCTCAGACAGGACGGGGTTAAAGGAGCAGCTGATTTGGGGGCTCTGGCTCACTCAGGCCGGGGGGAAGGAGAGGTATGGAATGTGGGGCGATCCTGTGGCGGTAGAAGCCGACATGACGTTGCAATAGCTTGAGGCATGCCATGTGTTTTCCCCTGGAAGTTGTCCCTGGATCACAGGACCCTGGCAGTGGCAGGCTGCACAGGGTCCCGGGAGGGGAGGTATGGATAGTGACTTGTGCTTGCACACAGGTTTCTTGGTGGCTGCAACAGCAGCCTTAACATTTCATGCCCATCTCTGGTGTCCACGCTGTTAGCTGCAGCTCAAGCCTGTCTCTGGAGATTGTTTAGGCAGTGGTCTGAATCCCCTTTCTTCACACATCCTGAAACAATGGTCTCTTGTCTCTAAGACAGTTCCAGTCTTTTTCCCGGACTCCCTCCCGACCACCTGTGGCACACTAGCCCCCTTCAGGCTTTGTTCATGCAGCCAATCCCAGTCCTCTCCAGGGGACCTGACCTCTGAAGCCTGAGCCTCAGCTCCCAGCCACCACCTGCCCCAGTGGGTGAGCAGACAAACCTCTCAGCTAGTTAGTGCTGCCTGGCACTGATCCTCTGTGTGGGAATCTCTCTGCTTTGCCCTCTGCACCCCTGTTGCTGTGCTCTCCTCTTTGGCTCCAAAGATTCCCCTCCCCCCTGCCACTCCCCATCTCTGCCAGTGAAGGGGCTTCCTAGTGTGTGGAAACTTTTCCTCTTTCACTGCTACCTCCCAGAGGTGCAGGTCCTGTCCCTATTCTTTGTCTCTGTTTTTTCTTTTGCCCCACCCAGGTACGTGGGGAATTTCTTCACTTTTGGGAAGTCTGAGGTCTTCTGCCAGCGTTCAGTAGGTTTTCTGTTACATATATATTTTTAATTGTAATATCTTCTTCTTGGATCAACCCCTTGATCATTATGTAGTTTCCTTCCTTGTCTCTTGTAACATTCTTTATTTTAAAGTCTATTTTATTTGATATGACTATTGCTACTCCAGCTTTCTTTTAATTTCCATTTGCATGGAATATCTTTTTCTATCCCCTCACTTTCAGTCTGTAGGTGTCACTAGGTCTGAAGTAGGTCTGTTGTAGACAGCATATATAGAGGTCTTGTTTTTGTATCCATTCATGAAGCCTTTGTCTTTTGGTTGGAGCATTTAATCCATTCACATTTAAGGTAATTATCAATATGTATGTTCCTATTACCATTTTCTTAATTGTTTTGGGTTTGTTTTTGTCGGTCCTTTTCTTCTCTTCCCCCCCCCCCCCCTTAGAGAAGTTCTTTTAGCTTTTGTTGTAGAGTTGGTTTGATGGTGCTGAATTCTCTTAGCTTTTGCTTGTCTGTAAAGCTTTTGATTTCTTCATTGAATCTGAATGCCATTGTGGCTGGGCAGAGTAATCTTGGTTGTAGGTTCTTCCCTTTCATCACTTGAAGTATATCATGCCACTCCCTTCTGGCTTGTAGAGTTTCTGCTGAGAAATCAGCTGTTAACTTTATGGAAGTTCCCTTGCATATTATTTGTCATGTTTCCCTTGTTGCTTTTAATAGATTTTCTTTGTCTTTAATTTTTGTCAGTTTGATTACTATATGTCTTGGTGTGTTTCTCCTTGAGCTTATCCTGTCTGGGACTCTCTGAGCTTTCTGGATTTGGGTGGCTATTTCTTTTCCCATGTTAGGGATGTTTTTGACTATAATACATTCAAATATTTTCTCGGGTCCTTTCTCTCTCTCTTCTCATTCAGGGACCCCTATAAAGCGAATGCTAGTGAGCTTAATGTTGTCCCAGAGCTCTCTTAGGGTGCCTTCATTTCTTTTCATACTTTATTCTGTTCTGCAGCAGTGATTTCCACCATTCTGTCTTCCAGATCACTTATCCTTTCTTCTGCCTCAGTTATTCTGCTATTGATTCCATCTAGTGTATTTTTCATTTCAGTTATTGTATTGTTCATCTCTGTTTGTTCTTTAATTCTTCTAGCTCTTTGTTCTTTAATTCTTCTAGGTCTTTATTAAATATTTCTTTTGTCTTATCAATCTTTGCCGCCATTCATTTTCCGTGGTCATGGATCATCTTCACTATCATTATTCTGAATCCTCTTTCTGGAATGTTGCCTATCTCCACTTCATTTAGTTGTTTTTCTTGTGTTTTATCTTGTTCCTTCATCTGGTACATAGCCCTCTGCATTTTCATCTTGTCTATCTTCCTGTGAATGTGGTGTTTGTTCCACAGGCTTCAGGATTGTAGTTCTTCTTGCTTCTGCTGTCTGTCCTCTGGTGGATGAGACTATCTAAGAGGCTTGTGTAAGTTTCCTGATGGGAGCGACTGTTGGTGGGTAGAGCTAGCTGTTGCTCTGGTGGGCACAGCTTGGTAAAATTTTAATCTGCTTGCCTGCTGAAGGGTGGGGCTGGGTCCCCTCCCTGTTGGCTTTTGGCCTGAGGTGACCCAACACTGGAGCCTACCCATCTTTTTGTGGACCTAATGGTGGACTCTGAGAGGGTTAATGCCAAGGAGTACTTCCCAGAACTTCTTTCCCCAGTGTCCTTGTCCTTGTGGTGAGCCACAGCTGCCCCCTGCCTCTGCAGGAGACCCTCCAACACTAGCAGGTAGGTCTGATTCAGTCTGCTTTGAGGTCACTGCTCCTTCCCCCTGGGTCTTCATGTGCACACTATGTTGTGTGTGCCTTCCAAGAGTGAAGTCTCTTTTTCCCCATTCCTTTTGAAGTCCTGCCATCAAATACCACTAACCTTCAAAGTCTGATCCTCTAGGAATTCCTCCCTCCATTGCCAGACCCCCAGGTTGGGAAGTCTAACATGGGCTCGGAACCTTCACTCCAGTGAGTGAACTTCTATGGGATAATTGTTCTCCAGTTTTTGAGTCACCCACACAGCAGTTATAGGATTTGATTTTATTGTGATTACATACCTCCTACCATCTCACTGTGGCTTCTTCTTTGCCTTTGGGTGTAGGATATCCTTTTTGGTGAGTTCCGATGTCTTCCTGTCAATGATTGTTCAGCAGTTAGTTGTGATTCCAGTGCTTTTGCAAGAAGGAGTGAGCGCATGTCCTTCTACTCTGCCATCTTGAACCAATCTCTCTTGTTTTAGTTTGCAATTCTCGTGTGACATATGATGTGGAGCATGTTTTCATATGCTTAATTGCCAACTGTATAACTTCTTTGGTTGAGGCATGTGTTCAGGTCTTTGGTCTATTTTTACCTGGGTTGTTCATTTTCTTATTTTTGAGTTTTATGAGTTCTTTTAATATTTTGGGTAACATTCCTTTACCAGATGTTTCTTTTGCAAATATTTTCCCTAGTATGTGGCCTGTCTTCTTATTCTCTTCTTGTCTCTTATTCTCTTATTCTTATCCTCTCAGTAATATTCTTTCATATTGATTGCATATTGAAATAATTGAATTAAATAAAATATATTACTAAAAGTATTTTTATTTTTTACCTTTGACTTTTCTTAATGTGGCTATCAAAAATATTTCAAGTTAATAAGTGACTGTTTTTTGTTATTCCAATTATATTCCTATTGGACAGAGTAGTCTTAGAATCTAACACTTGTCTTGAAAAAATCTTCCCCTTCACTGTGAAGCTTCTTGCAGAAAGCAATAATGTCAGGAATTCTGAGTTAAATAGTATAGTAATGAATTGAAGTGAACTGTGAAGATCTTTGAAAATAATTCACTGGAAAAAAGAGATTATTATATGTTACTACAGTCAAGTAAACTATCATGAAAAAGGAAACAGTTGCCCCAAGTCAATTCTACCAGCAAAAGTAAATGCTATTTTTTTATTCAAGGCTGAATATCTACTAGGATTCTGACCTCATACTAGGAAATAAATGTCAAACAATGCCTTAATTTCAAAACTCACGTGTCTATATTCTTTCTCAAAACACCTGGCCCATATGTATCTAACATCACTGCTCACCCCCTACATCAGACCCTCTTGGACTCTTCTGTTCTCAGCGCCTTGTCCTCGTGCTTTGCCTGAGCAGCCTTGAGCAGTCATGGAGGCCACAGAGGCCCAGAAACCCTGGCTACTCCTGCCACTGGTAGACTGGAATGAAGAAACACACTGCAGCATATGGGATCTGGTTATCTGGACAGCTGCCAGTGTTACAGGACACAGTCCAGAACCATCAAGTGGGAAAGAGGGGGTCCTCTTGAATAGATCTTGATCAACAGGAAACATAAAATATCAAATATGCACAGATTCATCTCTCACTTTTACTTCTCTCCTCCAGTACAGCCATCTGGAGAGGTCCTGCAAAGCTTCATAGAACATAGGTCAGTACACTGGCCACTTCCCAGGTCCTGCATCCCTGCCTAACATCCTGCTTCTGCAAATAACTGATTCCAAACATAGGATGTGAGTCCTAGGTGGGACAGAGAAGAAAAGCAGCAATAGGTTAATAGACCGTGTAAAAGTGGTTGGGGTCATGGATCAGAGGCCTCATGATATGGAGGTAATGTATGGAGTAAAGACAGAAAAAATATATTTCTCTAAATTAAAAAAAATAGTGTTTATTTCAAATTAAAAGATTTTTTAATTTACATGTGAAATAAAGGAGACTACCTTTCCAAGGGTTATTTCCAAATTCAGTTAACTTTCCCAAGTCGAACTGAACTAATTTCTGTAAATACCAATTGACCCACTTTTTTACTATTATTTAGAAGTAAAATAAAGTTCCTCCAATAGAAATATTCTCTGACTTATTCTTAGGTCAGCTCCTACTAGTTGTGAATGTGACAGGAAAGCTAGCTCATTAGTGCTCTGTAGATGCTTGTGTGGGAAGTCTTAGCATCCTATTTTACTTTGCTATTTGACATTTTTCTCTCTAATGTGTAATCTATTGAGAGAAGCAAATCCTCAACTCATCCTGCTCAGTGGGAAGTAAAGAAATTGCTAATTATCTCTTCGTGAATCCATAAGTACTGTAAAATTTGGTTTGGGTGTTTTGTATACAGCATTAGTACACTAACACTCATTCTTCCACGTGTTGATCTAAAGGCTGAATGTCTACTGATACCAGCCTTTGTATTTGCACTGGGCATAAAAAATTGGAATACAGAGGAAAAGTTCCTTCAAATGTTTAGAAGTGGCTGGGAAACTTCTGGCACATTTTCATGGGAGCAAAGATAAAAGAAGCTTCTGAGGAAAAAAAAAAGCTGGAGAAGAATATAATATACCAATATGGAGGGCCCCTTTCTAAAAGAAAAGTCAAAAATTGGCCATCCTTTGGGCTGAATTCAGCTCACAGACAGATTTTCTTCAGTTTATTCATTGTTTTTAATAAAGTGAATTAGTTGCCAAAATTTAAAAATTGGCAGGCTTCACATACAAATACAATCCATATTTCTGACTTCCAAACAGGAGGTTAATGGAGCAAACTGGTCCCTCGTTCCATGTGGCTTCTGTTGGCAGTAGCAGAGGACCACGCTCTGGCTGGTTCACCCCTGTTCTCAACTGACCTGCTTCCCTTGTACATTTTAACTGCTTGTCACTTGAAGCCATTGATGTTTATGCTCTCTGTTAAGAATTTCTAAACTTATGGTTACCAGGAGCTAAGGGTGGGGGGAGGGATAAGTTGGGAGATTGGGATTGCATATACACACCACTATACATAAAATAGATAACCAGTAAGTACCTATTGCATAGCACAGGGAACTCTACTCAATACTCAGTAATAACCTACATGGGGAAAGAGGTTACAAAAAGAGTTGAGATAGATAGACAGATAGAGAGATAGATAGATAGATGATAGATAGATGGACAGATATAAACACAGATATATATGTATAACCGATTCACTTTGCTGTACAGCAGAAACAAACACAACATTGTAAATCAACTGTACTCCAATAAAAAATAATAATAAATAAATAAGTTGCACCTGAGTTGATAGTCATGTCTTTACCATTGGGAACTTCTAGGACAGTGGTTCTCATAATTGACTGTATTCCGGAGTCAACTACAGAGCTTTAAACATTCTTATGTGTTACTTGAAAATGGCAGCCTAACTCCTGTGTATTCATTTTGTCTGAAATTGATGAAAGTGGCCATTCTCAGGTGTCCTCCAGAGGGCCTAGCACAGGGGTAGGTACCTATAGTTGTTTTTCTACAACTTGTTTGTGGATTGGGCCCCATGGCAGATTGTACTTTCTAAAGATGGTCTTCAGATATCTTCCAGTCCATATATTCTTAAAACTTGCCCTTCCTTTATAGAGAAATGAAGTTGACTTCTTTTGCCCTCAGGTCTGGGCTGGCTGGTGACTTGTTTGTAACCAATGGAATGTGATGGGAGTGACTCTGCTTTTGAGACAAGGAAATAAAGGTGATGTAACTTCCACCTTCTTCCCTGAGACTGTTACCTTTGGAGCCCTGAGACACCATGTAAGAAGTACAACTACCAGGAGACCACCTTGTGAGGAAGTGCAAACGAGTTGACACAGAGAGAGCACCTGGAGAAGAAAAAGAGAGAAGTAGGGTCAGCACAGCTGTCTCAGCCTATCGCAGTTCTGGCTCTAGCCATCACCTGATTGCCACTGATTGAGAGACCCTTAGCTGGAACTCCCAGGCCATGGAATCCCGGAACTATATATCAACAGCACTTTGAGTTATAATAATAAAATCATAGGTGTTGCTTTAAGCCACTAAGTTATGGTGTGATTTATTTATTTAGCAATAGTCAGTGAAACGCTTTTATTCCACTGATCATTCCTTGGATAGGGAAGGTCCTACTTAATCAGTGGTGTGGTGGTAAATGGTTAACAGCCAGTTGTCTGGACAGGAAAGCCCTGATTTGTAGTAGTGCTGGCTGATCACCTCGAGGTCTTTTCAAACTACCAGTGAGATACAATTCACAGTAGAGCTGGAAGGAGCTACCCAGTAGCACACCATTGTAGTTTTTCCACCACAGACTCTCAATAGATGTAAATACCCTCAAGAGCATAGAAAGCAGTAAATTGTAGAAAATAATTTTGATTGTTTATCTTTGTTTTTAATACAATTTACTTAATGTTAAATGTATACCACTTAGTATCTACTACTAGTTGTGTCTAACAACCAGCTCACCAAATTCCTGAGCAGTCAGATCTCCCCCCAGGACACCATTGTGCTTCCCCTTCTGTATCATTGTGTGTGCTTCTCAGCCATAAACACTACGGCTCAGGAGAACCATTTCAAATGACAGATAAGGTCTCTTTTGCACACATGTGTTTCACATCCAATCCATTACTCTCCCATTGTTTCACTGACCTTCAACAATCTGATTATCCATAATCAACATTGAAATCCATATCCCAGATCACTTTAGTAGGATTTATGAGTAGTATGTCTCACAGGTACCTCATATTCAGTTGAAGAAAAACTGGAGTTATCATCTTTCCCATCACCCCTTTTCTTCTTCAATCTTGCTTAATAACATCATAAGAGAGCTGGTCCCTGAGTATCCTTGAATTCCACCATCTCTCCCCACGGTTAGTCATCAGGAAATCCTGTTACTCTACTTCCTTCAGGTTTCTCAACTTTGTTTATTTCTCTCCATTTCAGATTTGACTATCATAGGTCAGGTATTGAGTCTTTCTTTTTTCTTTTTTTTAATCAAAATATAGTTGATTTACAATGTTGTGTTAGTTTCAGGTATACAGCAAAGTGATTCAGTTATACATATACATGTACCTATTCTTTTTCAAATTCTTTTCCAATTTAGCTTATTACAGAATACTGAGCAGAGTTCCATGTGCTGGATAGTAGGTCCTTGCTGTTTATTTTATATATAGTAGTGTGTACATGTTAATCCCAAACTCCTAATTTATCCCTCACCCCACTTTCCTCTTTGCTCACTACAAAAAAGTCCATTTTCTATGTCTGTGGGTCTATTTCTCTTTTGTAAATAAGTTCATTTGTGTCTTTCATTTTTAGATTCCACATATAAGGGATATCATATGACATACAATGGAATATTAGTCAGCCGTAAAAAAGAATGAAATAATGCTATTTGCAGCAACTTGGATGGACCTAGAAGTTATCATACTAAGTGAAGTAAGCCAGAGAAAGACAAACAAATATCATTTGATTCTTTCTTTATAGATGATTTCAATGGCTCCCCTAGCAGCCTCCCTACCTCTGGTCTTGAACTGTCCCTTCTTCACCCTGACCTCGGGGTTAATTTTTAATCATGCCATGTTTCTCTAGATTTTCCCCATTCTTTAAGGCTGTGAGAAGCAGTGGCACACATCATGAGCTTTCCTTCTGTGTGATTTCATTATCCAGTGAAGACAAACAGAGGAGTCCCCACTGAGGCACATGCAGGATTTATATACACATCTGCATTGATGCAGTGCCTTAACTCAGATTACATATGTAGTCTGACAAATAGTTTGAATTTTCCTTTAAACCTGTACATATCCTGCTTGTAGAATTTCACTACAGTTGAGGTAAATTGTTCATAGCTCATTTCAGATATATTTCATCTTTGTATTTATATTCTTTAGCTAACCCAATCAGTGGAAGTTGAAATATATCTGAGAGATATTTGCTATTGTCTACAGATTGGTCTTAATTTTTCTCCTTCATTACACCCAGGGATAGAGCTGGAGTAATAGTTATGGGCACCTGACTTAATGTCTGGAGAAAAGTTTCCCTAGGGAGCTGTGTCACTTTGACCAAACTTAAACAACAGGACCATCTGGGACTGATTTATGTGGACATCATATTAAAAAGAAAATCAGTTTATTTACCCAAACTGCACCTCTGAGCCATATTTTATTTAAGTGACAGCAGCTGCATAAGCAAAAATATATTGGATTTTTTATTAACCCTAATTCATATACTCAGTATTTTAATCTTAATCCTAAAGTACTTAGATTTAGCACAAGTTGCTAAAATGAATAAAATTCATTGGATCATAAAAGAAGACAGAAAAGTTAAATGATCTGAAATTCATTTTATACAAGACTTGTATTTTTCAATAAAGCTTCAGAAAACATGCCTATATTCTACAGGATAGAATATATTGCAGTCACATTGGAGATTTCAATAATTTCTGATGTTCACAATGGATTATTTAGATGTTTATAGCAGAAGGGGAATGTTTTCCATCAAAATCTGCTGAAATATGTTTTCCATGGATATTTTTCTAATACAATCTTCATACAGTGGGCAAAAAGGAAAAAGCTTTAGAAAACAGTCTGTCTTAGAAAGAATAACAGATTTTACTGAAAGATCTTCATGTTCTCAATTCTCATATGGAGAGTTTTTCAGTTCTTTAAAATCTACCTCAATACAGACGGCAACACCTAAGAATTGTCTTCACTTTCTGGTGCCTGCCTACTGAATGCTATTCTGTACTTGTCAGCCATGACCAAATGTTGTCAGTCTCCTCTTTATCAAAGGCACAAATGCCACTTGCAAGGATTTACCACTTCACTATAAAAAGAAAAGATGGCATTTCCACACAACTGTCATGGAACTTCTTGGTATGCCACTTTGTTTTGATCATTTCCCATATAGATTGTGATGCATCCTGAGTTTAGGGTAGAAAACAAATTAGGATGAATTATTATAGGGTGTTATTTAGATTCTCATGGTGTGCCACTTTACCAAGAACACTGATGTATTCATTCACTACCCATCTATGTTTTCATGAAACATTTATTTAAATAGTGGTTGAAAGTAACTGAACACTTACTGTGTGCCAGGCCCAGTGCTCAGCATTTCATATACTATATTAGTATTGTTTTTTATCAGCCACACCATGTGGCTTGTGAGATCTTAGTTTCCTTACCAGGGATTAAACCCTGGCCTCAGCAGTGAAGTGCCGAGTCCTAACCACTAGACCACCAGGGAATTCTCTCAGCATTTCATATATTTACTAATATATACATATTATATATAACATATATATTCCCCTAAAAACTGTAGGAGGCATAGATACTATGGTTATGCATTGAAATTTATTTAATACCATTTTTGGAAAGAAGTTTATGTTAATTCAAAGAAGGGTAACATCTCATTTATCAACCAGCAAAATGTTGTTGCATGATCTTACAGCTCCTAAATGTCAATATTGATCCCCTACCTAGTATTCACTTATTCGTTCTAGTTAAAAGTCAGTCAGATATAATATATCCCATTTTGAAATAACAGTGTACAGGAGCAATGGATTAGAAAGAACAGAGACCCGAACTCCAGTGCCAACTCTGTCACCCACTGTGTGATCCTGCGTGGATGGATTCATCTCTTTTATTCAACTTCTTTGCATGTAAAATGGTTAGATATATACTGAAAAGATTGGTCACAGATTTAAAAGGTAATGATTTGTAATTGGCTGACACCTAGTGAGTTCTTAAGAGATATTTGTTCTCGGAACTATTCTGTCCTGGCAATAACTTTTTCTTACATTTGAGGTTAATTAAACTTAATATTCTGTATGAAAAAGTACATAAAGACTTTTTTCAAAGACATTTTTACATTTTTTCAATCTGTAGTTGCAAAGTAGAAAGAATGTTAGACATGAATCCAAGAGTCTTGGGTTTGGGTCTTAAATGGACCAAACACTAACTGAGGTAGAGTCATTTAACTGCTCTGAACTAGCTTCGTTGTCTGTAAAAATGTACATATAAGAAGCCCTTTTCCTTACAAATATATCATTAATTACCCTGTAGTCAAGACCACTGAAAAAAACTCTTTGGATCTCAATATAGTGATATTTGTGAAATGCCTTTGTGTCACAATTGTCACAGACATTTTTTTAAACATCTTTATTGGAGTATAATTGCTTTACAGTGGTGTGTTAGTTTCTGTTCTATAACAAAGTGAATCAAATATACATATACATATATACCCATATCTCCTCCTTCTTGCATCTCCCTCCCACCCTCCCTATCCCACCTCTCTGGGTGGTCACAAAGCACTGAGCTGATCTCCCTGTGCTATGTGGCTGCTTCCCATTAGCTATCTATTTTATATTTGGTTGTGTATATATTTCCACGCCACTTTCTCACTTCGTACCAGCTTACCCTTTCCCCTCCCCATGTCCTCAAGACCATTCTCTATGTTTGTGTCTTTATTCCTGTCCTGACTCTAGGTCCTTCAAAATCTTTTATTTATTTATACATTTATTTTAGATTCCATATATAGGTACTAGCATATGATATTTGGTTTCCTCTTTCTGACTTACTTCACTCTTTAGGACAGACTCTAGGTCCATCCACCTCAGTACAAATAATATAATTTCATTTCTTTTTATGGTTGAGTAGTATTCCATTGTATATATGTGCCACATTTTCTTTATCCTTTCATCTGTTGAGGGACACTTAGTATTTTTCCATGTCCTGGCTATTGTAAATAGAGCTGCAATGAACACTGTGGTACATGACTCTTTTCAAATTACGGTTTTCTCAGGGTATATGCCCAGCAGTGGGATTGCTAGGTCGTACTGTAGTTATATTTTTAGTTTTTAAGGAAACTCCATACTCTTCTCCACAGTGTCTGTATCAATTTACATTCTCACCAACAGTGCAAGAGGGTTCCCTTTTCTCCACACCGTGTCCAACATTTATTGTTTGTAGATTTTTAAATGATAGCCATTCTGACTGCTATGAGGTGATACCTCATTGTAGTTTTGGTTTGCATTTCTCTAATGATTAGTAATGTTGAGCATTCTTTCATGTGTTTGTTGGCAATCTATATATCTTCTTTGGAGAAATGTCTATTTAAGTCTTTTGACCATTTTTGGATTGAGTTATTTGTTTTTTTTGATATTGAGTTGCATGAGCTGCTTGTAAATTTTGGAGATTAAATCTTTTGTTATTTGCTTCATTTACAAATATTTCTCCCATTCTGAGGGTTGTCTTATTGTCTTGTGTATGTTTTCCTATGCTGCACAAAAGCTTCTAAGTTTCATTAAGTCCCATTTGTTTATTTTGGTTTTATCTCCATTTCTCTAAGAGGTGGGTCAGAAAGGATCTTGCTGTGATTTATGACATAGAGTGTTTTGCCTATGTTTTCCTCTAAGAGTTTTGTAGTGTCTGGCCTTATATGTAGGTCTTTAATCCATTTTGAGTTTATTTTTGTGTATGGTGTTAGGGAGTGTTCTAACTTCATTCTTTTACATGTAGCTGTCCAGTTTTCCCAGCACCACTTATTGAAGAGGCTGTCTTTTCTCCATTGTATATTCTTGCCTACTTTATCAAAAATAAGGTGACCATGTGTGAGTGGGTTTATCTGTGGGTTTTCAATCCTGTTCCATTGATCCATATTTCTGTTTTTTTGCCAGTACCATACTGCCTTGATTACTGTAGCTTTGTAGTATAGTTTGAAGTCCAGGAGCCTGATTCCTCCAGCTCCATTTTTCTTTCTCAATATTGCTTAGACTATTTAGGGTCTTTTGTGTTTCCATACAAATTGTGGAATTTTTTGTTTTAGTTCTGTGAAAAATGCCATCGGTAGTTTGATAGGCATTGCATTGCATTGCATTGCTTTGTGTAGTATAGTCATTTTCACAATGTTGATTCCCCCAATCCAAGAACATGGTATATCTCTCCATTTATTTGTATCATCTTTAATTCTTTCATCAGTATCTTACAGATTTCTGCATAAAGGTCTTTTGTCTCCTTAGGTAGCTTTATACCTAGGTATTTTATTCTTTTGGCTGCAATGGTAAATGGGAGTGTTTCCTTAATTTCTCTTTCAGATATTTCATCATTAGTGTATAGGAATGCAAGAGATTTCTGTGCATTAAATTTGTATCGTGCTACTTTACGAAATTCATTGATCAGCTCTAGTAGTTTTCTGGTAGCCTCTTTCAGATTCTCTGTGCATAGCATCATGTGATCTGCAAACAGTGACAACTTTACTTCTTTTTTTCTAATTTGGATTCCTTTTATTTCTTTTTCTTCTCTGATTGCTGTGGCTAAAACTTCCAAGACTATGTATAATAATAGTGGTGAGAGTGGACAACCTTGTCTTGTTCCTCATCTTAGAGGAAATGGTTTCAGTTTTTCACCATTGAGAATGATGTTGGCTTTAGGTTGTAATATATGGCCTATATTATGTTGAAGTAAGTTCCCTCTATGCCTACATTCTGGAGGTTTTTATGATAAATGGGTGTTGAATTTTGTCAAAAGCTTTTTCTGCATCTATTGAGATGATCATATGGTTTTTCCCCTCAATTTGTTAATATGGTTTATCATGTTGAGGAATCCTTGCATCCCTGAGATAAATCTCACTTGATCGTGTTGTATGACCCTTTAAATGTGCCATTGGATTCGTTTTCCTAGAAGTTTGTTGAGTGTTTTTGCAACTATGTTAAACAGTGATATTGGCCTGTAGTTTTCTTTCTTTGTGACATCTTTGTCTAGTTTTGAAACCAAAGTGATAGTTGCCTCATAGAATGAGTTTGGGACTATTCCTCCTTCTGCTATATTTTGGAAGAGTTTGAGAAGGATAGGTGATAGCTCTTCTCTCAATGTTTGATAGAATTTGCCTGTGAAGCTATGTGGTCCTGGGCTTTTTTTTTTTTTTTTTAATGCGGTATGCGGGCCTCTCACTGCTGCAGCCTCTCCAGTTGCGGAGCACAGGCCCCGGACGCACAGGCCCAGTGGCCATGGCTCACGGGCCCAGCCGCTGCGCGGCATGCAGGATGCTCCCGGACTGGGGCACAGACCCATGTCCCCTGCATCGGCAGGCGGACTCCCAACCACTGCGCCACCAGGGAAGCCCTGGAAGATTTTTAATCACAGTGTCAATTTCATCGCTTGTGATTGGTCTGCTTATATTTTCTGTTTCTTCTTGGTTCAGTCACTGAAGGTTGTGCTTTTCTAAGAATTTGTCCATTTCTTCCAGGTTGTCCATTTTATTGGCATATAGTTGCTTGCAGTAATAATCTCTCATGATCCTTTTTATTTCTGCAGGGTCAGTTTTTACTTCTCCTTTTTCATTTCTAACTCTATTGATTTGAGTCTTCTCCCTTTTTTGTTGTTGAGTCTGGCTAGTGGTTTATCTTCTCTAAGAACCAGCTTTTAGCTTTATTGATTTTTGCTACTGTTTCCTTCATTTCTTTTTCATTTATTTCTGATCTGATCTTTAGGATTTCTTTCCTTCTGCTAACTTTAGGGGTTTTTTTTGTTCTTTCTTCCCTAACTGCTTTAGGTGTAAGGTTATGTTGTTTATTTGAGATGCTTCTTGTTTCTTTAGGTAGGATTTTATTGCTATAAACTTCCCTCTTAGAACTGCTTTTGCTGCATCCCCTAGGTTTTGGGTGGTCGTGTTTTCATTGTCATTTGTTTCTAGGGATTTTTTGATTTCCTCTTTGATTTCTTCAGTGATCTCTTGGTAATTTACTAGTGTATTGTTTAGCCTCCATGTGTTTGTATTTTTTACAGATTTTTTCCTGTAATTGATATCTATCTCATAGCATTGTGGTTGGAAAAGATATTTGATACCATTTCAATTTTCTTAAATTTACCAAGGATTAATTTGCGACCCAAGATATGATCTATCCTGGAAATGTTCCATGAACACTTGAGAAGAAAGTATATTCTTTTGTTTTAGGATGGAATGTCCTAAAAATATCAATAAATTTCCCTTGTTTAACATATCATTTAAAGCTTGTGTATCCTTATTTATTTTCATTTTGGATGATCTGTCCTTGGTGAAAATGGGGTTTAAAGTTCCCTACTTTGATTGTGTTACTGCCGATTTTCCCTTTTATGGTTGTTAGCATTTGCCATATATATTGAGGTGCTCCTATGTTGGGTGTATAAATATTTACAATTTTTATATCTTCTTTATGGATTGATCCCTTGATCATTATGTAGTATCCTTCTTTGTCTCTTGTAATAATCTTTATTTTAAAGTCAATTTTGTCTGATATGAGAATTGCTACCCCAGCTTTCTTTTGATTTCCACTTGCATGGAATATCTTTTTCCATCCCTTCACTTTCAGTCTCTCTGTGTCCCTAAATCTGAAGTGTGTCTCCTGTAGACAGCATATGTATAGGTCCTGTTTCTGTATCCATTCAGACAGTCTATGTATTTTGGTTGGAACACTTAATCCATTTATATTTAAGGTAGTTATTGATACGTATGTTCTTATTACCATTTTCTTAACTTTAAGGGGTTTGTTATTGCAGGTCTTTTCCTTCTCTTGTATTTCCTGCCTGGAGAAGTTCCTTTAGCATTTGTTGTAATGCTGGTTTGGTGTTGCTGAATTCTCTTAGCTTTTGCTTGTCTGTAAAGCTTTTAATTTCTCCTTTGAATCTGAATGAGATCCTTGCTGGGTAGACTAATCTTGGTTGTAGGTTTTTCCCTTTCATCACTTTAAATATGTCCTCTCACCCCCTTCTCTCTCACAGAGTTTCTGCTGAAAGATCTGCTGTTAACCGTATGGGGATTTCCTTGTATGTTATTTGCTGCTTTTCCCTTGCTGCTTTTAATATTTTTTCTTTGTGTTTACTTTTTGATAGTTTGATTAATATGTGTCTTGGCATATTTCTCCTTGGATTTATCCTGTATGGGACTCTGTGTGCTTCCTGGGCTTGACTAACTATTTCCTGTCCCGTATTTGGGAAGTTTTCAACTATAATCTCCTCAAATATTTTCTCAGTCCTTTTCTTTTTCTCTTCTTTTCTGGGACTTATAATTTGACCTTTAGTTCATTTAATGTTGCCCCAGAGGTCTCTGAGACTGTCCAAAATTCTTTTAATTCTTTTTTCTTTATTCTGCTCTGCAGGAGTTAGTTCCAGTATTTTACCTTTCAGGTCACTTATCCGTTCTTCTGCCTCAGTTATTCTGCTATTGCTTCCTTCTAGAGGATTTTAAATTTCATTTATTGTGGTGTTCATCATTGTTTGTTTGCTCTTTCACTCTTCTAGGTCCTTATTAAACATTTCTTATATTTTCTTCATTCAATTCCCAGATTTTGGATCATCTTTACTATCATTACTCTGATTTCTTTTTTAGGTAGACTGCCTATTTCCTCTTCATTTGTTTGATGGTGGGTTTTTGCTTTGCTCCTTCATCTGCTGTGTGTTTCTCTGTCTTCTCATTTTGCTTAACTTAATGTGTTTGAGATCTCCTTTGAGCAGGCTGCAGGTTCATAGTTCCCATCATTTTGGGTGTCTGCCCCCAGTGGCTAAGGTTGTTTCAGTGAGTTTTGTAGGCTTCCTTGTGTGGGGGACCTGTGTCTGTGTTCTGGTGGATGAGGCTGGATATTTTCTTTCTGGTGGGCAGGACCACGTCCGGTGGTGTGTATTTGGTTTTCTGTGACCTGATTATGATTTTAGGCAGCCCCTCTGCTAATGGGCAGGTTTGTGTTCCTCTCTTGCTAGTTGTTTTGCATAGGGTGTCCAGCACTGTAGCCTGCTGGTCATTGAGTGGATCTGGGTCTAAGCATTGAGATGGAGATCTCTGGGAGAGCTTTTACTGTTTGATATTATGTGGTGCTGGGAGGTCTCTGGTGGACCAATGTCCTGAACTCAGCGCTCCCACCTCAGAAGCACAGGCTTGACACCTGACTGGAGCACCAAAACACTGTAAGCCACATGGCTCAATAGAAAAGGGAGAAAAAAGAAAGAAAGAAAAAATAAATAAAAAGTTATTAAAATAAAAAATATTATTTAAAAAAATTAAGTAATGAATAAAAAGGAAGAGTACAACCAAACCAAAAAACAAATCTACCAGTGATAACAAGCACTAGAAACTATACTAAAAAAATAACCCTAAAAAAAAAAAAAAACCTAAGACAAATGGTAAAAGCAAATCTGTACAGACAAAATCACACAAAGAACCATACACCTACACACTCACAAAAAGAAGAAAAGGAAAATATATATATATATATATATATATATATATGTATTAAAAAGAAAAAAGGGAAAAAGGAAGAGAGCAACCAAATCAATAAACAAATCTACCAATGATAATAAACTCTAAGTAGTCAACTAAGATAAACATAAAACTAGAAACAAATTAGATGCAGAAAGCAAACCCCAAGTCTACAGTTGCTCCCAATGTCCACCACCTCAATTTTGGAATGATTTGTTGTCTATTCAGGTATTCCAGAGATGCAGGGTACATCAAGTTGATTGTGGAGATTTAATCTGCTGCTCCTGAGGCTGCTGGGATAAATTTCCCTTTCTCTTCTTTTTTTGCACAGCCCCTGGGGTTCAGCTTTAGATTTGGCCCTGCCTCTGCATATAGGTCGCCTGAGGGCATCTGTTCCCTGCTCAGACAGGACGAGATTAAGGAAGCAGCTGATCAGGGGGCTCTGGCTCACTCAGGCTGGGGGAAGGGAGGGGTACAGAATGTGGGGCAACCCTGCAGTGGCAGAGGCTGGTGTGATGTTGCAACAGTCTGAGGCACACCATGTGTTCTCCCCGGATGTTGTCCCTGGATCACGGGACCCTGGCAATGGCGGGCTGCACAGGCTCCCAGGAAGGGAGGTGTGGGTAGGGATCTGTGCTTGCACATAGGCTTCTTGGTGGCTGCAGCAGCAGCGTTAATGTCTCATGCCCATCTCTGGGGTCTGTGCTGATAGCCACAGCTCACGCCCATCTCTGGAGCTCATTTAGGTGGTGCTCTGAATCCCCTCTCCACCTTGTCACACTGAAACAATGGTCTCTTGCCTCTTAGGCAGATCCAGACATTTTTCCGGGCTCCCTCCTGGCTAGCTGTGGCGCACTAGCCCCCTTCAGGCTGTGTTCACACCACCAACCCCAGTCCTCTCCTGGAATCTGACCTCCAAAGCCAGAGCCTCAGCTCCCAGCTCCCACCTATCTTGGCGGGTGAGTAGACAAGCCTTTCAGGCTGGTGAGTGCTGGTCTGCACCGATCCTCTGTGCGGGAATCTCTCCACTTTACCCTCTGCACCCCTGTTGCTGAGCTCTCCTCTGTGGCTCTGAAGCTTCCCCCACCCCCCCACCCCCCTCCCAACTCCCATCTCCACCAGTGAAGGGGCTTCCTAGTGTATGGAAACTTTTCCTCCTTCACAGCTCCCTCCCACTGGTGCAGGTCCCATCCCTATTCTTTTGTCTCTGTTTTTTCTTTTTTATTTTGCCCTCGCCAGGTATGTGGGGAGTTTCTTGCCTTTTGGGAAGTCTGAGTTCTTCTGCCAGCATTCAGTAGGTGTTCTGTAGGAGTTGTTCCACATATAGATGTATTTCTGATGTATTTGTGGGGAGGAAGGTGATCTCCACGTCTTACTCTTCTGCCATCTTGAAGGTCTCTCCATCACTGGCATTTTAAGCATCTTTTTTTTTTAATTAGATGGTTGACTACAACAGTTTCTGATCATTAGCAACAAAACCCAAGCCAAGACCAATCAAGGTTATCCTAAAACAGCCAAGTCAACAAGGTGGATTTAAACTCTTAAAAATATAATAAATGCCTGTTGTTATGTTTTTAAGACTGAAACCATTTGTTACACAATAGCTTACTGATACATTGTACTTTAAATTCTGGCCCATCTCCTACTGATTCTCGGCAGAGTTCTCTAATTCTCCTGGTTCAAAGTATTTTCTTCTTCTTTTAAATGTCTATGGCATACAACATTTCCACCATTAATTGACAGTCGATACCTTGGAGCGCTTGCATATATTTTTATATCTCTAATCTGGTAGCACTTGCCTAGTTTAAGAATATCTAGTCCTCTTTCAATCCATAGTTCCTAACTCAAGTCCTTATGCAGCTCAGGGAATATATAAGTATTTATTCCTTTGATTAATACACTCTTTTCAACCCCATCTGATTTTTTAAAATAAAATGGCATTATATTCATTCTACAGCACTAGTTCTCAACAATTCTGACTTAATTAAATTAGGGTGAGTCCTGGGCATTGGTATTTCAAAAGTTTTCCAGGAGATTATAATATATATCCAGGATTAAGAATTACAGCGTTCAGCTTGGCTCTGAATGGATTAAGTCTTTAGAGCACTTTTTTTAAAGGCAAAGGGGACTTCCCTGGCAGTCCAGTGGTTAAGGCTCTGCACTTCCACTGCATGGGATGCAGATTTGATCCCTAGTTGGGGAACTAAGGTCCCACATGCCTAGCAACCAAAAAGAGCCATTTATCCAGCCATGTTCACTTACTCCAGCTAGTAATCATTGACTACCCCTTACAAATCTGCTCAGTCTTTTTGTTTATTAACATCCTCCTGCCCCAGCCAGTTCCCCTGTCTCACTCCTGCTCCCAAGCAGAGCTATATGAACTCCTTGTTACTCTTTATACTTTAAATGCAAACAAATCCTTTAAAACCAGATTGATTCAGCAGAGAGGAAGAGATAGCACCGAGTGGTATGTTGGTATTTTTATAACTTCTAAGTGAACAATCCATTTTAAATGATTAATTCCATTACACTGCAATTTATGTCTAGTGCCAGCTAATGAAATAAATTAGTTTTAACATCAATTCAACACTCTTCCTTTTCTCACATGCTCTCATTAACTTCATCCTGAATGTTTTACTACAACAATTTCTCTGCCACGCCAGCTGCACCATTACTGGACTTTTCTTATTGATTACTGAAAAGTCAGATGTAAGAAAGACAATTGAGCAGGGAATTGGTTACTATGATCAGTTTACAGTCTAGGGGTGAAAATGTCATCAACAATGTATTTATTCTCTTGCCTATTTATTTTCTAGAGGAAATGGTATATTTCTGACCCTATGTATATTAAGAGGCTCTGATAGATATGTAGGTTCTACAACAGTTTTCAGGAATGATTTATTGATTTATTCCATTAAATAATAATGTTACAAATGTTGCAGTACATTTCTGTTTTTATAGTGCTTTCTCATCCACTAATTTGAATCTTCATAGAAAACCTAAGAAATCAGAAAAGTAGACATTTAAGCCACATTCTATTAATGAAGAAACTATAAGTCAGAAGGCTTATGCAAGTGACCTTAGGCTCCTTAGTGGCAGAGTTAGAACCAGACTTTTCCTTTTCCCCATTATCCTTCAAAGTCAAGAATCATAAGTTAAGAAGGTGGGTTTGGAGAATCTGACTGGTAAGTTGTGTAGTAAGGAAAGACAATTCTGTGTAGAAAAGAGCTATATCCTACACACTCTTAAATGTTAGAATGGAAAAATTGACCCTAAACACTCCACTGAATGACCACAGTATCAGAAATGCCAACATATAGGGTACACGTTGTCTGACATCTCAAGCAATGTTTTGAATACATAATCCGTTTACTTTCATGGAGACACCATTTAAATCCAATTGACCCCAGATGCAACACATCATATTAAATTAATGTATCTATAAACTCATTTAACAAGTCCCCCAGTAAAAGCCAGTGAGACTGTGGTCTAGAATGAATACATTTTGATAGTCAGGTGAGGGGTGGATTCAAAGACCTTTTAGGAGAGAAGAGCCAGAGGGATATTGAAATGAGCATCCTTGGAGTTGGTATTCAGAGAAGCAGGATGGAAAGAAGGTGATGTACCAAGCACTTAGAAGAGGATGTGGAGCCAGTGTTTCCTGTTCCATTATTTTGCAGAGGGTCATGTCTCAATAGCATGGAGTAATGTAAAGGATGTCAACCTTGCAACCAGAGAGGCAAAATTCCTTTCATCATTGTACCAGCTGAGAGATATTGAAAAGTTGTTTCATATTTCTGAGTCTCTGTGTCATCATTTCAGAAAAATATGTTACCATTGATGAAATGAACTAAGAGATTTAAAACTTCCCCAAAATATAATGTGCACTCAAAAAATGTTTTCTCCCTTCATCTCTTCCCCCTAATAACTATTACAATCCCCAAAACTTCTAAGTTTTAAAATATTTATCTTTGTAGTGGTTAAAAGTTCAGAATATGCAGTTTTATATACAAAGGGGCAAATCTTGTCTTTATCACTTACAACGGTAATCTTGGACAAGCAATTTAATCACACGATTTAAGGAATGTCTGGCTTCCTTATTTATAAAATAGTACATACTTCATATTGTTATAGTAAAGAATACATGAGGAAATATAGGAAAGGTCTCAGTGCATGGCTTACAGTAAGCCCTCAGTAAGCCCTCCTCATTCCCTGCATTATTTTATACTATCTGCAGGATCTTGACCTTCACTCTATCTCCCTCACAAGCCTCTCCTTAGCAGTGTGCTAGTCACCACCTGTGGACAACCTAGGTTTGGCTGGTGTCCCTTTTTTGAGGCAGAGTACCTTTGTCTCTGTCTGCTAGCATCACTTTCCCTCAATTTCCCCTGGATGGACACACTGGCCACCTACTGACTGAAGCACAGCTGTATCTTCCCACTGAGCATCTTTGCTCCAGGCAAGCTCAGCCAGGTGCTTTTAGGCTTTTGGCGTGTTTCTAGGTAATGGCTACCCACATAGCAGTTTGCAAGTTGAAGGTGCATGCTTCATCGTTCTGTGATTTGCATATGTAAGATGAACTGGCTCATTTCAGCTTTAAAAGTATTGTGATGGTCATATTTTGAAGTGAAAAGAATTCGACTTGAAATATAATATTGATATTTTTCTCTTTGGTGTGTATTCTCAAATGGAATATCTGTTATTTAGATATTCATGATTGAGATAGAATCAGCATGTGAAAACTGTTCAAAGTCAGATAATATATTGGAATATATTGGATCTGTTTTATTTTAAAGTCTAGATGATTAAAACAAAAAGATGTTTAGCTATTCAATTTTTAAGCTAAACCAATTTGGAAGAGTCTGGCAAAATTGCAGATAGCAGGTTTTATTGCTAACATTCTAATAGTCAATCAATCCCTTGATGACAATGGTTTTCTTGTCTCCTACCTGCATTTTGTTCTGGTTTCAAGCACACTTCAGCCTATTAAGTGTTTGGAAATTTTCAATACTCATTCACCACATCTTAAATTTTTAGAAAACTCTTGTCTCACATCAATTTAAAAAGGTTTAGATCTTTGATCCTATTCCTGGATTCCTGGAGGAACTGGAGTTTAGAGACTGAATTAGAGGAAAGAGTAGATGGTTCACCTCTCTGCTCCTTTCCTTGCTCACTCTTTGACCTTGGGTGCATTGTGGAATCTCCCTGAAGCATAGATCCCTCCAACAGCTGACTCTGAGTTTGGGTAGGACACAGTATATGGGAGCTAGACTTCATATGAGGCTCTTGGAAAACACAAGAGAGAAGAGACTATAATATATGTTTGTTTGGGAGTGGGGAGGGATTCTTGGTCCTCAGCCTCTTCTCTCAGTATTTAGCAATAACCCCAAAGAAATAATTTGTCACTAAATAATATTACAAAAGTTAACTAGTTGCCTTTACATTCTCCTGGAGTAAGAGTTACTAAACATGTTCACACTGATTTTTCATTAAGCCAGAAGTTCAGGTGTGTTTGATAAATAAAGTTATTTTATGTTTGAAAGCTGTCATGATGTCTAAATCATGAAAGTCCTAGAGGGAAAATAATAAAAGGGAACCTTAATGCTAAAATATAAACTACTGACCTGAACCTACAGGTTGAACTTAGTCATTTTAATTTGTATTTCAATTACTTCTCATTCTTCTCATCAATAGAGAAAAAATAAGTGGTTTATAGGAGAGTTACCTCTATCCACATCACAGAGACAATGCTACCCAATGCTATTTTCCCCTATTTCAAATCTCTCAAACACACATTATCTCATTGAATTCTTTTTTTAAAATTTATTTTTTGAAACATAGTTGATTTACAAGGTTGTGTTACTTTTTGCTGTACAACAAAGTGATCCAGTTACATACACACACACACACACACACACACATATATATATATATACACACATTCTTTTTCATATTCTTTTCTATTATGGTTTATCACAGGATATTGAATAGAGTTCCCTGTGCTCTACAGTAGGACCTTGTTATTTATCCATTCTCTATATGATAGTTTGCATCTGCTAATCCCAAACTCCCAATCCATCCCGCCCCCACCTCCCTTTGGCAACCATAGGTCTGTTCTCTATACCTGTGTATCTCATTGAATTCTCATAACACACTTGAGGGTTCCTACACAGGGTTTGGGATAGATGAGGAAACTGAGACTCAGGAAGGCCAAGAGACCTTCATAAGGTCAGAGAATTATGCAGTGACTGGCTTTGGGCTAGAGCTAGGGTTTTGATTTGCCAAAGAGCTGCAGTTAACACATGTGAACTCAGCATAAATTGGACTGATCCCATGATCACCCTGGCCAGAAAACACGTCCCCTGAGTCGCTGCTTGGATCTTTTTATTATCAACAGTCATTAGAAGACCAGCCAGACATTGGGAGCCATCCAGGCAGGGACGGGTGAATAAGAGGAAGTACAAAGGACACACGACAGATGTGACCTGGAGCTGTCAGGATAGCAGGCTGGGAAGATGGAAGAGGACCACTTATCAGGACGCTTATCTCCCAGAAAAGTTGGAAGAGGCACAGTGGGAAAGGATGCACAGGACCCCAGGGACACTGACCTGGGCTACGGCAGCACAGGCAAGCCAGGACCAGCAGCAACAGACTGAGGTCCTCCTGACACCGAGTCCGTGAATCCTGCAGGTCCCAGTGCCCAGGATTCTGCACCACTGCAGACCTCATGCCCAGTGACTTAACCTCTGCTTCCAGACACCAGCTGGTCTGCAGAGACAAGGCATTAATTAGAATAATTGGGTCAAATCATCACAGAGAATTAATGACTCACCAGCCTCCCCCTGAGCACCATGGTGTGTCTAACAAAGAGGGCAACTCCTAGAATCGCCACAGACAATAAACCTTCCTGAACTTCTGCAACACTGCACGTGTCCAGGGGACAGTTCATCTGGAGTAAAACAACTTTCCCTGTTCCAGTTTTGGCTGATCTGGTCAATAAAGACACTTGTTTAACTGATTTTTTTTTTTCAGATAAGATCTTGGATGTTAGATGGCATGACAGCACGAAAGCATTACACACACCATTAGTGCAATTGAACCACACAAAAATGTTCTCTTCCTCAAAAGAAAGATGGAAAAAGAAAAAAAAATACTACAGTGTTCCTTTTCCTTCAGAACTACAGGGAGGATTCTGGTATTTTGACAGACATTATATTCTTTTTTTTTTGCGGTACGTGGGCCTCTCACTGCTGTGGCCTCTCCCGTTGCGGAGCACAGGCTTCGGACGCGCAGGCTCAGCGGCCATTTTTCACAGGCCCAGCCACTCCACAGCATATGGGGATCCTCCCAGACCGGGACACGAACCTGCGTCCCCTGCATTGGCAGGCGGACTCTCAACCACTGTGCCACCAGGGAAGCTCAACAGACATTATATTCTGATGTGTGGTTATATTTCCTTCACCAGAAAGCAGTGGATGCAAAACAGTGAGAATACGAAACTCATACCTGTGATACTGACACCATGCTAGGTATGTTTTACTTGTTTTTAATTTTTTTATAAGCAATTATGGGAATATAGTTGATTTACAATGTTGTGTTACTTTCAGGTGTATAGCAAAGCGAATCATTTATACATATACATATATCCACTCTTTTTTAGATCATTTTCTCATATAGGCCATTGTAGATTATTGAGTATAATTCCCTGTGCTGTACAGTAGGTCCTTATTAGTGATCTATTTATATACACTAGTGTGTATATCTGGTCAGAATGACCATTGTCAAAAAGTCTACAAACAATAAATGCTGGAGAGGGTGTGGAGAAAAGGGAACCCTCCTGCACTGTTGGCGGGAATGTAAATTGGTGCAGCCACTTTGGAGAACAGTATAGAGCTTCCTTAAAAAACTAAAAATAGAACTACCATACGGCCCAGTAATCCCACTCCTGGGCATATATCCAGAGAAAACCAAAATTCGAAAAGATACATGCACCCCAAACCCAAATTCAAAAAGATACATGCACCCCAATGTTCATTGCAGCACTATTTTTTTATTTTTATTTTTTTTGCGGTACTCGGGCCTCTCACTGTTGTGGCCTCTCCCGTTGCAGAGCACAGGCTCCGGATGTGCAGGCTCAGCGGCCATGGCTTACGGGCCCAGCCACTCCGCGGCATGTGGGATCCTCCCAGATGGGGGCACGAACCCGCTTCCCCTGCTTCGGCAGGGGATCCGTTATGCACCTTGCCTGTAGTTATACAGAGAGGGAATGACAGAACTGGAGTCAAAGGAGCATAACTTCACAGCCTATGTACTTTCCAATGTGAATACACATGTCCATCTTACTAGCTCCGTCTTGTTAAGAACTGACAGCCCATGGCACCTCTGCTCTGAGATATTTGCCTAAAAATTAAAGGCTGATTAGTTATGAACTGAGACATGCAGTAAAACATTCAATATTCTGCATCTAGAAGAAGGTAAAATTCCCACCTCAAATTCTTCCTGCCTTCTGAATTCTGGAAAGTCAAAACACTCTGAGTTGCTGACTTTCAATCCAGAAAATTAATTCTGAAGAAACAAACAAGAAACCCCTATTTTTTCCAGATGTGTACAGTGTCATCAATTGCATCCCAGACCGACATCTGTCAACAAGGTTGGAAGTCCAGTGTAGAAAAAAGAGCTTCCAGAAAACATCAGGTCAGTAGGGCCGTGCCTGTGGCCTTTTCAGTGTCAGCAAATAACCCACATTTGTAAGGTGGTGATAAAGTCATCTAAAAGGCACTGAAAAAGGCTGGCATAGATTACATTCTTCATGAGGGTGAGCCCATGGCTATGATCTAGCCAACACAGGTGCGTGAAAAGCTAGTTAAAAAATAACTTCAAGTTCCTAATGGCTTTGGGGAAATAGCATAATTACTCATCACACTGTTTACCCTCAAATTCCAATGATTTTGAGACCCGATGATGACACCCATGCGTTCTTATATTTCAGGCTAGAAGAACTAGCATTATACACGTTTTCTCATTTAAATCCCATAATAAAGTTATAAAGTAGATAATACTTATTCCCCTTATGAAGAAAAAAAAGGAAAGAAAAATTGAGTTTTGCAGAGATTAGACAATACCAGGAAGGCCACAATTAAAACTATTAAAATTGAGATTCACAATTGGCTTTCATGGTAGAATTTCAGGCACTTGAAAATCACTGAGCGTGTGTGTATGTTTGCGTATGTACGTGTCTGTGCACGTGTATATATAAACACACTTTGAAGACTGGAGTGATTTGAGTGCTTTTTAAATCACACCACATTACTATGAGTAACCTCCTAGCTATTATCTTGAAATGTGTTTTTTCTTAAGTGTAATTGATAGTGAGATTATAAAACTTTAAGGGGGCCTGGAGATCATATTAGCCAAGGCCCTTATTTTATAAAGAAGGACTCAAAGCCCCCAGGGTAGTGCTGAATTACTCATGACCCACATTCATCAAATCGAATGTGTTCCAAGCTCAGTGTTTATCCTGCTTTTAATACACTGCCTCATAGATGGCAAAGCATTCTCACACACACACACACACACACACACACACACACACACGGACATGTGCGTGCGCACGTGCCAGTGAAAGAAAAGCTATTTTTCACCCCAGATTACGTTTCCTTTTACTGAAATCTCCACTGATTCTTCTCCCTGAATGCCCAGGTATTCACTCCATTAGCATCTTCACTGGGGAAAAAGAAAAGATGATCAGAAACAGAAAGTGGCAGAAAAACCAGGAAAACTCCCACTCCTGCCTGCAGCTTTGGATGCCTACTACAATCTCCTTCACTTTCTTTCCTTATTCCCCAGGACTCCTCGTTAAGAAAAACACTCATTGCTCGCCTCTTGCAGGCACTGAGGGATCCTGGCCCTCGCGGAGCTTCCCGCAGGCACTGTGAGACGCAGGCCCTCTCCCTGGGAGGGATGGAGGGAGAGGGGATGCCCAGCGGAACCTTCCACTACCCCCTTTCTTTTCTTCTGTCTTCAGAAGGAGAAACGGAGTCAGGGAGGAATTCAGTGACAATTCAACCAAACACAAAGGCAGTCACAATGTAGCAGCTGCCACAAGAAGATGGAATGAAGAGTGGTGCATCGTGTGGGGACCCCTCCTCTGCCCCGCCCAACAGCAACGCAGCCGGCATCCGGATCATCCTTCCCTCGCAACAGCCTCTTTGAGAAGCCACGCTTTGTGTGCAGCGCTTTGCGGAATTAGAGAAAGCAAAAGTCCACGGGCCGATGCCCCTCTCACCCTGGCGTTTGTGGAGCTGGCGGTTTTTGCTGCCGCTGGCGGGTCAGGATTTGTCTCTGAACTGCAGCCAGGGGTGGACGGAGTGCTAGGTCCCTGAGGTGAAAGTTTTGTTAAAGCTGCTGGTTCATTTTGACTGAGGCTCGGGGCTCAGCCTTACCCAGTCAGGAAAATCTAGATCGCTTTGCAGGACCACTGAGTCCCTTTCAGAGCCGAAGTCCTCCCCGGGACCAGGGGTTTGACCGTAGTTCAGGAACAGAGAGGACGTCAGCCTGGGTCTTCCTCGGACACTATGGAGCACAGGCATCCTTGACTAAGTTACTTCTCCCCTCTGGCGCTCAATTTCCAGCTGTGTTAAATGAATATTTGATCAAAGGAAGCATTTTTAGATATGAACCCCCATCTCCAAAGATAAATTGATAGGAAAACCCTATACGTGGAACAAACACAAACTACTCTGGTTAAAGCAGCAGGAAGACAGGCTGGGTGCTGATGAGGAAGAGCCCTTAGAATCATGTCAGAAATGAAGAAGATGTTCAGAAAATGTGCCATATTATCTCTTCCCTCATTTTATGTTAGACTTACCCTAACATTTGGAAAACAGTAATTTGAAATATAACTCTTGATTCTTGAAGCTGCCCATCAAAAAATATATATATGTTATGTAAAATACCCAGCAGTCACCTCTATCCAAAATTTGAATACATTTTTCTTCATAGCTCTTACTGTTATCTGACATCATACTGTGATTTTATTTGCTCATGTGTTTATTGTACGTGTCTCGCATTAGATTCACTCTCCATGGGGATCTGGATTCCATCTGCTTTGCTAGTCACTATGTTTCTAGCACTTACAATAATGCCTGGCACATAATAAATATGTATTGAATATATACTTGGATTTCCCAGAATTTGATTGGAATTCTTCTTTGGCCCCCTCACTTGTATATATACACGGTCAACGTAAATTCTGAGCAGTGAGAGAAGCTCCCTTGCCTCTCTCAAAGGGTCATTTTCTTTGAGGGATTAAAAAGAGTGAGATTTTTAAAATTTTCCTAACAATACCAATTCTACACATTTTGTTGTACTCAAAAATAATCATCTTCTTCATCAAAATTTTAAAAACTCAAGAAGGAATCTGGGCACAGGATCCAGTAGAAAGGCTGACAAAGGCAGAGAAGTAGCAACTGACTGGCTGGCTCCTCATTGGCCTAGGGTGGGCATGAGCATGAATCATCCATGGATGAACGGAATCCAGGGAGGATACACCTCTGTAATCGGCAGCAAAGAGCAGGAAGCCACAGCTTTCAGCTTTCTGAGAGCTTTGCTTGCCTCCAAGTAGAGTCTGACAATTTGGAAAAGTATAAGTTACTGGATTATTAACACAACTCTCCAAAAAGTTCTGGGTGCTCTGAGATTTCTTTCCCCTCCCAGGGGTGATGCTGGTCTTCCCCCTGGAAGGGGCGTTGTGCCATAGAATGAGGCTAGGCTTGCCTTAGAGCTGTGTTCAGTCCCAGTTCAGTGCTACTACAGTTGTGCTGGGTACTTCTGCAAAATATTAAACCTCATCTGAAAGCAGGCGTAGCTCCCTGGTAGGAGTTTGGATCATTGGAAATGATGTTTACAAGGTAACCAGAGCGTTATTGTTTCCCACCAACTATTACCATTACCATAGTTGATGTCAATTTAGGAGGTACGATTTATATAGTAATTTCAACCAACATAAATAGGTGTTCCACATGATCACAAGGCAACATAAACCAAGGATGAAATGTAAACCTTGTAAAAATGTAATATGGCTATATAGATGTCATTGCCCACAATATATAAGGTAAGAAAAATATATTTTCTCTCTCTATCCCCTTCCTTCCTTCTTTCCTTTTTCTTCTTTTCAAATTGACAGGAAACATCCTTTCCCATTTTTCTCATGATTCAATTCGCAAATATTTATGATGTCTCAATATATGACCAATAATGTTAACACATTTCAAATTTGTTTCAGATGTATTTTAAATAATGAAAATATGCCCAAGTGAAAAGTTTTCACTTATAATAATTTTAAGATAGCAGCTGAATCACAAGGTATAACTCACAATCCTTTGGTAGTATTTTTACTTTCTCTCTAAGAAGGCAATATGCTTAGTGGCTAAAATCTTGGGACCTGGGGAAGACCAGAACTGTTAACTTAAAAGCAGTGTGAATTTGGGCATGTTAATAATCTTTCAAAATTCGGTCTAACTGTAAAATTGTTCTAATAGTTTCTATCTCTTGGAGATGTTATAAAAATGAAATTAAATAATCCATGCAAATCATTTAATATAGAGCTTGACATAAGCCTTCAAGAATACTTATTGATGTTATTATTATTACTTTATTGTGGTTGTTCTATTTTTATCATTAAATACTACAAAGGACATGTTGAATAAACAATTATATCTTTAAAAAAAATCTGGCAAATCATCTCACACCAGTCAGAATGGCCATCATCAAAAAATCTAGAAACAATAAATGCTGGAGAGGGTGTGGAGAAAAGGGAATACTCTTGCACTGCTGGTGGGAATGTGAATTGGTTCAGCCACTATGGAGAACAGTATGGAGGTTCCTTAAAAAACTACAAATAGAATTACCATATGACCCAGCAATCCCACTACTGGGCATATACCCTGAGAAAACCAAAATTCAAAAAGAGTCATGTACCAAAATGTTCATTGCAGCTCTATTTACAATAGCCCGGAGATGGAAACAACCTAAGCGCCCATCATCGGATGAATGGATAAAGAAGATGTGGCACATATATACAATGGAATATTACTCAGCCTTAAAAAGAAATGAAATTGAGCTATTTGTAATGAGATGGATAGACCTAGAGTCTGTCATTCAGAGTGAAGTAAGTCAGAAAGAAAAAGACAAATACCGTATGCTAACACATATATATGGAATTTAAGGGGAAAAAAATGTCATGAAGAACCTAGGGATAAGACAGGAATAAAGATGCAGACCTACTGGAGAACGGACTTGAGGATATGGGGAGGGGGAAGGGTGAGCTTTGACAGGGTGAGAGAGAGTCATGGACATATACACACTAACAAACGTAGTAAGGTAGATAGCTAGGGGGAAGCAGCCGCAAGGCACAGGATATTAGCTCGGTGCTTTGTGACAGCCTGGAGGGGTGGGATAGGGAGAGTGGGAGGGAGGGAGACGCAAGAGGGAAGTCATATCGGAACATATGTATATGTATAACTGATTCACTTTGTTATAAAGCAGAGACTAACACACCATTGTAAAGCAATTATACCCCAATAAAGATGTTTAAAAAAAAAATTGTAAAAAAAAAAATCTGGCAAAGATTTAAAAACGTGTTGTTTTTTTTTTTTTTTTGGTATGGAAGGTAAACAATGAGGACCTTTGATTCATGTCTTTTGGGCAAAATACTGTTGCAAACACTATTAAATTTCTCAAACTTAATCCTCAAATAATTAAAGCAGAATGCTGTTTATATAATAATAAATATCTGGGTACAAAGGAAAACATTAATGATGTATATAAATTTTCCCCAACATGAGTTCAGTCTCCTGAAGATAATTCTGTACTTTTTTAGTATACAAAGACTTAGATATGTTAATTTCTTAGATCTAGTTATATAACAATCATCAATCTCAAGATTTATCTACCCAAAATACAAATTTGTCAGAAAAGCCAAGAGTGATTTTTATCAATCAAGACACTCATGGTTGGTTAAAGAAAGAGCCAAGAATATGAAACAAAGTTTGGGTCAGGATCAGAAAATCCTTCAGTGCCTTGACATTCTCATGATTGTCTTACAATCACAGAGGGTATGTTGCAGGAAGGGGGCCCCCTTCCAGGGCCTGAGAGTGGGCTCTTGTCTAACACTCAGAAATGAATTATCTGAGGAGACACACGTGCTGACAAAGCAAGAGACTTTATTGGAAAGGGGAGCCCAGGTGGAGAGCAGGAGGGTAAGGGAACCCAGGAGAACTGCTCTGTCACATGGCTCACAGTCTCAGGCTTTATAGTAATGGGGTTAGTTTCCAAGTTGTCTCTGGCCAATCACCTTGCTTGGCCCATAGTTGGTCTGACTCAGGGTCCTTCCTTGTGGCATGCACATCGCTCAGTCAAGATGGATTCCAGCGAGAAGGGCCCTGGGAGGTTGGTAGGACATATTGACTGGCATCTCCTCCCTCCTTTTGAGCTTTCCCGAATTCTTCTGGTTAGTGGTAGCTTGTTAGTTCCACGTTCCTTACGAGGACCTCCTGTTGTAAGATAACTCATGCAAGTGGTCACTATCATGCCTGGGCAGAGCAGACAGCTTTGGTTAGTGGTTCGCCTAACAGGTGGAGTGGGAAGTAATCCCACCCAGCAGGTATACAGTATAGGTGTTAAGTACACACACTATAAAAACCAATAGGCTTGGCTTCAGGGCTCACCTCAGCTATTGATGAACTTTCTCTGGTGAATGGCCCAGCTCAGCCATTTATGGATGTTACCTCACACCATTAAGCTTCAGTGGCTTCCCCCATAAAATGAAGCTAATTCCACCAACCTCACAGGGTTATTGGAGAGATTAAATGAAAAAAAGAAAAAGATGAAAAGTGTTTAGCACAATAACAGAGCTGGGGCTAAAAATTTGATCTCTTTCCTGGAAGATGATACTTGTTCCAAAGTTGATAGGATTAGCATCAGAGGGAATGGGGTACAGTATTTTTCCAGGAAAATGATACATTTTTGGAAATAGTAGATATTTAACAAAAGCTGAATAGAAGATAAATATTAATACTAAATATCACAGACATTTCTAGTATGGATATGAAAAACAGTCCATTTTTTCTCACAAGATCATGATCCTTGTGGTGGGTTTGGTTGTTTTGTTGGTGGGGGTGGAGGGTTTTCTTGTTCGTTTGTTTATTTCGGTTGTTTGGTTTGTTTATCTGCTTATTTGGGTTTTCTGGTTTGTTTTGTTTTGTTCTATAAAAGTTTTATCTATCCAAAGCAGCAAGATTTAACATTTCACTTACTCTACCTTGCATTTCAGGCTCTGCTGAAGAGCCCTTGAAACAAATTAGAGTCACAGTAACAGAAAATATAACCATAGTGACAAAAGCAAATATCCAGAGGCACTGGCAGTAATGGCTCTGGTTGCTAGTTGCTAGAAGTCCCTCATTTTCTGACTTTTCTAGTCTGTCCTGTTGGCACCGTCCTCCCAGGACTCCAGTGGAGAGAACATCAGCCACAGTCCCTACTGCTAAATTGAAACTCATTCTATTCTGCTGCTTTACTAAACTGCCAAAGGACATTTCACATTTGGAAGATGGACTCTCCATTCCTGGAAAATTCCCAAATTCCCTGACCCTTGTATATGTTTGTCTCTCCATAAAGGATCTGGCATTCCTTTTTTTTTATTCTCAAGAAAAGCCTGAAGTTTATGTTCTTGATATCACTTTCCTCAATCCAGATGCCTCTGTCTGCAGGAAAAATGCTTCCCTTCAATGCACAACTAGCAATAGCCAATTTCTCACCCCAGGAGGCAAGTGTTACCCTGGCAGGCCCTTCTGGCACAATTCGGCAAAAAGAATATTTAATGGTTGTTTTTTGGGGGTTTTGTTTGTTTGTTTTCTATCTCAGAGTCAGGGTTTTTCACTGAAAAGGATCCCTTTTGGATCATTGGCAGAACAAACCAGTGTGGGAATAGCACTCCCAACTCCAGAGTCCAAAGCAAAAATGAGTCTACACCTTCATCTGTCATCTTTCAAAACTTTGCTCCATAACTGACTTGAATAATTTTTGAACAGAGGAGACACATTTCCCAAAAAGAAGGAACACCAGTTTTCAGAGACTGCACTCAAAATCCACATTTAGGTGAGAACACAAAACACACACAATAATTTTACCTGACTCTGCAGGGACACCATCTTGTAAATAGACTCAATTTGCATGACTAATGAAAATACTTAACCTCTTGGTTTCAAGCAGTTTTCTCATGCATTTGCATAACTAAAGTAACCCCCTACTGTGGCTCTTTTTCTGGACAAAAGGAAGATGCATTCCGAAGAAGACAAATACTCCTGTGTCCCCTCGGCAACCACCAATGACAGAGCTTCAGCAAACATCAGATATAGTCCTAATGAACACCTCATCCATTTTATTTTATCTCAAAACCAGTAACCCTTGCTGTCCTATAACCATTACTGATACAAGATAAAGTTGAAATTCATTCAGCAATTCAAGCATTTATTGAGAACTGTAACCATTTTCTAATCCAGAGAGAGAAACATACATATACATGTCAGAGATTTTGGCGTTGGGGGCTCACAGGGTATAAGAGCAAATAAAAGAGGCACACAAGGCTTCCCTGGTGGCGCAGTGGTTGAGAGTCCGCCTGCCGATGCAGGGGACATGGGTTCGTTCCCCGGTCCAGGAAGATCCCACATGCCACGGAGTGGCTGGAAAAAAGCACACAAATAACAGCAATTCAAAGTAAGAAGCAATTGCCACAGTAGATATTAAAAAAACTCTGAATGTTTAGAGGAGAAATAAATTACCATGTTTGGAAAATCAGACAATCTTCAAGAACAGGGGCTGTTTGAATTGGGCTTTGAAGCACTGAATAGACTTATAGGCATCTTGATAGAAAATGTAGGTGAATATTCCTGGTGGAAAATCAAACATGATCAAAGTTATGAAGAGTGGAGAACATATAAAATGAACAGTATATACTAAATTAGCTTGTCAGTTACTGGTAAAGATTCAATGAATAACAGAAGTTAAAAAAAAAAAAAAACCTCCAGTATCTTATTTGAACACTCAAATGTCATTTAATTGCCTGTACAGAAATAATTTCATTTTTTATCCATCAGTGCCTATGAAAGAAAGGCAGGTATTAATACCCCTACTTTTCTGAGGAGGCAACTGAGAGCAGAGAAATCAGATGACTTGTCTAAAATCACAAGTTATAAGCTTATCCTGACAATTCACTGATTTAATTCATATAGAGCTCTGAGCAGAGGACATGATACTTTGTCAGTGCTCAGAAGATGGTGGCAACTATTGAAATTGTTAGTAGTGAGCAACCCCAGAAATTGGTAATTCAAAATCCATCTAAAGGCTAGGATCTTCCCATAAATGTATGCTATTTCTGATTCAATAAATACATATTTGAACTAAATGTTAAATTCCAAGACCTAATTGAAGTACTTCATCAATGCAGAGCTTCTCTTAAATGAAACTGGACCTAAGGGATGCATTACAAAGTGAGAAAATAGTTAAAATTAGTATTGGGAGTGGACTTCTCTTTAATAAAGACACAAGCTCCTCCTTGATGAAGGTCCAGGCAGGTGAAAAATACCAGAGTGAAGTTAAGAGCTACAATAAGGATGATCCCCTGGAAGGTCTGGGGACAGGTGGAGTGGACATTCAGCCTCCATGTGCTGAATGGGTGATGGGTGATCCTGCAGGCTACTGTGTTAGTTTCACCTGCTTGGGATGATGGATGACTTCCCTTTAAGCTTTAGCGTTCTCAAATCCTAGGTGTCACACGTTACTGGTTTCTGAATTTGTATCCAAAATTTGTGTTTAGGAAATGTTTTATATTAGATGTATGGGAGACAATGCTTGCAATCAATCACAATTTTGTGAATGATATTTACCCATTTTTGTATTATGGTCAGGCACTATATATACATATGTCACTGATTAAATAAAAAGGAGGATTCTAGTCCTAGGTGAGTTCTTCCAGGCTTGAAATTTCAATGATCTGTGAAAGTATGCAAATCGTTCCTCATTTTTCCCTGAACAAAGATTAAATTAGTATGTATTGTAAATAACACCTCACAGAGCAAAACCAGGCTGAACAAATAGCTACATTTGGAAATAGAAACTAGAGATGATGAAATGAAATGCAGCATGAAAAAATGCTAAGAAACACAGCCAAGAAGAACATAAAAGAGCAAATCAGCAACATTTATAATACATTAAGGGAAGTGAAAGAAAATCATGAGACCATTTGGGCATATTGGCCTAAAGAATCGAGATGGTTGCGTTCCTCTAGGCCTGCTCTTACAGTATTTGGAATCATGCAGTATAAAGTGTGCAGGACCAGGATTAAAGAGACATAGTTGTTGGTTTATGACCTGTCTCTAACTACTTGTGAGTGATGGCAGTTCTCTCCTGGCATCAGTTTCCTTATCTGTAGAATGGGAAAACTACACTCACCTTTCAGGTTTCTATGAGAATGTTATCTATGTAAAGATACTTTGTAATTTGTAAATTGCATTATGAATTTCAGTCATATGAATTTCAGTCATTAAAATTATCATGTTATTTTATATAGAAAGTTATGTGATGCAATGTTATTATTGTATAACATAATACTCATTTTTCAGGTAAAGAAATTAAAACTCAGTAAGGTTACAGTCATAAAGTAAATATAACAAGTACAGTTTAATGATTGCTTAGTGAACTCCAGGTACTGTGTCCCTTTATTCTTTGTATAATTTTTACAATTATTCTACAAGGTGGATTTTCTTATCTCTATATTACAAATGAAGAAAATGAGGCTTGAAGAAGTAAAGTAATTTTGCCAAAATCAAACAGTTTGTAAATGGTGAGGATGAGATTTAAAACCTGTACATCTATTCTAAGGTTTATATTATTAGCCATTATATTTCAATGCAGCAACATCAATAATTAAGTGTCTTACTACATGCCGGAAACTATACCAGCCAAAAAAAGGCAGTGTGTGTTGGCTGGAGGGTGGGGGGAGATACAAGTCAGAAAGGGTTTCACTGTGCTCATATATAATGCTGCACAAAGAGAATATCATTGACTAAGCACAGATTCTGGACCCCAAACTAGGAGCCCCTACCTGGCAGCCATAGAAAACAACTTGAAGTCAAGAGGCTAACAAGAAGTTAAAACCGAAGTCCTTAGAACACCAGAGATCAAAATCAGGAAAACCAGGTTTAGTCATCAAAGTCAAAGAGCTGATATAAATTTAGAAATAAAACATTCTGTCAGAAATCACTGTAACAAAACAATTATAATGAATATATTAAAGGAGCTAATGGAAAGTATGGATAACATGGGTAAAGAAGTGGGGAATTTCAGCAGAGAGACGGAAACAATAAAAAAGAGAGATGAAAATATTAGAAGTGAAAAATATAATAAAAGGAGAATTCATTTGTTGGAGTTAGCAGTAGACCAAACAGAGCAGAGAAGTTCAATGAACTTGAAAACACTTCTATAGGAACTATCAAAACTGAAACACAAGGATAAAAATGGGTGAAATAAAATAGACACAGTATTAAAGATCTGAGATGTAATATCAAATATGTAACATATGTGTCATTGGAATTTCAGAAGGAAAGGGAGTAGAGAATGAGGCAGAAGAAATATTTGAAGAGATAATAAATAACCAAGAACTTTCTGATCTAAACATAAGCAAAATGGTAAACTAGGCAGTTCCATCCTCTCATCTCACCACAGAAACACTGGAGAATAAGCAGAAATTGTCAGAACACCGGAATACAGTCAAAAAGTTGGCAGTAACCAAATACTGAGTCAAGAAAAAGTCACTTCAAAATGGTAGGTATTTTTGTGACAATTTTATTTTCCCTTGCATCACCACCACTGCCCACCCCTGGTGCAGAAATGGACTTGGTCTCGAAGTAATGGTGGCCTGAATTCACAATGTGGTACCCTTTCTATGACTCTGGAGGAAAAAGAAAAAGTATCATGAAAAAATATCATGTATGTCAGTTCTAACTCGTCTGGGGTTACCTGAAAAACTGATGCAAGGTGTTCATCTCTGTTTCATCTAACTCAGAACTCATGCTGGAAAAGCAACAAGCTTTGGTTGAAAATACTGCAAGACAAACTAACAGCCCTCAAGATGTTTGTGGCAAAAGTTTAGAGTCAAAGCATAAAATAGACTGCATGAAGTCTGGAGCAAAAGCTGGAAGAGCTTTTTTAGAAAATTAAGACATTCAGAAGTAGTCAAGTATTCTGGGGAGTTTAGAAACCACACGTATAACCAGGGCAAGATGACTGCAGGCTGAAAAGACTGAGCTTTCACCTGGTGAGGATGCCTCAAGTCAGTACAAACTTGGCTAAGTGTTCAAGAAGGGCACCAGTGTAGAGTCAATCTTCAGACTTGGAGAGATCAGTTTTCTATCTCTCTCTCATTTTAGTTTTTTCTTTTGTTTGTTTGTTTTTCTGCTCATTTTCTTTGTTTTTTGTTCTTTTAGGATCAGTGAAATAATTTTTTTTGAAAAAGATAAAAAGATTGGCAAATCTTAAAAAGAAAGAAAGGAGACAAGACACAAATAACTAAAATCAGAAATAAAAGTAGGGACATTGCTACCAACCTTACAGAAATAAAAAAGTTTATAAAATAATACTATGAACAATTGTATACCAACAAATTTTATAACCTAGATGAAATGGACAAATCCTACGAACACACAGATTGGATAAGCTGATTCACGATGAAGTAGAAAATCTCAACAGACCTATAACAAATAAAGAGACTGAATCTGTAATTTAAAACCTCCCAACAAAGGAAGTCTAGGTGCAGGTGGCTTCACTACTAAGTTCTATCAAACATTTAAGGAATAATTAACAAAAATCCTTCTCTAATTCATAAAAAGTAGATGAGATAACTCCTCCTTATTCATTCTATGAGGCAAACTGATAACAAAGCCAGATAAAAATATTGTAAGAAAATTACAGTCCAATACCCCATATGAATATAAACAAAATATCAACACTAGCAAATCGACTCCAGAAGCATATTAAAAAGACCAAGTGAAATTCATCTCAGAAAAGCAGGGGTGGTTCAATATAATAAAATCAATCACTGTAATATATCACATTAATAGTACAAAGAAAAAAAAACTATATTACTATTTCAATTTAGGCAAAACATACATTTGAAAAATCCAAAACCTTTCATAATAAAAGCACTTAGAAATGTATGAATAGAAGGAAACTCCCTCAACATGACAATGGGTATTTATGAAAAAACCACAGCTAGCATCATATTCAATATTGAAAGACATAAAACTTTTCTTAATATGAGGACTAAGACAAGGATTCACACTTTCACCACTGTTATTCAATACAGTATTACAAGTTCTAGCCAGAGCAGTTAGGAAGGAAAAAAAAATGAAAGCCATTCCAATTGGAAAGAAAGAGCTGAAACTATCTCTATTCACAAATGATATGATCTCATATATATAGAAAATTCAGAAAATTAACAAGAAAGCTACTAGAGCTAATAAATAAATTCAGCAAACTTGCAAGGTATAAGATCAACACAAAATTCAGTGATGTTTCTATATATCTACAATGAGCAATCTGAAATTAAAAAGAAATTAAGAAACACTTCCATTTATAATACCATTAAAAACTATCCAAGAGTAAATTTAACCAAGGAGATGAAAGATGTGTATACTAAAAACTTTTTAAAATGTTGCTGAAAGAAATTTAAAATGAGCTAAATAAATGGAAAGACATCCCATGTTAATGAATAGTAGGATTCAATATTTGTTAAGATATTAATACTACCCAAAGTGTTCACAGATTCAATGCAATCCTTATCAAAATTCCAAAATTCACTTTGCAGAAACAAAACAGTCAATCTTCAAATTTATTTTCAAAGGGAATTGCAATGGACCCTGAATAACTAAAACAATCTTGAAAAAGATGAACAAAACTGGAGGTTCACACTTCCCAATCTCAAAACTTACTACAAGTCTACATTAACCAAAAGAGTGTAGTACTGGCATAAGGATGGACATATAGACCTATCTAATAGAATTTATAGTCCAGAAATAAGCCCATATATATATACGACCAATTAATTATTTTGACAAAGATATCAAGTCCATACAACAAGAAGAGTCTCTTCAATAAAAGGCACTAGCACATGAAAAAGAAAAATGAAGTTGGACCCTTATCTCATACCATATACAAAATTAACTCAAACTGGATCAATGACCTAAACATAAGAGCTAAAACTATAAAACTCTTAGAAGAAAACATAGGGATAAATCTTCATGGTCTTGGATTTGGCAATTAATTCTTAGATATGACACCAAAAGTATGAGGAATAAAAAAAGAAATACAGATAAATTGGATGTCATCAAAATTAGTTTTTCTTTGTGCTTCAAAGGACATTATCAAGAAAATAAAAAGACAACCTATGGGAGCTGAATAGAAGATAATACATGCAAACTATATATCTGTAAAAAAAAGAATAATATCAAGAATTTAAAAAAAACTCCTACAACTCAAAAACAAAGACAACCAATCCAATTTAAAAATAAGAACAGTACTTGAATAGATGTTTCTCCAAAGAAGATTTACAAATGCCTTATAAGCACATGAAAAAAGATGTTAAAATCATTAATCATTAGGGAAATGCAAATCAAAACTACAATGAAATACCAATTCAAATCTACTAGGATGACTGTAATTTTAAAAAGAGAATAAAAGAAAAAACCTGACAATATCGGCAAGGATGTAGAGAAATTGGGACCCTTATGCATTGCTGGTGAGAATGTAAACTGGTACAGCTACTGTGGAAAAAAGTTCAGTGGTTCCTCCAAAATGTAAATGTAGAATTATCAAATGACTCAGCAATTCCACTCTTAGGTATATATTATAATGAATTAAAAACAAGGACCCAAAAAAAAAAAAAAAAAAAAAAAAAAACAAGGACCCAAATACTGTATGCCAGTATTTATTGCCACACTATTCACAATAGCACAAAGGGAGAAACAACCCGTGTCAGTCAACAAATGAATGGATAAACAAAACGTGGTATATATACACAATGAAATATTATTCAGCTATAAAAAGTAATGAACTTGAGCTAAAACATAGATGAACCTTGAAAACATGCTAAGTGTAAAAGCCACATAGAAAAGGACAAATACAGTAAGATTTGACGTATATAAAACATCCAGAATCAGCAAATTCATAGAGGCAGAAAGTAGATTAAAGTGTGAAACAGCAATATTCAACTGGACATCAAGCAATGATGGACAGTGATCCTGACAGAAAGAAAACAACAGAAATGAGTCCTAAGATTTGGTAACTACAAAGCGTTGTCAGGAGAAAATTAAGGGTACCTAAATAAATGCAGAGATATACCATTTTCATGAATCAAAAGTATATAATACTGTTAAATGTCAATTCTCCTCAAATTAATCTACAAATTCAACACTGTCCCAATAAAAATGATATAGGTTTTTACTGTAGATAGTGCCAAGCTAATTATAAAATTTATATAGAAAATAAAGGAACTAAAAAAAAAGAAACTTAAGGGAAAAAAATGTTTGGGAACTAATGCTACCTAGTTTCAAGACTCATAGTAACCAAGACAGTGTGCATTCAAGTATTTGTAGACAAATAGATCAGTGAAACAGAACAGAGATTGCAGAAAGACTCACACATATAGCATCACTGATTTTCAATGAAGACACAAAGGCTATTTAGTGGAGACAGTATGGTCTTTTTAACAAATGATGTTAGAACAATTAGATATCTATATGTAAAAAAGAAAGAAAAAGCAAAATTAAATCATACAAATAAAACTCTAATACATTCTTTGTACCATATAGAAAAACACTCAAATTGAGTCATAAGTCTTTTAAAAATAAAAACTAAAAAAAAACACTAGAAGAAAACATGAGGAAAAATATTTGTGGCCTTGAATTAGGCAAAAATATTTTAGATATGATACCAAAAGCCCAATCTGTAAAAGAACAAATTGTTAAACTGGAATTTATCAAAATTAAAAACTCATGCTCTTTGAAATAGAGATAATAAAAGACAACTCAAATACTGGTAGACAATATTAGCCATATAGATGATAAAGAACTTATATCCAGAATTACCTGAAAACAACAAACCTAATTTTCTTAAAAAATGCGAAAGATTTTAATAGACTCTTCTGCTCATCAAAAGGAATCATTAAGATAGTTAATAGTCATACACATACTCAGAAAATAGTTTTAAATACATATATCTGACAAAACATTAATATCTAGGATATACAAAGATGTCTATCTTATGCACAATAAAATGAATATCCAATAAAAATGGCTGAAAATACTTGAACATCTCACAAAAGAAGATATATGAATAGACAATAACCACAAGAAAAGGTCCAGAATATCAGTGATCACCAGAGGAATGCAAATTATAATGCTCGTGAGACACCATTTCATATCCACTCAAATGCCACCCCTGCTCTTCATAAAAAGATTACTTACCAAGCCAAATGCCAGTGAGACTGTGGAGCAACCAGAACACTATGATACGGCTGGCAAAAATCTGAAATAATAAAAACCATTTTGGCAGTTGTTCATAGAGTCAAACATATACCTACCCTATGACTCAGCATTTCTACTCCTAGGTATTTCTCTAAAGGAAATAGAAACATATGTCCACAAAGACTTCTATGAGATTAATAGCAGCTTTATTCACAATAGCCAAAACTGGAAATGACCCCAAGCATTCATAGCAGGAGTATGAGCCAACATATTGCACTATTATATATCCATTAGATGGAAAATCACTTAACGATAAAAATTTCTTAACTAATGATGCATGCAAGACCATGAATATACAAGACGCAGACATTATGGGGACCGAAAAGGGGCCAATAAATGAGAGCTCATATGTTATAATCCTATTTAAAACTGAATTTCTAGACTAGGAAACATTAACTGATAGTAGAAGGGGTTGCCTGGGAAAGGATTGATGGGAAAGAGACAAAAGGACATGTCTGTTGATGATGGAAAATATTCTAGATGTTGACTTAGGTGGTGGTAACATAGATGTACGCTATTGTAAAAATTAATTAATCTGAGCACTAAATATCCATTTTGTGATATGTAAATTATACCTCAACAAAAATGAATAAAAAAGAGAGATGCAGATAAGTATTTGCTAGTTTTATAGTAGTGTTGATCAGAGCAATTATTTCTTATCTCCACTGGTAAAAAGTAAAGTTGAGAACTGCTTTGAGATGCACTATGACATGAGCAGGAATCAACCTTTAATGCTGTAAACCAATGATATTTTGAAATTGTTTGTTCCTAAGGCATAACCAAGCAGAAGATGATTAATAAACTGATCAAGTCTTTCTTGTTCTAAGGCAAATTGCCTTCCTATTTCTGCCATTTTGAGATCTCACCATTTTTAAATGTTTAAAGTATGAAATGTATCAATTACTTATAATGTCTTTTTTTTTTTTTTTTTAACTGGTGTACTGTATTGTTCTTTCTAGTGAAACTATAAAATTCTGCACAGGGAAGACCAAGTGACAGGAAGTGTGGAAATTGATATTAGAGGCTGGAAATATGGCATTCAATGGCTTATGCTTTTTAAAAAATAATAACTTGTAAGAGTGATCATGGCTATAAATGGCATTTTTTTTTAATATTTGGTGGGGGCGCGTGGGCACCAATTTCTTTCTTTTCTGGATTACTGAAGATTAGAAAAAGAAAGAAGTTTCCCTACATATAATCCCTTCTCCTAACCTTCTTCACTCCCAGGAAAATGTTGAGAGTTAAGATTGGGAGAAGAGAAGGGATTTAAAACTAGCATATACACTGAATATTATGTACTTGGCATTTGCAAGATACTTTGCGTATATTATGTCATTTAATCTCAATTAATCTTCATTTAAACCTACAAATTAGGTGTTGTCTTGCCTGTTTTGGAGATGAAGAAACTGGGGCTCATGAATTAAATAACTTTCCTGTTTTTCAAATACTACACTTTAAGAGCTCAAACTCAGGTGAGTGATGATGAATCGCGTCATGCCATGTTTCCTGTCCTTATTTTCCCCAGAACCATTGCCAGGAGCTCTCTTGCCTGAGTTATGGCAGCCTTCTGACCCCCAAACTACAGTCCTAGGAACAGGAAGAAAAAGTGTGACTTGATTTGTGGTCAAGACAATATATCAGATTGTTTAATTGCTTCTTCATTATTTAGCTCTCAGAAACACCCTCTATTAATCACCTGAGAGTTAATCATACTAAATTTCATCCATTGAAAGCAGAAGCCATTAGTCTGAAAGCCAACAGCAAAGACAGAGCATGCAAGAAGCAATCATTACCTTCGGTGTGGGCCAACATTTACCCAGCTGCCTTTGGAAGGAAGTGGCAAAGAGGAGTAAGAAATTTTATTTGTTTGCCAAAGAAAACAAAGAGTAAAAAGGGAAAATGATACTCTGGTGAAGTTTTTTAAAAACTGTTCTTCTGAAATTGCTAATCACCTGAGTTTGTCGTGGCCCACCAAAGAATAAAAAGGCATCAGATGTGATCTGCAAGCTATAAATAGATGGATTATCATGAATAAGAAACTCTAGGGGATGAATGAGTAAAAAATGAAAACGAAGATAGAAGACAACCTAGTTTTCCTCTTATTCGGCAGCATTAGAGGGACAAGAATTACATTTCTGAGGAGAAGATTTACCTTGATTTTTAAAAACATTTCATCCAATGTTATAAGATGTATAATAGTATATCACTCAAACCTATCCCTACCCCTTCCTTCAAAAATCTAATTGATTTTGAAAGAGTTAAGAGTACTTCTTTAGAATACTGTTAATAAATATATTTAGGCAACCTTAAAAAGAGCAATTCTATACACAATTAGCAAATGCCATTCTTGGTTTCTCCATTACCTAGTAGTCTGTGCAGAGTTATGTGAGGGGCTCCAGAACACCCTTCACTTACAAGAAATCTATTTCACAGAATGTTATCAAACTATAAGCTTCTACCACTCAAGCCACAGTTTTAATGTGCGCTATTAATCTTTAGAATATACTTTAGAGCTGGGTTTTTCAAAGTCTGATACTGGAACCCACTGATGCTGAATTTTGTGGAAGTGGAATCCAAGGATTTGTATGAATAAAATCATGCCAAGTTTCCCTGACGATTCATGGGTACACTAATGTCTGAGAATAACTACTTACACCTTCAATATCTTCATTTTTATCCATCATATTCAGGTTAGCTTGTGTGATTTCTTTTCAGGATCTTTCCTCAAAAATGCTCTAAGTGATGTGCTCCAGCAAAAATAGATGGAGCTCAGTAAAGGGAGAAAAGGAAACAATCATTTTTTCCCCAATATTTCAACTTTTCCTGGTTATTCCCATGCTGCTTCTCTATAAAGATGTTCTGACTTAGCCTTATACATAGTTATATAATGAAAGAAAATGGAAATTTAGGAGGATAAATATTTATTGAGCTTTTATATAATGTATCAAAAATTTACACATTATCTTATTTAATCTTATCAACGATTGTGTATATGTTCTTCCCCTAAAGAAGTAATCTGAAGATCAGCTAGGTTACCTATTTTGCCTAAATTCATGTTGAACTTTAATTCCGCCATTTTTAATTAACAAATTCTCATGTCTTTGCAGGCATACCTTCTCATTATTGTATAAAGATATAAGCTCCGCCCCCAGGGAGGTACTGAAGACATTCAGAATATCTAAACATTGGTAACAGCTTCATGCATGCTCGTCAATGGAAAGACACACAAGAGCAATATTCATATCAGCTTTGTCAGGTTGCCATTTGAAATTATGGGATGAATTCTTGAGTGTGGTGATGCCATGCCAAACCAGCTCATTGAAAGAGGAGAAGTTGGTAAGCGTGGTGACCACAGGACTTGTCACTTAGCACAAGTCCCAGGCCTACCTGCCCTTGGCAGGTGGGCAGCACAGCATGTCAAATAGCTTCACTATTCAGATTCCACTATTTTCATTTTTAAAAAATTAAATTGGAATGTAAGATCCCTCCTCTTTCAGATTGGTTTTCTAGTAACGTCTGTTACTTTTCTCTGGATTCCTCTAGACTCCATTCTTTCTATTGGAGAATAGACTGTACAGCGTCTTTCTGATTTCAGGAAGAAGGTCCCTGACTTCTAAACATCCAATTGTCCCCTTAGGTACCACCAATGCCAACCCCTTACCAAACAACACATAGCCTTTATTGTACAAATAATCTTTTGAAGCAAGTTTGTTACTTATGTATTATTGAATCCCCAAAGCACAGAACAGAATCTGGACCCTAGTAAGTACTTGCTCTATATGTGCTGTTTTCCATTCATGCAATAGATATGTATTAAGAATCTTGATATCAGGAGCAATGGTGTCCGTGGAGGCACAGAGATGAACAGGCAAGACAGATATCAAGGTGAGAATGTGGACATCTATATAACCAGGTCATGATTAAAAGGATCCCCTGGAGTACTTGTGAAATGTGAAATGCACATTTCCAGACCCACTTCATCTGACTCTTCCTTGGACCAACCTGAATGAGGCAATCAAGTTAATTCTTGCATCAGACTAGACTGGGACATAGGGTAGAATTTTGAATGTTAACAAATGGAAAGAGGGGAATCAAAAGAACAGTTGGAGACAGCTGCCCTTTAACCAGGCAATTGCTCAGAAATATTCTCCACTTATTTTCCTTCCTGATATTCCAATTCATGAAACATTCATCCCTAAGATAAGAGGTGGAATCTTGTTCCAGCCTGTCAATTTTTTAAAATTTTATTTATTTTTTATTTACTTCTGGCTGCATTGGGTCTTTGTTGCTACGCTCGGTCTTTCTCGAGTTGCGGCGAGCGGGGGTTACTCTTCATTGCGGTGCGTGGGCTTCTCATTGCGGTGGCTTCTCTTGTTACGGAGCATGGGCTCTTGGTGCGTGCGCTTCAATAGTTGTAGCACGCAAGCTCAGTAGTTGTGGCTCGTGGGCTCTAAAGCTCAGGCTCAGTAGTTGTTGTGCACGGGCTTCATTGCTCCACAGCATGTGGAATCTTCTCGGACCAGGGCTTGAACCCGTGTCCCCTGCATTGGCTCCACCAGAGGAGCCCTCGCCTGTCAATTTTGAAAACCTTGACAATCATCAGATGGCCCTCTCTAGTGCAGTCGTTCAATGTCTGGCTCCACTCAGAACTCTGAATGCTGTATTGTTGCTGGAGTCTCCTGATACTTCAAATGAGATATGTCTTCCAGGAGACCTACCAGATGTGCTAATGATGATTCCTTATAAGACAGAAGAGAGGCCAGTTCAGGAAAGAATAGCAAAGAAAGCAGATGATGGCAGGCTTCATCTTAGGGTCCAAACCCTGATAGCTGGGCCAGCTGGGAGTCACATATCAGGGGAAAGAGATTTTAACTACATCCATTCTATTCAATAAGGAAAAAAATATTAGGTATGTATTTATGTTGACCCATTTTAGAGGAAGATCCAGGTAAAGATGTTCCTGAAGAAAGGGAAATTGTGTTAAGAGAGAAGAGGGCAAGGATGGAGAAAGAAAGATAGAGAGAGAAACTTTCCACCAAGCATTCCTGTTCAGTGAGAGTAGCCAAAACAAGGCCTTGTCTCTGCCACACACGATGAAATGACCTGTAAATAAGTGCAAGTTTTTGAACTGTTAGTTCAAGGAGAATAATTATGATGTAAACTAATTCTTTCCCACAACTGTAAATAAAGCCAGTCTCTTTACAGATGCACTCCCATCTTCAAGATGCAGTCGTGTGCAGCAGTCAAGTGAAGGCAATCTCTCAGACGTGGAATCCCATTTTGACTGCAGGCATGTAATCAACTTCACCAGGCACTCAGGAAACAAAATCAGGAGACTCTCTTTCTCTCCTTTTCCCTTCCTAGACCTAGTACTTCTTTCTCTCAGATGATAAATTCCTGCTTTCATCTATATAAAGACAGTATTACAGGTTTTGCAAGTACTTACAAGTATTCCAGCTCTGATTCTCCTCTACTTCCATCTCCTGGGCAACTAACAGACCCAATCCATCTCTGTTCAAATTCTGTTTTGACCCAAATCTTTGGTCCTTACTCCAAGAAACATTAGAATAAGTATCAGAAATGAGAGAGAAGCAATAAAAATAAATATTCCACTTTGATCTGTCCATTTTGAATATTTTGTGGTGCAAACAGAGAACAGGAGAGAAAGAAGTGGATCTCTTCAAAGCAGCATTCTAAACAGTGTATGACAGCCAATTACTGAATTTAGCTGGGACTTTCACACTTTTACTTCAAATGAGAATTTTTAAAAAGCAGCATGCCTATCCATAGATAGCTTTTTGCTGCGAATGTTTAACCATTAGAAGAAAAAGAATAGGATTATAATGGAATTAAACAAATCACTGTACTGCCTTTACCGAAACCATCTGGTCTAGGTGTTATTAAGTATTGTGATTGTGTCGACATATATTAAACCACTTAACTTAAAATAATCTAGGGATTTCCACTGCAGTCCAGCAGTTAAGACTTTGCCTTCCAATGCAGAGGTGTGGGTTCAATCCCTGGTTGGGGAGCTAAGGTTCCACATACCTCACAGAGCCAAAAAACCAAAACATAAAACAGAAACAATATTGTAACAAATTCAATAAAGACTTTTAAAAAAGGTCCACATCAAAAAAATATTTAAAAAAATAATAATCTAAAAGCCACTGGTTGGGTGTATTAAATATTTGAAAAAGTACCTAGGTGAATATCAGGAAGAGATCATTTACATTGAAGCAGAGACAAAATAATGAAATGATAGCTTTACCAAAAATCTATTTTGGAAGATCTTTCTTTAAGAAAATAATTGATTATCACTTTGTAGTAGAAGTTAAAATCTTTGAAACAATAATGAAGGGAAGACAAAAGATGGATAAATAGTACTCCATGAGAAAATGAGAAGAGAAAAGAAGGAGGGATGGAGAAGGAAAAAGGGAGAAAACAGAATCCAGGACATGTTCTGAAGCTGTGGATAAAATGGCATGCATAATTTTCCCCAGTGGGATTCTCAAAGGACTCTAAAGAACAGGGTCTCTCAACCATTTAGTGGATTTTGGTTATGTTCTATGAGAACACCACTTCCACTCTCTCCTCTTAACCATGTTTCTAGTAAGAGTGGCAAAATACAAATGCCTGTGAATGGGAACCTTTTGCCCATATTATTAAACAGGCTGAATTTTACATCTGGGTTTACTAGCACAAAACTCAAAACATCACAAAAAGAGGGGAATAACATCAATTAATAAATTAACCTTTGCAGAAGCCAGATTACAATCCAAAACTCACCATGAAAACACAATTCGCTCCTCACTCCACCTCCCACACATACTTTGGTTGTTATGAAAAACCGTCAAACAAGAAAACAAAACATGGGGAAAAACCACTGACTACTGAATGTTAAAATATATTAATATTGCTCTGAAGGGCTGAGAGGTACCAGAAGTCATCTGGGTTATGCTGTTTTGAATCTGACCCAAGTAGACATAATTTAAACTCTTTATATGCTCTTGATCTAGCTACAGGCACTGGCTCCTGGCACCTAAGGCCCCTGACTGAACACTTCCCATAGATTTATGAACTAGGGTGGAGAGTCTTGCATGGGCAAAACCATGCCTTGTCTGGCAAGATGCTTAACGCTTGACCTAAGCCTGAAATGATTCCCTGAATAAGAAGATACATGTGGACCCTAATATACCACACATGATCCTGACCTTGACTTTGAGAGAAATATTGGTAAAGACAGTTAAGGACACAGATACGTGTACCCATAGATATAAAAGTAACTTCCTCAAGTGGTTTCATTCCATATTTATTGAGTGCTGTGCACCAAACACTGAAGCAGGTTTATGAAGTTAAATGTTTGAGAAGCTATTTTAACTAGATGACAATCTAGAGAAAACATAGCTTTAGTGTCACCTTCATTTTATAAGTATTTATGTTATCTGCCTAAAATTCGAATGGTAAAACTGAAACTCAAAACTTTACCTCTCTGACCATAAAGTCTACAATCTTTCCATTATTCTACACTTTCCATGTTTCATACATACAGTAGTTTGTAGGACATTTTCAATCTTTTCCTTAATCAGAGTTGTTTCTCAAGTCCATTTGGGTTGCACATCTGTAGTCTGTATATGCACATTAATCCATAAATTGTAGCAATTCTCATCTTAGTGCAGAAAAAGGCAACTGATGCTTTGATGTTTTCAAAGGCGGCATGATAAATGAAAAGCAAACTTGGCCTTTAGAGTTAGACTTGGATTTGTGTCCACATCCTGCTACTTCATAACTGAGTGTCTCCTTGAATGTGTCACTGGACTTCTCTTAGCCTGTTTCCTTTTTTGTAAATGGGACTTAAAGTACTTATTCTTCATGCGGGTAAACATTTCACATGGATGTATTATAATTTGTTACCAACATTTTGATGGAGACGTTTGGATGGGAGACATTTTAATTCGGCCTAAATAAAGCCAATTAAAAAAAAAACTGATCAGGGTACACAGAGGGTTTATTTGTTTACTTATTTGCCCATGAGCAGTATTTGATTCTGTCCACTAGCGTGACTTAGTGGCACTTTAACCTCCTCTGATTCCCTAGATGGTAAACCTTGCTTCCTGCCTGCACTGCCCAAAGGCACAGTCTTTCTTTCTCTGAATTACTCCCCTGCCTGGATTTAACACTTTTTTTGTCTGAGCCTGCTGTGTCAGCCAAGTGCCTTCCCATATCCTCCGCTCTCTGGGTTTCACTTTCCCATAGGATATAACTTGTGAGCCAACCCTGGCTATATCATCTGGTACTTCTTGATGCTGAATTAGAGCTTCAGGTTGTATCTACTTGGACTTTATTCCTCACAAATAAACATTGCCAAGGAACTGCAATTCAAAAGTTTGCTCCATTTCTCTAATGCATTTGCAAAAATAAGCTCCTGTGTTTTTACATCCAAAAAAGAGGGGACATATGTATACACATGGCTGATTCACTTTGCCATACAGCAGAAACTTACACAGCAGTGTAAAACAACTATACCCCAATAAAAAAATAATAAAAAAATAAAATAAGCTCCTATGTTCTTTAATAAATAGCCAAAAACTTTAGTTCATGGATACTTCTTTGCATAAAAACTAAACATGCACAAAAACATAACAGTTTGGAAATCAAAAGACACTCGTTTATTTGTCAGTCAGTCTGGACAATTTTCATCCAGGAATATTCATTCTATATTGCCACATTTTACTAGTCCCTACTGATCAGATGAAAAAGACGTTTAACTAACAAACTTCTTGGGTTGTCTCTAATCATTGGTTAATACTTTCTCTCCAACGAAACACGTTAGAAATGTTATTTTATTCATAGTGACATTTAGATATTCCTGATTACTTTAATGTCTGACATAAAGAATTTATTTTTGTCTAATACAGCATAAAACATCTGGATGAAAGCTTAGCATTTAAGTAAATTAGCTCTATATTTTTAATTATCCTCATGCTTGACATCATATGGAGCAAACATCCAGATGTGTCACTGGAGATTTCAGTTTTCAACCAGGTGTTTTAGTATCTACCAGACATTTTTCAGATGAAAAAAAAAAGATTTTTTTAACTTTTCTTAATAAACGACATTTTCTCAGCTTTTGAGGTTATAATTGATCGATTCTGTACTCAACAGAAAACCCAATTTCCTTGAAGTTTGTTTAAAAAAAAATATTCACCCTCTTTTCATTGTACCTTTTCTTTCCTAACCGTGATAATGACTCTTACCAACTGATGTAATAGGAAAATTCCCTCAGTTGTGTGTTGCAAAGAAATTGACTTAGGAAGATGGCTGCTACATAGAAATGTAGTCTACTTTACATTTGGTAGTGTACCAGATGTAAAATAGATAGCTAGTGGGAAGCAGCCACATAGCACAGGGAGATCAGCTCTGTGCTTTGTAACCACCTAAAGGGGTGGGATAGGGAGGGTGCGAGGGAGACGCAAGAAGAAGGGGATATGGGGATATATGTATAAGTATAGTTGATTCACTTTTTGATACAGCAGAAACTAACACCATTGTAAAGCAATTATACTCCAATAAAGATGTTAAAAAAATAATATCCATAAAAAAATAAATAAATAAGAAGTGTAGTCTAGGGCTTCCCTGGTGGCTCAGTGGTTGAGAGTCCGCCTGCCGATGCAGGGGACACGGGTTCGTGCCCCAGTCCAGGAAGATCCCACATGCCGCAGAGCGGCTGGGCCCATGAGCCATAGCTGCTGGGCCTGCGCGTCCGGAGCCTGTGCTCCGCAACGGGAGAGGCCACAACAGTGAGAGGTCCACGTACCACAAAAAAAAAAATAAAATAAGTGTAGTCTAAATCATTTCAGAACATATTTCTTCACAATGCTGAGTATTCAAAACAAATATTTATTGGGAATCTACTCAGTTCAAGGTTCAGTGACAAAAAGGGAGGAACTTCTACAAGTAGGTAGCATCTTTTCTCTCCATCACTGAATTTAAAAGACAGCCATAAGTTTAACTGATGACCAAAGGACTGTCTTCACATCATGATCCTTTAGTTGCAAAGACATAAACCAATTCAAATTGACCCCAAAATTAGGATTCGTTGGAGAGATTTACTGAAATATCAAGATAATATGGAGCAGAAATTTCAGCTGTGTCTAGTGAGAACTGAAGCTTCCTGGTTGTCTCCTTCCCCATTTCTCTTTTCTTTGTGGAGGTACAAGTTTCCTCTTGACCTGCACATGTCTTGTCAAATCTGCTCAATCTCAGTTCCTCAGAATGACTTTTCCTGAGTCTCTAAGCCACCCTCCTGTAACCTACCTGTATTGGCAGCTTTCACTCTAGTTTCTATCAACTATACTTATTTATTTCTATATGATGTTGCAACCCAATCAATATATCCAACCCACTTTCCTAAGAAAGATTGTCTAAAAGGCTCAGTGCCTGCTGTGCATTATTTCCACTCTCTGTGAGGTTCCCAACCTGGGGCAAGCAGTCATGACCAAAGGATTGGGTTTATATGGTACAGATATAGGAAGCCTCCAAGAATATACAAGGTGGAAGAAACTTTTAAGAAAGGGGCATGATTGGACAGTCAATAATAGATAGATTCCCCCTCCCCAAAATATTTTAACAAAGAGGGACAAGCTTAAGTACAAACTTAGAGACCAAATATCCAAAACTTCTCTTTTACATTTAGGAAAAAGGACTTGCAAGAAGAAATAACTATAAGTCAATTTAATTACTATCTTTGCTTAATATGTGTTACTTACAGATTAAATAAAATATAAAGTATATTAAATATAATACATAGATTGTGAGTATAATCATAAACCCCCTTCTATTCACATAACTTAGTTTCCTGAATCTGTTTTTCAATACTGTATTTTGGAAAGAGAATTGTTAGCTTTATCCAATGCAAAGAGCTGGTCCACATAATCAAACATCCAACTGTGACCAAGAGTTAATATTCCCTAAATTCTGTATTATTTTTAACATAACCTGCATTAAACAAGACTAAGGTCAGGATAAAGAAAATATTAGCCTATGAGACCAAGAGTCAGGCCTCACTTTTGTCCTGCTAGTATTGACTTGAGCAAGTCAGTTACTTCTCTAAATTTTAGTTTCCTCATCCATCATGGTTAATGATTAATGGCTGGTTTATTTCAGCTGCATTGAAACATCTCCCGTCAAATCAACTCCTTCAAAATGGTGAACACAAAATACAATATATCCAATATGTGTATTCAATAATGTATTTGAAAGTGTGTCCCAAATGACTCCATACAGCACAAATGTCCTAGGCTAGTTACTTAGCAGCCAATCTCTATTGAAGAGTAATCATTATTAACCCCATTTGAACAGCAGGAAACTGAGACTCAGAAAGGCCCAGTAATATGTCCCAGAAAAACATTCAACTATGAAGTGATAAAACATGAAATTAAATGCAGATTTGGCCAACACCAAAGACTGCAATTTTTCGCCTGCCATGTTGCCTCTGAAAACATCTTAAGCTTGTCTTATCTACCTTATTCCAGACTGAGAAAAGTATTAGTCTAATATCAGGTAGAAGACAAAAAGCAATTTATTTGCTATCCCTGTGGGTGAAATAATCAGAGAATCAGCCAGAACAATGTTGTTTGTAAATGTTGATTAGATTTCCTTCTATTGATTTATATGAGAAATGTCCCTTGTGCCAAAGGAACCACATTTTATCACCATTAAATACCTTTTTTTCCATTTATAAGATTTTAACTAAAAGAGTAGGGCAAAATAAATGCAAGCATAAAATAAATTTTCTTTTCAGCAGGCCAAGTTCAATAAATAATAATCAAAGTATATACTCAGAGTTCCTACATCCAATCATTTTTATTTATAGTTTCAGCCATAAATGAATGATTAGATGATAAATTACTTGGTGCATCCTGATGTTCATTCCTAAAAAATAACTACTTAACAAGAGAGAAAGAGAGATAGAAAAGCCACTTAGATTAAAATAACCAGACGGTGGCCATTCCTAAATCTGAAAAATTATAAAGATCAATGTTTTCCTTATGGTTTTCTTTTAACTTACTTATGACAAGAATGAATGTCCTTGTTCTTCATTCCATTAATATTGCTAGAATACTGGTGTTATCCCTTATGTTAACATGTTTAGAAACTATACAGAGAGCTTCCAAACATAATCCATAGTGGGTAAGAAGTAGCAAGCAAAATTTCATTTACTGTTGAGAATATAATCTTTTTTCAATAATGTTTAAGAGAGGATTTGGTACCTATAAACATCTAGAAAAATCATTTGTGACCAGTTAACTAATGCTAATGAGCAGGCATGGGAGACATGCCTTGCTGAATAGAACTGAATGACGCTGAGCTCAAGGCCATCTGAGATTCAGAAAACCTGTATAGTGATTGAAGAAAAGCCATAGTTTTTTTTATTTTTTTTATTTTTTTAATTGGAGTATAGTTGATTGACAATGTTGTGTTAGTTTCAGGTGCACAGCAAAGTGAATCAGTTATACATATACATATATCCATTCTTTTTCAGATTCTTTTCCAAGTGTATGGAGTAGAGTTCCCTGTGCTATATACACACACAGTTAGTTATCTATTTTATATATAATAGTGTGTATATGTCAATCCCAATCTTCCAATTTACCCCTCTCCCCCTTACCTCCTGGTAACCATAAGTTTGTTTTCTACATCTGTGATTCTATTTCTGCTTTGTAGATAAGTTCATTTGTACCCTTTTTTTAGATTCCACATAAAAGCAATATCATATGATATTTGTCTTTCTCTGTCTGACTTATTTCACTTAGTATTATAATCTCTAAGTCCATCCTTGTTGCTGCAAATGGCATTATTTCATTCTTTGAAAAGCCATAGTTTAAAGCTAGAAATCAGTTATGAAAGAGGAAGGAAGACCAAAGCCTGAAATTTGAGAAAGAATAATGATTTAGGAAGTTGGGGGTACAGGTAGTACAAGTCAGAGGTATGATGTGTTGAAACAACAGTTCAAAACAAAGAACATAAATGAAAAGATGGAAGTACAATTTTCCTTTAACATCAGACCAAGTGTATTACACTCTTGGGATGGGGGTAGCTTATAGGAATACTATGGGAAAAGACAAACTGTGAGACAATATTTATTTATCAAACATTTGCGCATTACAAATGTTGAGAGAGAAAGAAAATCCTACTTCATTGCTCACCACTTGTGTCTTTACAGCTGCCAGCCATGGTGGGGGGGGGGGGGGGTGTCAGCATTTTCTGATACCTATTAATAACCCCTGGCTCTTAGTACTTTTTGGCAGCAATGCAAGCTGGTAATATTATTTCCTTTTCTGAAGAAGGAAACTAATGCCAATTTAGTGAGGAAACTCAGAGTCATGGGCTCTAAGCATGATATGTTTTTATTTGTCCCAATGTATACCACCAACTGCTTTATGTCAGTCTTCTGTCATCAGGAGTAGCAGGGTCCCCTAACGAACTTCATCCTGAGTTCACACAGTTATGACTTTTTTCAATTATTAACAGAGTTCTTGCATCTTAAGGCTCACTGTTGTTCACTTACAAACTTCCATCTCACTTCTCATTCAAAATCCCTAGATATACCAAGCCTGTAACTCTAGCTGCTTGGCATGGAGGGAGGAGGGTCTGCTTTTCCACACCCCTCCTCCTTTTCTTCATCTCCTAGCATCCTGGTGTGGAACATAGGCTGCAGAGAGGATAGAGAAATTCTTACCTCCTGGCCCGAGGTGCTGGCAAACTCCTCTCCCTTTCTGCAGTAGCACTGTCTATCTCTTGGGGTACAAACATTTGTATTTATTGTCCTCTTCATGACAGTCCATTAGCAAAGAACATTCAACATCTCCCTGTGCACACCTCAGCCCCTTATTGTTAGTTTCATGCAGAAACCGATGCCATGGACACCAGCAAAACAGCTCAAGCCTCCAACCCAACTCCTTCCCATAGCATACAACGACCACATCAAACAATGGGCTTGCAGGCTGTGCACCCAACTCTCACACCTTGACTCCTAGCCCCACCTTTTCTCCACACACCAGAAGCAGGCATTCAGATGGTCTAGTGGCTCAGAATATTCCAGTAAGAGACTAACGAGGGCCCATTAGAATCATGAGCTTGTCATGTTTCCACTCTGGGATGCTAATTTAAAGAATCACTGCAAAGAAGGGACACACAAAGAAAAACGATATGCAAAAACTAAATCCTTGTTTTCTTAGAATGGCTGCTTACAAATCATATTTTTCAAATATTATGTGAAAAATAGTAATTTACATATGAAATATCACATTGAAGTATATGAGGTCAGTGTGGGCTTAAGGCAGGGTTATTGATTGTAGGAAGTGGAAATTATGTTGACCCTTGAAAGATCGGGTGGTGTATAGATAGTGAAAAACAGGAAAAGGGTATTGGTGTATAGGGATTGGATATTTGGGGGAAGATATCAGAGGGGTAAGTGCCTACTATGAATCTATTTGGGAAAGAATAGACAGCTCTAGCCAGAGAGAATTTTGGAAGTTATTTTTAAGCCCTGATCCTTATTAAAAACACAGTAGGAAGATAAAAGTAAATAGTACACTTCAGGAAGTGGTTTCCATTGATTTCCATTAAAGACTTAAAAACTGTCAGGCATTTAAATATAACATTTGACCTGATCAAGGACAATTGTCAGCTATTACTTCCAAAAAGTTAATTAAAAAAATAAAATTGAACTATTTGCATATTCATATATTAAATGACATGCTATTGGTTAGAAGTAACTCTGTAATACAGTTGCCATAAATTATTTATTTCTAGGATCCTTCTTTTAAAATTAAAGTACAACAAAAGTCAATATGGACATCATTTCAGCTGATATGATACAAAGGTTTGGTTTAAGAAGAACAATATGAAAACCTAAATTATCATTATATTCTGTTATTGTGCTGTTTTTTTTTTTTTTTTTTTTTTTTTTTTTTTTATGCGTTACGCGGGCCTCTCACTGTTGTGGCCTCTCCCGTTGCGGAGGACAGGCTCCGGACGCGCAGGCCCAGCGGCCATGGCTCACGGGCCCAGCCGCTCCGCGGCATGTGGGATCTTCCCAGACCGGGGCACGAACCCGTGTCCCCTGCATCGGCAGGCGGACTCTCAACCACTGCGCCACCAGGGAAGCCCTATTGTGCTGTTTTGATAAAGATTTCTCAGCATCGAAGATCAGGGGAAAAGAAGACACTATCACCACCAATGAGAACCAGATTTCCTTAATGTCATGGCTGACAATATTTATCACTTGAATTGTTGACAACGAACATTTCCAGTCTCGAGTCAAAAACTTTGGAATCACCGTTGAGTCTTTCTCTCATACTCCACCTCTGATCCATCTGCAAGTCCTCTCAGCTCTACCTTCAAAATATATCCAGCCTCTTACCATTTTTCACCACCATGGACCAAGCTGTCATCACTCCATATAGGGTTTATTGCAGTCTCCAGGACTGGGAGCTCTGACAGCCTTTGCTCAGCTGTAGCATTGGCCATGTCCCCGCCATGCTGGTTCTGTGGTGTCTATTGGCCATGGTTCCCTTTTCCTGCCTTGTATCTAAGCCTGGTTAGCTAGCAATTTCTACAGTTTCAGTAACTTGTTTGTAGATTAAACAAACTGTAGTCAATTTCTGTTATTGCTTGCTTTTCTTTTATTTCTTTCTATGAAGTATCCTATTTGATGAAAATACTGTGTGTATGTGTGTGTGTTTATAGGTATACAACTCCATATAAAATATTAAAATTAGAAAATGCTAAAATGATTAGTATATACTAGAATATAAAGTTCATGAAAGCAGAACTTTATGAGCTGATGTCTCTGTTGTACCAGGTATTCAATAAATACTTGTAGAATGAAGGAGTGAATGAATGAATCTTTGTTTGAATATCTGGATGCACATATCTTGTGTTAAACTTTTCCACAATTGGTGGATTTATACCCGAAGAGAAATTTCACGTAAACTGCGTAATCATGTTTTAAATAGCTTCATGGCTGTCTGCCTTAAAATATCCCAGAATCATGAAAGAACTTGACATTACTAAGGATGTCTTGCAGAATCACACTGCTAGCTCGTAATGCCTGAGGAAAATGCCAACGTCCTCCACTTGGTCAACCCTCCAGCCTACCCTTCCACCCCCCGCCCCCCCAGCAATCTCCTCTCTCTGTGGGGCAAACACAAACCTCAAGGTAAATCTTACAGAAGTTTCCCACATTTCTGAGATGGAATGCTATAGGTTTGACTGTCAAGGTTCAAGGGAGAAGGGAACAGATTTCTGCTAAATTATTTGTCATGCCCTTAACATCACCATTTTCTTCCTCTTTTCCTTACTCACATGGTGGGGAGGTACGGGAACACACAGGGTGCTGCACTGATTCCATTGCTTTTGTTTTGCACTCATTGTACTGAGAAAAGGTCCTCAACACAAGCTGAGTTATGGATGTGCAGCCTGCTTGTTCACAGCCCGATGGGATGGTACCCACTGCAGCCCTCACCTGCTACATGCTTGCCCACACATTGAAGCAGAGATGTTAGGTAAGCCTTGCTTCCCCCCACCAGTAGAAATGCACCTACAGACTTACTTCCCAGACGGTCAGCATCATTAGTGAGAACTTCATGCAATTTCTGAATAGTAATTGTAGAACAAGCTGGAAAGTCTGAATTTTCAAGAAAAATTCATGGTTAAAAAAAATAGCTAGCCTATGATTTCAGTTAAAATAACAATTAATAGCAGTACAACTGAAGATGTCTCCTTTCTCTGACCATCAAACCCATTGTATGGACATAATGACTGAGATATGTCTGTCTCTCCCTCTGATTGTCAATTACTTTGCACTGAGAATTGTATCTTTATTTATTTAGTTTCACCTACATTTGAATACATTTGAGGAAAGGCTCTGCAACGGTGGAGAAACATATTCTGCAAAAACATTTATTCTGAAAAGAATAATTTAAAACATACACACAAACCCTGCTTTATTCATTTCCCCCTGTAATTATAGTTTTAGATGATCGCTTGTGTATTTTCTCACTTTAAAATGGAAATGAAATGTCTGATGACTTGAGTTGATTTAATTTTCCCAAGGAAAGGAACTCCTACCCCAGTTCTGTGTTAGGGAGCTTGTTACTGTTTCATTGCTCAGTCTACAGCAATGTTGATGGTTTATTTCAGGTTTTAAAACACCCGCTATGTAGTAATTGAAATCATCAAAAGCTATGGTCCTGGGCAGGTCATATGCTCTCTCTTTCACTGTGTTTTGACTTAACGTAATTACATTAATTACATTATGTTAATGTAAACAGAAGATAGAAACAACCTGAAAGCTCTCAAGGTCAGAAAGAATTTGAGATACCACTGAGCTCAACATTGGTTTGAACATACAGAGAAACTGAGGCTCAAAATGGAAGCAAATTGCCCAAAGTCAGATTATTAAGCAGCCCATAAAAACTGGCTGGCTCCTGATTGGCTACTGGTCCAGGGTTCTTCCCAGCTTTATTGTCTGGTGGTTTGTTATCATGATCTTTGTGGAAAAAAAAAATAGATGTATTTTCAAAAAGACGATGAGCAATGGAAAAAGAGATAATTCTCTAGGATATTTTTAGAAAAAACTTCATGTGTGGTCTCATCAACAGGAACTGAGACGTCATACTTACATACATGTATACAATTTTGGATGACATCTACCTTTATCTTTATATGCGGTATGAACATCTCACCAACAGAGTCTTCATTTTGACAGTAGCTACACACAAGTTCTATACTTCTACCAAAAGGGGCTCCTAATGTGTCTACTGATTTCTAATATAAATGACTATTCCTGCTTTTCCCAACTTCTAGATTCCTCTCCCATGATTCCTCTTTTCTGTCTGCCTATCCAGCTGTCCAGGAAAAAATGAATGGATGCCTTTTCCAATGGGGTTCTATCTAGTCCTCTCTGTCCCTCTAAATGCTCCTATTCCAACTCAGTATTAGAGTTGTAGAACACCTGTCTTAGTTTAGAAAGCCTCAAAGCATCTAGCATTTGTTTAGCAAACATTTATTGAGGGCATGCTCGGTTTCTCAACACTTTGATAGTCACTCAGCAATGTTGCATGAATGAATGAGTAAACAAATGGCACCTATAAATCCATCCAGGACCATTCACTGGAGAGCAAATTCGCATCTCCAGCTTCTTTCTGCATTGCTCTATTTGATCTCCCATGCCCTGGTTGTCCTATGTTATAGTGCGAACACTACATAAAAATTGGTTTCCAGAACCATCAGATTGTTTTTAGTCTTCAAACTGAATGGTACAGCCCAACTTATATTCCACTTTCTACATATTTTCAAGCTCCTTGATTTTGAATGTTATTCTTTCATTCCCTCATTTATGGCTTTCTTCTCTATTCAGACCTAATACTTAATCTTCTTTTTTCAAATCTGAGTATAGCCATCCTTCCTTTACTGCTCTGTGCCTCTGCCTTTTCATCTGTCTCTGTATCTCTTCTAGACAACTTGTATCGCCTCACACACAACATGTTAAAATCAGCTCTTTTGCCCCTTTCCTGTTTGCCCATTTCTGTTCCCCTCTAACCTTGAAAGAATCTAAGGAACCTGTTGATTCTTTTCCTAGTTAAAAATAAGTAAAGTAAGTAGCTCTCTACTCCCAAGAGTCCCCTTAGCAATCCGTCAGGTGGGTCACTCAGGCAAGATAACATCTGAGGAGGGAGTCAGCCATTCTGCACGCAGTGGAGAAGGATGCAGAACCCAATTTCCTGCCTTGATGATTCACTGAGATTCTTCTCCCCTCCCGCCATTTTTCCCTTTAAAAACGGTCATGGCTGAGCAGAATCTTTGGAACTGGTCTCCGGACACGAGTCCAACTTGTCCCCAAATTGCCAGGTTTTCTGATTAAAGCAGCTTTCCTTTCTACTGACACTTGCCTCTTGAATTATTGGCTTTGACCAGCAAGCAGCCAAACCTGCATTTGGTAACAATGTGATTAAAAGAACTCAATTTCTTCCTGGAAAATCCGAAGTCAGTGACAATACTGTGTACTAAAATCATGCTTCCCTTGATTGAATAATGAGGCCATTATTCCTTAGGTCAATGTTGATACCTCCCCTGTTACAGGCCCTACATTGCTTTCTGGGCATCACCAAGATGAATGAGACATAGTTCCTGCCTTCAAGGGCCTCACAGTATAAAGTGAATGATGTGCATGTAAAAGGTAATTACAACAGTGTGAAGAGAACTTAACCTTGGAAACCATGGACCTGGGCACCAATGTCAAAGAGGTATGGTGTCAGAGATGACTTTTTCCAGCAGGTCAAGCTTGAAATAAATTTTACAAACAATAGAAGTAGATGTGAGACAGTTAAAGATGCCTGAGATATCTTTGGATCTTCACAAAGCATCCAACACAATGTCCAATAAAAATTCGGTGATTGAATGAAGGATGAAACTATATATGCTCCTAACCTTCCATTTCTACCATATTAGTTCAAATATGAGTTTACACTTCACAGTTATATTTCTGTAGTGCTCTTTCTGCCTTTAGTATCTCTTCCTACCCCTCTCCACCATCCATCCTCTGGATTGGCATCAGTAATCTCAGCAAATGATCATGTTTTTCATGTGGATCCCCAGGGCCTATTTAATAAGCTCCAAACTTCACAGCCAAACATTTGAGGCCCCCATACTAAGACCCCAATCTACTTCTCCAAACATTACTTTTCTGTGCAAACCATCTGCAGGAGTCAATTTGGTCTACATCTTTCCCCTGAGAGGCATTGGGCAGTCCTTCAGAGGGTACAAAGCTCCTTTAAGAAGTTTATAAACCAGAGGAATAGATCAGTAGCAACAAGAAACAGTGGGTTCCAGGGAAAATTTTCAGGAATACAAGGGCCAGGATGCGACCAGAAGAAATAATGGGGGAATTAGAAAGGTTAGCAAAAATTGTTCCCCTTTGTTTACTCAAATTATGTGGAACACCTGTGTTTGCAAAACTGATCAAGGACAAAGTTTTGCAAAATTTTCAGCCCTTTTCATGTCTTAGTTTTTGCAAAATACTGCAAAAAGATATTTTTCCCTTTTATATTTGTAGCTGTACTCTCTGTGACTGAAAAAGCAAAGGCAGCATGAAAACACAAATTAATAGAGGAAAATTATGTCAACTATTTTCAACCATGCCAGGAATCATTGGAATTGAAAGTAAGGGCTTCAAGTGTTATCGGCTTTGATGATTCATTCTGTCCTAGTGTCTGCTTTCTTGCTTTGCTCCTAACCCCACCGTACTGTTTCTTGCACCTTCAGCTCTGTGAGCACTGACATCTGAAAGAGCGTGAATTTTTCTTCAAGTTGCATCAACTCATTTGCAAATGTGAAACATCAGCCTTTATTAGTTCCTTCTTTTTTTTTTAACATCTTTATTGGAGTTTAATTGCTTTACAATGGTGTATTAGTTTCTCCTTTATAAAAAAGTGAATCAGTTATACATATACATATGTCCCCATATCTCTTCCCTCTTGCACCTCCCTCCCTCCGATCCTCCATATCCCACCCCTCTAGGCAGTCACAAAGCACCGAGCTGATCTCCCTGTGCTATGTAGCTGCTTCCCACTAGCTACCTATTTTACTTTTGGTAGTGTATATATGTCCATGCCACTCTCACACTTTGTCCCAGCTTACCCTTCCCCCTCCCCGTATCCTCAAGTCCTTTCTCTAGTAGATCTGCATCTTTATTCCCATCATGTCCCTAGGTTCTTCATGACCTTTTTTTTTATTCCATATATATGTGTTAGCATACGGTATTTGTTTTTCTCTTTCTGACTTACTTCACTCTGTATGACAGTCTCTAAGTCCATCCACCTCATTACAAATAACTCAGTTTCGTTCCATTTTATGGCTGAGTAATATTCCATTGTATATATGTGCCACATCTTCTTTATCCATTCATCTGTTGATGGACACTTAGGTTGCTTCCATGTCCTAGCTATTGTAAATAGAGCTGCAATGAACATTTTGGTACATGATTCTTCTTGAATTATGGTTTTCTGAGGATATATGCCCAGTAGTGGGATTGCTGGGTCATATATAAGTTCTACTTTTAGTTTTTCAAGGAACCTCCATACTGTTCTCTATAGTGGCTTTATCAATTTTCATACCAACCAATAGTTAAACAGGGTTCCCTTTTTTCCACACCCTCTCCAGCATTTATTGTTTGCAGATTTTTTGATAATGGCCATTCTGACTGGTGTGAGGTGATACCTCACTGTAGTTTTGATTTGCATTTCTCTAATGATTAATGATGTTGAGCATTCTTTCATGTGTCTGTTAGCAATCTGTATATCTTCTTGGGAGAAATTTCTATTTAAGTCTTCTGCCCATTTTTGGATTGGGTTATTTGTTTTTTTAATGTTGAGCTGCATGAGCTGCTTGTAAATTTTGGAGATTAATCCTTTGTCAGTTGCTTCATTTGCAAATATTTTCTCCCATTTTGAGGGTTGTCTTTTCATTTTCTTTATGGTTTCCTTTGCTGTGCAAACTTTTAAGTTTCATTTGGTCCCATTTGTTTATTTTTGTTTCTATTTCCATTTCTCTATGAGGTGGGTCAAAAAGGATCTTGCTGTGATTCATGTCACAGAGTGTTCCGCCTATGTTTTCCTCTAAGAGTTTGATGGTGTCTGGCCTTACATTTAGGTCTTTAATTCATTTTGAGTTTATTTTTGTGTATGGTGTTAGGGAGTGTTCTAATTTCATTCTTTTACATGTAGCTGTCCAGTTTTCCCAGCACCACTTATTGAAGAGGCTGTCTTTTCTCTACTGTATATTCTTGCCTCCCTTATCAAAGATAAGGTGACCATATGTGCATGGGTTTATTTCTGGGCTTTCTATCCTGTTCAATTGTTCTATATTTCTGTCTCTGTGCCAGTACCATACTGTCTTGCTTACTGTAGTTTTCTAGTATAGTCTGAAGTCAGGGAGTCTGATTCCTCCAGCTCCATTTATCTTTCTCAAGATTGCTTTTGACATTCGGGGTCATTGTGTTTCCATACAAATTGTGAAATTTTTTCTTCTAGTTCTGTGAAAAATGCCAGTGATAGTTTGATAGGCATTGCACTGAATCTGTAGATTGCTTTGGTTAGTAGAGTCATTTTCACAGTGTTGATTCTTCCAATCGAAGAACATGGTAAATCTCTCCATCTATGTGTATCATTTTTAATTACTTTCATCAGTGTCTTATAATTTTCTGCATTTAGGTCTTTTGTCTCCTTAGGTAGGTTTATTCCTAGATATTTTATTCTTTTTGTTACAATGGTAAATGGGAGTGTTTTCACTTTCAGATTTTTCATCATTAGTGTATAGGAACACCAGAGCTTTCTGTGCATTAATATTGTATCCTGCTACTTTACCAAATTCATTGATTAACTCTAGTAGATTTCTAGTAGCATCTTTAGAATTCTCTATGTATAGTATCATGTCATCTGCAAAGAGTGACAGCTTTACTTCTTTTCCGATTTGGATTCCTTTTATTTCCTTTTCTTCTCTGATTGCTACAGCTAAAACTTCCAAAACTATGTTGAATGGTCATGAGACTGGGCAGCCTTGTCTTGTTCCTTATCTTAGTGGAAATGCTTTCAGTTTTTCACCATTGAGGACGATGTTGGCTGTGGGTTTGTCATATATGGCCTTTATTATGTTGAGGAAAGTTCCCTCTACACCTACTTTCTGGAGGGTTTTTACCATAAATGGGTGTTGAATTTTGCTGAAAGCTTTTTCTGCATCTACTGAGATGATCATATGGTTTTTCTCCTTCAATTTGTTAATATGGTGTATCATGTTGATTGATTTGTGTATATTGAAGAATCCTTGCATTCCAGGGATAAACCACAGTTGATCATAGTGTATGATCCTTTTAATGTGCTGTTGTATTCTGTATGCCAGTATTTTGTTGAGGATTTTTGCATGTATGTTCACCACTGATATTGGCCTGTAGTTTTCTTTCTTTGTGACATCTTTGTCTGGTTTTGGTATCAGAGTGATGGTGGCCTTGTAGAATGAGTTTGGGAGTGTTCCTCCCTCTGCTATATTTTGGAAGAGTTTGAGAAGGATAGGTGTTAACTCTCCTCTGAATATTTGATAAAAATTCCCTGTGAAGCCATCTGGTCCTGAGCTTTTGTTTGTTGGAAGATTCTTAATCACTGTTTCAATTTCAGTGCTTGTGATTGGTCTGTTCATATTTTCTATTTCTTTCTGGTTCAGTCTCGGAAGTTGTCCATTTCTAAGAATTTGTCCATTTCTTCCAGGTCGTCCATTTTATTTCCATAGAGTTGCTTCTACTAATCTCTCATGATTCTTTGAATTACTGCAGTGTCAGTTGTTACTTCCCCTTTTTCATTTCTAATTCTATTGATTTGAGTCTTCTTCCTTTTTTTCTTGATATGTCTGGCTAATGCTTTATCAATTTTGTTTATCTTCTCAAAGAATCAGCTTTTAATTTTTTTGATCTTTGCTGTAATTTCATTCATTTCTTTATCATTTATTTCTTATCTGATCTTATGATTTCTTTCCATCTGCTAACTTTGTGTCTTTTTTATTCTTCTTTCTCTAATTGCTTTAGGTGTAAGGTTAGGTTGTTTATTTGAGATGTTTCTTGCATCTTAAAGTGGGATTGTATTGCTATAAACTTACCTCTTAGAACTGCTTTTGCTGCATTCCATAGGTTTTGGGTCATCGTGTTTTCATTGTCATTTGTTTCTAGGTATTTTTTGATTTTCTCTTTAATTTCTTCACTGATCTCTTGGTTATTAGGTAGTGTGTTGTTTAACCTCCCTGTGTTTGTACTTCTTACAGATTTTTTCCTGTAATTGATATCTAGTCTCCTAGCATTGTTGTCAGAAAAGACACTTGATCCAATTTCAGTTTTCTTAAATTTACCAAGGCTTGATTTGTGACCCAAGATATGATCTATCCTAGAGAATGCTCCCTGAGCCCTTGAGAAGAATGTGTATTCTGTTGCTTTTGGATGGAATGTCCTATAAATATCAATAAAGTCCATTTTGTTTAATGTATTATTTAAAGCTTGTGTTTCCTTATTTATTTTCATTTTGGATTATCTGTCCATTGGTGAAAGTGTGGTGTTAAAGTCCCCTACTATGATTGTGTTACTGTCAATTTCCACTTCTATGGCTGATAGCATTTGCCGTATGTATTAATGTGCTCCTATGTTGGGTGCATAAATATTTACAATTGTTATATCTTCTTCTTGGATTGATCCCTTGAACATTATGTAGTGTCCTTCTTCATCTCTTGTAATAGTCTTTGTTTTAAAGTCTATTTTGTCTGATATGAGAATTGCTGCTCCAGCTTTCTTTCAATTTCATTTGCATGGAATACCTTTTTCCATCCCCTCACTTTCAGTCTGCATGTGTTCCTAGGTCTGAAGTGGGTCTCTTGTAGACAGCATATATACATATCTTGTTTTTGTATCCACTCAGCCAGTGTACGTCTTTTGGTTGGAGCATTTATTCCATTTACATTTAAGGTAACTATCGATATGTATGTTCCTATTACCATTTTCTTAATTGTTTTGGGTTTATTATTGTAGATCTTTTCCTTCTCTTGTGTTTTCTGCCTTGAAAATTTCCTTTAGCATTTGTTGTAAAGCTGGTTTTGTGGTGCTGAATTCTTGTAGCTTTTGCTTGAATGTAAACGTTTTAATTTCTCCGTCAAATCTGAATGAGATCCTTGCAGGGTAGAGTAATCTTGGTTGTAGGTTTTTCTCCTTCATCATTTAAAATATGTCCTGCCACTCTCTTCTGGCTTGCAGAGTTTCTGCAGAAAGATCAGATGTTAACTTTATGGGGATTCCCTCATGTGTTATTTTTCTCTTGCTTCTATTAATATGTTTTCTTTGTATTTAATTTTTGACAGTTTGATCAATATGTGTCTTGGCATATTTCTCCTTGGATTTGTCCTGCATGGGACTCTCTGTGCCTCCTGGACTTGATTAACTATTTCCATTCCCATATTAGGGAAGTTTTCAAATATAATATCTTCAAATATTTTCTCAGTCCCTTTCTTTTTCTCTTCTTCTTCTGGGATCTCTATAATTTGAATGTTGGTGCATTAATGTTGTCCCAGAGTTTTCTGAGACTGTCCTCATTTCTTTTCATTCTTTTTTCTTTATTCTGCTCTGCAGTAGTTATTTCCAGTATTTTATCTTCCAAGTCACTTATCCGTTCTTCTGCCTCAGTTATTCTGCTATTGAACCCTTCTAGAGAATTTTAAATTTCATTTATTATGTTGTTCATTGTTGTTTGTTTGCTCTTTAGTTCTTCTCGGTCATTGTTAAATATGTCTTGTATTTTCTCCATTCTATTTCCAAGATTGTGGATCATCTTTACTATTATTATTCTGAATTGTTTTTCAGGTAGACTGCTTATTTCCTCTTCATTTGTTAGGTTTGGTGGGTTCTTGCCTTACTCCTTCATCTGCTGTGTATTTCTCTGTGTATTTATCATTTTGCTTAACTTACTGTGTTTGGGGTCTACTTTTCGCAGGCTGCAGGTTTGTAGTTCCTGTTGTTTTTGGTGTCTGTTCCCAGTGGCTAAGATTGGTTCAGTGGGTTGTGTAGGCTTCCTGGTGGAGGGGACTAGTGCCTGTGTTCTGGTGGGTGAGGCTGGATCTTGTCTTTCTGGTGGGCAGGTCCATGTATGGTCATCTGTTTTGGTGTGTCTGTGGCCTTATTATGATTTTAGGCAGCCTCTGTGCTAATGGATGGGGTTGTGTTACCGTCTTGCTAGTTGTTTGGCGTAGGGTGTCCAACACTGTAGCTTGCTGGTCGTTGAGTGGAGCTGGGTCTTGCTGTTGAGATGGGGATCTCTGGGAGATTTTTTCCATTTGATATTATGTGGAGCTGGGAGGTCCCTTGTGCATCAGTGTCATGAACTTGGCTCTCCCCCGTCAGTGGCACTGCCCTGTCACCTGGCTGGAGAACCAAGAGCCTGTCCTCCACACGGCTCAGAATAAAAGGGAGGAAATAAAGAAAGAAAGAAAGAAGAAGATAAAATAAAATAACACAAAGTTATTAAAATAAAAAATAATTATTAAGAAAAAATATTTTTTAAGTTATAAAAAAATAAAATAGACAGAACCCTAGGACAAATTGTAAAAGCAAAGCTGTACAGACAAAATCACACGTAAAAGCGTACGCATACGTACTCAAAAAAGAGGGATATATATATATATACAGTTGCTCCCAAAGTCCACCTCCTCAATTTGGGATGATTTGTTGTCTCTTCATGTATTCCATAGATGCAGGGTACATCACGTTGATTGTGGAGATTTTAATCCGCGCTGCTCCTGAGGCTGTTGTGAGAGATTTCCCTTTCTCTTTGTTCGCACAGCTCCCGCGGCTCAGCTTTGGATTTGGACCCACCTCTGCATGTAGGTGGCCTGAGGGCATCAATTCCTTGCTCAGACAGAACGGGGTTAAAGGCGCAGCTGATTCGGGGATTCTGGCTCACTCAGGCCGGGGGGAAGGGAGAGGCACAGAGTGCGGGGTGAGCCTGTGGCGGCAGACGCCGGCGTGACGTTGCACCAGCCTGAGGCATGCCGTGCGTTCTCCCAGGGAAGTTTTCCCTGGATGCCGGGACCCTGGCAGTGGCGGGCTGCTACACAGGCTCCCAGGAGGGGAGGTGTGGACAGTGACCTGTGTTCGCACACAGGCCCCTTGGTGGTTGCAGCAGCAGCCTTAACGTCTCATGCCTGTCTCTGGGGTCCATGCTGTTAGCCGCTGCTCGCACCCGTCTCTGGAGCTCCTTTAAGTGGAGCTCTTAATCCCCCCTCCTTGTGCACCAGGAAACAAAGAGGGAAGAAAAAGTCTCTTGCCTCTTCAGTAGCTCCAGCTTTTTCCTGGAATCCCACCCATCTAGCCATGGCCCACTAGCCCTCTTCAGGCTGTGTTCACACCGCCAACCCCAGTCCTCTCCCTGGGATCTGACCTCCAAAGCCCGAGCCTCAGCTCTAAGCCTCCACCCGCCCCGGCGGGTGAGCAGACAAGCCTCTTGGGCTGGTTAGTGCTGGTCAGCACCGATCCTCTGTGCAGGAATCTCTCCACTTTGCCTCTGATCTCCTGTGGCTGCGTTCTTCTCTGTGGCTCCAAAGCTTCCCCCTCCACCACCCGCAGTCTCCGCCCGTGAAGGGACTTCTAGTGTGTGTAAACATTTCCTCCTTCACAGCTCTCTCCCACTGGTTTGGGTCCTGTCCCTATTCCTTTATCTCTGTTTTTTCTTTTGCCCTACCCAGGTACGTGGGGAGTGTCTTGCCTTTTGGGAGGTCTGAGGTCTTCTGCCAGCGTTCTGTAGGTGTTCCGTAGGAGTTGTTCCACTTGTAGATGTATTTCTGATGTATTTGTGGGGAGGAAGGTGATCTCTGCGTCTAACTCTTCTGCCATCTTTAAGCTCTCTCTAGTTCCCTCTCTTTTCTGTTGTTCCACAATTAAGTTACAGTCTGGTCTGTAATCTGTCTCTTCATTCTCTGGCTTTCAGTGTGGTGCAATTGTATTAAAATTGTTGGGCAGGAGTTGGCCATGTATTTTGTAGACCAGTGAATTCAATAAAGTTGTACATAGAACATACCAACGCATGTGCACATACACATGCACACACACACACACAGAGCAAATTTCTTTCCAGAGAGCTTTTATAGCTTTTATGAAGACAGACTCCAAACATTCTCATACCCTTGGTCCCCACTGTAATCAATATTTACTGGTTCTAAAATATTCAGTTCACTGTATGATGCTTATGTCTTTACTTTTCACCTCCTCCTCCTCTGGACTGTGAGCTCCTGGAAAGTTGGGAATAAAACTTTCATTTCTGTATACCAATACCAGCCTAGTTGTGGTATGTCACAAATGTTTAATAACTCTAGACTGAATACCAATTGAGTTGCGGACTATTTTTTGGAATTGAGAACTAGATATGATTTTCTATGAAAGAATTTCTCTAAAAAAGAAACTCTAAGCCCTTACTTTATAATAACCCTTTTCTCACATTCTTTAGAGTGTCTCTAAATTAATTTAAGATATTTTGAGAAATTCTCAAATAAAAGTTGCTTAAATAGTAAAAGAAAAAAAGACCTAAGATTAATTTAATTTCATTTAGGCAAATACGTGTTTTTGCAGGGATGAATACCAGAGCAAACACCAGGAATGTGTCCACATGGCCTTGCTGGTCCATAGCAGGTGTTACAACACACACACATACAGACACACATAGACACACACACACATCCCTGGCCTTGCACACGCCTGGTCCCCTGGTTCCATGTGATCAGAGATACTGGCTTTCTACATGTCTGGCTGAGTTCAGGAGTGTAGGCATGTATTAGAGAAAAGCTCACTCTGCAGTAGATTCATTTCCTAGCCAGAAAGATATTAAATATATATTCAAACTCATTAGTACTTGAGAAAACATAAATCTTAATAAAATGAAATGCCATTTTTACTTGTCAGACTGAAAATTAAAAAAAAAAAAAAAAACAGAAACCACCCAGAGCTGGCAAGGATGAGAGGAGGGGACACTTTCACATGCTGCAAGTGGGAATGTGGATGTGGAAGGGCAATTTGTGCACACCATTTACCCAGTAACTACTCCAAAGAATTGCTCTCCACATAAAAATATATCTGCAAAAAATCCATTGCAGAGTAGTTGGACAAAGCTAAAGGACAAACACAAATGAGTCTGAATGTACTCTGGATGTATTGTATTGAATACAATAGTATGCAAATAATTCATAATGTACCCATATGATGAACACTATGCAGCCAATAAAAAGAATTAAAAGGTCTTTATGTATTAATTTGTTCACATGTATTATTAAGCAAAACTCAAGTGACAGAACAATATGTCTAAAATTATATCCCTCTGTGTATGTGTGTGCATATACGTTGACATTTCCTCACATACATATCTAGAGAGGTACACTCAATATTTTGCAGTTGTGAATTGTAAGTATTACTGCAATATAGGTTTGAAGTAAAGAGAGACAATGAAACCACTTTTACGAATTTTCTTTATATGCTTAAAACCAGTGAAAACATGGAGGAAAATTTCTGGAGATTTCTTCTTATATATATATATATGTGTGTGTGTGTGTGTGTGTGTGTGTGTGTGTGTGTGTGTGTATGTGTGTGTCTATAATACTTTCTGAGTGGTAAACCAATTTATTAATCATTTCAAAATTAGGGGTACTTTACAACCATTATGGAGAACAGTATGCAGGTTCCTTAAAAAACTAAAAATAGAGCTACTATGTGATACAGCAATCCCACTCCTGGGCATATATCTGGAGAAAACTCTAATACAAAAAGATACATGCACCCCAATGTTCTTAGAGGCACTATTTACAATAGCTAAGATATGGAAGCAAACTAAATGTCCATCGATAGATGAATGGATAAAGACATGGTACTTATATACGATGGAATGTTACTCAGCCATAAAAAAGAATGAAATAATGCCACTTGCAGCAACATGGATGGACCTAGAGATGATCATACTGAGTGAAGTAATTCAGACAGAGAAAGATAAATATCATATGATATTGCTTATATGTGGAATCTAAAAAACGATACAAATGAACTTACTTACAAAACAGAAATAGAGTCACAGATGTAGAAAACAAACTTATGGTTACCAGGGGTGGGGGGGAAGGGGAGGGGAGAGATAAATTGGGAGATTGGGATTGACATATACACACTACTATATATAAAATAGATAGCTAATAAGGACCTACTGTATAGCACAGGGAACTCCATACAATACTCTATAATGACCTATATGGGGAAAGAATCTAAAAAAGAGTAGATATGTGTATAACTGAATCACTTTGCTATACAGCAGAAACTAACACAGCATTTGTAAATCAACTATACTCCAATAAAAATTTTTTTAAATTAGGAGTACTTTAATTTTTTTAAAAAATTTGAATAATATCGTTCTTTGAGCATCAGAAAATTATATCTCCTCTTCTCAATGCAGGTGTGGCTTAAAGCAATATGCCAGCACCTCCCATCTTCCAGAGAAGAGAGCCTGGGAACAGCATGCCAGGCTGCTGGCCTGTGTTCCCACTTTTCCTATTTCTGTAGCTGTGGTTCAGGCCCAGCTATAACTTTAGGGTTGAAAGAAAATCAATCCCATTCAGAATCCCCCACAGGGACTTATTAGCTGGTCCAAGGGCCAGAACATGGAAATATATACATCTCTTCATCTCTCGCAGTCTTGGCAACTCTCACTGATGGTGCAAGCTACAAATCTTTAGAGGACACATGATCCTCCAAATATATTACATTTAGTTAATGTAAAGTTCAGATGACCATAATCTCAAATGGTGATGATTCTTCAGTTCAACCAAGAATTCAGACAGATCGTATGGACAAAAAAACAGAGTTTAGAGACAAAATCCTATGTCTAGGTAAATACTACATACATATTATTTTCTTTCCTTATCTCAACTGGAGAAATTAGCTGTATGTTCCCAATTATATAAAGGGGGAAGTTGAGGCTGAGAAAGATCAAGGGACTTAAAGTTGCACAGTTATAAAAATGAGGATTGGAACTCAGGTTTGCCCAACTCTGAAACCTGTATAGTTGCCCATGAAAGTGTTGCCTTCCAAAGCATTAAGATTTAGTATAGAAGATTAGTGAACTTGCCTTTTCACTCTCCTGGCATATGTTTTAGAGCCAACTATTTTAATTTCGGTTGTCTGTGTGGTTAGTAATTGGATAGACATCCACTTGTGCCAGTTGTATTAGGCTGAGATCCTTCTCATACTGATGTTGCTACTGAACTCAGGTTTGGCTGCTCACCACTCAAAAACCCAATAATTAGAGAGGCAAATGTCAATAGAAAGGAAAGTTGCTTTAATCAGAAAAGCCAGCATCTAGCACAACCTTCCAAGACTTAACCAGGAAGAAATCGAAAATATAAACAGACGAATCACAAACACTGAAATTGGGACTGTGATTAAAAATCTTCCAACGAACAAAAGTCCAGGACCAGATGGCTTCACAGGTGAATTCTATCAAATATTTAGAGAAGAGATAACACCTATCCTTCTCAAACTCTTCCAAAATATAGCAAAGGGAGGAACACTCCCAAACTCATTCTATGAGACCACCATCACGTTAATACTAAAACCAGACAAAGATGTCACAAAAAAAGAAAACAACAGGACAATATCACTGATGAACATACATGCAAAAATCCTCAACAAAATACTAGCAAACAGAATTCAACAGCACATTAAAAGGATCATACACCATGATCAAGTAGGGTTTATCTCAGGAATGCGAGAATTCTTCAGTATACGTAAGTCAATCAATGTGATACACCATATTAACAAACTGAAGGAGGAAACCATATGATCGTCTCAATAGATGCAGAAAAAGCTTTTGACAAAATTCAACACCCATTTATCATAAAAACCCTCTAGAAAATAGACATAGAGGGAACTTATCTCAACATAATAAAGGCCATATATGACAAAACCACAGCCAACATTGTTCTCAATGCTGAAAAACTGAAAACATTTCAACTAAGATCAGGAACAAGACAAGGTTGTCCACTCTCACCACTGTTATTCAACATAGTTTTGGAAGTTTTAGCCCCAGCAATCAGAGAATAAACAGAAATAAAAGGAATCCAAATCAGAAAAGAAGAAGTAAAGTTGTCACTGTTTGCAGATGACATGATACTATACATAGAGAATCTTAAAGATGCTACCAGAAATCTACTAGAGCTAATCAATGAATTTGGTAAAGTAGCAGGATACAATATTAATGCAGAGAAAGCTCTGGCATTCCTATACACTAATGATGAAAAATCTGAAAGAGAAATTAAGGAAACACTCCCATTTACCATTGTAACAAAAAGAATAAAATGCCTAGGAATAAACCTACTTAAGGAGAAAAAAGACTTGTATGCAGAAAACTATAAGACACTAATGAAAGAAATTAAAGATGATAAAAACAGATGGAGAGATATACCATGCTCTTGGATTGGAAGAATCAACATTGTGAAAATGACTCCACTACCCAAAACAATCTACAGATTCAATGCAATCCCTATCTAGCTACCATCAGCAATTTTCACAGAACTAGACAAAAATTTTCACAATTTGTATGGAAATAAAAAAGACCCCTAATAGCCAAAGCAAACTTGGGAAAGAAAAACAGAGCTGGAGGAATCAGGCTTCTGGACCTCCGACCATACTACAAAACTACAGTAATCAAGACAGTATGGTACTGGCACAAAATCAGAAAGATAGATCAATGGGACAGGATAGAAAACCCTCACAGATAAACCCATGCACACATGGTCACCTTATTTTTGATAAAGAAGGCAAGAATATACAATGGAGAAAGACAGCCTCTTTAATAAGTGGTGCTGGGAAAACTGGACAGCTACATGTAAAAGAATGAAATTAGAACACTCCCTAACACCATACACAAAAATAAACTCAAAATGGATTACAGACCTACATGTTAGGCCAGACACTATAAAACTCTTAAAGGAAAGCATAGGCAGAACACTCTATGACATAAATCACAGCAAGTTCCCTTTTGACTCACCTCTAGAGAAATGGAAATAAAAATAAACAAATGGGACCTAATGAAAATTGAAAGCTTTTGCACAGCAAAGGAACCCATAAATAAGATGAAAAGACAACCCTCAGAATGGGAGGAAATATTTCCAAATGAAGCAGCTGACAAAGGATTAACCTCCAAAATTACAATCAGCTCATGCAACTCAATATCAAAAAAACAAACAACACAATCCAAAAATGGGCAAAAGACTTAAATAGACATTTCTCCAAAGAAGATATAAAAATTGCCAACAAATACATGAAAGTATGCTCAACATCCCTAATCATTAGAGAAATGCAAATCAAAACTACAATGAGGTATCCCCCCACACCAGTCAGAATGGCCATCATCAAAAACATCTACAAACAATAAATGCTGGAGAGGGTGTGGAGAAAAGTGAATGCTCTTGCACTGTTGATGGGAATATAAATTGATGCAGCCACTATGGAATACAGTATAGAGGTTCCTTAAAAAACTAAAAATAGAACTACCATATGACCCAGCAATCCCAGTACAGGGCATATATCCTGAGAAAACTGTAATTCAAAAAGAGTCATGTACCACAATGTTCATTGCAGCTCTTTTTACGGTAACCAGGACAAGGGAGCAACCTAAGTGTCCATCAACAGATGAAAGGATTAAAAAAAGATGTGGCACATGTATACAATGGAATATTACTCAGCCATAAAAACAAATGAAATTGAGTTATTTGTGGTGAGGTGGATGGACATAGAGTCTGTCATACAGAGTGAAGTAAGTCAGAAAGCGAAAAACAAATACCATATGCTAACACATATATATGAATCTAAAAAAAAAAGAAGAAAAACAAAAGTGGTTCTGAAGAACCTAGGGGCAGGACAGGCATAAAGATGCAGACACAGAGAATGGACTTGAGGACACGGGGAGTGGGAAGGGTAAGATGGAGCGAAGTGAGAGAGTGGCATGGGCTAATATATACTACCAAGTGTAATATAGATAACTTGTGGGAAGCAGCTGCATAGCACAGGGAGATCAGTTCAGTGCTTTGTGACCACCTAGAGAGGTAGGATAGGGAGGGTGGGAGGGAGAAGCAAGAAGGAGGAGATATGGGGATATATTTATATGTATAGCTGGTTCACTTTGTTATAAAGCAGAAACTAACACACCATTGTAAAGCAATTATACTCCAGTAAAGATGTTAAAAAATAAATAAATACAATGAAAATAGAAAAAGAAAAGTCAGCAATCTGGGAAGAAGATGGACTTGTGTCCTGAGACCAACTCCGAAGATTCTGCTCAGCCATGAGCGTTTTTAAAGGGAACAATGAGAGAAAGAATCTCAGTGAATCATCAAGACAGGAGGTTGAGGTCTGTATCCCTCTCTATAGTTAGATTTTTAAGTTTAGAGGGGAACGGAAATAAGCAAACAAGAAAGGGACAAAGGAGCTGCTTTCATTGTTACTCTGTAAGCCCTAGAGTTTCCAAACCTGGTCTATGAAATCTAAACTCTGGCCCTCTTTTTGCCTGAGAGTTCAGTTTCTCATTAATTAAACACCAGTTAATGAGAACACAACTAATCACAACCTCAGCTAACCAAAAGTATTTGCTAAAAAACAATTTAGAAGCAGACAAAAGATTATCCTAATGTGGAAACAGACACACATCTTTCAGAGGTTGACCCAAACCCATGAAATCCCTCTAGTTCTTGAGTTTCCTGCAATCCAGGCCAGTGAGCCTGTTCTGGCAGATGGAGCTGCATCATGGTTTGAGCACTGGAAACAACCCAGGTTGGATTTTTAGAATGTGGCTTGGAACCCAATTTCCTTATTTTTTTCTCAGTGTTACAATGTCTAAATGACTTAGACTCCTTGAGTCTCAATTGTTCACCTGTAAAATGGGGTGATAATTAATGCTGCCACGAACAGTTTGCAGCGGGTTGGAGATGTTTACAGCAAAAGCCTTACACAATATATTGGAAAGCAGCTCTTCTGCCCCTTTCCTGTTTGCCCATTTCTGTCCCCCTCTAACCTTGAAAGAACCTAATTATAGGAATGAGATCACTAGGCAGTTGAACCTAACTCCTGACTTATGCTCTCCTGAACACACAACATGCCTTGCCTAACCTGTTGATTCTTTTCCTAGATAAAAAGAAGAATCAAGAATTAAGCAGTTAAAAAATGACTAGCTCTCTACCCCCAACACCCCCCCCCGCAGGAATCCTGTAGACAGATCATGTGGGCAAGATAACATCTGAAGAGAGAGTCAGCCAGTCTGCATGCAATGGAGAAGGATGCAGAACACAACATCCTGCCTCAATGATTCACTGAGATTCTTACCACCTCCCCCCATTACTTTCTTTTAAAAACTGTCATGACTGAGCAGAATTTTTGTAGTTGGTCTTAGAACACGAGCCCACCTTCTCCCCAGATTGCCAGACTTTCTGATTAAAGCACCTTACCTTTCTACTGACACTTGTCTCTCAAAGTATTGGCTTTTGAGCAGCAGCAAGCAGCTGAAGCTGAGTTCGGTAACATGTTCATTGACAAATTACTTCACAAAATCGTTCACAATTAGTTCTGAGTTCCTCTTAATTGCCTGGCACATACTTGCAGAGGTTAATTCTTGGATTCCTGGGGGGCAGGGGTTGAGAAGGGGTGTGGGACAAGCAACTGCAAGTATGTTTGGCATATAGTACCTGATCATTAGATAATGGCTATTATTACTTCCTTCATATGACACAAAATCCTTAGTGAGACAGATAAAGATCTAGTATCATAATGGCTTTGGTGCATTTCTCTGTGGGGCATGGAGCCATGGGGGCTTGATTTACATATTTTAACAAGATTTTCAAAGAGGAATTATTTTTAATGTGGTTTAGCTTAAAGCTTTAACTGAGAAATTCAGCTAACTGAAGCCCTCACTTATATTCACCAAGATGATATCAGAATGATTTCTCTGATTTTGGTGAAAAAACAATTGAAGAAAAAATGGTCCCAATGACACAGGGCCACTTTTCTTAAGTAAATATTAGATCCAATCTCCATCCTACACAAAAGATGCTATGCTCGTAGTATTCTTTTACCTATGGTGGGTTTATAGAAAAAGTAAACAAGATATTTTATAATCCATATTTAGCGATGTGCTTATATAATTAGAGACGTTTATGAATCATTATGCATTTAAACAGTTCATAAAAGTTATGAGTCCAATGTACTTACAGCTTTTTGTTGTTGTAAACCTTTAACTACAAATGCAGTAAGAACAAAGCAACCAAAATGTGCATATTCTGGAGGCTTCACACCAGCCCCTGCTTCAATCGTGCATGAATTAACAGAAATGAATTTGCAGCATTTTATTTCTTGGTGTAATGGAGCTCAAGTATTTCATAAAGCGTAACTATACAGAAAATTCCGAGCTCATTTTAGAATAATTAGCACATTGATGTTACTTGTGTAGTTAAAAGGAAATGTTAAAAATTTTCCCCTGGTAAGCACTTTTTTTTTTTTTTTTAGCATCTTTATTGGAGTATAATTGCTTTACATGGTAAGCACTTTTTGAAGGCTCACTCTGTTCTCCAAAGTGAGCAATCTTTCACTCAGAAGAAAGCTGGAAGCTCTGTTTTTCCTGCATTTCATCTTCCTCTTGTACCTCGATTACAATACTAGTGTATATTCAGACAAGTCTTAATTACAGCCTGGAGCAAGTGAAAGAACCCCTGTAGATTAAGCAGATAACTTTTTTAAATGATGCATTTACCTCCAGTTCCTCCAGCTCAGTCCTCTGAATAATTAAGGCTGAACTACAGGAGACCTAACATCTGCACAAGAAGATGCCTACATTTAACATTCTCACCACAATTTGACAGTCTTGTATCTCTTTCCCCCACCCCTTCCATAAAAGGAAAGTCACCCTCCTGGGAGGAAGAAGAAACTAACATTTACAGAGTTTCTACTATATGTCAGGCAGTACTGTGTGAGGTCTGTCATCTTCCACACTCTTTGAATGTTCACACAATTCTATGAGGTCAGCAAGGAGCTTAGTCATTCCTGTTTTGCAAATGAGGATAGTAAGGCTCAAGAATGTTAAGTAAGTGTCCCAAAGTCACACATCCCGGGGGGAAAAAGGGAGGATTTAATTCAAATTGGTCAAAATCTGGACTCTGTTCTTGCTACATTCTGTGCCAGCCCAAGGTGACTGACAGCTTAAGGGAACAGAGGCTACTTGAGCATGGTCAACAAAAATCTCAACATAAATTCATTTACTTTTATTTAATTCACTAAAATTATACATTGCATAGAAAGTTGTTAGAAAAGCTAATAAAATTGCAACCTCCTACTCTAGGAAATATGAGCATGAGATGGTGGAGGGTTTTACTGCCAAAAACCAGAAGGGTGACCAAGGGGAACTTGGTAAAGTCCAGGAGCTTCTCTCCATTATTGCTGAGATCTGATGAAGAGATTTGCACTATAAATTATTTTGACCTCCTAGAGATAGCTTCCCAGATAAGATTTTGATATTTGAAACTATGACAAACAAAAGGAAAAATTAATAAGAAATGGTATGATTGTTTCTCATAGCCATTGACTAGCACTTACTGAATGACTACAACATCATAAAAGTGATGCTGGGTTTTGGGAATAAAACTGAAAGAATTGGATGGATCTTGTTCTTACACAGCTAGAGTAAGCATGAGAGATAGACAAAAAAAATGTAGATACTTGACAATCTAATGAGGTGTATGTAAGACAGGCATCTAGGGAGATAGATGCTAAGGTCAGATGCTTTGTTTTGTTCACTGATGTAACCCAAGAGCCTGGCACAAAATAGAGTCTCAATAAATCCCTACTTAACGAAAGAGAGTTGGGAAGCACTTAAGAGTGACACTGCATGAAGATTTGATAGTGAGTGATCAGGGAGGTGATGTGAAGTTTCCTGAGAGGGAGTGATAGCTTAAAAAAAAAAGAGAGAGAGTAGGAGTTAATCTGGTAGTAGGTGATGGCTGAGAGAATGATATATGCAAAGGTCAGCAAGAGATAAATGACATCTACTTCTCTGGGAAAGAAAATGCTTCCACAATCTTGGTGCATGGGGTCTCAGGGCCAAGTTCAGGGGCTGAACAGGGAGGTAAAGAGTGCAGTGAATGCTTTTAGCAATGGGTGTGAGGAGCTGGAAACCCTCTGGATTAGATTGCTGGGTCTCATCTGCTGATTACAGCAGGACTTTCCAAAATACATTTCAAGGATTCCTTTCTTAAGGAAATTTAGAAAATGCTGGGATAAACAAAGCTTGTTTGTTTGTTTTAACTTACTATAGAAGTTTAATAAATTCGTCAGTTGGAAATTTTGCATATATCATCTTTAAGCTTAATTGACCATAAGAAGTAACTTAGGAAATCAGTTTAGAAAACAATAAACCTTAAGATGTTGTACAAAGTCAGCTACAAAGCTCAAGTTCTGAGATTTGTTGGGCAGTGTCAACTGAAAAAAACATACAACCTAAAACTTGAGAATTATATATTACTTGGTAGACAAGACTGAGGACTTAAGCCTAGGAGACAGCATCTCAGAACGCTCTGAGGGACTGCTTCGAAGAGGCAAGGGAGGGGCCAGGATCTATAGGAGTTTTTGTAACAAAGACCAGGTAGTCAGAATATCAAAAGATTACTGTTAGTTAAAGAAAACCAGACATCTCAGGTTAAGGAATTTAGCACTTTTCTATGTATAGGAAGATGCAAGAGTCTGGGCTCACTGAAATCATTCCTTTGATATGCACACCAGCTCTCTGGGGCCAGTGTCCTGTGCTTTCTCATCCTGAGTCTCCTCAGGGTGCATCGTTAGGGGTGGCTCCAGTGGCTGACTGCTAGATGGGGGGCATCCTGTCTCCATCATGAGCTCCCTCAGTGTTCACCTTTGGGAGCAGCTGTAATGTGATGGCTGGATGGCTGAAACATCCTTTGTTTATGAATATGGAAACAACGTTTTCTCATTTCATGTGGTTGGGGTGACCTCTGGACACACATGTACCCGTGAATCACCGGTCTTTTGGGCATTCTGCCATATGGCTAAATCTCTACACCTTGGTTTGAGCTTCAGATTTCTACTTACCCACTCCTACAGGTTTCACATTCTTGCTGGGAATAGATTTTTGGTCAAACCTCCTCTATATTTTTGGAATCCCATCACTGTTCCTAATTCTAACAAAGTATCCCTTTGTTCCCAGTGAAAGGCTCTTGTCTTGTCACATAAAGAATTCAGAAATGTGACAGGGATAAGAAAGTAAAGTGAGGATTTATTTAAGCAATAGTACATCTCCAGGGGAGAGCGGGCAGGCTCAGGTGAGTAGCTGCCTTGAGTTTCTTTGGCAAGCTGGTTATGTGGGGCATAGAATGAAAGGGCAGAATATTCATTGGGGAAGGATGGGTTTGGAGTCGTATTCCCTGATTTTCATCTCAGTTCCACCTTCACAAGGGGAAGAGGGATTTTTGTCCTATTTAGTCTTTTTTAAAAAATTAATTAATTTATTTTTGGCTGCATTGGGTCTTTGCTGCTGTTCTCAGTCTTTCTCTAGTTGTGGCGAGCAGGGCTTACTCTTTGTTGCGGTGCGTGGGCTGCTCATTGTGGTGGCTTCTCTTGTTGTAGAGCACGGGCTCTAGGCTCGGTAGTAGTTGTGGCATGCAGGCTTCAGTCGTTGTGGCTCATGGGCTCCAGAGCGCAGGCTCAGTAGTTGTGGTGCACGGGCTTAGTTGCTCCGTGGCATGTGGGATCTTCCCAGACCAGGGCTCAAACCCATGTCCCCTGCATTGGCAGGCAGATTCTTAACCACTGTGTCACCAGGGGAGCCCCTGTCCTTATTTAGTCTTTACTGGAAGGGTCATGGCCTTGGTGCATGATGGGAACTTCTTATCTGCAAGGCTAATTTTATTGTAATGAGAGCATAATGAGCAAAAATTACATTAGGTTGCCAGAGATTCCCTCCTTTTCCCGTCTTTCTTTGTCTGCCTTCAGGACACTGATCACCCCAACATGTGTGGTTTCCTGCCACCTGGCCCGTGCCCTCCTTTCTCTGCTCATATCTAGCTACCTGCCTGCTTTAACACTTTCAAATGACTGGAACTTGCTTCTCTATGTTCTTGTGATGCACTTAGCACCAGAGATTCCCCACTCCAGGCTTACACGTATTATGGTTCCATCGTGAATACGCTTTGTATGCTGACTGAGCCTCTTATAGAACTGAAGCTCCTTACATATCAAAAGTTCATGCATCACAACCAGACCTACCACCAAGCTTTGAATGATACTGCTTACAAAACTGCTGATCATCCACCTTGGAGTTTGGCCCCTCAATGACGTCAGAGACCTCAGCTCTGGTCTTCCTGGTCTGGGCACATTCTCTCCGACCTCCAGCCCTCACCATGCTGTCAAAAGCTGTCATGCTTTGAAACTAAAACACCCTGAACAATACAAGAGAAAAAATAGGCACAAATAGTTACTAACATAGCAACATTTGTTCTCACAAATGTAATGTGTTTTAAAAATGCAACTTGTTTTATAAAACTACAACATTTGCTCCTACACATTTGTTGACTCTGGTTTATTTTGCTCCTTCCAGATCATTGCTAGTCAGTGGGGCTAATTTCTACAGGAGGCGATGACAACCCCATTGTCTTCAAATTCAAATTTCCTTTTCCTTGGTGCTTCCATAGTAGATGACTCTGTCTTCTTCAGTCATAGGTGATGATCTTCATTTCTTATCTTCCCAATTGAAGGTCTTTATACTCCTTATTCATCATATTTCTTTGAACAGATTTTAGATAAGCTTCAAGGACACGTCTTGGGCATCTGTTTTTTGCTAAATTCCTCTTACACCTCTTATAAATATTGAGATTATTGCTCTAAAAACACTTAACTTGAGGAATATTGCAATGGTGCTATAGACAGAAAACCAATAATTGCCCCAAATCTAACCTAAAATTGTCCATACATTTTCCCAAAATTTTGACAAAAGTTCTCAAAAGAAATAGCAAGTTTTTCACTAAAATATTAATATCTGTACAATTCTATGAAGAATTCTGATAAAATGCTAAATTGAGGTAACCCATATTCAAGGCCTAAAAAGGGCCTGCCCTTCTGCCTGTGTGTCTATAGAGAGAGCCAGCCAAGGCCAAGAAGGATGCTGAATCCACTTATAACCAAGCCACAGGGACCAGGAAGAGAAAGAGAAAGGGAGGTGACAATTCCAAGAAAGGCTGCATTCAACTTCCAGTTAAAAAGAGTCAGGGAACCCAGGCACCAGGTCCCATGGCTGTTTGGGCTGATCTCACATTGATGGTTTGAGTTATCAAGTGTGGTTCTAGCTACTAGTGTTAGTAACAAAGAGAACCAAATTGTGGGTGAGAGAAAGTCTGTTTATGATCCTAACCAAAGCAAACTATAATCTGGCCTTGGCTTGAAGAGGAATTTTGTGGGGAGACAGGAAAGATGCTATTGGAGACTTTGGACAGCCAAGGCAATCTTTCTTATCTTAGAGCCCCATCTGCAGAGGCCAAAGTGGAGGCTCAACTCAAAAGGGCAAAACTCTGGAGTAAACACATGGCTACCCCCAGATTCTGTTTTCTCTGCCAGCACTGAGGAGCCTCAAATCAAAATCCTAATGCAGCAGGAAATTTTGGGATGAAAAGATAATGTTTATGATATTAGTGTAGTAGTTAAGATAAAACAAAACCAAAGGAATAAGAAAAGTTGTGTGTGATTGAGATGTGACAAAAGTAGAGGCAGCATGTGGCTTAAGAAAACTTTGGCCTTCTCCCCAGTTTGGGGAAGAATCACATGCCAAAGTCATTGCTCATCTCAAGGCCTCTGAAGACAGTCTTAGGGAAGGTCTGTACTAGCAGGAAAGGCCTGTACCTAAGGAAAGGCCTTGGGATCATGATCCTCCAGACAATTTGCCTCAGAGGCTGGGCATCCTTATGAGATAAAATGTTACATAAAACGTAGAAGAGTCTTTTCAAGAACTGGTTCAGGAACAACTGGATATCCACCCACAAAAGAATGAAGTTGAACCCCTACCTCACACCACACACAAGAATCAATTCAATGTGAGGTGATTGAATCAGTAACCAAAAACTCCCCACCAAAAAATGTCTGGGACTATTCTATCAAATATTTTAAAAAGAATTAAGACCAATCCTCTAGGAACTTCACTGGTAGTGCAGTGGTTAAGACTTCATGCTCCCAATGCAGGGGGTCCTGGTTTGATCCCTAGTCATGAAACTAGATCCCACGTGCATGCTGCAACTAAGAGTGTGCATGCCACAACTAAGGAGCCAGCGAGTCACAACTAAGGAACTCGTCTGCTGCAATTAAAGACCCAGCACAACCAAATAAATAAATATTTTTTAAAAATTCAAAAAAAGAATACCAATCCTCTAAAAGTCTCCTATAAATAGAGTAAGAGCTATCGTTCTAACTCCTTCTATGATGTCAACGTAATTCTGATACCAAAGCTAGTCAAATACATCAAAAGAAAACAAAATTACAGTCCAATGTCTCTTATCCAAATAGATGATAATGTGCTTTAAATATACTAGCAAACTGAGTCTAACAACATATTAAAAGGATTGTATCATGAACAAGTGAGATTTATCCTAGGAATATAAAGAGTGTTCAATATATGAAAATTAATAAATGTAATATACAAAATTATTGAAATGAATGAAGAAAAAACACATGATCATCTTAATTAATGTATAAAATGCATTTGAAAAAATCCATCACATTTTCTAATTTAAAAAAATGAGTAGAAGTTAACTTCTTCAACATGATAAAGGCCATTTATGAAAAACTCAGAGCTCATATCATGCTCAATGGTAAAAAAGTGAAAGCTTTTTTCCTAAAATCAGGGAAAAGAAAAGTATGCCTGTTTTGTCATTCTATTCAACATTATCCTGAAAATTTCAGATAGAGCAGTTAAGCAAGAAAAAGAAATAAAAGCCATCCACATTGGAAAGGAAGAAGAAAAAACTGTTTGCAAATGACATGGTCTTTCATATAGAAAATGCCCCAAAGCTGCAAAAAATATTAGAGTTAGTAAATGAATTCAGCCAATTTGAAGGGTACAAGATCAACACTCAAAAATGTGCTGTGTTTTTATATACTAGAAATGAATAATCCAATAAGGAAATTAAGAAAACAATTTCATTTATGATAGTATCATAAAGAATAAAATGCCTAGGAATAAATTCAACTAAGGTTCAATACTTGTACACTGAAAGCTACAAACGTTGTTAAAAGAAATCAATAAATACTTAAATAAATAAAAAGACATCCCATATTTATGGATTAGAAAACAGAAGATTGTTATGATGCAATACTTCCCAAAGGAATCTACAGATTCAAAGCAATTCCTTTCAAAATCCCAGTGACACCCTTTGCAAAAATGGGAAAGCCAATCTTAGAATTTATATGGAATTGCAAGGGACTCTGAATAGTCAAGACAGTACTGGAAAAGAAGAACCATGTTGGAGGACTCACACTACCTAATTTCTAGACTTACTCCTAAATGTACAATAATCAAATAGTGTAGTACTGGCATAAGCATAGACCAATGGAATACAATCAACTTCCAATTTGCCCTTCTATATACAGTTGACCCTTGAACAACTGGTTTGAAGTGTGCAGGTCCACTTTTACATGGATTTTTTTCAATAAATACTTACTATAGTTCTTCATAATCCGAGGTTGTTTGAATTCCCAGATGTGGAACCACAGATACAGAGGGCCGACTGTAAAGTTATATGCAAATTTTCCGCTATGTAGAGGGTCAGTGTCCTCTAACCTCTATGTTGTTCAAGGGTCAACTGTATTACCATTTGATTTTTGATGAGGGTGCCAAGGTGATTCAATGAATACAGAACAGCCTCTTCAACAAGCGATGCTTGGATAACTGGATATCCACTTGAAAAAGAATAAAGTTGGACCCTTACTTCACATCATATGCCAAAGGAACTGAAATATGAGTAGAAAGCAAATGTAAAAGCTAAACCTATAAAGCTTTATAACCTTGAACTTGACAATGATTTCTTAGATATGACATCAAAAGTGTAAGCAGCAACAACAAAAAAGATAAATCGTGCCTCATAAAAACTTAAAGTTTTGTGCATCAAAAGAAACTAACAGAAGACTGAAAAGACAACCGAGATCATGGGAGAGTATGTTTGCAAATCATATATTTGGTAAGGGACTTGCATCCAGAATATATAAAGAACTCAACGACAACAATCAAATTTTTAAATGGGTAAAGGACTGAGATAGACATTTTCCCAAAGAAGATGCGCTCTTATTTTTAATCTTTAGAGAAATGCAAATCAAAACCATAACAAGGTGTCACTTTATACCCACTAGGTTGGCCAGAGTCAGAACAAAGGAAAATAACAAGTATTGCCAAGGATGTGGAGAAATTAGAACCATTTTTTACACAGCTACCGAAATCAATAGCTAACATACATCTCCAAAGCCTATCAAGTAAGAAATCTGTTAATCTTACATATAAATAAAATAAGCAAGCTCATAGAATTATGTGTGGTTGATTTATGTCAATTGGGACTAGAAGAGCCATAAGTTCAATAAACTCTGGATTAATAATGAGAACGTCTATACAGCATTTCCAATTTCACCATTATGACCTCTGTAGCTATAATAGTCAATGAGGTAATGTATTAAACAACTGTTTTGACTTTTTTCCCTGTCAATGAATTGACAACTCCACAGGGAGGAGAAGTTACTCAGCAATAATACTTCTTTTAATTTATGCAGTAGTACTATGAAATGGGTATCATATCCTCACTGCTTGAGGTTCAGATAATTTAAGTAGATTGTTTAATGTTACATAAGTCAATAAGTGTCCAGGAACGAAAGCCTTTGATATCTTGCTCTTCCTGGGAAAACATACTGCTCCCTGTAGCTCTCATGGAGTATTTGCAAAAGAACTACCCTTAAATTTTCTCTATCATGTTTCTTTCAGAAGATAAGCCCATTTATTCTCTCTCTGAGGGGAGGAAGCTGGAGAGGGGTATAAGTAATCTGGCTGGGGAGGGCCTGACATGCCCAGGGCCCTGGTAAGGGTACATAGGATTTCTGTGCACAAGTTGCACCTCGTCTTTTGTTGCTTGTTTCATGGGTAAGTGGAGCTGCCATGGCCTTCTGAGCTTCTGGTCTATATTCAGGCTGGGAAGGGATCTGTTCTTTCTGGCCCAGCTTCTTCAGCTGCCTCTGCTTAGGCCTTTTTTTTTCAATGGGGAGGAACTAGAAACAGGCAGTGTGGACCTCAGGTTACAGTTATGCTCTGCAGTCATTTTATCTCAGTAAAGCTTATATTGCTACCCCCTATTTGGCCATCAGTTTTTTTAAATTATTTTCTAATATTTTGAGCTCTGGAGCAAAGAAAGAATGGGTCTTGGCATTTCAAGTTCCAACAGATCAGACACCAGTCCTCAAAATGTTTGGTGCTTAAAAAAAAAAAATGTTTGGTGCTTGAAGACCATCTGTAACTTGAAAACTATGTGTGTAAATTTGCTCGTATTTATAAAGAACCTTGAAATGTTTACATTTCTGAAATCCTAGAGTTCCCTTCAAACACTTGTTACCCATATATCAAAAGCATTCAGAACAGTCTCTGACACATAATAGATACAATATATACATATATGTAAAAATGAATGAATGAGGAAGCAATCTGAAAAGCAGACCAAGATTTACACACATAAATGTTTACGGGAACATTACATGCTGAGATAAAAAACGTTGGAAATAAGTGTCTGAAAAACAGAGCTCTGATAGGCCTTATGATGAATATCTATCATTCAATAAAATATGCAGCCAAAGATTTGCACTTATTAAAATATAATGACATTTTAAAAATGGAACTGATACAATACAAACAAACAAAATAGGACATACAGTTACTTACCTGCATTTTAATTCCCTGGAACTTAAAAGTATTTGTAGGAAAGATGTAGACGTATTGGAGAGCATTCTAAGTTGGAAATCTGAGTTCACATCTCACACTGTTCCTTCCCAAATCCCTCTGTGGAATAACACAGTAATCAAAGGTAACCACCTGTTAGCAGACAGAGATGCAGCAGATGGCCAGACAGGGTGCTCACTGCAATGGACTGCCCTGATGAGGGGATTAAAGGGCCAAAACCCAGCCCAGGTTCCTCTAAGTCATTCACCCTGAACAATACAGCAGTCATCTAGGGGAAACACATCCTTCTTACCAACACCATGTGGCTCTGTGTGGCAGAGCCTGATCCCAGCTCTCCTGAGATTGACTGCAATTGTAGGTCTTCTCTTTCCATACCACCTAGTGAGAGCTGATGGATCAGTAATGGAAAAGAAGGTTAGCTTCTCCCAGACTACGCAACTCAAACACAATGCAACTTCCTTCTTTGATAGGCAAGAGGTTAATTTGTTGAAAGAGTAAATATATGATTTATCAAGCAGGAATGCAATCAGAATTAACTAGTTTTGATATAGTTTCCCTCAAATAACCACCTGTAGGATTCATTTTGCATCTTCTGTCTGGAGTAAAGTTGAGGAAATGAGACACTGATGCTTGATGCTCGTATGGATTCTGGCCTCTGGTTAGTGAACTTCCAATGCCTAAAGGACTCCTACAATATTTGTGCAATTCACATTTTTTAGTCTCTTTAGCATGTGAATTGATACCAAATAGTCTACTCAAAAGACCCCTACATCTTGTCTGTTGTTCAATTCAAACAGACAGTAAGACTATGACCCAGTAATCTTTATCAATCTTTCAAGGAGATTTGAAAGCAAATACTTCCTCTGGCACTGACTGCATTTTGCAGACTATCGCAGGTATGCATGGGACTATATGTAGCAAATATTCAAGGAAGAAGGCCACGTAGCAAATCCCACCCCTTATTTCAGTAACAGGAAAAGCAAAGAGTAGTAAATAAAAGCAATAGATAGACTTTATAGGATGCTATGACTTGAGTAGTTGCACCATTCAGACAGGGAAAAACCAAGGACAGCAGAGAACACAGTATCCCTTTCAGCTGGAAAATGTGACTTGTCTTCTGCCAGGCTCTGAATGATGATCTGGAACCCGACTACCTGGCAATTGGACAAGCACATGCAAATACTTGTCTAACATGGCATGCAAAAGGCACAACCAATTTGGAGAGACTTGGAGCACTGTCTCATAAATTTTAAGTACATACCTTACAATTCAGTAATACCGCTATTAGTTAGCTATCTTAGACTCTTAAATACTTGCACAAGGAGACATGTAACACAGTGTTCTTGTCAGAACTGTTGATAATAGGAAATAATTACAGGAAATTAAAATGTCTACCAGAGGAGAAAAAATAATTAAGTTTTTGCTCTTTTTTCAATCCATCAGTTTAAAATAACAAATTAAATGAAGCACAGATAAATAAATTATATATACATGTATCAACATTGATATATCACAAACATAACTGTGAGAAGTTGCAAAGGGGCATATTGTACAATGTCAGATATGAAAAACCACATAAAATACTACTAGACTTTTTTATAGACATAAATATATGTTGTAAGGAATAAAGCAGCTATAGAAGGCCATATACCAACCTCAGTAAAATGGTTACTTCTGGCAAAAGGGAAGGTTGAGTGGCTTCAAGTGTACCTGAAGCTTTTATTCCTACAAACAAAAATAACATGAAACAAATACAGAAAAATGTTGACATTTCCTAAATCAGAGTGGTAAACTTGGGTTATTTTTATATTAATGTCTGTCCTTTTTATATGACTGAAATAATTCAAATGAAAACAAATTTAAATGTCATAGAAGTTAGCCATGGCATGGCTGTCCTCAAAAGTTTATCGCTGGCCTCAACATTAAAGCCTACCTACTAGACACTGGCATTTGAAGTTTTCTTCCCAAAATGTAGACCGATTCAATAGATCCATTGCTCAGCCTCTTGGAAGGCAGTGTGCAATGGTGGAAGTCACATGGAAATCAGAGTCAGACAGACTTCATGGTATGAATGTCTTGGATTGATTTTAACCATGAGAAAATAATATTGCACAAGACAAAGATCTGTATCCTAATGGCTGTTAACTCCTTACCTTTCCCAAGACGAACTTTCTAGATTGGCCAAGTAGATCTTGGTTGAAAACAAGCTACCCATACATTTTTATAGACTGTGGTATCCCTATTTTAAGTGCTTTCCTATATGTTTCTGTGCTGTGAAAGTTTAAGTGCTCTGCAGTGTTAACTAGCTTTTAAATAATTCAAATCCTTTCCATTTCTGCCTTCTGTGTAATTACCTACAGCACTCATTTCAGTATTTAATCCTTCACGTCCCCATTATGCTGCCTCATGATGTGACCCTGGAAAAGTCAATATACCTCACAAACCCTCAGTCTCTTGGTCTTTAAGTTGAGGTGTTGTAAATGATCATTCAGCTCCTAAAGGATTTTTGGCACTACTATTTTACAAGTTCAGGACCTTATAAGTGTATAACTTGTCTCTGAAGTAGAAAGGGATGTTATAATGTTATGCTCCCAAGAGCTGCGGCTTATCTAGGGTGGCAGATGGGAAAGACGAGTGAGAGGACCAATATAATCCCCTAGAAACCTATCAAAGTTCTTTGATGGAGAAGGGTATTTTCCGTTGAAACAAGCCTATTCTATATTGTAATGTAAATTTATTTGAGAATCACTGAAATATATACTTATATAAAAATACACATTGTTTGAGAACAAATATGGTAAACACATGTGTGATGGTGAAGAAATAGAAAAAAAATGAGTGAGGAATCATTCCAGTCCAAACCGACTGTTAACAAGGGTCATGATATGTCTATTAACTCTGAGGGATGGTCTTAGTACACTACAGTTTAATTTTAGAATGCTGTTGTATATGACAAGTGTATATAAGGTTGTTTTTTTGTTTGTTTGCTTTTTGTCTGTAAGTATAGCTAAGTTAAAAGACAAACTATTTCTTGTTTGTGGGTCTTAATAACTACATTGGGTTTGAACTCTAGGAGATTATTTTTGTCACATTTCCATTTTTAAAACCTTCTTCTTGAAATCTCTATGCTAGAAAAGAGGATTTTATCAAATTAAGGGCATTTTAATCTGCCTTTGGGCATCACTAAATTGAGTCAAGTGTTAAATAGCTGATCCTGGCTATAAAACTTAAAAAAAAATCTTGTTTCTCAGGTTTCAAAACAGACTAATCACTACAGATAGCCAAGCCAACACCAAAACCATTTACTTCTCCAAAAGGTAATTTATACAACCTTATTAATACTCCTCATATTTATGTTTTGGAAAAAGTAGGGATAAATAAAGTCTTCGGCAAGAATGAACATTTTACAATGTCCATAATAAGGTGCAGTGAATACATATTTTTGCCAACTTGTCAAAAAAGACCTAGTTTTTAAAACTAGCTGAACCTTGAAACCAAAACTGATTATCTCTATCATAGAATTAACTTCTGAGATCAAGAATAAATCTGGAAGAGTGAGGTCAGCAAATTGATGGAGTAGGAAGCTCCAAACTCCTGTTGCTTCACAAAAACATTAAAAATAAGCAGTACTTGTTAGAATCTACTTAGTCAGAACTCTGGGAAACAGTCAAAAGTTTACAGCAATAAAGTGAATGCTGAATCAATAAGAAGAAAACTTAAAAATGGTAGGAAAGTTTGTGGTGATTTCACTTGCCCTTGGCCACCCTCTTCAGCTTGATATTGGTCTTAAAGATGGCACCCTGAAATCCCAGTGTGGGATCTTGGTTCCTGATTCCAGATGGAGCTGAATAGACCTTATTTCCTAAGACTGGTGTTTATATAAGAAAAAATAATTTGGACATGTTCAGAGGGAAGACCATGTGAAGAAATAGGGAGAAAAGCCTATCTAAATGCCAAGGAGAGTGACCTCAGAAGAAGTCAATCCTGCTAACACCTTGATCTTGGCCTTCTAGCCTGTAGATCTAGATTTGTGAGAAAATAAATTTCTGTTGTTTAAGCTACCTAATCTCTGGTATTTTATTATGGCAGCCCTAGCAAAATGATTCAAGTGACAACACCATTCAATGGGGAGAGGATGTGTTAATAGAAAATTATTGTTTAATGGTACAGAGTTTAGGATTGAGGTTATAAAAAAGTTCAGAAAATGGACAATGATTATTATTACCTAACAGTGTAAATACATTCAATGCCACTGAATTGTACCCTACATATGGTTAAAGTGTTAAATTTTATGCTATGTATATTTGGTCATAATTTAAGAAAGAATAAAATACATAGAAATTACTTAACCAAGGAGGCACAAGATTTACACATTAAAGATTTTGAAACATTGCTGAACCAAACTAAAGAAGACTTAACTAAACAGTATGGCATCCCCTTGTCATGGATTGGAAGATTTAATATTGTTAAGATGTCAAAGTGATCTACAGATTTAATGGAATCTCTGTCCATACTCCAGGGGACTTTTTTGCAAAAATGGAAAATCCAATGCTCAAATTTATGTGGAATTGAATTGGGCTCTGAATAGCCAATGATCTTGAAAAAGAAGAACAAAACCAGAGGATATACACTTCCCAATTTCAAAACTTTCGACAAAGCTATAGTAATCAAAATAGTGTGGCACTGACACACATAAACATATAGGTCAATGGACTAGAATTGAGAGTGCAGAAATCAACCCATACATCTATAATCAATTGATTTCTGACAGAGTCCAAGATCATTACATGGGAAAGAATAGTCTCTTCCACAAATGGAGTTGGGAAAACTGGATATGCACATTCAAAAGAATAAAGTTAGACCCAACCTTGTACCATATAAAAAAATAATCTCAGAGTGGATGAATGACCTAAATATAAAACCATAAAACTCTTAGAAGAAACTATAGGGGAAAATCTTCATGACATTGGATTTGGAAATGGATTTTTAGAAATGACAAGGAAAGCAACAAAAAAATACAGAGGTAAATTAGATTTAATCCAAATTCAAAGCTTTTATGCATCAAAAGACATCAAGAAAGTGAAAAGAAAACCTAGAGAATTGGAGAAAATTATATACCAATTATAATTCTGATAAGGTTCTAGTATCCAGAATATAAAAGAAATTTTACTAGTCAACAGCAACAAGACAAATAACTCAATTTAAAAATGAGGAAGAGACTTGAACAGACATTTGCACAAAGGAGATATGCGAATTGCCAAAAAGCACATGAAAAAAATATTCATTACTGCGCAGTGCGCATGTGTGGGCTCTCGGAGCTGTGAGCGTCCACGCACTGGGTCAAGGGTCAGCCTACAAGGTGGCTGCGGCAGTGACCCTCCTCTGGCTGCTGGGCTTGGGGGAGGGTGGTGTGCCAGGTGCTTTGGGGTGTGGACCTCGCAGATCACGGAGGAGGTCCCACACACACCGGCCAGGTTTATGATGATAAAGACAACAGGAAAGTTCGATTTGTAGGTCATCAGAAAGAGGTGAATGAGAACTTCACCATCCATCTGATAGCAGAGAAGCCTGTGAACCAAGTCAGCAGTCGAGTGATATTGTGTAAGGGTGTTGGGGTACCCTTGCCCACCCCAAAGTGTACATAAACCTGGACAAAGAGACAAAGATGGGCTGTGTGGTTACTGTGGACTCCAGGTCAAACAGCACCATCACTAGGGGGTGCACAGGAGTGTTGCAGGAAGGGCTACCCTTCCAGGGCCTGAGAGTGGGCTCTTGTTTAACATTCAGAAATGAATAGTCCAAGGAGACACACGTGCTGACAAAGCAAGAGACTTTACTTGGAAGGAGGGCCCCCGGGCAGAGAGCAGCAGGGTAAGGGAACCCAGGAGAACTGTTCTGCCATGTGCCTCACAGTCTCTGGTTTTATGTGATGGGGTTAGTTTCCTGGTTGTCTCTGGCCAATCTCTGGCTTGGCCCATAGTTAGTCTGACTCAGGGTCCTTCCTGGTGGCACATGTGTCGCTCAGCTGAGATGGATTCCAGTGAGAAGGGCTCTGGTAGGCTGGTCGTCTCCTCCCTCTTTGGGTCCCTCCCAAATTCTCCTGGTTAGTTTTCGGCAGCAGCACCATGTTCCTTATTGGGACCTCCTGTTGTGAGACAACTCAGGCAAGTGGGCCTGTCCAAGGCGGCTGGTTTCGGTCAACTGTTCACTAACACTTCCATGATGGTGTGACTCATGAGACCCTAGTGCTGTAAGTATCCCATCACTAGTGCTGAAGGAAAGGTGTTGTTCTCAAGGAAAAAACAAAATAAAACAAAACAAAAAAACTCAATATCATTCATCATTAGGGAAATGCAAATTAAAATCACAATGAAGTACCACTTCAGTCACAGTAGGGTGACTAAAACCAGAACACCAGGATCCTGTAAAATGGCTCAACCACTGTGCAAACCGTTTTGGCAGTTCCTGAATAAGTTAAACATCCAACAGCCATATGAGTCCATAATTACACTCTTGTATGTCTGAAACAACTGACAATAGCTACCCAAGCTAGTATACCTAAGTGCATGTTTATAGCAGCAATATTCACAGTAGCCAAAAGATGGTAACAGACTGAATGCCCATCAGAAGATTAATGTATAAGCAAATTGTGATATATATATACAATGGAATGTTACTTAGCCATCAAAATAAATGAAGTACTGATGCATGCTACAGTGTGAATAAATCTCAAAAGCATTATGCTAAGTAAAAGAAGCCAGATACAAAAGGTCACATTGTAGAACTCAATTTATATGAAATATCAAGGGTAGTTAAATCTATATAGAGAGAAATCAAACAGGTTGATGGTTTCTAGGGTTAGAGGGGAGCAGGGAAAACTATAATGGTAGTGAGTTCTACTTTGGCATGATGGAAATGTTTTGGAACTACATAAAGGCAGTGGCTGTAGAATATTTTGTGAATGTATCAATACCCACTGAATTGTTCACTTTAAAAGGGTTAATTTTATGTTATATGTATTTCACCTCAGTATATTATTTTCTAAAAAAAGAATAATCCAGAATTTTATTTTTAAATTATTATTAAAATATAATACAACTTTTAATAATTTTCAAGCTTTTCTAAATTTTGTTAAATCAAAAAGAAAATATTATATCTAAATTAAATACTTAATGCACTCTTTTTTTTTTTTACATCTTTATTAGAGTATAATTGCTTTACAATGCTGTGATAGTTTCTACTGTACAACAAAGTAAATCAGTTATATGCATACATATATTCCCATATCCCCTCCCTCTTGAGCCTACCTCACACCCTCATTAACCCACCCCTCTAGGTCATCACAAAGCATCAAGTTGATCTCCCTGAATGCACTCTTTCTTAATATTTATGTCACAACCAATTTATGTTGCTATTTAATTATCTGAGAGTTCTCATTGGGGTTTTTTTTGTTGTTGTTTTTTTATTGTGGTAAAAGTCACATAATATAAAACATACTATTTTAACCATATTTAACTGTACATTTCAGTGGCACTAAGTATATTCATTCACATTGTTGTGCAACTCTCACCATCATTCATCTCCCGAATTTTTCTCCTTCCTAAACTGAAACTGTCATACAGGGTAAAGTAAGTCAGAAAGAGAAAAAAAACACCAAATATATTAATGCATACATGTGCAATTTGTAAAAATGGCACAGATTAACCTATTTGCAAAGCAGAAGTAGAAACACAGACATAGAGAGCACATGTATGGACACCAAGGGGGGAGGGGAAGGTGGGATGGCTTGGGAGATTGGGATTAACATATGTACACTACTATGTATGAAGTAGATGGCTGGTGAGGACCTACTGTATAGCACAGGAAAAAAAAATGAAGAAGGTACAATCTGTTTGCAGAAAATAGGAATGGATAAAGATGTGGTACATATATAAAATGGAATCTTCATTGGTTTTTAATTTTTATTTATTCTTTATTATTTTTAATTGTGTTAAGAACACTTAACACGGACTCTACCACCTTAGCAAACTTTTAAGCACACAATACAGTATTGCTAGCTATAGGCACAATGTTGTAAAGCAGAGCTCTAGAACTGAATCATCTTGTATAACTGAAATTTTATATCTGAACTGAAACTTCCCATTCCCCTCCCACAAGCCCCTGATAACCACCATTCTACTCTTTCTCACTACAAATTTGACTCTTTTAGATACATCATATAAGTGGAATAATACAGTATTTCTTCTTCTGAGTCTGGCTTATTTCACTTAGCATGATGCCCTCAAGGTACAGCCGCTTGTCACTAATGACAAGATTTCCTTCCTTCTCATGGCTGAATAATATTCCATGTATATACATAGACGACATCTTTAACCATTCATCACTTAGGTTGCTTCCACATCTTGGCTATAGTGAATAATGCTGCAGTGAACACAGGAGTATAGATATTGCTTTGAGACCCTGCTTTCCATTCTTTTGGGTATATACTCAGAAGGGGAATTACTGGATCATATGGTAGTTCTATTTTTAATTTTTTGAGGAATCTTCATACTGTTTTCCATAGCAGTCACACCATCTCACATTACCACAAACAGTATACAAGAGTTCCAGTTTCTCCATATTGTCACCAGTACTTTTTTCTTAAAAAAAAAAAAATGTCATTCTAACAGGTATGAGGTGATAGCTCATTTTGGTTTTGACTTGCATTTCTCTGAGGGTCAGTGATGTTGAGTATCTTTTTATGAACGTGTTAGCCATTTGTATGTCATTTTGGCAAAAGATGTCTAGTCAAGTTCTTTGCCCATTTTAAAATTGGATTATTTGGGTTTTTTTGCTAGTGAGTTGTAGGAGATCCTTAAGTATTAGGGCTTTTAACCACTTACCAGATATATGGTTTGCAAATATTTTCTCTCATGGGTCTTCTTTTTATTCTGTTGATTATTTCCTTTGCTGTGTTGATGCTTTTTAGCTTGCTGTAAACCCCCTTATCTGATTTTCCTTTTGCTTGGGCTTTTGGTGTCATATCCAATTAGTCATTCCTAGACTGGTGTCATGAAGATTTTCCCCTGTTTTCTTCTAAGAGTTTTACAGTTTTAGGTCTTATGTTTAAATCTCTAATCCATTTTTATTTTATTTTTTAGTAGTTATAAGTATACAATTTTATTCTTTTGCATGTGGATATCCAGTTTCTGAACACCATTTGTTGAAGAGAGTATTTCATTGTGTATTCTAAGCATCCTTGCCAAAAATTAGTTGACAGTATGTGTATGTGTTTATTTCTGGGCTCGCTATTCTATTAGTCTGTATGTTTGGTTTATCCGAATATCATACTGCTTTAATTACTGTAGGCTTATATATATTTTGAAATCAGGAAGTGTGATATTTCTAGGTTTGTTCTTTTTCAAGGTTGCTTTGATTATTCAGGGATTTTTGTGATTTCATGTGAATTTTAGGATGGGTTTTTCTATTTCTATAAAAAATGCCATTAGGATTTTGATAGAGATTGCTTTCAATCTAGATCATTCTATGTAGTAAAGACATTTTAACATTATTAAGTCTTCCAATCCATGAACAGAGGATGTCTTTCCTATTATTGGTGTCTTCTTTAATTTCTTTCATCAGTTGTTTGTAGTTTTCAGAGTACAAATCTTTAAACACTTTAGTTCAGTTTATTGTTAAGTATTTTATTTTTTATGCTACTGTAAATGAGATTGTTTTTTTGATTATCTTTTTGGCTAGTTTGTCATTAATGTATAGAAATGCAATTGATTTTCATATGTCAATTTTGTATTCAGCTACTTTACTGAATATATTTATTAGCTCTCACAGTTTTTTGTGTGTGTAGCCATTAGAGTTTTCTATAATAAGATCATTTCATCTGCAAAGATAATTTTACTTCTTCTTTTCTGATTTGTACACCTCTTATTTTTTTCCCTTGTCTAATTGCTCTGGCTAAAAGTTCTAGTACTGTGTTTAATTGGAGTGGTAAGAGTGGTCATCTTTGATCTTAGGGGGAATGTTTTTGGTTTTTCTAACATTAATTATGATGTTAGCTGTGAGCTTTTCATAAATGGCTTTTACTATGTTGAGGTAAACATTTTGTATACATAATTTATTGAGAATTTTTATCATGAAACAATGTTGAATTTTGTCAAATGCTTTTTTTGCATCAGTTGAGATAATCATGTGACTTTTATCCTTCATTCTGTTGTGATGTATCACATTAATTGATTTTATATGTTGAACTATCCTTGCATCCCGGGGATAAATTCCACATAGTAATTATGTATGATCTTTTAAATGTGCTGTTGAATTCAGTTTGCTAGTATTTTATTGAAGATTTTTGTATTTATGTTCATCAGGGATATTGGCCTGTAGTTTTCTGTACAACCTTTGTCTGGCTTTGGCGTCAGGATAGTAGCAGGCCTCATAAAATGAGGTTGGAAGTGTCCACTCTTCCCTAAATTTTTTGCAAGAGTTTAAGAAGATCAGTATTAATTCTTCTTGAATAACATATAGACAAAATGGACCTACAGATATAGAGAGCATTTTACCCAAAAGCAACAGAATACAGATTTTTCACAAGAGCCTGTGGTACATTTTCTAGGGTAGATGACATTTTAGTTCACAAAATAACCCTTAATAAATTTTGAAAATTTTAAATAATACCAAGCATCTTTTCCAACCACAAGAGTATTAAAGTAGAATCAATACTAGAAGGAAAACTGGAAAATTCACAAATGTGTGAAAATTAAATAACTAACTCCTGAAGAACAAATGGGTCAAAGAAGAAATCATAGGAAAATTAGAAAATATTTTGAGAAAAATGAACATGAAAACACAACATATCAAAACTTATGGGATGCAGCAAAAGGAGTACTAAGAGGGAGGTTTATAGATATAAATGCTAATATCTAAAAAGAAGAAAAATCTTAAATAAATAACATTTCATACCTCAAAAAACTAAAAAAGGAAGAAAAAAGCTAAACCTACAGTTAGCAGAAGGAAGGAAATAATAAAGATTCAAGCAGAAATAAAGCATAGAAGAGAACAACAATATGTAAAAAAATCAACAAAATTGAGTTTTTTTTTGGAAAGATAAACAAATAGACAAACTTTAAGCTGGATTAACTAAGAAAAAAAGAGAGAAGACTCAAAATTAGAAATGAAAGAGGAAAAACTATAAATTATACCATAAAAATAGGATTATGAGACAATTATGAACAATTATATACCAATAGGATAATCTAGAGAAATGGATAAATTTCTAGAAAAATACAACCTATCAAGAATGAATCAAGAAGAAATATAATATCTGAACAGACCAACAATGAATAAGGAGACTGGATCTATAATCAAAAATCTCCTAACAAAGAAAAGCTCAGGACTAAATGGTTTCAATGATGAATTTTTTATTTGTTTTTAACATAAATTTAACAGGCTTCACATCAACTTTGATGATTTTACAACATTTTATAGTTGCAACAGTAAGGTACATTTATACTTTAAGTAAGTAGAAACTGTTCTATGTATAAAGTAGGCAGAAAATTGTTCACTTCAACTTATAGGTAGAAGTCTTTCTATATCTAGAAAAGAATATTTAGGCATTAACAAATCCAAATGGTATGTGTTATTTACAGTACTAATGACATTACTGTGTTTAAATTGATGGTAACGTATCTGATCACAGGATCAAAATTACATTGAAGTAGACATTCAGCCTTTTGAAGACCAGAGTAGAAGCCAAATACCTGATTTTGGTCAAATATCAAGGTCAATGCCAAGCTTTAGTGCATTCCTAGTTTGTATTTATTATATACATTGCAAGAACTACTGTAGAAATTTTTCTGTGTTGTATATCTTAAACTTGACCCAAGCTCTCTTGCCTTAAAATGATTTGAATAAAAAATGTTTACATAACATATTTTTAAATTTTTTGCAAAACATTTTTCCTACACATGAAGCAAGGCAGTACTGGACTAAATAATATCAGGAATCTACAGACTCAGAAAATTTTTATGAAATAAGAGAGACTATTTTAAAAATTTAAGTCATATCATTGGAGAAGTTATAAAATTTGCAAACTAACTGCTTTGGAAAATATTTCTTGGATTCTAAATTTTAAAAGAAATTTTAGTTAAGGGCCAAAATTGTAATATAGCCAAAGAGATCAACAATATTTTTCAAAGGTATGGCTGTCACTCTGTTTTGTTTTTAGTTTTAATGCCTCCACTGATAACATGAATTGTGCTCAACTGTGTGCAGAAGAATTGATGCTTTCTGTAGCCTAGGATACTACTTTTTTAAAAGCTGATTTTTTTTTTCTTTAATGCTGTGTCAAATGTCCTGGAGTGAATGGGTTGAGTTTGAAATTAATGAAGAGTTCAAGTTCTAACCAAATCAGTCATGCCTTAATAGGGTGGTCAGAATTCCCAAAAGAAAAACAAAAAGAAAGAAAAAGAAAAGAAAAGAAAAGCACTTTAAATGCACACTCACATGTGTACTTTAATTTTTAAAAGTCCCCCGCCATTATTCTCTACTCCACTGTGACCACAAAACCTCTGCTTGCTAATTCACAAGAGGCCTTCAACCTTGCTGTGACAGCTGTAATCAATGACTTTGAAGACAAATATATTAAAGATAAGAATGTTTGCCCTTCTCTGTGCAGATTTGATAACCAATCCCAAAGTCCCTCTAGTATACGGTCACTAGTGGTCAATGGGAACTAAGCTATTTCAGGCTAACTTAAAACCATCATTTGCTCTAAACTACTCGGAGTTATATTTTATAGCTATGTTAAGCAAATAAAACCATATTTTTGAAGTTTGAATACACTGAACATAAAAACCTTGGGGACGAATACCAATACCTTTGCTTGTTATGATATACTTCAACCATTTATAGCCAAAATATACTTATGGACAACATGTCTTCATCTTCTCAGACTGATGAGATGCTCAAGGGCACAACTCTTTAAAATGATTTGAAGGAAAGTATCAAATCTCACTTACTCTGTCTGCAGAAGATATTTTCCTGACTTTGGAGTGAAACTTTTCTGCTAAACACTTAAGGAAACCCTCTTCTAAGCTGCAATAATAGGTGATATTGACTGAGAATTTAGTATGTGTCAGACATGGGTTTTTGTCATCAGCCATATTGATCCTCAAAACCTCTAAATGTCTTATATGTATTATCTCAATTTCCACAGCGTCATAATGATGGAAAGACTAGCATTCCTTTTTTCATGTGAGGAAATGAGACACAGAAAGGTTAGGGAATTTGCCGGAAAGAACTCAGCCTAGCAGTCATGGAGCCAGGACTTAAACAAAGGTAGTCTCATTCCAGGGCCCTCTAGCTCCCCCTCTGCAACTACCTCTGAGCTGAATTAAGCACTGCACAGTCTTTGGCAGAAGAACTCAAGGGGAGCTTTGTGAAAGATTCCATCCCATTGTCCTGCATTCTTCCACATGCATTTCTGAGGCCATTATTTGCACTAATAAGTGCACCCCAGACTTGAATAGAAAAGTAATCTTTGTTTAGGTAACTCACTAAAGATTCCTCTCTCGCTCCCTCTCTTTCTCTTAGAATCTCTTCCCACTCCCAACAACTTGTTTGACCATCACTCCTTCCACTCTGGCTGACACTCACCTTACCCGCTCCAGGTTGACAGGACATCTTGCTATTCCTCTACTCACCTGGCCCACTCCTACTTTTCCTGCTGGCTGTTTGCTGTGCTTGGAATGCTCCTCCCTTGATATCCCCATAGGTATCTCCTTGAACCTTTTCAAGTCTTTGCTCGATTTTTACCTTCTCAATAAAGCCAGTGTGGACCTCCCTTTTTAAAACTGCAACCCCCATCCAACCCCACTCTCCCATCTCCCTTAACCTTTTCTATTTTTTCCATAGTACTTCTCACTTTAAAATGTATTATACATTTAGTTATTCATTATGTGTATGTGTCTTATCTGTCTGTACCTTCTAGAACAGAAATTCCACTTCATTTTTGTTGTTGTTGCTCTCATTGGTACATCCCAAACATGGCCAGTGCTCAGCACACACTTGATATTTGATAAATATTTGTTAAAGGAATACGTAATTTTAGCATAGAACTTTTCCACAAACAAGCAGATTCATTCTTGTCTTTCTATCGTCATTATATGAGCCAAAAACGTCCCTTGTGCCTCCCTAGGACAAAATTAATTTGCTCTATGAGTACTTTTATTCCATTAAATACTTTTGTTTTTAATTTAAGAAAAATTTGAAATTTCAATTGATATTAAAGGAAAGGATGATGGTAATGTCCAGTCAAAGAAAATATGAATATAAGAGGTTGAGAAACACTGCTGTAAAGCACCTGGCTCAGTTCCAGCCATGTAGAAGTGCTCAATAAATTCTGATTGAATGAGTGCTCATTAAGTACTATGGGGTGCAGAGGAGATTAGAGACCACATGTTGAATAGTAATCACTGACAATAGTTCACATTAAATTCCATGTAGGAATATTGTGTTTATTGGAGCAAGCCCTAAATAAAATAAGCTAAGGCTTCGAAATGACTGAAGAGGACCATTTGGGACCCAGACATAGTGAAGCAGAACTCCAACGTACTAGTAGGTCTGTAGAAGCTGTTAATAAAGATGACATTATTTGGAGGCTCACTAAGAAATATGGAGTTACTGAAAAGTTAGAAAGCCACAGTGTTCTGAATTATATGATGTCACCATTTTCAAGCCAAAATTCACCCTCTCCAGGCTTCTTTCTCATCACTCTCACCCTCCCATCTTATAGATACTTTTCAGGTATTTATTCTAAATATTCAAATGCAGCTTCCTCCCTCGGATCTGTGCATTAACTCTCATATGACATTCTACTTTACTCAGATAAGTTCGTAGGCAGTGTCTCCTGTAAGACTGAGTTCAAAGTTTACTTGTTCTATGCTTTCCATGACCTCTTACCTGATCTAGGTTAGGCATCTTTCCTCTTTGTTCCCACAGTCCCTGTCATATCGTTTATCATAAGAAACTGTAATTGTCTTTTAACCTACATGTCCAATCCTGGACATACATTGTGGGTTTTATCTCTGTGCCCTTAATGCAGAATATAGGACCAGACACATAATCTGTGCTCTATGAATCAACTTGATTTTTTCTCTCTGCAAATACATCATAAGAATCTTGAAGACTGGACTGTATTTTTTGCACCTTTGTATGAACTGCATCTTAACACAGCATCTGGCACACTTAAGTGCTCAAAAATTCGTCTTGTCATTATTAGCACTTGACTGAAGTAAGATATTATTTATGAGGATCACACACTATAGATCTGTTAAGGATTAGTTGAGAAGGAACAGGATATAAAATGCTTAAAAATATTAACTAATATGTTGAGTCCTTTCTTAATTTTCCAGGAAAACTCTTACTCATTTAAGATTCAAGCCTAGCATCGCTTCCTCCAGGAAGACTTCAGAGACTCACCCTCACAATGTTTCCAGGATATGTTGCTTGTCTGTATTCCCTAGCACTCTAAAGCATGCTATTAAAACTGTTCCCATCAAGGTCAACAATGAACCATGGATATTGATTCCTTATGAACTGAATTCCTCCTCCTCATTTGAGATTGTAAACAATTTCTAAATTCTTAGAATTCTCTATTCTTTTGGCTTCCTTGAAGCTGCCCTATCTTGGTTCTACCCCATTAACTTTATTTCTTCTCTGGTTTTTGCTCAGGTTTGTTTCTCTTCCTCTCAACTACATCTTATTTATTCCATTCTTTCATTAACTCGTTAAAGAGTTACGGAGGCCTGCCATGTGACAGACACTAACCCTATTGGAACATTTCTCTGTGTCTAACATTTTAACAGTTAAATAAGAAGGTATTTGCTTTATAGAAGAACCGAGCTTTGTGCCCTGCTCTCTTTTCTCTGGGCATGTTTCTCTCTTGGAAAACATGACCACTTGCATGGTTTTAAAGCTCACTAATTTTATATGAAAGACGCCTGAAATCATATTTCCAGTCTTGATTGTATTCTTAAACTTTGACTCTGTATCTCATATTTTTAAAAAATTTTCCCATTAAGATGATCCTCTGTCATACCAAATTTAAACTGTTCTTAGATGCTGACCTGATGCCAGGACACAATAGCATCAAGATCTCTTTGGAAAACTTTTGGCCTCAACGTTTCTTAATATAGAATCTCAGGAAGAAGACTTTATAATGAAAAAAATTACCCATTTTAAATATATTTCTTAATCACAACGTGTCGCTCATATCCAAACAGTTCATAATATAATATACATAAACATAAACACACACATACACACACGTCACTAAAGATTAGTAAGTTGACCCAATGTCCCAATGTGATTTGAAGAGAACCAAAAGACAGTTTCAATTTAATACTGATAAAGTTTTTACTGGCCCTTGATACCATCTTATGGGTGCTGTGTCCATCCCTCTTGCAAAGGAAGGATATTTTGTGTTGCAGCAAGACTTTTTGTTTTGCATATTTGAAGACTTTTCCAGCCTCTTTGTTATCTCTCCATGTCAGCATGGAAATTTTATCCTTCACTTACTCCCTAGTTTAGCTTATTCTAATTTATGGTTTTAAACACCAAATTCCAGCTTCAATCTTTCTCCTAAGCATCAGAGTCATATTTCTTTCTGCCTACGCAATGTTTTCTCTAATCATCTGAGATACATTGTAAATTTAAATACTTACAAATGGAACTATTTGTTTCTCACCTTCTCTCTCAATATGATTCTTTTTTCATCTTCCTTATCCCAATAAATGTACAATATACACCCAATTCTTCAGTCAGAAGCCTAGGAGAAAACCTTGATTTCTCTTTTTTTTCCACATCCCACTTTTTAGTTTACCAGCACATCCTGTTGACTCTCTACCCTCAAATACACCTTGAATCAACTTGTTTTCCAGCACTTCCTTCATTACCATCCTAGTCTTTCATCTCTCTTTCTTAACTATTGAGAAACCCTCCCAAGTTGTTTCCCAGAGTTCACTCTGGCTTCTTATTTTCTCTTCTCTACCCCAAGGCCATTGTGATACTTTGAAAAGAGAAATCAGTTGATGTAGCCTTACTCACTGTTCTACCCCCATTAAAACCATAGCACTTGGGACTTCCCTGGTGGTCCAGTGGTAACTAATCAGCCTTCCAATGCAGGAGATGTGGGTTCAATCCCTGGTCAGGGAACTAAGATCCCCCATGCCATGGGGCAACTAAGCCCACACACTGCAACTACTGAGCCCACGTGCCTCAGCTAGAGAGCGCACATGCTGAAAACTACAGAGCCCACACACTCTGGAGCCCACGTGCCACAGCTAGAGAGAGAAAGCACGCATGCCATATCTAGAGAGAAGGCCACATGCTGCAATGAAGATCCTGCATGCAGCAACAAAGATCCTGCTTGACACAACTAAGATCTGATGCAGCCAAAAATATAAATAAATAAATAAAATATTTTTTAAAAAACCCAAAAACATAGCACTTGATAAAACCCAGTCTCTCTAGCCACATTTCTGCCCTTGGTTCCATAAACAGCATCTTCCCTGATCTTCCTGCTGTCATTCAGACATGCCAAGTTCATTCCATCTAAGGGATTTTCACCTGCTCTTATCTCTGCTTAGAATATTCTTCCCCACATGCATTGTAATGTATGTCTATGCTCTAATGTCACCCATTCAGAATTTGTCTCTCGCCACCCTATCAGAAATAGCATGCCTTTTATCTCTTTCCCTACATAGCTTTATTTCCTAAAATCGCATTCATATACTCATGTGTTGCCTTTCTCATCCACTGAATATATGTTTTATGAAGTATTTTCCATATCTATAGCAATGTTTGTGGGAGAGTAAGAGGTCCAATATTTGCCAAAAGAATGAGCAATCGAATAATGCAACTCTCCATCACCAACATGGAGAAGCCAGAGGAAGTACCTGCCAGGTGGGCAAGACCAGGCTGACACTGGGAAATTAGTGCTACACCAGGTGGGGCAGAAACATGCAGAGCCAGAGACCAATGACATCTGTCCCAGAGGATCAAAATTAAGGAAGCTTCTTCATGTCCTAGAGGAAAACACTGGAAACTACCAGAATAATTATAAAGACAAAAGAACCAAAAGAAAGGGTCCAAGAGGATTTCTGCAGACTCCTATTATTTTGTCCTCTGTGGTATTTGTGGGAAACAGTTTCTAAATCAAGGCACAAAGTCAGGTCAGACCAAAATGCTTTGTCACTCAACACCCTAAGACATCTCAGTCAGTTGGTTCTTGCTGGTCTCACAAGGAAAGAGTCCTACCAGCTCCAGAGAATTGTCCTTGAGTTAGATCTTCTACTGAAATATTTGGCATGTTCTCTTTCACACACTATTTTTTTCCTTATTCAACTCATTCCTGCCAATCTCTTTCTTCATTCGCTAACATAAAATCATTTCTAACACAGTATTGTAATAACACTCAGTATTTCAATTAAAGTCTGCTTTTATCAGCTAACTAAACACTTCTAGGCTAAAGAAATCCCAGGCTGGTCACAAGTCTCTTTAAGGATTGACTGCTTTAAAAGTCTAAAAAGCCATGTGTGTTCATGTATGTGACACTATCATTCTTTACTTAGGCACCTGTATTCATTTCCTAGGACTTCCATAACAAATGATCACAAATTTGGTGGCTTAAGACAACAGAACTTTATTTTCTCACAATTCTGAAGGCTAGAATATCAAAGTGTTTGGTTGGTTCCTTCTGGAGACTCTGTCAGAAAATTCATTCCATGACTTTCTCCTAACTTCAGGTGGCTGCTGGCAACACTTGGTGTTCGTTGACTTGTAGCTGCATCACTCCAGTCTCTGCCTGTCTTCACATAGCCTCTTCTCTGTGTGTCTGTGTCTGTTTTCCCTTCTCTTCTTTTGTTTTTACAGACTTACTGGATTTAGGGCCCACACATACAGAATGATCTCAACTCAAGATCTTTAACTTAATGACATCAGCAAAGATTTTTTTTTCTAAACAAGGTCACATTCCCAGGATCTGTGAATAGGGCATGAACATATCATTTGGGGAGGAGGAGTCACCATTCAACTCACTGCAGGATCCTAATTTCAAAGGCTGGTTCAAACCTCTCCCCATGATTTCAGCTCGCTGTCTCAGACTCATTTCCTGGTGTCAACAATGTCCACAGCTGGATTTATGGGAAGCACACAGGGTCACCCTCCCTCCTTCCAACACTGCCTGCTACACCAGTGCAAATGACCCAAATAACCTTTTCCAAGAAGTAGATGATAATTTGAACTGATGGTTGCCCTTCCCTAAGAGAACATTAGTATAGTCCCATTTTGTCTCTCTTACGGCAATAAGTCTAAGATGTGTTCTGCCATCTACTATTGTGTAAGTTCCCTAATCAGATTCAAGCTCTAATTCCTACCAAACTCCTCAAAATATTTCCTCTGGAATTTAAACTCTCTAGGAAGAATAAAACCCCCATATTATATATTCAACCACTTCACTGAATATTCCCTTTGCCTTCTGTTCTACAAACCTGTCTCTCCCCTGAGGTCACACTTCCCTTGCAGCCCTCTCAAGAGATGAGTCTTCTTATCTTGCTGGGTCTGGGATAAATGTCCTCCTTGGTCTCTGCTGCCAGTTCCAGAAGATGGCTTCTTTCTCCTCCCTAAACCTCCCAGGTCTTTGCTGCATATACTCTCAATTTTTTTTAGAAGCAATAAACAAGCTTTATTGAAACATAGATTTCTTTCTTTTTTTTTTTAAATCAGGTGTCTTTTTAAAAAAATGAAGTATAATAAATTTACTATGTGTTAGTTTCAAGTACACAACGAAGTGATTCAGATATCTATATCTGTATCCATATATATCTGAATATATATACATATTTTTTTCAGATTCTTTTCCATTATACTTTATTATAAGAGTAGAGTTCCCTGTGCTATACAGTAGGGCCTTGTTGTTTGCCTAGTTTATATACAGTAGTGTGTATATGTTAATCTCAAACTCCTAATTTATCTCTCCCTCCACATATAGTACTCTCAAATTATACCTCTCACTATGTTTCTTAGTCACAATTTTCTATCTTTCTGATCAATCCCTTTCATTTTTTAAAGTCTTTAGCACCCGTATTAACTCTTAACATCTCCACTATACTCCTATTATCATTTTCAGTCCTCAAAATCCATCTAATATTTGGCTTCTCAATAGTTTGTCTTCCTCTTCCAATCAACTTATAGGACACCCCACCTTTCTTCCTTTAACTGTTCATAACTCCCATATCATTTTGTTTTGTTTGCTTTTGTTTTCAGATTTTATCTTTACCAGTAACTAAAGCATCACTAAGAGCTCCAATCCAGCATCCAGTCTTCTGGGTAACAACACCTGCTCTTCCATTCAAGGACAACTTCACATCTATTAACACTGCCACCTTCCACCTCCTTCTTCCTTCAGCTCATCACTTCTTTTCTTATCCAGTTCAGAGTCTTTGATCTATTGTTATTATCATCACTCCTTTCATTTGCCATTCTCTTCCTTGCCTATCATTCTCTCTATCACGCTCCTTTGCAAAATCCCAACCCTGGTTTAAATCCAACTTTTGCTGTTCTCTCTTGCACCCATGCAGATGATTGAGGCTGAAGAAATCACAGTACCTGCCAGCTGGACTTTAAATTTATGATCTAAACTCTGCTTAGGAAACCTATTAGCCCAGCCAGTTCACTCTCCCACTCTCCAAAACAACTATTTCTCACCTTTTCTTCACTCTTTAAAATACCAAATGCCTTCCTCCTTCTCATTATCAGCTGGTGGCCTTGCTTCTCATTTTTCTGAGAAAATAGATAAACAGAGACTATTTTCAGTCTCATGACACCAAATCTATTAAGCCCATCTGCACTCTTATATCTGACCATTCTTCTCAAACAGTGAATGAACTTCTCAGACCCCTATTTAAGTAGATCCCTCTACTTATGACCTGAATCCCATTTATTCTTTTCTCTAAAGTATTTTGCACCTACAATTTTCCCATTTCCCCTGTTTCCTTTTAGGCAATCAACCATTCCTTCTCTATTGGATCATTCTCATCAACTTGAAATTACACTTAATAAATGCCCAATCAAAAAAATTTTTTTTACCTTGCTTTCATATCTTCTCCAGTTACCATGCTTTCTTTCTCTTTTTGTCAAAATTGACAGCAAATGTTGTTGCTTATACTACTTTTCATTTTATTACTTTGCAATCTCTCTTGAACTCAATCCAATTATGTCTTTATTCCCATCATTGCCCTAAACTACCTTTGTCAAGGGAGCTAATTCAGTGGTCAATCCCCAGTACTGATCTTACTTAACTCTTCATAACATTTGATGCAGTTGACCTCTCCCTCCATTTGGAAACAATTTCTTCACTTGACTTCTGAAATATACAATCATTCCTGCTTTTACTTCTACCTCCCCAAAGTGTTCATTTGTTAAATTCTATTCTTTCCAACTACTAAATGTTGGGAGTTCCTCAGGGCTCGGTCTTCAGACACCCTAACTTAAAATCACTTCTTATGTAAATTCACCATTCATACTTGAAAAACCATTCAGATGAACTGATGACTCCTAAGTGTTTATTTCAGCTCTTATCTCACCTTTGCACTCCAAATTCATCTACTCAGCTACTTATTTGAATCTCTGATTGGAGGCCAAATGTGCATCTCAAACGTCACACATCCAAAATTCAAATTCTTGGTTTACCTCTCAAGTCTGCTGCTTCCAAAGTCTCCCTCAATTTCATAAATGACACCACCAACCACCCAACTTCTCAAAACATTTTAGAAGCATCCTTAATTTTTCTCTTTTTCCCTCATTCTGTCTGATGCATCAGCATGGCATGTTTCTTCCAAATACATCCAAATCCTATTTCTTACGAATGCCACCACTTCTGTCCTGCCTCTGGTAACCATCACCATTGATCTGCTCCACAGTAATAAGTTTCCTAAATGCCCCTCTGCTTCCTCTCTGCCCTCTACCATCAACTGTCCATGCAGCAGCAAACAAAATCTTAAGAATACATAAGGCAAATCAAGTAACATTGCTTTATTTCACTCTAAGTAAAATCCAAATCCTCCACTATGACCTCTAAACTTTTGCATAATCTAGCTTCCTACCTCATCTTGTGACCTTCCTATCGGCTCACTGTACTCTGTCCAAACTTGCCTGTTTTCTGTTCTTCAAACACACCAAGGGTAGTTCAGAATGCCTCAAGGCCTTTGACACATGCCATCTGCTGCTGGGCTCTTCCCACAGAAAGTGGCATGCTCTTCTGTCTTCACTCCAGCCTTTTTTATAGCTATCACCTACCAATATTGGAGTCCCTTACAATCCCTTCCAAAAAACTCCTCTCTCCCCAATTTCTTTCTCCCCATTCTTTGCTTTACTTTGTTTTTACAACATTTATCATCCATTGACCTTATATTTTTAAGAACAATTTTGGATTTATAGAATTGCAAAGATGCTATAGAAAGTCTCTATATTCTCCACATCCTGTTTCCCTTGTTTAACATCTCACCTTAGTACATTTGTCACAACGAATGAAACTATACCGGTTTCACCACTGTTATTATGCAAAGTCCATGCTTTACTCAGATTTCCTTAGCTTTCACTTAAGTGTCCAGGATGCCATCTAGGACACCACAGTACATTTATTTGTTGTGTCTCCTTAGGTTCCTCTTAGTGTGATAATTTCTTACATATTACTTGCTTTGGATGACTTTTAAAGTTTTAAGGAGTACTGGTAATGTACTTTGCGACATGTGTCTCTATGGGAATTTATCTGATTTTTTTTTCTCATTTTTAGCCTGGAGTGACATGTTTTGGGGAAAAAAAACAGCAGAGGTAAAGTGTCCTTTTCATCCCATCATATCAAGGATATATACTATCAGCATATCACTATTGATGTTGACCTTGACCACCTGGCTGAGGTTTCACCACTGTAAAGTTATTCTCTCCCCACCCTTTTTCATATTTTACTCTTTGGAAAGAAATCATCATGTGCAGTCCACACTAAAGGGGTGGGAAGTTATGCCTCACCTCCTTGATGGCCGAGAAGGTATTATAGTTATATTTGTTAATCGGTGTATTTTCTCCCTCCCTCATATAGTACATGCCCAGGTTGAGAAGCTGATTCCCATTGCCTAAGAGATTCCAGTAGAGCTCCTAACACAACCTGGTTCTCACTAAATATTAACCGACTGAATGACAATCTCCCACCGGATATGCCTATTCATGTGTCTGAGGCTCTACACAGGCACTTTCATCTACCCCTTCATTTACCTCTCCTTGCCTTTTCCCATATTTGGGAGATAAATTCTCACCACTCGTATAACTCAGTTCTTTATATCTGCCTTCATTTAAAGATAAATTCTCATATACACTGCAGTCTACTTAGCATATAACTATATTATTGTGCATATTATTCAAAATTGCAATTAATTCTTCCCACCTCTGCCTGCTGACACTCTGATGAACTCCTTGAGGCTTGTTCACCTTTGTTCACTTAAATGCCTAGCAGTGAGACTGGACCAGTGTGAGGTGTTTCTCAACATTTGTTGATTGAAGGAGGTGACACTAGACAAATAGCTTGAACTCCATTGTCACACGGTTCACTTTTTCTAGACTATTCCAGGCACCTGACCTGAGTCATCTGCTCACAACACATCCAAATCCTTTTCTTGACTAGAGAATCCTGATATGAAATGGCTCTTTCTCTTTCTGAAATCTACATCAGAGCTTTGTCTTGTCATAATCAGCAGGACCCCTTTCATGACAGGAACCCTGGAAGGATTGGCTTATGAGTTGAGGCCACAGCAGAATTGAGACTGAAGAAATAAGAGAGAAGAAGCTGAAATCCAAATCCACAAGCATAACAATCTAGTCAGCATTTTAGCCAGGGTTAGGGCAAGTAACATTAGAGAAACAGGAAGAATATAGGGAAGCTTTTTGGGTATGCTTTTTTTTTTTTTTTAAATCCCAACGTCCTTATATGGGCAGGCTGCATTCTCTGAACTCAGCCTCTGTGATTTTATGGCACACTGGTCTCAGCCTTCCTGCAGGTGGACTCTGGTACTAGATACTGAATGAGAATGAAGGGCAAAAGAAGCTTCCAGAAAAAAAGGATTGCTCATCAGAAATCATACATGACACTTTTCCATGCCTACCTACAACACAGATTCCAGGAATTTGGTAACATTCCAGATATCCAGAATAGCATGAATATCAACTGTTCTCATAAGTTACAAAATATGATTTTTTAAATTTACTTTCAATTTTAAATAATTTTTCTGGTTACAAGAGCAAAAATATTTATTCTAGAAAATATGGAAACATAAAACAGTTGAGAAAAAAATAAACATTTACTTGTATTTACTCACTTTGAAAAAATGTGCTGATATTTTAATGTATGTGCTTCTCTTTAGGTCTTCATAAGCACACTTAAAACAGCTGAAATACAATATATAATCACTGTGCTGTATACCGGGAAATAACATAGAGTTGGAAGGCAATTATACTTCAAAAAACAAATAAACAAAATTATAGAAAAAGAGTTCAGGTATGTGGTTACCAGAGGTGGGGCCCTTGAGGGAGAAAGAATCAGATGAATGTGGTAAAAAGGTCTGAACTTCCAGTTACAAGATAAATAAGTCCTAGAGATGTGATGTATAACATGATAACTATAATTAGCACTGCTGTATATATCAATATTATATATGAAAGTTAAGAGAACAAATCCTAAGGGTTCTCATCAAAAGGAAAAAACATCATTTTCCCTGTTTTAAACTTTATATTTCTATGAGATGATGGATGCTTACTAAAATTACTGTGATTACTTCATGACATGTGTAAGTCAAATCATTATGCTTAAACTTATACAGTGCTGTGTGTCAATTATATCACAATAAAACTAGAAGAAAAAAAAATCAGTTTAAACACATTTATATGTACAACTTTGTACCTTGTTTTTTCAGATAACATTATAAAAAACAATTTTACATATTAAAGGAAAAACAACTTCTCAAAGACAAAATTTTAAATGACTCTGAGGTGTCTCATTACACGGATAACCCATGGTTTTTCAGTTACCCTGTTGGGGGAGGTTACACTTTCTTGTCATGACAAATTACGTTGTAATTACATTTTTGCCCTAAGACTGGCCTCAACAACAGAGATAAGCATGAAAGCCTGAGGGAAAACAGAAACACGGTGACTTTATCAGAGCCTCTTCCCCCAAGAGGTGATAAGTTAGTTGGGTCTTAATATGAATTGGCAAGGTGACAAAGAAAGAGGAAGGTGTTGTAAAAAGAAGGAGTAGCATCTGAGGAAATACAGAGGTTTAATAATTCCAGTGATTTGGAGTCACTACAAGGGCATTTTTCTATTTTTAAATAATTTTAATTGTTGGAGGGTCCCTTTTTTCAAATCTCGAGCAACTATTTTCTCAATATAACTCTCACGACTAGTTCTGCTTTCCAGGGCAGCACAGAGTAAGTCCGTATCTCCTGCAATATGCGAACCCCTTAAACATCCGCCGGCAGCTACTCAGTTTTTTCTTAGATTCGGATGATTGTCAGAGTCGTGAATAAAAGGGAGTCTGTGATGCCGGCAGAGCACTAAGATGGAGCCAGGAGTCGCTGGGAAGACTATGCACGTCTCTACCTGGATGGAACATGCACTCTGAACTGGGCCAGACCCCAAAAGCATCCTGAGAGATGGCTTACCCAGCGAACTCTTGCATAGTAACAGCCTCAGCAACCAATCATGTGTAGACGGGAATGGCTCTGGTCCGCCAGCACCGATCGGAATTCTTGCAAAACAATTTATGTGAATTTCCTCCTTTTTCCTTTAAAAACCCTTTGGTTTTCAATCCTCCTCAGAGCACATTTGAGTTTCAACCCAAATCTGAGTCTCCTGACTTTCAATTTCTAAGGCCCCAGATAAATGCTTTTGTTACCTTATAGCACTGGTCTTATATCTCAGTCCACAGAGTGGAAAAACAACAACAACCACCTCAAGGATTGTCTACTCCACTCTTCTGAATTTTTAAATCAAGAAAAATTAGGTCCAGAATAGGATGATTCCCAGTCCCCCACATTTGGTGGCAGAGCTGAGTGGATAAATCATATTCCCAACCCCTAATCCACTTCTCTTTCCAACACGCTGCTGTCACTTCTCTGTGGTGAATCTTCTCACTTCCTCCAAGGACCCTTTTCCCAGCTCTTCTGGATCTCAGTCTCCTTCTCCCAATTAGCCCCAGTAATGTTTTATAGAAAAAAATTGAAACCTTCGTATTTTTCATAGCTGTTTTACGTAACACTGCTCAGTGGATTCTCGCAATTTCCTGACCCAGCATGTCATCCTCTCTCCACAGATGAGAAAACTGAAGCTCTGAAACACCAGGCCTTACAAAGTATTATGAAGATGGTAAGCAGTAAACATAGGATTTAATTTCAAAATTGTCTGTAGTTCCTTGAAGGGGAGCAGAATTGGTTGCACAAAAATATGTCTCTTTGTTCTAAGGATTATTTTAGACTGATTTTTTTTTAATTTTATTGAAGTATAGTTGATTTACAATGTGTTAATTTCTGCTGTAAGCAAGGTGGTTCAGTTATATATATGTATATATATATGTATATATGTGTGTGTGTATATATATATATATATATATATATATATATATATATATATATATACAATCTTTTTCATATTCTTTTCCATTATGGTTTATCACAGGATATTGAATATAGTTCCTTGTCCTATACAGTAAGACCTTGTTGTTTACCTATTTTATATATAGTCGTGTGTATATATTAATCCCAAACTTCTAATCCATCCCTACCCCACTGATTATTTTTTAAGAAAGAGTAAACACAGGGAAAGTTCTGAAAACCAAGCCAAAGTTACTTTTTGCAAGAAACATTTACATTTATAAAGGAAGTCTCCATTTGTAAGGGTGTCTTCTTTTCTGTACCATGAAGAGAAGGACTCTCAATCTGGACTCTCAACCTCCAGAAACACTTATCAATGGGGAAGTCTAGGACTTAAATCTGCAAAACAGCCACACCCTGGTTTACTGTGTTTTTCCTGGTCACTTCTTATGACAGCCAACCTCCCAATCTTCTTTGTCTTTAGTTGGAGATGGTGGCTTGGGCCACTTCAGAGAGTTACTCAGTTTTCCTGGGTATTTCCTATATATACAGGAGGTATACATGTTATTAACCTTGTTTGTTTTTCCTGTTAATCTGTCTTTTATTATGGGGTGTGGGGAGGGTCTCAGTCAACAACCTAGAAGGGTAGAGAGAAAATTATTTTGCTTCCCCAACATCTTCTAATTCAAATGATATTTGTCTTATTTTGTTTTTTTTTTGTTTGTTTAAAATCCTCTAATTGTTATACAACTAATTTATAGTAAACAGCAACTAGAATCCAGATGTCCTGGTTTCGGTCATTGTTTTCCTCTTCTTAACCGCATTATGACACCGTATAGAAGCAATCAGCCCCAAGTGAGATCTAGATCATTGTACATGGTCCGCTTACACAATCATTTAAATTCTTCCATCAGCCATCAGCACGGGCACCAGACTGGATACCTGTATCTCAGTGCTAAAAAGTCTCTGGCTTTAGCCTGCATTTGACTTTTCAGGGATCCCTGTGTTTTGCTAATGCCTTGTTGAATCAGGTAAAAGATAGCTCAGGTCTTCTCCTCAAGCCAGGTTCCTAAATACTCTCAACAGAGGCAGCACAAAGGGTTAAGCAGCAGGGTTGTTTCATCACTGGATAAATGCTAGGTTTGTTTGACTTTTAAATTAAAAAATGTTGTCAGCCTTAACAAGAGCATTATGAAATGTTTGGTAAAATGGTTAATGTACTACTATTTATTTTAATTCCAAAAAAGCCACAGACTATAATTAAATGTTCTCCGCTTAACATGTTCTCCTGTTGTCTTGCTTCTTAAAAATAAACAAGGGGAAAAAAGTGGGTAAGGGGTTGGAGACCTTCCCAGAGACGACTGGGCAGGAATCCTGGAACCATCGCCAGCACTGCCTACTTGGGAACCTCTAAAACGTATGTGCCCTTCTTCCCCCCTCTCACAGGGACATCAGCACATTGAATTCACATTGGAAAAACTTTCTAAAGTCACAGAATAAGAGTCACTGATGCTTTGTAAATATAATGCAGGTGAGATATATATTATGTATGTAATCATTTAGCAGGAAGTGGAAATATGACCACAATGCATTTTAATCCAAATAAAGTTTCAAAATGGAATCTACTTTACATTGAATTTCCCTCTTTTTGGCTCTTCTGTTTAAAGAAACAGTTTGGTGCAATGGGGAAAACAGGAACCAGAATGAGGATCCTGGAGTGGTGATAATAAAGTCAATGTTGTGGAGTCAGGGTGCAGGTCACACAGCAATTCTGCCTCAAGTTCTTTCAGGTAAGAGACGAGTTCATTCATTACTTTACTCAAGAACTTTTTATTCAGTCTTTCAGCACTGCCAGCCCCACTTCTAGGCCTGAAGACTGTGAACAGGAAGTCCCCATCCTGCCCTCAAGCATCTAACATTCTAGAAGAGGGAAAATGAAGAAGAAATAAGAAGGTCAACAATAAAACAAGCCATTTCTAAATAGTGTCACTTATTGTGAAGGCCATACAACAGGCTAAGACAGAAAGTGATTTATGGTACATAAAAGGATTGATGGGGAGTTCTGGGAAATTTCATGGAAAAAGCACCATTTTAACTGTCCTTTGAATAATGGATTTTTCATGCAGAAACAGGGGCAATATCATCTCAGATGGAGAAAATGGCAAAAGCAGTGCTGAATACAAGGAGGGAGCTGTTCTTATTATAAGTGTGTAAAATAGAAAATCTGGTGGCTTTCCCTACCTCAGAGATGTCAGAGAAATGAAATTACTGTCCTTTCCATGGTCTTACAGATTCCAAAGAGCCCATCTTTTTTCACTTTTATTATTGGTTATAATAATCTCTGCCTTCAACTACCTAAAATATCTTTCTAAAACGCTGCTTCTAAAATTATTTTGACCACAGTCCTCTTTAAGAAAAACTTATTTTGTGATCTAACACCCCCATTTCACAAAGCAATACTTACTTATACTATTTACAATGCATTTTAATGTTTTCTTTTCCATTCTACTTGATTCTATTTCATTAAGAAAACATGGTCATCTGGAAGATCTCATTTAATTTCATGTTCCTCATGGATTTGAAACCCCTGTGTACAGCCCCCAGCTATAAAGCAGAAATGTCCACAGGACTTCCCTGCTTTCAGGGGCTCCTTATTGTCTTTAGGATAAAGTACAAAATTCTAAGCAGGGTTGAAGGTCCTGACAATCCGGCACTTCCACTACCACCCCCAGATTATTTCTGGGCCTCCTGGCTTATTTATACTATACTTCAAGCCTGATGTCATATGTAATTCCTGCAAAAATAAGCTTCCTCCACAGCTGCTAGTCTGAGCTTGGTTTCTAGCCCATACCCTCTCATATTTCTCTGAGTGTACTTCCAGGGAAGTGTTCAGGTTACTGCATTATATATTCGTTTCTTCTTCTGTGCCTCTCTGCAGCCAAGACAGGGTCTGAGTTTTTAATTTCTGTATCCTTGATTCATGGAGCCCAGTAGGTGTTCAAGTAATGTTTGATTATTGAATAAATAAATGTTTCAATTAATAGGCAAATGAACATAAACTCTTCCCAAGGCACCTATTAGTTCCATATATCCATATAAATTTTCCTAGCTAGTTGTGAATCATCTAGTGATTTTGTTTCCCTTAGTATGCTCTCTGCTTCCTGAGAGGTGACATTCTGACACATAAATGAAGAATTTGCCAGTGTGGTTTAGTTGAGTACAATTTTTGCTTCTGTGGCTGGTTGGTAAAGTTCTGGAAGCCCTTCTTTCCTAACAATCTCAGAGGTTGGAGAATCTATGTTGCCTCCTACTGTGTTAAAGGGTGGAGAAGGTTAACTGGAATATCCTTGTTTCAAAGTATCTTAGAAGGTTTATGTATCAATGACAATTACCAGAAGAGTATAGTTTTCCAGTCCTTTAAGAGTTAGGCTTATTCCTGCATATTTAATGATTGATAGGAGGCATCCTATAGGATTTTTGAATGGGTAGTTCTGAGATAAGGAAGGTTGTGTAACAGTAGAGCATGTGGGTTTATCAGATTTCAGTATCTGGGAAATATGTATGCTGAATTTTTCTAAACGTGGATAAAAATTACACAGAGTTTATATAAAAATACAAGTCACTGCTTTCTCAGAAAATAAGACAATGCAAAATAGCACCCTTATGTTCAGGTGTGCACGAACCTACATACTAATATGCTAATTAATAGATGAAATTGTGACCTTCTTTTATTATGAACCCAGTGGGAATTCCATTAGTGACTTTCCTGGGTGAAGAGATTGACAAAATCGTGGTGAGACACATTGTAAATTCTTTACAAATTATGAAAAGCAAGGGAATTTGACTGTTTGTCCTTTGAGTTTGGCTTACTGGGGAACATTAAAAAAATAAAACCATAAAATGCAAAAGATACCACTCTTGTCTCTGTAGGAGAAAAAGAAAGAAATTTCTAGGGATGAAAATGACTTTAAGCTGAGCTGCATTTTTTGCTCATCAAAGCTGGTAATAACAACAGTAACATCTTACCATCCCTCAACTAGCAGCAGCAGCACAGCCGCAGAGAGATAATGGCCTTTGACACTGGGATACTTGCTCTTCTGGCAGCAGATGACTAAGTAGAGCCTCAGCAACCATGAAAGGGAAAGGAGAGGTGAGCGTGAATGAGGAAGAAAAAATGGGGAAAAGTGTTACATTCTCTTATGCCACCTCTCCTAGTCTCTGTTTGTGAGACTTCACAATTCTAGATTTTTCTTTTCACAGAAGAATGTTTCTGAATCTTTTTAGATTAAAAAGTTATAGCAGTGGTAAAAAAATCTCATTAGGTTTGGGCTTCCCTGGTGGCGCAGTGGTTGAGAGTCCGCCTGCCGATGCAGGGGACATGGTTTCGTGCCCCGGTCCAGGAAGATCTCACATGCCGCGGAGCGGCTAGGCCCGTGAGCCATGGCTGCTGAGCCTGCGCGTCCGAAGCCTGTGCTCCACAACGGGAGAGGCCACAACAGTGAGAGGCCTGTGTACCAAAAAAAAAAAAAAAAAAAAAAAAAATCTCATTAGGTTTAAATTTATAGATGCAGACCAAATGTGTCTGTGCATATGAAATGTAGGGGAAATGTCAGTGGATTTGTATATTGCCACTGATTCTTTGTCCATGAGGATGAAGCTACACTCCTATATCATCAAAACCATGCTTAGCGATCTGCTTGTACTTTTCTTGTAGCAACTAAGACAACTCAGGAGATCAGAGATGGCTTTTTGTGCATAGTGAATTGCAGTGACCATGTCAGGTGTTGCGCTGTAGCCCCCCTTCAAAGGCTCACAGCCAGTGATGGGCTGCTGTAGGAGAACAAAGGCCTGGCCATCTTGACCCAACTCTACTGAGCCATTCAAGCTCCCAAGCTTCCTGGGAGGTCAGTCAAGGCTGTCACTGGGGCTGCATTGGGGTTAGCTTCCCCTCTGCCCACTCATCTCTCTGTCGCCTACCTTTCACAGGGGTTGTTCTCAAAGGCCGTTCCAGAGAACCCAACTTGCAACATGGAAGCATGAAAAATGTTTGTTGGATGGTGATGATATGGCAAATGACGACAGAACTTATTTTCTCAGTTGAAGATAAATGCACTTTCTATTTTCTGGGTGAGTGTTAAGATACTTTACCAATTTACCCTTTGACAGCAGTAGGTTTTGACCTGTATTTGCAGAACGTTTCATCTAGTTTGATGCTACAAAATCAAATAGAAGCCATTGAGTTGGGAATCAGGATGATGCTATGATTGAATGCACAAGAGTCAGACAGCTTAGATACAGTCCTCATAACTTAACATCGGTGTGCCCTTGAGTGGGTTAATCAACGTCTTTAAAACCAGGTGTGCTCACTAATGAAACAGGGATACTAGCAATACTACCTTATACACAGAGTTTCCACGAGGACTAATAAACATATGAACACAAAGTGCTCAGCACACTGCACAGCATAACATGAGCATCCATTGTATGTTCTCTCTTAAACCTGCTGAGTGATGCAGTGTAAAACCCCAAGTCCCCAGTGCCTACAAGGCCTTAAGTGACCTGGCCTCCTGTTGTTTCTCCAACTTCATTTTTCTTAGCACCCTCCCCTCACTTGCTCTTTCTACCACACTGGGTTCTTTGGTGTTCTGAAACATCTCACTAGCAAAACCCTTTCTTATGATTTTGCATTAGTTGTTCCTTCCCTTGGAATGGCTCTCCCCCACATCTTTTCCAGGTCGTTTCTCAAAGGTCACCTTTTCAATGAGATTCAGCTTGACTATCCTATTTTAAAATCACAACTGGTCCCCATGCCCTGCTCCCAAAATCCTGATACTCTATACCCAGCTTTACAGTTTCTTTTTCTCATTGCACATATGCAATTTCCAACTTTGTAAAGCGAGCTGTAAAACAAATACAAGAGGAAATATAGTACTTTTACTAAAAAAAAATATATATATAATTTATATGTATATATATGCACACATAGTTATACATGTGTTATAGATGTCTTTGGTGTGTTTATATACATACATGTATATTGTTGTTTAGTTTTTGTTCATCTATGAAGGTGGGAGTCTGCCTGTTTTATATACTGTGTCATTCCAAATATCTATAAGAGAGTCAGGTATATAATAAGTGGTCAGTAATTATTTGTTAAATAAAAGCCTAGTAATTGGGACCCTGAAACAAATACTTCCAGTGTATATTGTACTGATTATTAACAAACTAGAGATGTTTCAACTAGGTGAGTTTTCCAAAATTTGTCTTGCATACTCTGTCTGCGCTAGGCACAATGCTAGCTGAAGGGAATATGGAAATGAAGATGCAGTCCCTGCACTTCAAAAGATCACGGTGGAGCATCGTGTGCTGTACAACCAGGAACATGTTCCCTGTTACCCTCAGCTGAGAGTCCAGTCTAAGAATAACATTTCCTTGAAGAAAGTCACGTTGTCCAAGGCCATGTGTGCTTCCTGGAGGCAGCCTGCGTCTAATGAGTGGTCAAGGAAGGACTATGCAGAGGGACTGGTCCACTGTGAAGGACCATCCCAGTGCTCCCGATGAAAGGGATTGAGGTCTTCATCGTGGTTACAGCACAGCCCAACCCCTCCCTCTACTCAGTATTGCTCCCTTTACTCCTCCTGTGGTGTTCATGTTAAACATTTCCCCAACAAGCTTTCTGCATCCTAATCTCCATTTCAGAATCTGCCTAATCTCACGTCCCAAGCAGCCTAAACTGCAACACTCATATTTTGTTCATTTTTCTATTGCTGTGCAGCAAATCACCACAAACATAAACAGCTTGAAGCAAGACAAATTGATAATCTCCTGCATGGTGTTCTTCTGCACGATAAGAGTCTAGCATGTCTCACCTTGGTCCTCCACACTGGGTATCCCAAGGCTGACATCAAAGTGTTGACCTTACATCATCATCTGGAGGCTTTACTAGAAAGGATATCCACTTACAAACTTTCTCAGGATGTCACCAGAATTCATTTCTTTGTGGTTGCAGGACCAAGGTCCCCCTGTCTTGCTAGCTGCCCATCAGGGACTGCTCTTGGCTCATAGAGGCCACTCTGAGGTCCTTGTTCCATGGCTTTCTCCATCAGCCCTCTCACATTCTCACTTTGGAATCTCTGACTTCAGAAAGCTCTCAGTCCTTTTTAAGGACTTCCCTGATGAAGTCAAACCCACTCAAGAAATCTCCTTCTTAATTAACCCAAAGTCATCTTATTGTAACCTAATCATTGGAGTAATAGCCATCATATTCTCAGATCTCTCCCACAATTAAAGGGAGAAGATTATATATCAGGGGTGGGAATCTTGGTAGCCATCTGAGGATTCTGTATACCATACACATTCTTGGGAAGGGAGAGAGAAATGCAAATGATTACAGTGTGATCTTTACTCTATTTGAGGAAAATTCATAGCACAGAGGTAGTGCAGAGAGTCACTGAAAGTCAAGAATTTCCTCTCTAAGGAAAGATGGTATTTGATTAAGAAAGTGAAAGCAAGAGGAGTATTCCAGGCAAGAGAGAGAGCCTGAACCAAAGCCTAGAGACAGATGAAAGCATGATGTGCCCAGAGCACTACAAAGAATTCAGAATCCATTGAATATCTGTGTCCATGGCCTGGAGTTACATATCATGAAATGTATAAAAATGGAAGGCCTCAAGAGGCTTCAAATTTAAATGTCAGGTAATTCCTTAAAAAAATGATCAAACTTGTAATCAACAAATGTGGCCCAATCAGTATGAATTTACAGATGGGTATTAATTACTTGGGGAATTCCAGAAGTCAGAGAAAAATTATTCTTTAAACCTTAAATATAGAGAAGATTTGTGTAATGGTGAATTGAATGTGGGAAGTCTGCATTTCAGGCTGAGAAAATAACATGAGCAAATTCAGGAGATAAAGGGATTTTCACACTGAGAAGACAAGGGTGACAGAATTGAATGAAGGTTGGACCATATACTAGAAGACTGAACATCAAACAGAGGAGCTAACATTGGAAGGAAGGATATACAGAAAGCTAGTGTAAATTCTTATAAAGGGAAGTTATAGGATAAAAAACTACATTTGCACAATTATTCTGGGGGTTATGGACAAGGTCATTCAGAAACTCTTGTTTTTTGTGGTCATCTAACTTCATGGGTTTTTAAAATTTCTAAAACTTTTATACTAGTTTGGTATGCTGGAGGCTCTCTTCCCAGCTATATATCACTGCCACATTGCTTGTGATTTATTGCTCTTATTGTATTCCTTACATCACTTCAGTGGGATTTTTGAGTAAGGGAGAGGTAAACACATATGTTTAGTTAGCTTCATGAGCCATAAACTCTATATTTTTTACACAGTTAAGGTTATTTTCTATATATTTTTTTAACATGTCACATTTAAATTTAAGCATTACCTATGCTATTTTTAAAAATCTCCATAAATATGTTTTGATGATTGTATGGCACTTCATAATATAGTTATATTACAATTTACTTAGCTTATCATGGAATATTTAAGTTGTTTCATCTATCTATCTATTAATTTACTTATTTGATTTCATATATAAAACTCCATCTCATGAGGAAACACTGAAGAATGAAACTTTCACAGAAAGTTTTCCCATTATAAAATAAATTTTAGAAAAAGTCACCAGAAAAAATTAACTAAGAAAAAGTCTACAATATTATTTTTTTAAACTTTGATATTTTATGAACAAAGAAAGAGAGGTGAAAGTGGGGCTATGACAGATCTTGGTACCACCTCCACTTCTGGAAGATTACTATGGAAAGAAGAAACTTCTGACAAAGCCTGAAAACTATGACTACTAATTTGGAGAGAACTAAACTGAAAACATAAGAAAAAATATCAGAGAAAATTGGAAATTGTTTTTCTTGATACTATAAAACCCTCCTAATTGGCTTAGTGTCTCATCAAAAGTGGGGAAAATGAGATTTTTTTCTAGAGCCACATGCTGGGCTGAGGGAACTAAGGAAAGGCCAGGTTATAACCTTACTGCACACACTCATATAGACACACACACCTACTCATGCACATATTAACACATATACACGCATATGCACATTCCTAGGCTCAGAGTATCATGGTGCAGACATTTAGTGAAACTTAAATGAGAAAAGACCAAATTCTCCAGTCAAGCTGGATTAAACCACAGCTGCGTTCTCCCTCTCTTACCTGTACTGCAACCCCCGATGCATTTTACAACAAAAGTGTATATGATGGATATGAATTACAACACAGAATGAAAACAAATGGGTGAGAAAAGAATTCAAAAAGGAGAATAAAAGGAACATAGGATACAAAAACAAATCACACTGAAAAATATGGCGAAGTAGAAGGATGTGCTCTCACTCCTTCTTGCGAGAACACCAGAATCACAACTAGCTGCTGGACAGTCATCGAAAGGAAGACACTGGAACTCACCAAAAAAGAACCCCACATCCAAAGACAAAGGAGAAACCATAATGAGATGGTAGGAGGGGCACAATCACAGCAAAATCAAACCCCAGAACTGCTGGGTAGGTGACTCACAGACTGGAGAACGCTTATACAACAGAAGGCCACCCACTGGAGTGAAGGTCCTGAGCCCCACGTCAGGCTTCCCAACCTGGGGGTCCAGCAAAGGGAGGAGGAATTCCTAGAGAATCAGACTTTGAAGCTAGTGAGATTTGATTGCAGGGCTTTGACAGGACTGGGGGAAACAGAGACTCCACTCTTGGAGGGCACACACAAAGTAGTGTGTACATTGGGACCCAGGGGAATGAGCAGTGGACCCAAGGGAGGCTGAACCAGACCTACCTGCTAGTGTTGGAGGGTCTCCTGCAGAGGTGGGGGATGGCTGTGGCTCACCGCTGGGACAAGGACACTAGCAGAAGAAATTCTGGGAAGTACTCCTTGGCGTGAACCCTCCCAGAGTCTGCCATTAGCCCCAACAAAGAGCCCAGGTAGGCTCCAGTGTTGGGTTGCCTCAGGCCAAACAACCAACAGGGAGGGGACCAAGCCCCACCCATCAGCAGACAAGCAGATTAAAGTTTTACTGAGCTCTGCCCACCAGAGCAACACCCAACTCTACCCACCAACAGTTCCTCCCATCAGGAAACTTGCACAAGCCTTTTAGATAGCCTCATCCACCAGAGGGCAGATAGCAGAAGCAAGAAGAACTACAATCCTGCAGCCTGTGGAACAAAAACCACATTCACAGAAAGATTGACAAGATGAAAAGGCAGAGGGCTATGTACCAGATGAAGGAACAAGATAAAACCTCAGAAAAACAACTAAATGAAGTGGAGATAGGCAATCTTCCAGAAAAAGAATTCAGAATAATGATAGTGAAGATGATCCAGGACCCCGGAAAAACAACGGAGGCAAAGATCGAGAAGACGCAAGAAATGTTTAACAACCACCTAGAAGAATTAAAGAACAAACAAGGAGAGATGAATAATACAATAACTGAAGTGAAAACTACACTAGAAGGAATCAATAGCAGAATAACTGAGGCAGAAAAATGGATAAGTGACCTGGAAGACAGAATGGTGGAATTCACTGCTGTGGAACAGAGTAAAGAAAAAAGAATGAAAAGAAATGAAGACAGCCTAAGAGCCCTCTGGGACAACATTAAACACAACAACATTCCCATTATAGGGGTCCCAGAAGGAGAAGATAAAGAGAGAGGACCTGAGAAAATATTTGAACAGATTATACTCAAAAAGTTCCCTAACATGGGAAAGGAAATAGCCACCCAAGTCCAGGAAGCACAGTGAGTCCCATACAGGATATACCCAAGGAGAAACACGCCAGGACACATAGTAATCAAATTGGCAAAAATTAAAGACAAAGAAAAATTATTGAAAGCAGCAACAGCACCACCAAACCAGCTCTACAACAAATGCTAAAGGAACTTCTCTAGGCAGGAAACACAAGAGAAGAAAAGGACCTACATAAACAAACACAAAACAATTAAGAAAATTTTCATAGGAACATATATATTGATAATTTCCTTAAATGTGTATGGATTAAATGCTCCAACCAAAAGACACAGGCTTGCTGAATGGATACAAAAGCAAGACCCATATATATGCTCTCTACAAGAGACACACTTCAGACCTAGGGACACATACAGACTGAAAGCGAGGGGATGGAAAAAGATATTCCATGCAAATGGAAATCAAAATAAAGCTGGAGTAGGAATACTCATATCAAATAAAATAGACTTTAAAACAAAGAATGGGGCTTCCCTGGTGGTGCAGTTGTTGGGAGTCCGCCTGTTGATGTAGGTGGCACGGGTTTGTGCCCCAGTCTGGGAAGATCCCACATGCTGTGGAGCGGCTGGGCCCGTGAGACATGACCGCTGGGCCTGCGCATCTGGAGCCTGTGCTCCATGACGGGAGAGGTCGCAGTGGTGAGAGACCTGTGTACCGCAAAAAAAAAAAAAAGAAACAAAAAAAAACAAAGAATGTTACAAGAGAAAAGGAAGGACACTACATAATGATCAAGGGATCAATCCAAGAAGAAGATATAACAATTGTAAATAAATTTGCACCCAACATAGGAGCACCTCAATACATAAGGCAACTTCTAACAGCTATAAAAGAGGAAATCGACAGTAATACAAAAATAGTGAGAGACTTTAACACCTCAGTTACATCAATGGACAGATCATCCAAAATGAAAATAAATAAGGAAACAGAAGCTTTAAGTGACACAATAGACCAGATAGATTTAATTGATATTTATAAGGTATTCCATCCAAAAACAGCAGAGTACACTTTCTTCTCAAGTGCACATGGAACATTCTCCAGGATAGATCACATCTAGGGTCACAAATCAAGCCTCAGTAAATTTAAGAAAATTGAAATCCTATCAAGCATCTTTCCTGACCACAAAGCTATGAGATTAGAAATGAATTACAGGGGAAAAAAACATAGAAAACACAAACACATGAAGGCTAAACACTATGTTACTAAATAAGCAAGAGTTCACTGAAGAATTCAAAGAGGAAATTTAAAAATACCTAGAGACAAATAACAATGAAAACACGACGATCCAAAACCTATGGGATGCAGCAAAAGTAGTTCTAAGAGGGAAGTTTATAGCTCTACAAGCCTATCTCAAGAAACAAGAAAAATCTCAAATAAATAATCTAGCCTTACACCTAAAGAAACTTAGAAAGAAAACCAAACAAAACCCAAAGTTAGCAGAAGGAAAGAAATCATAAATATCAGAGCAGAAGTAAATGAAATAGAAACAAAGAAAACAATAGCAAAGATAAATAAAGCTAAAAGCTGGTTCTTTGAGAAGATAAACAAAATTGATAAGCCATTAGCCAGACTCATCAAGAAAAAGAGGGAGAGGACTCAAATCACTAGAATTAGAAATGAAAAAGAAGTTACAAGAGACACAGCAGAAATACAAAGCATCCTAAGGGACTACTACAAGCAACTCTATGCAAATAAAATGGACAACCTGGAAGAAATGGACAAATTCTTAGAAAGGTATAACCTTCCAAGACTGAACCAGGAAGAAATAGAAAATATGAACAGACAAATCACAAGTAATGAAATTGAAACTTTGATTAAAATCTTCCAACAAAGTCCAAGACCAGATGGCTTCACAGGTGAATTCTATCAAACATTTAGAGAAGAGATAAACCCAGCCTTCTCAAACTCTTCCAAAAAATTGTGGAGGAAGGAATACTCCCAAACTCATTGTATGAGGCAACCATCACCCTGATACCAAAACCAGGAAAAGATAGTATAAAAAAGAAAACTACAGACCAATATCACTAATGAATATAGATGCAAAAATCCGCAATAAAATACTAGCAAACAGAATCCAACAACACATTAAATGGATCATACAAGGGATGATCCAAGGATTCTTCAATATACGCAAGTCAATCAATGTGATACACCGTATTAACAAATTGAAGAATAAAGACCATATGATCATCTCAATAGATGCAGAAAAAGCTTTTGACAAAATTCAACACCTATTTATGATAAAACTCTCCAGAAGGTAGGTGCAGAGGGAACCTACCTCAACATAATAAAGGACATATACAATAAACCCACAGCAAACATCATTCTCAATGGTGAAAAACTGAAAGCTCTTCCTCTAAGATCAGGAACAAGACAAAGATGTCCACTCTCACTGCCATTATTCAACATAGTTTTGGAAGTCCTAGCCTCGGCAATCAGAGAAGAAAAAGAAATAAAAAGAATACAAATTGGAAAAGAAGAAATAAAACTGTCACTGCATGTAGATGACATGATACTATACATAGCGAATCCTAAAGATGCCACCAGAAAACTACTAGAGCTAATCAGTGAATTTGGTAAAGTTGCAGGATGCAAAATTACTGCACAGAAATCTCTGGCATTCCTATACGCTAATGATGAAAAATCTGAAAGAGAAATTAAGGCAATACTCCCATTTACCATTGCAACAAAAGAATAAAATACCTAGGAATAAACCTACCTAGGGAGACAAAAGACCTGTATACACAAAACTATAAGACACTGATGTAAGAAATTCAAGATGATACCAACAGATGGAGAGATATACCATGTTCCTGGATTGGAAAAAATCAATATTGTGAAAATGATTATACTACCCAAAGCAGTCTTCAGATTCAATGCAATTGCTATCAAATTACCAATGACATTTTTTTCAGAACTAGAATAAGAAATCTTAAAATTTGTATGGAGACAAAAAAGACCCCAAACAGCCAAAGCAGTCTTGAGGGGAAAAAAAGAAGCTGGCGGAATCAGACTCCCTGACTTCAGACTATACTACAAAGCCACAGTAATCAAGACAATATGGTACTGGCACAAAAACAGAAACATAGATCAATGGAACAAAATAGAAAGCCCAGAGATAAATCCAGGCACCTATGGTCAACTAATCTATGAGAAAGGAGGCAAGGATATACAATGGAGAAAAGACAGTCTCTTCAATAAATGGTGCTGGGACAACTGGACAGCTACATGTAAAAGAATGAAATTAGAACACTCCCTAACACCATACACAAAAATAAACTCAAAATGGATTAGAGACCTAAATAGAGGAAAACATAGGAAGAGGAAAACATAGAAAGAACACTCTTTGACATAAATCACAGCAAGATCTTTTTTGATCCACCTCCTAGAGTAATGGAAATAAGAACAAAAGTAAACAAATGGGACCTAATGAAACCTAAAAGCTTTCCTTAAAAGGAAACCATAAATAAGATGAAAAGACAACCCTCAGAATGGGAGAAAATATTTGCAAATGAATCAGCAGACAAAGGATTAATCTCCAAAATATATAAACAGCTCAGGCAGCTTGATACTAAAAAAACAAACAACCCAATCCAAAAATGGGCAGAAGACCTAAATAAACATTTCTCCAAAGAAGACATATGGATCACCAAGAAGCACATGAAAAGCTGCTCAACATCACTAATTATTAGAGAAGTGCAAATCAAAACTAAAATGAGGTATCACCTCACACCAGTTAGAATGGGCTTCAGCAGATAATCTACAAACAACAAATGTTGGAGAGGGTGTGGAGAAAAGGGAACCCTCTTGCAATGTTGGTGGGAATGTAAACTGATACAGCCACTATGGAAAACAGTATGGAGGTTCCTTAGGAAACTAAAAATAGAATTACCATATGACCCAGTGATCCCACTACTGGGCATATGCCCAGAGAAAACCATAGTTCAAAAAGACACATGTACCCCAATGTTCATTGCAGCACTATTTACAATAGCCAGGTCATGGAAGCAACCTAAATGCCCATCGACAGACAAATGGATAAAGAAGATATGGTACATATATACAATGGGATATTACTCAGTCATAAAAAGGAAAGAAATTGGGTCATTTGTTGAGATGTGGATGGATCTAAGGACTGTCATACAGAGTGAAGTAAGTCAGAAAGAGAAAAACAAATATCGTATATTAACGCATATATGTGGAACCTAGAAAAATGGTACAGATGAACCAGTTTGCAGGGCAGAAATTGCGACACAGATGTAGAGAACAAACGTATGGACACCAAAGGGGGAAAGCCGCAAGGGCTTGGGGGTGGTGGTGTGACGAATTGGGAGATTGGGATTGACATGTATACACTGATGTGTGTAAAATTGATGACTAATAAGAAGCTGCTATATAAAAAAAAAAGTCATTATCTTTATAAGAAATATGTGTAAACAAAATTGCCTGAGGTTATCAAAGTTTATGTCTCTACAATTTTGGAAATATGTTGGAATTTAAGATAAACGGAATAAAACTGTAATTGTTATATCAAAAAATAAAAAAATAAAAATTTAAATAAAATAAATGACAGAACCAATCTAGATGGAAGCATCATATAGTGAATTAAAGAATATTTCCAAGTAGGGCTTTAAGCTAGAAATAAACTTTATAACAATATGAAATAATGAGTAATACTCCTTGCTCTGGCCTTGTATTATCGAATTATGTCTGCTATTCTATCTTCCTCATTACCTCATACAACATGCATAAGCCAACAACAATATAAAACAAACGTGTGTAAACAGTGCATAGCATAAGCAAAAAGGAAATGCTCTCCTCAAAACATGTCAAAGAAACAAAAGTATGAACATGTATACTTTTGATGAAACTGCATCCTACAATTATTACCAAATAGAACATCTACCTGCATTTGGTGAATAATGACTTTTGAGCTTTCCTTGAGTAAAGTACTGCTTGACTTCTTTTTATATCTAAAGGGTACTTTCTGTGGGTCTTCTACAGCAAAAAAAAAAAAAAAAAAAAGGAATGTTGAAGCCTCTGCCTCCCTGAAAATGAGACTGCTTGTAGTTACAGATGGAGACTCCCAGACTCCATCCACTGAGGTTTCATGATACCCCAAATCAAATTTCATCCATGGCTCGCTGTACAGCTTCATTATATAATCAAGACCAACATTATGAATTAGACGTTAATACTCCATTTCCTTTGATAAAACTAACATACCGAAAGGTTAAGCAACTTGCTCAAGATTAAATAGCAAATAAGAAAATATCTAAGCCCTGAAACCAAGTCTGTCTGATTCCCGAGTCCTCGTTCTTCCTAATCAGTGACGTCAACTTGATTTGCTTTTCTCTCCTGGTCTTCTGATGATAAATATACTGGTTTTGAGTTCACACTCTGTTAGTGGCAATTGCTCTCAGGCAGCTCACATGTGTCCTGATGGTGTGATGTGTAACCATCAGCCAAACATGTAGGAAAACTGAGCAGGTGAAAAAAATCACATGAAATGTGTTACAGAGACACCAGAATGGTTTCCATATTTACTCCTGGAATTCCCTCTGTAATTCTTCTGGGTTTTCCATCCTTTGTCCTCATTTTATAAGGGGGGAGGTCCTGGAAAATAAGTTAATAGAAATACTATTTGACAAGTTTCATTAATGGCTTTACGTTTAATGGCATAGATTCTGGAGACAGATGGCCCAGCTTGCATCCACTGGACACAGCCGTAAAAGAGGTCTTAGATTAAAATACTGGATTTTAAAACACACCTCCCTGTTTTCCCTTATATTTAAATTTTGTGATTTAATATCCAAAACATATTTTGATGGGCTTAATATCTTGGGGTCTCAGCTCAATGATTTTAAAAGACTAAACTTTGTATTATAGTGGAAAACAATAATGGGGTAATAACAATAATGAGATAGGACTAGTTTTATGCCTTGTATACGTTATCATTTGCTATGAACTTGAGTTTCCACAAAGAAGAATACTACATTAAATGTGTGCCTTAATAATTATATCACTTAATACATTCTATGACTCTAAATGTTAGTTTTCCTTCTCTTTGCTCCCAAATTTCATGGCAGAATTCTTACAGAATTCTAGAGCTCCTAGCAAATGGGCCAACAGAACCTGGTGCTTATTACTCTTTCCATGTTTCAGAATCATTGATTTTTTTCCCCCTAACCTATGGATTAGGTAAACCAACAGTATCTTTCTCTTTGCCTGTCACCAAAGGGTACTTATTTGGAGGCAAGTTACAAATAGCAAGTCATCCTAATATACTGAGTCCAAAGATCTGCTCTAAGTTGTGTACTTGTCACAAATTCTGGGATTTCTAGCATGCCTAAAGAACAGTGGGGCAAGCAATTGGAGACCTACTTATAGGAGAAAACAAGACTCACCCTGGAAAAGAACTCAGCCAGTGTGGAGTGAGAGTTCAGATATACAGACCTGACTGTGGGTCTGGGTTAGTGGGGAAACTTAATGTACGATATGATGTCTGTAAACCATCCCGGACTGTGTCCCAGCTTCTACAGATCACTACCAGAGAACAGATCACTACCAGAGTACAGATCCCTATAGTGAGAGGAACACAATGAAGCTACATGGTAACTGGAAAGTCCTTTTGTCACAAAACTTTATAAAGCTCTAAGAATACATAACATATAAGAGAAAAGAATTTGAAAAAAAAATAGATATATATGTATGTATAACTGAATCACCTTGCTGTACACCTGCAACTAACACAGTATTGTAAATCAACTATACTTCAATAATAAAAAGAACACATGATTGTGTTGCATATAAAACAAGATGGTACCCCAAGTGGAGATAACAACTTTTTCCCACAAATGGGGGTTTTTTACAGTATGCGTACATACAGAATAGGATCAGAAACCTCGTTATATATTGATGGCAGAAGACACCTGGCCTTCAAGTATCAGTGCATGGGCTAGACTAGGAAGGTTGTAGGGTAAGACATCAGAGTAGCTGCTGGAACAAAAGAGGGAAAATATGGGAAATACATGGTTGAGTGAACCACTCTCACAAACCCACATGTGATACCCCTTGAGGATGTCTGCAACCAGAGGAGCTTGAGATGCTACAATATGAATGAAGCTAGATACCTAGTTCTGTGTGTTACCATTTTTTTGATCCGGTTTATCCCCACATGGAAGCAGCCATAGAAATAAATTTTCAAGAAGTTTATTGCCATCCATTTTCCTTGTGTGTGACCTTGCCCTTTGAAACTAAATTGATTCCTTAACAAAAAAAAAAAAACTGCAGGAAAATTTTCTACTTGCAGCAGGGCCTTAAATGGCTTGGAGCATTGGAGATATTTGGTCTCCTGAAGAGGTTCCTCATTTAATCTCTTTATGAAAGACATTTTGAAACACCTTTAATCCAATCCCACATTGGCACATAAGACATGTGACCTCAACCCAAACATTGTGCTGGGTTCCCCATGCTGGCAACTCTGAGGGTCCACACCTGCTAAACCCAACTACATCCTTGGGGAAAAAGTTCCACAGAGACAACATCCCCTTCCTTGGATCAGGATGTAGAAAACAATCACCCATTTTCATTGCTAAACTAGAGGGATATAAAGGGAAAATGAGCCAATCTATTATTGCAAAACATAGATAAATATATCTCCATAGTCATTAGGAGGCCTGGGATTGCCTCTGGCTATGACACTATCTTTGGACCATCCTGACCCAGATTGCCTGGCTCTCATAGGGACACTACTGGCCTTTCCTTGTTCCAGATCTGACCCTGACTACATCCATCATCTGTCTCCAGAACGGTTCTCCTTATTTGACAGTAAACTCCTCTGCATGAAGGACTATACCTCATTTGTCACTTGTTCAAGAATAAACGGTGATTCATCATTAATAAAATTAATGAATGGGCTTCAGCCTTAGTGTCAATGTAAAGATGAGCAAACTCTTAATTATAGATTTTGTACAAAAGCCTAAGAGGACTTAAATATGGGCCGGCTGTTCCTCTGTGGTTCTATCCACTTACTTAGAACACATGGTTGATCTGGCCTCTTCAAATTCTAACTTGTATCAAACTTTGTGTTCAAAACTTTTTAATTATCGCTCTGAATCCTTCTGTTTTCCACTTAGTGTTCAACAATGGAACTTGGAATGTGGAATGCCCCTGCCAGCTTCTCTCAAATTTTCTTCAGCTTTCAGTATTCACAGCTGCAGAGAACCCAGAGCTGTTCCTATTAACATGTCAATGACATCAAATAAAGAGCTTCCTAAGTAGACGTTTAGGGGAGATTTCTAGTGAAGGGAAAATTGCCATAATGTTGGTAAGTGGATGAGCTGCCACTGTCGAGGGGAAGGAATTATGGGTGAAAGGTTATGTCTGACTAAATGCAAAGCCCATTAAGGCACATTGCAAGGAAAGTTTATTCTGTAAAGACCACCCCTGGAAAATGAGCCTCCTGGGGGACCAAGCCAAGCACCCTATCGTGTCCCTAGATGGGTAGGAAAGACCACTGCTAGGTGGGGTTGCAAAGAGAGGAGGGTGAAATTCTACACTGGCTTCTCTTCTCTCTCCTTTCCACTAGGGCCCCTTTCTCCACTTTACCTGCTTCGGACCAGTACAATCAGTTCCAACACTCAGCTCAATCTCCTTAATGTGGGGAGAAGGTATACATTCTCACTTGTGTTCACTCCACCTGATATAAGTTTTAAACTCCAGACCATCCTACTTATGTGTTGTTGGTTTCTATCCCTGTATAGTTTCTGGGCTCAAACTTTTATTCTTGAAGCAAAGTTAGTGAAGAGAGTGACAATCATGTCTATTGATCACCTACTCTGTGACTGATATTAAGGTAAATTATGTATGTGCAATCACATTTAATTCCAGAAAGAAATTTATCTACCTCCTCTAGAGAAAGTAAAGCTATTGATTTTAGGCCTCATATATGTCTACCATTTGTTCCCAAATGCACCCTTTAGTGGTCTTTTCTATAATCCAGTTATTTTTTCTGTGGGAGGTTCTTCATCCTCTCACATTTTATTCAGCACCCTGCAACATCCCCAGTCTCTCCTTCAGCTTTTGACCCCACTTCCAGTCTTAGTGTTGGTTTTTTTTTTTCCTATCTGAAGCATAACTATGTGGAAACTCCACTTTCTTTCCAATAGCCATCAATTAGATTTTCAATCAACAAAAATATATTGAACGACTGCCAGATCTTATTACATTAGGTGCTGGGAATATTAGGAATAATTAGATTTAGTCCTTACCACCCAGGAGGTAACAGAGACACGTAATCAAGTAAAAGATGATGCAGTGGAGTATATACAATGAAAGAAGCAAAAGCAGGTGGAGGTTTTGTGGGGTCAGAAGCTTAACAGTTTGGGATGTACTCTTCAAGAAAAAGAATACAAAACTCCAAATTAAAAGATCACTTTGAATGTCAATGATAAAAAAATTCAAATAGAAATTACTTTAAAAATGAACGAATGTCATAAAAATCACAAAATCTAGAAAACAACATAGCTTTAATTAACTAACTGACATAGCTCTATAATACATACCTTTGTCTACATTTATAGTTGTAAATTTTTTATTGCCTTTTTGTATGACATCAATTTTGTAACATTATAAAGAGAATAGAAAGATTATTCAATATTTCTTCTAGCAGCTTGATCCAAGTAATTTTTTAAATTTTCTGATAGTTTAGAAAAGTTTTTTTTTTATATATTTCTTTCATCTACCAAGTTCTTGTTGATAATACCACATACATTTTTAGTATGGCTTTCAAGTCTAGGGAAAAATATATCAACCTTATTTGTTATATGAACTATGAGATTTGGGAGAACTTCCCTAGACTAACCTCCTGCTCCTCATGGATCAAACCTGCTTTCCACTTAGCTGCATACATACTTCTTTTCTGGCACTAAAAGACATCTATTTAGTGACATCCCTTGAGCCCTGTGTCTTTTTTGTCACTTTGTCAATTGATCTAATATGGCGAGTGTCTGAGCTACTCATAGCTGCTGTTTCTATGCAGTATATTAAAGTGACAGTTGAATGATTCTAAATATACCAAACGATATACATTTCTGACTCAACTTCCCCTTAGCTGGATCCTAAAAATGCCCATGCCACTCCAATTAGTGGGGAAAAATATCAGGGGAAATTGGAATGCAAAGATACATAAGACCATGGTTAAAACACCTCTTTCCTGTAAAAGGTGTTCACTGCCTGCAGTGCTGGGCTCCTGGCTTGGTGGGGCTCCTCCGTTTTTGTTTGCAGCATCATCCTCCAAGGGCACAAGGGCATCAGGTATTAGATCAAGGGAGGGTACCCTCTAAAGAAATGCAGGCAAGTGCATCAGTCGCCCTGCTACTGCAGGAGAAGAGTGATGCTCTTAGATTCAGGCTGTGGTGGGGTTAAAGAAGAGACCCGAGACTAGGAGCCTCTGTTGTTCATCTCAGCCTTCTCTCCATCCCCACCAGCCCCTCCACAGGCTGTAATTTCTTGTTCAGTCTCTTGGGAAGTTTACAAAGCAAGACTTCTGGCTTGTGTGTCCAACAAAAAGGAAAACCTAGAGTTCCCCAACTCCCTTCTACTGTCTTGCTATGATTCTTTCTTGTTATTGTAGCCTTTTCTAATATTGCTCTTTGATTTGTGGCCCTGCTCTGGCTTCCCTCTGAGGATTACTGCTGCTTTTGCTAGTTTTCTCAGTTTGAGTTTTAATTCTTACTGTATTGGGAGGAATTTCTCTAAGGATCAGTTTCTGGAGCCTGTTTAGAGATTTGACAATTTTTTTTTCAGGGTCTGTTCTTTCTTAACACTCACAGGAAATCAGGGTATTTCTGTGTCCCATTCTCCCTGGCAAGGTCGCCTTGCTGGTTGTATTCTAGGGTTACCCCACCTCCCATCCCAGGCACCCAGCTCCACTGTGTACAAATGACTATTTTCCACGGAAAATCCAAATTCAGTACAATCATGAAAAGAAGACTGTAGGAAAATGGAACAAAACAAAAGGGAATAAGAGGATCATTCCAAAATCAATAAAAGCAATAACAGAAAGTCAGAAACAAAGATTCAGCTCATGGTCCACCTCTTCTTTGTTGCTTTGCTGATCCTTCATCCTTAAACTATCCTCTCTCCTCACCCCAGGCTTTTCCCCTGAGTATCACTCTTAGATGAAGCAGGTGATGCTGTGAGGAGTGTTAGAACACTGCCAACTTTTCAGCTAATACATTCACTGAGATAAGGGAAGGAATTCTCACTGTTAGCTCTACCATGTGTTGACAGGAAGCCACTGCATCTGTTCAGATTGAAAAGACAGAACTCAGATCAACCAGTATGTTAATGAAAAGTGCTCTGGGCCATCTCTGCAAGTGAGACATTCCCAGTCACTAGAGGGGATCATGCAGAGCCTGGGCACTACTTGTCAGGAATACCATGGAGGGAATTTCTGTGGGTGGAAGTCTGGACTAGATGATAGATATGGTCTATTTCAATGCACAAATATTCTTTTATTTTTCAAGGTGCCTTGAAATCTAATAGAAATATGAAAAAAATTTCAATGGAATGCTCTAATTTGCCAAACTACAACCAAACCCTAATATGTATGTCTTATTCAATTATTTGAAAAATTCAACGGTAAACACACACATTGTAGATAAACTAAATACTGAGTTGGAATTGGGACCAAACTTCATCTTTTCTTAAATGATCATAATATGGTCATTTAAATAACTAAATTAGTTAACTTAGTTATGTTAGTTAAATGATCATGATATGTTATGTTATTTAATTTAGTTATTTATGTTAAAATAAAAATCTTAATATTCACTAAGCTGAATCTGAATTAAACCAACGTCCTTAACTAGATCCTCAGTTTACTGTAAAAGAAAAAAGAAACTAAGAACTAAGTGACATTGTTGGTGTGCTTATTAAGTGGGATAAAGTATGTGAAAATTGTGACAAAGGGTCAGGTGCAAGGAAAGAGCACAATTAAGATTGCTTCCCATCTCCTTTCCCTTCCTTGATTGCTTTCTTGGGATATGGGGTCTTTATGACCTCAGTCAACAGGTAAAGTATTTCTATAATATCCATCTCGTCTACGTTGGAATGGCATTTCTCCTATTCACAGATAATGTCTCCTCAGAGATTTGAACTTTTCCTGTATAAAATATGTCCTGAAAATGTTACTTATTATTTGATAAAAATATCTTCTACATTCACCTTACATATAGTCAGAACTTGTGAGCGTATTTCGCTGGTTTTCACATAGCTCACATAGTTAGAAGCCCGTTGAGACCCTATTGAGAGGTGTTTGGGCAGAAATTAGTAGGTTATATACATTAATGGTTGGACAAAGGGGAAAAATAAATCTCTGTACAGCAGCAGCCTGAAACAATCACAAAAGGGAAGTCTAGACACCATGGCTGCACAGTCCTATCTGACATTTGACTCACCCATAGTGTCTGTCCTTAGACCTGAGCTCCATGTGGTGCCCAGTCAAGGCTGGCAGGTGTCTCCTACACAGAGAGTGAAGTGGTTGCCTGAGCATTGCTTCAGCACAGGCACTGATGATGCACCAGGGTGACATGTTACAGAGGATGTCTTAGCCAGCATGTGATTCACTCAGAGTAGTTGTCAAGGCTACTGCAGCCACATGGGTTGGTAGTAAGAGTAATAGTTATTATGTATCAGGCACAGTGGTACTCAGCTACTTACAAGCATTGCATCATTCCCATCATACTTGGCCCCATTGTTGTCCCATTTACAGATGAGCCCTCTAAGGCTTAGATACCTCAGAGGATTTGTCTGAATATAGCACTAAAGGCAGAAGCAGATTCAGGTCACTATGTCTCAAAAAACTTCTGCTCTGTTCTATTAGACTGTGTTGTCCATGGGAAAACTAATACAGTATAATCATTCAGCCTAAGCATTGAGAGTCCCTTACAGGAATTCTGCAATGCTGATTTACTTTCAGTTAACTTTTCCCCACATTGGAATGCAACATTATTTGTGCATATCACAAACCACCCTAAAATTGCATTTAGAAGGCTACTTCCTCAGCTGACTGGTTGTCCCTTAGCTAAGAGAAGGTAACCTCAGGGTCTCTCTTCTATAAAGCAACAGGAGTTGGCCAATTTGCTTAGATGCAGCTAACTACCCAAAGTCTTTTCTTTTTATTATTATTTTTCTTTTTTTTTAAAGTCTTTATTGAATTTGTTACAATATTGCTTCTGTTTCATGTTTTGTTTTTTGGCCAAGAGGCATGTGGGATCCCGACCAGGGATCAAACCCCCATCCCCTGCTTTGGAAGGTGAAGTCTTAACCACTGGACTGCCAAGGAAGTCCTTTGCATTCTTCTTTCAAATAGTCTATGAAAAATTATTGTATGAGAAAATGATTGGAACAGCAGCAGAGATAATCTTGAAGTATGTCTTGGAATTAAGTTTTGGTAAATAATGATAATGATAATAGTACTAACTAAGCAAACACTTGAATGCTTCCTAAATGGAAATTTTTCATGGGTGAACACATATCCATCGAGCTATGATGTCATTTCACTTAAACACACTTTTTTTTATAGCTTTGATTTAGTAAATGGAAAATAATGTAAAGTCCAGGGTTTTCATTACTTCATTTCCAGCTTTCCTTTTTTTTACCTCTGTTTTGTCAACAGTAAATTTCTCCTATGACAAATATCCACAGATTCATCATACAATCCAAGGGTAGGGATCCAGGAAACATGGGCTATATATTGACTGTACTATTCACTTAGACTTCTGAATTATTGAAATCACTTAATCTCTGTGCTATCGTTATTCTTTTACACAATGGAGACATATGTCCTGTCCTAACACAACCAGGGCTATTATAAGAATCAGCTGAAATGAAAGTGATTTTGCAATTTAAAGGAATTATGCTAATATGAGGTGATGTTCTTAAGCAAAATAAATGAGCAAAGACAAAGAACAAGGTCATATACTTCTAACCTCTGTTCTCTAGCTACATATAATGGTTATTAATAATTCAACAAGCCCAGAATTGTTATATTCTTTACTTCAGTATAATAGAGTGTAGAATAAGAATAAGGTCATCTTTTATTTGTTCTTGTAAATAAATGGAATTCATGGTTACAGTTGATTATTTCGGGTGAGTACTCCATTAAATGTCTGCATGACCACGAATCCAGTCAGACCTCAAGCAATGTAACAGGTTTATCACTTTAAAAGCAACCTCATTTGAATAATTAGAAACTATATGGAAGGTTAAATGAAACATCAAGGCTTGAACATTTCTTTTATCAGTGGGACCATCTGTTATTATAAAGCATTTAATCATCAAATATAGGTGGGAATATACTATGTGTCACACCTTGGAGCAGGTACTAGGGCAAATAATGATGAGCAAGAATTGCTCCTGACCTCATGGGGCTTATGATCTAGTGTACAACATAGACGTGAATCCTGTACTCTTATCAATTAAGGTAAAAATTACAATAGAAAATCTACTACAGACAGACATGCATAGTATTATGAGAAAGACCACTTAATTGGAAGATTTGGCTCAGTTGGGAGGGCCAAAGAGTCCATCTCTGAAGAAGTGACAGCTGATTCAAGCTCTGAAGAAAGGGTTAGTGTGAACTAGATGTAGAAGGGGGACGGGAACAGCACACGCTAAGCTCAGGTAACAGGTGAGGGCAGTGGGTGTGAAAATTCCCAGGAAGTAAAAGTCAGTATGTCTGGAATAAAGAGATTAAGTGAGAGAGACTAGTGTGTACAATGAAGCTGGAGATAAAGCAGGAGGCCAGATTACTCAGAGATTTGTGGTTATAGTAGGAACTTGGACTTTATCCTACACATAATGGGAAGCCATTGACGTCAGTAAAGGGCTATACTCTGAGGGATGGTATCATCAGATTTGCAGTTATTAAAGTACATATCTGGCAGGATGACTACTGGATTAGAGGAGAACCAGTGTGTGTATGGAAGACCAATTTGGAGACAGTTGTAGCGGTCTGAACCTAAGATGATGGTTCTTTGGAGTAGGGGGTTGTACCACTTAAGACAGGTTTATGCTGAAATAAAAAACAACCCCCAAAATTCAAGGACATAAAAATTCGTACAGAATTTTATCAGTCATTTATTTAGTATCTTCCACGGACCAGACAGCTGCCCAGGGCTGCTCTCCCCTGGGCACAATACTTCAGGTTGCTCTCACCTCATGGCAACTACCAGCGCTTCCACAAATCCTAGATAGAAGAGAAAGCCTGGAGAACTATATACTGACTTTTATGTACTTCCTCAAGGAAGTGACTATGTAACTCCTGCTCATGTTTCATTAGAAAAAAAATAAGTCACTTGCACCATGCCTTACATCAAGTAGGTAGGGAATGCTCCATGCAGGAAGCAATAAGCTAGCAGCCAGTCTGTAGCCTTTCCTTGAACCCAGGGGTTCTCAACTGGGTGTGATTTTGCCCCCAAGGAGACATTTTGCAATGTCTAGAAACAGGTTGAGTTTTTACAACCAGGTGATTTGTACTAAACATCCTACAATGCACAGGAAAACCCCCTATCTGGCCAAATATCAGTAGTGCTAAGATTGAGAAATCCTGCTCTAACCTCATGAATAACTGAAAATTTAATGCATAGTTGTAGCTTCCTTGCCATTCTAAATCAAGGAATATGTAGAAGTGTTTGGTACCCTGCTGAGCTTGCTAAGTACTAAAGCATCTCTATCTAAGGTTGCTCAGTGAGGAACCTATATTAATGAGATGCAGCTGCACTGGGCCCTGAGTACTAGTCACTTATTCCCGAAAGAGCTATATGCTTTTCAAGGGATAAAGTGTTTAAAATGCCACAGCTGATGGCTTCCCTGAGATGAGGGTGTCCATCCACACCTTCTCAGTACAATCTCTCATGAAACATTCATGCCAAGTGCAAAGCAACATTGAGAAATGGGAAACTTCCTGGAGGTTATGATCCCTTTGTTGTTGCTATACATGCTGTATTGCTCTTGTCTTATATCCTTTCTAAATGCTATGTATATTTTGTGCTGGGTGAAGCCTATTGTATCTTGCAAGTGTGGTTATCAATCCAGGCCCAGGACCACTGCTCTCTTTTGGAGAGGGCACACTGTACTAGAACTCCAACTCTTGGTAAACAGCTGTAGCATCTATCTCAAGTGTTTGGAATTAAGATGAAAAGAATGAGCAGTTTGAGACATATTTAGGAAGTGATACAGATACTGTTGTTCTCTCCCAGAATCTATTTTGCATCATCTTCTTTGCCAGCGAAGACTGGATTTTGTTCAGGTAACTTCTCTCCCCTCCAAGCTTCAGGGTAAACTGGTTCCAGATCCCTTGCCAGTAATTGATTTAGGTATGGGCATGTAGTATAATTCAAACAAATGATATGTATGGGAGAAGCCAGAGAGGCTTCTGGGAAAGTGTTTCTGCATTCTTAAAAAGAGGTGCTTAAGAAGAGATGACCTTTTATCCACTGGGCATTGTTGAATTTATATGTGAAACTGAGATGCGCTTCAGCAATCTTGCAACTATAATAGAAATAGTCTGAGGACAAGGCAGACATGTTAATGACAGCAGAGAGAAAAGTGAAGAAAAATATTGGTTTCTGATGAATTACCTCTGACTTCACCAACCCTGGAGCTCTCTTACACTAGGGCTTATTATTAACTGACATTTTAAAAAATTTAATTTAAAAAAAATTTAAATCGACGTATTTTTCTGTTATGTGCAGCTAAAGCATCTGAAGTGATACAGAATTTAAAATCTATAGGAATATAATGGAATAGACATGAGGAGTGAAGAACAGAATATTTAGATTTCTGTGTGGCGGTGGGGGATATGGTGGTCTCAGTAGATATGTACAGGAGATGCAAGGTTTAATTAGGAACATCAGAAATTTACTTTTGGATATGTTGAGTGTTAGCTGCCATAAATGATATTAGAAGAGATTTCTAGTGGACAGTTGAATATTTATGCCTGTAGTTAAGAGATCTGGGGTGGAGATATCCATTTGTAAGTTTTCTGGGCAAAGGTGATGATTCGTGGGTGTGGGTGCCTAGCCTAGAGAAAATGTACCAAAAGAGTAGCCTAAGACAGAAGACTTCAAAACTTCAGCCTATATCAACATCCACCTAGAAAAGGAGGAGCTTGTGACAGTGGCTAAGAGGAGTAATCAAACAAACAGAATGAAACCAGAAATATACTGGGTCACAGAAATCCAGAGAAGAGAGTGTTTCAAGGAAGGGGGAGAGGTTGACAATAGAAAATGTTATAAGAAATAAAAAAGGTGAAGAGTTAAACATTTCTTTTTAATTTTAAAAATATTGAAAATGAGATTTATGAGATTATAAGATTTTTCATATTTGTGTAGCACAATTTTTTCACAAGTATTCTCTCTTTTGAGTCTCCTGACAACTTAGAAATGGTTAGAATAATTATTGTTGAATCAGTTCTGCACAGGGACAGTGATACTTAGGTATGCTAAGTGATTTGACCCATGTAGTAACGGAGTAGTCAGATTGGAATTCAAACTCACAGCGGACTAACTGTTGGTCCAGGTTTTTTCCATACTGCCCCCAAGTCCTACTACAATTTGCCCCTTTGCCTGTAAGAGTGAATTAATTTTGAGTTCCCCAGGAGGAAAAGAACAGACAGACAGATAGACAGACAGGCAGACAAAGTAGATATACATTAAACACATAATAGTTTCAGGCACTCTGCAACCTGATTTACAGGAAGGAAAAATGTCCTGAGATGCCTTTCAACCATACATCAGCCATGAAAGGACAAAGGATAGGATTCTGAGAGACTGAGAGCTGAGGACAGGGACAGATGGAGTGAGATGTGTTCACCATTTGCGGTGGCGGGCAGGACTTTTATTGTTTAGTGAACCACATTATTCCCTTTGGAAACATTGTTTACATATGCTCAAAGCAACTATGTAAAATAAGTATTGATAAATGTATTAGTGTGCTAAGGCTGTCCTAACAAAGTACCACAAACTAGGTAGCTTAAGTAACAGAAATGTCTTGTCTCACAGATCTAGGTGATCAGTAGGGTTGGTTTCTTCTGAAGACTTCAAGATAGAGAATCTGTTCCGTGCCTCTCTCCTACCTTCTAGTAGTTTGCTGGCAATCTTTGACATTTCCTGGCATGTAGAAGCATCGTTCTTATTTCTGTCTTTATCTCCACAAGGCATTCTCCTTCTGTGTGTTTCTCTGTCTAAATTTTCCCTTTTTATAGAAGGACACCAGTCATATGGAATTAGTGTCCATGTTTATGACTACATCTTAACTAATTGTATCTGCAATAACTCTTTCCAAATAAAGTCACATTCTCAGGTACTGGGGCTTAGGACTTCAGCATATGATTCTTTTTTTTGAGGACACAGTTCAATCCATGATAAACTTCTCTTAACAATGAGTAAAAATGAAGTCTATGGTTATCTGATGATATGTATACACACACACACATACACACATATACACACACATGCACACACTTGCACACACATACACACACATACACATATATGTGTACACACACATATACACACACATACATACACACATGCACACATATAAACACAATTATACACACATATATGTATACACACAGATATACATACATACACACATGCACACACATATAAACACACATACACATACACACAAATACACAGACATACACACATATACACACGTGTGTACACACATGCATACACACAGACACACACATGCACACACAGGTGTGTATATGTGTGAGACCTCAAGTCTCCCAAGTCAGAGGTACCCTGAAACACATGGTGTTATTATTCACATGGAAAACAGGAGCCAGAGCATTATTGTGCTGCTGCCATGCCCTGATCCCCTCAGGGTGACATACTAAAGTCAGGGTTTTAGCTGCACACGCATACATCTCAGAAAGGAACCATAAAATTTGGAGACTCTGAACTGTGATGGTTCTCCTTGCACATCTGCCCATCCCACCCCCTGGAGAAAGATTACTAATTATCCTGAAACATAAGAAATTCTTCTCTAAGGGAGAAGGCAAAGGCATCTCTAGGCTTCTTGTCTTGGAATATAAGCCAGTGTCTCTAGAGAGGGGAAGAAGAAGGTTTTACCTTCACTGCCCTAGGGCTTTTCGAGGCTCAGAGAGTCTCTGCATCTCTCTGGAGGGAAACATTATCTCTAGCTTCCAAGGGTATTTACTATTCATACATGTCTCTTGTTCAGAAGGGCTGGACCATGCAGGAACATGAGAAATCCAATGCGAATTTTCTCCCAACATTTCATTATAAGAGCTCAATTGTGAAGGTGATGAAATTGATAACTAGGATAATGTTCGCATTGAATTTTATATACATCTTTTAAAGGACTTAACATATTTCATTTTAGTAGCTTATTTACATGTGTTTCTTATTAGATTATAAAATTCTTAATATCCTAGACCAAGAATTCTATTTAAATATTGTCAATGACTAGCAGAGCATTTGCTAGCTTATAAGCATTCATTTAATTATTGTTTTTTGTTTGTTTGCTTGTTTGTTTTGCTGTACGCAGGCCTCTCACTGTTGTGGCCTCTCCCGTTGCAGAGCACAGACTCCGGAGGCACAGGCTCAGCAGCCATGGCTCACGGGCCCAGCCACTCCGCAGCATGTGGGATCTTCCTGGACCGGGGCACGAACCTGTGTCCCCTGCATCAGCAGGTGGACTCTCAACCACTGTGCCACCAGGGAAAAAACAGAACTTTTCACATGTTTTGCTCTGTAACATGTATATTTACTGTCACCTTTTCACCTTTCTAACTTGGAAGGTTAAATGTAATAATGTATCCATTATTTGTCTTCCTTCAAAGGCTTTATCATTGCACTGATTCAAATAGACCTAAGACTTTTTAATCCTCAAGTTTCTTTCTTTATTTACTTTCCTTCCTGTACTGGGTCTGCCTCTTTCTTCATTTTATCCCTCTTTAATCTCCTAGGCCAAACATTCATGTTTTTAGAACAAATGTTCTAGGTACTTAAAATTAAGTGAATTATTTTTGATTGAAGAAAATGGCATTTTGCAAAATCCAATTAACCTGCTTGTTTAAATGGTTCTTGCATATGAAGAGACATGTTTCTTTACCAAATGAAAAAGGATCAAAATTTTATTTCAACTCTATCACAAGTTTTAAATAGCACCCTGAAGCAATCTCATTTTTATCCATATTTTGGCCATTTCTAAAGCATTTGTGAGCTGTAATCCTCAATAGTATTTCAAGTATACAGTGGTCCATATGGAAGTAACTCACTTGACAAAGTGGGTAACTTTTGGGCACAGCTGCTTGGGCTGTATCTACCAACCCATCTGCTGATTTTCTTTGTATCATTAAGGTGTGTTGCATGGAAATACAAGGAATGGAGGAATGAATCCTCACTCTTGCAAATGCAAATCCAAAATGCTAGTGTGCTTATTTATTTAGAAATCATCTTTTTATATATTTCAGGTTTTGGACTGGGGCCCTTAAATAATCTAAACACCGCTCATTTAAAAAAAATTATAATGGCACTCTGTAACAATCTAAGAACAAACATAAAGCCACTGAGGGCTACTATAGAGTGACTTACACGTTAGCTAAAAGAGGAGTGAAATAAGTGATGAAGGTTTACAAGAGATATATGCTTGTGGAAATTTTGCCAATGCCTCAAACTCAAAGAGCATAGCTGTAGGAAAAAATAAATTTAAAAAGATATATTGTTTGGGGGTTCAATTTAATAAGCTTTTAAATTTACAGTTATTCACTTAGTTTGACTGAAAACATTGTATTAGTTCACACATAATACAGATTTTTTGTTTCCTAACCATAGCTGGAGGACAAAATATATATTCTCTCCTCTACAGAGTCAGCAATTTTAGCTCTGGTTATAGAGTAAACCTGTATTTAACTGTCATGTCTTACTTGGAGAGGGACCATGGAATATTACATTTAACATCTCTAAGAGTCAGATTATGTTTCAATCAAATGGCAATAGAATAAAATAAAATAGAAGTTATTAGACTATACTACAAAGCTACAGTAATCAAGACAATATGGTACTGGCACAAAAACAGAAACCTAGATCACTGGAACAAGATAGAAAGTCCAGAGATAAACCCATGCACCTATGGTCAACTAATCTATGACAAAGGAGGCAAAGACACAAAATGGAGAAAAGACAGTCTTGTCAATAAGTGTTGCTGGGAAAACTGGACAGCTATGTGTAAAAGAATGAAATTAGAACACTCCCTAACACCATACACAAAAATAAACTCAAAATGGATTACAGACTTAAAGGTAAGACTGGACACTATAAAACTCTTAGAGGAAAACATAGGATGGACACTCTTTGTCATAAATCACAGCAAGGTCTTTTTTGATCCATCTCCTAGAGTAATGGAAATAAAAACAAAAATAAACAAATGGGACCTAATGAAACTTCAAAGCTTTTGCACAGCAAAGGAAACCATAAACAAGATGAAAAGACAACCCTCAGAATGGGAGAAAATATTTTCAAACAAATCAGCAGACAAAGGATTAATCTCCAAAATATATAAAGAGCTCATGCCACTCAATATTAAAGAAACAAACAACCCAATACAAAAATGGGCAGAAGACTTAAATAGACATTTCTCCAAAGAAGACATACAGATGGCCAAGAAGCACATGAAAAGCTGCTCAACATCACTAATTATTAGAGAAGTGCAAATCAAAACTATAATGAGGTATCACCTCACACCAGTTAGAATGGGCATCATCAGAAAATCTACAAACAATAAATGCTGGAGAGGGTGTGGAGAAAAGGGAACCCTCCTACACTGTTGGTGGGAATATAAATTGTTACAGTCACTATGGAGAACATTATGGAGGTTCCTTAAAAAACTAAAAATAGAATTACCATATGACCCAGTGATCCCACTACTGGGCATATATCCAGAGAAAACCATAATTCAAAAAGACACAAGCACCCCAATGTTCATTGCAGCACTATTTACAATAGCCAGGTCATGGAAGCAACCTAAATGCCCATCGACAGACAAATGGATAAAGAAGATATGGTACATATATACAATGGGATATTACTCAGTCATAAAAAGGAACGAAATTGAGTCATTTGTTGAGACGTGGATGGATCTAGAGACTGCCATACAGAGTGAAGTAAGTCAGAAAGAGAAAAACAAATATCGTATATTAATGCATGTATGTGGAACCTAGAAAAATGGTACAGATGAACAGGTTTGCAGGACAGAAGTTGAGACACAGATGTAGAGAACAAAAGTATGGACACCAAGCAGAGAAAACCGCGGTGGGATGGGGATGGTGGTGTGCTGAATTGGGCGACTGGGATCGACATATATACACTGATGTGTATAAAATTGATGACTAATAAGAACCTGCAGGAAAAAAAACAAGAAGTTATTAGAGTTCAGTACATGCAGTAAGCAAGTATTATTTTATGTATTATATACACACACACCATTGAATATGTGTATATATATATATAGCTGAACCATGATTTAAAATGTATTCATTTTCTGGATGTGTTTATCAAAAAGTTTGAAGGCCACTCTTCTGAAAGGCTTAATTAATGCAAAGCAAAAGTTTTTGAATAATTTGAAGTTACTTGCTGTTGGTGGTGGTGGTTTTAGTTTTGATTTATAGGACATGGAGCTATGGGCACTGGAGTTACTTGGAAATGTGATCTTAAAACACTGGATAAGTTTGTAGCCAGAAGGTTAGCACTTCCAAAAGGGTTCATATTTTTCCATTGGAAATACTGGTCCCTTTAGCAAGGATTATCGGCTCATTCTGAAAACAGGCAGCATCCTTCTGCTTTAATGACACATAACACTTAGCAAGGGTTTGCTTACGAAAAATCCATGTTGATTGGAGTGACTGCTTGACTGAAAACACACAGTTGGGGCCACCTACAATTTTACTGCTTTACTTCAAGGAAACCCGGATTACTTGGAACACACTTGGAAATAATTTTATTTCTTTCCTTGACATTTATTCAGAGGTGGATTTGCCAGGCAACTAATAAGCTTAATTTTCAAGGTCCCTCACCTGATGGGCTTCATTTAAAGTCATAAACCTAACTGTAATTTTATGATTTTGTATTATTTTCATTAAAAGAGAGTCCTAGATTTGAACAGGCTTCAGGTCTTGCAAAAACTAGATCCATCTCTGTACTAATTATAGACTAACTGGCGGTATTAAGTTATAAAGATCTTGCCTTCTATGTATTTGAAAGCTCCCAAATTTATATAGTTAGGGAGTTGTTTATATATATATAGTAAAGAGGAGATTTTTTGGAAATGGTTCAACCTTGTTGATCTTGAGCAAGCCATTGACTTTTCTGAAAATCTATCAATATTTCCTTAACAGCAAAACAGAAATAATAACTCATAGGGTCATTTTGAGGATGAAACGTAACCTCCCACAAATATGGTGGTGACAAAATGTCGACATTTCCCTCCAACCTCAGGCTGGTAATAGATCCTGTATAGAACTGAGTTGATTCACTGCTCCTCAACCTTCTTCTGTTAAAGACCCCAGTCCAGTAAAAAGTAGAACTGAGTGAGAGAAAAAAGAAAGGAAGCGGGGCGGGGGTTGGGGTGGGGGCGTGGAGAATGCAGGGAGGGTGGGAGGAAGAGAGGAAAAGGAAAAAGAAAGAAACCAAAGGAACATGAATCACATTTCCCCCCCTTAATTCCTGTCCTCAAAGTTCCTAATCCAGTGCTCTGTTCCCTGCTAACATGAAGGCATCAGTAAATTTTTATAATTCTCTGACATACAGGTATGTAAAAACATTGTAGTGCCTGGAATTACAAGTGTTCCATTGACTGCATCCAGTGACACCAGCACCATTTTAATCAATTCAGAAGGAAAAGCAGATACTTGCTATACCACTATATAAAATCGATGCTTGCCACCATGAGGCTAAAACAATCATATGAATGACTGAAGTTCTCTCTCCTCACATATTTGTTTTGCCATCATATCAACCTCAACTCCATCCTTTCTATTGCCAACATAAAAAAGACCTCCTCAAAAAGACTGGAAAATCTTTCCCTGCAAAATTGGTTTCATAACATTAAGAATATAGAAAGCAACACAAAAATAAATTTTATTGTGATAGATTCTGTAGAGCAGGCTTTCTCTCTCATTTTTCCAAATTCATCCCCCAAATCATGAAATACTAACAGTTAAGGAAGGCAGGTTAATGGAGGACTGCTAAATGTTTAGAGAGTGATAATCGATTTCCCATTATTGGCAGACAAGTTCTGTGAGAGCCATGTCATAAATTCTCCCGCACCCAGCAGCCTGAAGAAAGCTGCTCCTGGACAACATTATAGCTCGACAGCTACGAGGAGCCTGCGGCACCCTTTGTCACTGCTCAGGAAGTTGGCACGACAAAAGCATAATTGAATTGGTAATGCAGCAGTACATGACATAGACCACCATTCTGGAACAGGAATGTTTAAGTCATGGATAATGAAGTGATTCCTTCCAAGGTAATTTATGGCACACTTATCAAAAAAATTTCTCTTTTTTTCTTTTTTTTTTTTTTTTTTTTTGGTATGCGGGCCTCTCACTGCTGTGGCCACCCCCATTGTGGAGCACAGGCTCCGGATGTGCAGGGCCAGCAGCCATGGTCCACAGGCCCAGCCGCTCCGCGGCACGTGGGATCCTCCCGGACCGGGGCACGAGCCAGCGTCCCCTGCATGGGCAGGCAGACTCCCAACCACTGCGCCACCAGGGAAGCCCAGGGGGGTTCCCCAGGGGGGAATATCTTTTGTAAATTTTTGAATTTTATTTATTTATTTATTTTTTTTTTTTTTTTGTGCGGTACGCAGGCCTCTCCCCGTTGTGGCCTCTCCCGTTGTGGAGCACAGGCTCCGGACGCGCAGGCTCAGCGGCCATGGCTCATGGGCCCAGCCACTCCGCGGCATGTGGGATCTTCCCAGACCGGGGCACGAACCCGTGTCCCCTGCATCGGCAGGCGGACGCTCAACCACTGCGCCACCAGGGAAGCCCCTATTTATGTTTTTATACAGCAGGTTCTTATTAGTCATCAATTTTATACACACCAGTGTATACATGTCAATCCCAATCTCCCAATTCATCCCACCACAACCAACCCCCCCACCGCTTTCCCCCTTTGGTGTCCATACGTTTGTTCTCTACATCTGTGTCTCTATTTCTACCTTGCAAACCGGTTCACCTGTACCACTTTTCTAGGTTCCACATATATGTATTAATATCCGATATTTGTTTTTATCTTTCTGACTTACTTCACTCTGTATGATGGTCTCTAGATCCATCGACATCTCTGCAAATGAAACACAGTTTCGTTCCTTTTTATGGCTGAGTAATATCCCATTGTATATATGTACCACATCTTCTTTATACATTCATCTGTTGATGGGCATTTAGGTTGCTTCCATCACCTGGCTATTGTAAATAGTGCTGCAATGAACATTGGGGTGCATGTCTCTTTGAATTATGGTTTTCTCTGGGTATATGCCCAGTAGTGGGATCACTGGGTCATATGGTAATTCTATTTTTAGTTTTTTAAGGAACCTTCATACTGTTCTTCATAGTGGCTCTATCAATTTATATTCCCACAAAGAGTGCATGAGGGTTCCCTATTCTCCACATTCTCTCCAGCATATGTTGTTTGTAGATTTTCTTTTGATGCCCAGTGTAACTGGTGTGAGGTGATACCTCATTGTAGTTTTGATTTGCATTTCTCTAATGATTAGTGATGTTGAGCAGCTTTTCAGGTGCTTCTTGGCCCTCTGTATGTCTTCTTTGGAGAAATGTCTACTTAGGTCTTGTGCTCATTTTTGGATTGGGTTGTTTGTTTTTTTAATATTGAGCTGCATGGGTTGTTTATATATTTTAATCCTTTGTCCATTGATTCCTTTGCAAATATTTTCTCCCATTCAGAGGGTTGTGTTTTCATCTTGTTTGTAGTTTCCTCTGCTTTGCAAAAGCTTTTAAGTTTCATTAGGTCCCATTTGTTTATTTTTGTCTTTATTTCCATTACTCTAGGAGGTGGAACAAAAAAGATCTTCTTGTGATTTATGTCAAAGTGTGTTCTTTCTATCTTTTCCTTTAAGAGTTTTATAGTGTCCAGTCTTAAATTTAGGTCTCTAATCCATTTTGAGTTTATTTTTGTGTATGGTGTTAGGGACTGTTCTAATTTCATTCTTTTACATGTAGCTGTCCAGTTTTCCCAGCACCACTTATTGAAGAGACTGTCTTTTTCCATTGTATGTCCTTGCATCCTTTGTCATAGATTAATTGACCATAGATGCATGGGTTTATCTCTGGGCTTTCTATCCTGTTCCATTGATCTATATTTCTGTTTTCATGCCAGTACCATATTGTCTTGATTACTGTAGCTTTGTTGTATAGTCTGAAGTCAGTGAGTCTGATTCCTTCAGCTCCATTTTTTCACCTTAACACTGCTTTGACTATTCAGGGTCTTTTGTGTCTCCATACATATTTTAAGATTTTTTGTTCTAGTTCTGTAAAAATATGCATTGATAATTTAATAGGGATTGCACTGAATCTGTAGATTGCTTTGGGTAGTATAGTCATTTTCACAATATTGATTCTTCCTATCCAAGAACATGGTATATCTCTCCATCTGTTTATATTTTTAATTTCTTTCATCAGTGCCTTATAGTTTTCTTCATACGGGTCTTTTGTCTTCCTAGGTAGGTTTATTCCTAGGTATTTTATTCTTTTTGTTGCAGTGGTAAATGGGAGTGCTTCCTTAATTTCTCTTTCACATTGCTCATCATTTGTGTATAGGAACACAAGAGATTTCTGTGCATTAATTTTGTATCCTGCAACTTTACCAAATTCATTGATTAGCTCTAGTAGTTTTCTGGTGGCATCTTTAGGATTCCCTATGTATAGTATCATGTCATCTGCAAACAGTGACAATTTTACTTCTTCTTTTCCAATTTGTATTCCTTTTATTTCTTTTTCTTCTCTGATCGCCATGCTTAGGACTTCCAAAACTGTTGAATAATAGTGGTGAGAGTGGACATATTTGTCTTGTTCTTGATCTTAGAGGAAATACTTTCAGTTTTTCACCATTGAGAATGATGTTTGCTGTGGGTTTGCCGTATATGACCTTTATTATGTTGAGGCAGGTTCCCTCTATTCCCACTTTCTGGAGAGTTTTTAACATCAACAGTGTTGAATTACCTCAAAAGCTTTTTTTACATCTATTCAGATGATCATATGGTTTTTATTCTTCAATTTTTTAATATGGTGTACCACATTGATTGATTTGCATACGTTGTAGAATCCTTGCAGCCCTGGGATAAATCCCACTTGATCATGGTGTATGATCCTTTTAATGTGTTGCTGGATTCTGTTTGCTAGTATTTTGTTGAGGATTTTTGCATCCATATTCATCACTGATATTGGTTTGTAATTTTCTTTTTTTCATAGTATCTTTGTCCGGTTTTGGTATCAGGGTGATGGGGGCCTTATAGAATGAGTTTGGGAATGTTCCTTCCTCTGCAAGTTTTTGAGAAGGATGGGTGTTAGCTCTTCTCTAAATGTTTGATAGAATTCACCTGTGAAGCCATCTGGTCCTTGACTTTTGTTTATTGGAAGATTTTAATCACAGTTTCAATTTCATTACTTGTGATTTGTCTGTTCATATTTTCTGTTTCTTCCTGGTTCAGTCTTGGAAGGTTATACCTTTCTGAGAATTTGTGCATTTCTTCAGTTTGTCCATTTTATTGGCATAGAGTTGCTTGTAGTAGTCCCTTAGAATGTTTTGTATTTCTGCAGTGTCTTTTGTAACTTCTCCTTTCTCATTTCTAATTTTACTGATTTGAGTCCTCTCTCTCCTTTTCTTGATGGGTCTGGTTAAAATTTATCAATTTTATTTATCTTCTGAAAGAACCAGCTCATAGTTTTATTGATCTTTGTTATTGTTTTATGTGTCTCTATTTCATTCATTTCTGCTCTGATATTTATGATTTCTTTCCTTTGACTAACCTTGGATTTAATTTGTTCTTCTTTCTCTAATTCCTTTAGGTGAAAGGTTAGATTGTTTACTTGAGATTTTTTTTTGTTTCTTGAGGTAGGCTTGTATTGTTATGAACTCCTCTCTTAGAACTGCTTTTGCTGCATCCCATAGGTTTTGGATTATCGTGTTTTCATTGTCATTTGTCTCTAGGTATTCTTTAATTTCCTCTTTGATTTCTTCAGTGATCTCTTGATTATTTAGTAGCGTATTGTTTAGCCTCTATGTGTTTGTGTTTTTTACGTTTTTTTCCCCCATTATGGATTTCCAATCTCATAGCTTTGTGGTCAGAAAAGATGCTTGATAGGATATCAATTTTCTTAAATCTACTGAGGCTTGATTTGTGACCCAAGATGTGATCTATCCTGGAGAATGTTCCGTGCACACTTGAGAAGGAAATGTAATCTGCTGTTTTGGATGGAATGTCTTATAAATATCATTTAAATCTATCTGGTCTGTTGTGTCACTTAAAGCTGTGTTTCCTTATTTATTTTCATTTTGGGTGATCTGTCCATTGATGGAAGTGGGGTGTTAAAGTCCCCCATTATTATTGTGTTACTGTCAATTAACTCTTTTATAAGTGATAACAGTTGCCTTGTGTATTGATGTGCTCTTATGTTGGGTGCATATACATTTATAATTGTTATATCTTCTTCTTGCATTGATCACTTCATCATTATGTAGTGTCCTTCCTTGTCTCTTGTAACATTCTTTATTTTAAAGTCTATTTTATTTGATATGATTATTGGTACTCCAGCTTTCTTTTGATTTCCATTTGCATGGAATATCTTTTCCATCCCCTCACTTTCAGTCTGTAGGTGTCCCTAGGTCTGAAGTGGGTCTCTTGTAGACAGCATATATATGGGTCTTGTTTTTGTATCCATTCAGCCAGTCTGTGTCTTTTGATTGGATCATTTAACCCATTCACGTTTAAGGTAATTATCAATATGTATGTTCCTATTACCATTTTCTTAATTTTTATGGGTGTGTTTTTGTAGGTCCTTTTCTTCTCTTGTGTTTCCTATTTAGAGAAGTTCCTTTAGCATTTGTTGTAGCACTGGTTTGGTGGTGCTGAATTCTCTTATCTTTTGCTTGTCTGTAAGGCTTTTGATTTCTCTATCAAATCTGAATGAGATCCTTGCTGGGTAGAGTAATCTTGGTTGTTGGTTCTTCCTGTTCATCACTTTATATATATGGCACTCCCTTCTGGCTTGTAGAGTTTCTGCTGAGAAATCAGCTGTTAACCTTATGGGAGTTCCCTTGTATGTTGTCATTTTTCCCTTGTTTCTTTCAATAATTTTTCTTTGTCTTTAATTATTGTCAATTTGATTACTATGTGTCTCAGCATATTTCTCCTTGGGTTTATCCTGCCTGGTACTCTCTGCACTTCCTGGACTTGGGTGGCTATTTCTTTGTCCATGTTAGGGAAGTTTTCACTATAATCTCTTCAAATATTTTCTTGGGTCCTTTCTCTCTTCCTTCCCCTCCTGGGACCCCTATAATGCGAATATTTTTGCATTTAATGTTGTCCCAGGGGTCTTTTAGGCTGTCTTCATTTCTTTTCATTCTTTTTCATTAATTTTGTTTCATGGCAGTGAATTCCACCATCCTGTCCTCCAGGTGACTTATCCATTCTTCTGCTTCAGTTATTCTGCTATTGATTCCTTCTAGTGTATTTTACATTTCAGTTGTATTGTTCATCTCTGTTTGTTTGTTCTTTAATTCTTCTAAGTGTTTGTTCTTTAATTCTTCTAGGTCTTTGTTAAGCATTTCTTGCATCTTCTTGATCTTTGCCTCCATTCTTTTTTCAGAGGTCCCAGATCATCTTCATTCTCATTATTCTGAATTCTTTTTCTGGAAGGTTGCCTATCTCCATTTCATTTAGTTGTTTTTCTGGGATTTTATCTAGTTCCTTCATTTGGTACATAACCCTCTGCCTTTTCATCTTGTCTGTCTTTCTGTGATTGTGGTTTTTGTTCCACAGGCTGCAGGATTGTAGTTCTTCTTGTTTCTGCTGTCTGCCCTCTGGTGGATGAGGCTATCTAAAAGGTTTGTGCAAGCTTCCTGATGGAAGAAACTGTTGGTGGGTAGAGCTGGGTGTTGCTCTGGTGGGCAGAGCTCAGTAAAACTTTAATCTGCTTGTCTGAAATGGGTGGAGCTGGTCCCCTCCTTTTTGGTTGTTTGGCCTGAGGTGACCCAACACTGGAGCCTACTCAGCTCTTTGTTGGGGCTAATGGTGGACTCTGGGAGGGCTCATGCCAAGGAATACTTCCCAGAGCTTTTGCTTCCAGTGTCCTTGTCTTCATGGTGAGCCACAGCCACTGTCTGTCTCTGCACGAGACCCTCCAACACTAGCAGGTAGGTTTGTTTCTGTCTCCTAGGGGGCCACTGCTCCTTCCCCTGGGTCCTGATATGCACGCTACTTTATGTGTACCCTCCAACAGTGGAGTCTCTGTTTCCTCCAGCCCTGTCAAATCCTGCAGTCAAGTCCCACTAGCCTTCAAAGTCTGATTTTCTAGGAATTCCTCCTCCCGTTGCCAGACCCCCAGGTTTGGAAGCCTGACTTTTGGCTCAGAACCTTCACTCCAGGAGGTGGACTTCTGTGGTATAAGCATTCTCCAGTTTGTGAGTCACCCACCCAGCAATTATGGGACTTGATTTTTATTGTGATTGCACCCCTCCTTACATCTCATTGTGGCTTCTCCTTTGTCTTTGGATGTGGGGTATCTTTTTTGATGAGCTCCAGTGTCTTCCTGTCAATGATTGTTCAGCAGTTAGTTGTGATTCCAGTGCTCTCGCAAGAGGGAGTAAGCACACGTCCTTTTATTCTGCCATCTTGCACCAATCTCAATTTTTTTTATAATGTTTTATTTTTTCATGCTCCATGGCAACAGGCTGCAAGAATAAAGGGATGTTTGCTAAAACAGCTCAATGTTGAGCATCAAGCTGCTGAAAAGGAATCATAACATTTCATCATTTCTGAGCCCTATTGAATTGGAGTCATCACTTCTGGTCACACTGCTGAATCTGACCCACTCAACAGTGAGAATTGCCAACAGGTTAGGAAATCTTGAAAAGATGATTTTTTTCTCATTTACTAAATCTACACTTCTGAACTATTTATAACAGAGATTTTATTTGAGGAATAAAATAATTCTTACTTATGGTGAAAACATTCCTAAGGAATTGCTAGTTACTTTTACATCAGTAAAGAAGAGTGTGCCAACAATATAGAAGAAAATGGGAAGGGATGAGGGAAATGGCATTGTCTTAGGAAGAGAAGATAATGAGTAAATACAGACAAGAATGTCAGGGAGAATGTTCATTGGATTCTCTTGTCATCTAGGCTGTGTTGATATCAATGGTTATGGAAAACAAAAGTGGATTAAAATAAAGGCTCACAATTCTTATACCACAGTGATAGTAATAGTAGCTGCTGTTTACCTAGTTCTCACTCTGTATCAGGTACTACCCTAAGCATTTTGTATATGTTTTCTTATTTTATCTTACTGATAACTCTGCAAGGTTTGTCATGCTTTTGTCCTCATTTTATAGATAAGGAACTAGAAGATCAGAAAAGTTAATTAACTTGATTGATGAAAGTCTACCACTGTCTGAGCTGGAAAGTAAGCCCAGTTGTGTTTTATTCCAAAGGATCAAAACACTATTTTTATCAAGCCAAATAAAAATCAAATTAAATACACTAAGGTGAAAAGAATTTATTCTTTTAGCAAGCCTAAAAGGAGACTGTTTCTATACCAAGCACTAGTCCAATAACCAGCAATAAAGATAGAACAAACATTGTCCCTGGGTTCAAATTGCTCACAGCCTAATGAAGGAAACAGAGTCATAAACAAATAATCATAGGTGTGATTTAATTTTGGTGTACAATGGATGGTGTATTATCAATCTAGGTTATTTTGGTACTAGCAAAAGAAATTGACTGTGGTAACTAAAGCAGAAAATAATTTAACTAAGAAATAGAGAGTTACATTGATTGGAGTAATCAGCTCTAGATAGTGCAAGAACAACTACCCCTAAATCACAGTGGCTGAACCCAAGGAAGATTTGACTATTGCTTATGTCCTAGTCTGATGCAGGTGGGGTATCTGCCAAACAGTGACCCAGGGATTTAGACTTTTTTTTAAATTAAAGTACAGTTGATTTACAATGTTGTGTTAGTTTCAGGTGTAGAGCAAAGTGATTCAGTTTTATATATATATATATATATATATATATATATATATATATATATATATATATATTCTTTTTCAAATTCTTTTCCTTTATAGATTATTACAAGATACTGAATATAGTTCTCTGTGTTATACAATAGTTCCTTGTTATTTATCTATTTTATAAATAGTAGTTTGTATCTGTTAATCCCAAACTCCTAATTTATCCCTCCTCCCCTCATTTCCCCTTTGGTAACCATAAGTTTGTTTTCTGTGTCTGTGAGTGGGTTTCTGTTTTGTAGATAAATTCATTTGTATCATTTTTTTAAATTCCACACATAAGTGATATCATATTTATCTTTCTCTATCTGGCTTACTTCACTTACTATGATAATCTCTAGGTCCATCCATGCTGCTGTAAATGGCATCATTTCATTCTTCTTTGTTTATGACTCAGTAATATTACATTGAAGGATATAGGAGGCACATTGGTTCTTAAATGCTTGGCCCAGAAGCTAAAAACGTCACTTCTTCTCACAGTCCATTGGCCAAAACAAGGCACATAGCCCTGAAATAACTGCAATGAAGTATGGAAAATGTGAAGGAGCATGTGGAACACTTGGTGAGCACTAAGTCTCTCTGGTTTATATCGAACAGTTGGGAAGGCGAGGGTGGCAGGCATGGAACACTCTGGGGAGCTTGGCTGTCTCATCAGGAAACCACTACTGTGGTGAATGAGCTCCAGTGGTTTTCCTTTCTTTATACTCCTCCACTCAAAAATTCTCAGTTCTTGCCTAGACAAAGATAGATCACGTTGATTTGCAGCCCACCATGACTGCTTGTGAAGTAAGAGTTAATTCCAAAAGGAAAACAAGGAGGAATAGGAATTATTAGAGGAATAAGAATTATTAAGTGAAAAGAAGGAAAGGGGAAAATACCAAGGCAGTCAAAGACAGAGCAGAAATGTGTGGCCGGCACAGGATGTTCCCAGCAATTTTTGGCAATGCCAGTGTATTGAGTCCAAGGGAAGGGAGGTGTCTGGAGAAAATGGGTAGTGGCTGATCCTAGTGAGTGTCCTTTGAGCATTTAACTCAATCAGTTAGTAAGAAAATGGGTGCAAACTTATGTTGGGGACCCCAGGTCAGTGCAATGCCTGATGCACAAACTAGCACCACTTTGTTGTTCTCACAATCTGAAGATTGGACAGAAATCCATGGAGAACAACACATATGCCCATTCTTTGCCAAAACACATCACACATTTACACACACACATACGCACATTCACACACTCACATCTGCCACATACATACTTACATATGTCCCCCATTGACACATCCACATATGTGCACACACACTCATCCATGCTCCCCACACACTCACACACTCACATACACACTCACTTATGTCCACACAAACACACACTCAGATGTGCCACACACACTCCCATATGCCTCCACACACATGTTCCATACACACTTCATTTGCTTATACACACATAAGCATTCACACAGTTACACACTCACATATACCCACACACAAATTCTTGCATGGAAAAGTGGAAGCAAAATAGACATGGGTCTCCAATTTTGTCACTACATTCATAACTTGATATGAACCGTTGTGGAGACTTTGGAAAGATTTAAAAGGAGATGCAGATGATTGATTAAATTAACTCAAAGTGAAATGACTCTGGAATCAGTATTTAATGATGTATGGAGGGTGGGGGGAAGCCCTGGACTAGAGTCGACCTACATGGGTTCATTTTTGTCTGTCACTACTCATGGTGTCACTTCTGATGAATTGCTGTGATTTTCCTAGACTCAGTTTCCTCACTGTTATCAATATGTGAACAATATTATAATTTTCTAGTTGTGGACTCTAAATGTGATTGTGTGAAAATGATTGAAAAATAATGTGCATTCCACAGAAGTTCAGAGTTTAAGGGGAACCCTCATCCATTTGTCCTGAACGCTAAAATAAATTTGAACCTCTAGTCTAATAGACATAGTTCTGAGATAGGGTGTGGGAGAGAAGGAGCAGCCTTGAGAAGACAGAGTTCCTGTGTCTATTTCCAGGCTGCACTTGCTTACTACCTACCAGTGCCAATCACATAAGGTACTGTTAATAAGCATGATGTCCTCAGACTCATCAGTAGTAACTCATAAGTAATTACTCATCAGTAATAGTTCATTGATTCACTCAAAGTGAATCAATTTGTAAACATATTATTTTTGAAATGAAATTTTGAAGTGCTATAATGGCCCTTACTAATGGCAAAGGTGTTGTTAATTCAAACTAGTTTCAACTAGATATTATGCACAGGAAAAGATAAAAATGGATAAGACTATTTAGCCCAAGGAAAATAATATAAAGTGTCAATTATACATTTTCACTAGGTAAAGGATCCATCTCTATGTTAAGGGAAGAATAAGATAAAATAAAAACATAGCTTTGTTTTACTTAAAAAAAATGTCAAGTTAGATAGAAGGAGGAATTGTAAACACTTGCTAATCAGAATAAATACTAAAGAGATAAAAGGTGTCAAGCAGAAAATACTGTGGACTGGGGAAAAGCAGGTTATATTCTTGCCTCACTAGAGGAAAGTGTGTCTTTGGATAAGTCATTTGATTGTGCATGGTCTCAAATCCCTAAATAATTAAATTTGAGGGCTATATGAATATCCTATTTCTTCTCACAACCTAGTCCTTATCCTGCATTATTAATTTTCACTAACTGCACATCATCTACGCAGTCAGCCAGATTCAGATGTCAGAGCCACTCTACTTCCAATCTCTTCCTCATTCCAGCCAAGCTGATGATGGTCTAGCCCTCTCTCTCTTCCTCTTTTTAATTTTAAACTTCTCAATTTTCAATTGAGATACAATATTATATGTTTCAGGTGTACAACATAGTGGTTTGATACTTTTACATATTAGGAAATGATCACCACAGTAATCTACTTACCATCTGTCACCATACAAAGTTATTACAATATTATCAACTATATCACCTGTGCTGTACAGCAGGGGTCCCCAACCCCCAAGAACCGGGCTGCACAGGAGGAGGTAAGAGCTGGGTGAGTGAATCTTCATCTGTATTTACAGCCGCTCCCCATCTCTCACATTACCACCTGAGTTCCACCTCCTGTCAGATCAGAGGCGGCATTAGATTCTCAGAAGAGCACGAACCCTACTGTGAACTGCGCATGTGAGGGATCTATGTTGCACATTCCTTATGAGAATCTGATGCCTGGTGATCTGAGGTGGAGCTGAGGCAGTGATGCTAGTGCTGGGGAGCGGCTGTAAATACAGATGATCATTAGCAGAGAGGTTTGACTGCACAGAGGTCATAATAAGTCATTTGCTTGCAGACTCATATCAAAACCCTATCAGTGAGTGGCAAGTGACAATTAAGCTGCATCTGGTGGCAGGCTGTAAGTCAGTATCCAACAGTTACTTTAGTCTACTCGTTGCCTGCCCATTATTTTATTTACCACTTCCCTCTGCTCCTCTTTCCTGCACTATGCACTTGTCTCAGTCACAGTTTTGGTAAGCCCACAAGCTAACCCTAGCCAAAATGAGTAAAAAACTAATGTCACTGGAGAGTTTCTTTGAAAAGGGGGAAAGACCTAATGATGAGACAGCAGAAGACTCTAAGACTGCCAACAAAAAGAAAGCTGCATTTAAAAGAAAATACCAAGAGTCCTACTTAAATTAAAGGTTCATTGCAACAGGTGCTTCACATTCTCCAAGCCCACTTTGTATAATATGTGGTGACCGGCTATCCAACGAAGCCATGACACCTTCAAAACTGCTTTGCCACATGGAGACCAAGCACCCTGTATTAAAAGACAAGGCTTTGGAGTTTTTCAAAAGAAAGAAACATGAACACAAAAAACAAAAGCAATTATTGAAGTCCACCACTTCATCAAATGTGTCTGCATGGTGAGCATAATTTTTAGTGGCTAACCACATTGCTAAAGCTAAGAAGCCCTTGGCTATTGGTGAAAAGTTGATCATGCCTGCTGCTAAGGACGTTTGTTGTGAATTTTTAGGAGAGGCTGCAGTTCAAAAGGTGGTACATGTTCCTCTTTTGGCTAGCATCATAACTAGAAAAATTGATGAAATAGCAGAGGATATTGAGGTTCAATTGTTAGAGAGGATTAATGAGTCACCATGGTATGCAATCCAGGTTGAGAGTCTACCAATGTTGACAACAAGGCAACAATGCTTGTTTTTGTGTGATATACTTTTCAGGAGGATGTTCATGAAGCTATGTTATGTGCACTTTTATTGCCAACCAACACCACAGCTGCAGAACTATTCAAGTCTTTGAATGATTACATATCAGGAAAACTGAATTGGTCATTTTGCATTGGTATATGCACGGATGGAGCAGCTGCCATGACTGGATGGCTTTCTGGTTTCACTACTTGGTCAAAGAGGGTGCTTCTGAATGTGAGTCTATGCACTGTGTCATCCATAGAGAAGTGCTGGCTAGCCGAAAAATGTCACCTGAACTTAACGTTTTGTAGGATGTAATTAAAATTATCAACCACATTAAAGTACATGCCCTTAACTCACGTCTGTTTGCACAGCTCTGTGAGGAGATGGACGCAGAGCACACACATCTTCCCTGATACAGAGAAGTGAGATGGCTTTCTTTTTTTTTTTTTTTTTTTTTTGAGATGGCTTTCTAAAGGCAGATCACTGGCCAGAGTTTCTGAGTTACAAGAGCTGCTTCAGAGATTTCTATTAGAAAAACAGTCATCACTGGCAGCACATTTCAGTGACACAGAATGGGTCGCAAAACTTGCTTACTTTTGTGACATATTCAACCTGCTCAACGACATCAATCTATCACTTCAGGGGAGAATGCCAACCGTGTTCAAGTCAGCAGATAAAGTGGCTGCATTCAAAGCCAAACTGAAATTATGGGGGTGACGAGTGAACACTGGGCGTTTTGACATGTTTCAAACACTAACAGAGATTCTGAAAGAGGCTGAGCCAGGGCCTTCCTCTCCCAGCTGGTGCATGATCACCTATTTCAACTTTCAAAAGAGTTTGAGCATTACTTCCCAACCACAAAAGACCCCCAAACTGGGGAGGAATGGATCCATGACCCATTTGTGGATAAGCTAGGTGAATCGACTTTCTCCATGCTAGAAGAGGATCAAATGCTTGAGATCACAAATGACAGTGACCTTAAAAGTATATCTGAGACAACTTCAAATCTCCATACATTCTGGATTAAAGTCAAGGCAGAATATCCTGAGGTTGCCACAAAAGCACTGAAGAACCTGCTTCCATTTCCAACATCCTATCTTTGTGAAGCAGGGTTCTCTGCAGTGACAGCAACCAAAACAAGATTACAGAGTAGGCTGGACATAAGCAAAACATTTCGGGTGTCACTGTTTCCCATCCACCCCAGATGGGATCATCTAGTTGCAGGAAAACAAGCTCAGGGGTGCCACTGATTCTGCATTACGGTGAGTTGTATAATTATTTCATTATATATTATGATGTAATAATAATAGAAATAAAGCGCACAGTAAATATAATGTACTTGAATCATCCCCAAACCAACCCCACAAATCCCAGCCCAGTCTGTGGAAAAATTGTCGGCCGTGAAACCGGTCCCTTGTTTCCATGAAACCGACCACTGCTATACAATACATCCTTGTGACTTATTTATTTTATAACTGGAAGTTTGTACCTCTTAATCCCCTTCACCTAATTCACCCATTCCCCTACCCCTTCCCTCTGGCAACCATCAGTTTGTTCTCTGCATCTGTTTCAGTTTTTTGTTTTGTTCATTTCTTTTAGTTTTTAGATTCCACATATAAGTGAAATCATACAGTACTTGCATTTCTCTGCCTAACTTACTTCACCTAGCATAATATCATCTAGCTCCAACCATGCAGTCAAAAACTGCAAGATTTCATTCTTTTTATGGCTAGTTAACATTCCATGGTATATATACCACAATTTGTTTATCTATTTATCTATCAAAGGACACTTAGGTTGCTTTGATGTCTTGGTTACTGTAAATAACACTGCAGTGAACATAGAGGTACAAATATGTTTTCAAATTAGTGTTTTCATATTCTTCAGATAAAAACTCAGATGTGGAACTACTGAATGGTATAGTAGTTCTAATTTTAATTTTTTGAGAAACTTCCATACTGTTTCCCATAGTGGCTGCACCAATTTACAGTCCCACCAACAGTGTAGAAGTGTTCCTTTTTCTCCACATCTTTGCCAATACATGTCTTTGTTGTCTTTTTGATGATAGCATTCTGACAGGTGTGAGGTGTTATCTTATTGTGGTTTTGATTTACGTTTCCTGGATGATTAGTGATGGTGAGCATATTTTCATGTGCCTGTTGGCCACCTGTGTATCTTTCTTGGAAAAGTATTTATTCAAGTCCTTTGTCCATTTTTTAATCTAGTTGCTTGTTTGTTTGTTTCATGTTGAGTTGTATGAGTTCTTTATATATTTTGGATATTAAAACTTTATCAGATGTATTGTTTGCAAATATCTTCTCCACTTCAGGAGGCTGCCTTTTCATTTTATTGATGGTTTCCTTCACTGTGTAAAAGGTTTTTACTTTGATGTAATTCCATTTGTTTATTTTTTGCTTTTGTTTCCCTTGCCTGAGGAGACAGATCCAAAAAAAATATGTCAAAGAGCATACTACCTCTGATTTGTTCTAGGAGTTTTATGGTTTCAGCTCTCATATTTAAGTCTTTGATCCATTTTCAGTTTATTTTTTGTATACAGTGTGAAAAGGTAGTCCAGTTTGATTCTTTGGCATGTAACTGTCCGTTTTTTCCAACACAATTTATTAAAGAGACTGTCTTTCCCCTCATTTGTCATACATTAATTGACCATGTCATATAAGGTCAATTCATTGACCTTACCATATCAATAAGGTTTATTTCCAGGCTCTCTATTTGGTTCTATTGATCTATGTATCTGTTCTTGTGCCATTACCACAATGTTTTGATGACCATAGTTTGGTAGTATAATTTGAAATCAGGGACTGTGATACCTCCAGCTTTGTTCTTCTTTCTCAAGATTGTTTTTGCTATTCATTGTCTTTTGTGGATCTGTACAAATTTTAGGGTTATTTGTTCTAGTTTTGTGAAAACTGCTATGGATATTTTGATAAGGATTTCATTGAATCTGTAGATTGCCTTGGGTATTACAGTCATTTTAACAATATTAATTCTAACCCAAGAGCACAGTGTACCTTTCCGTTTGTTTGTGTCACCTTCAATTTCTTTCAGAAGTGTCTTATAGTTTTCTGAGTACAGGTCTTTTACCTCCTTAGGTAAATTCATTCCTAGATATCTCACTGTTTTTGATGGAATTGTAAATCAGATTATTTTCTTAATTTCTCTTTCTGATTGTTTATTAGTGTATAGAAATGCAACAGCTTTCTGTATATTAATTTTGTATTCAGCATCTCACTGTATTTTTTGATGAGTTCTAGTAGCTTTATGGTGGCATCTTTAGGATTTTCTGTGTATAGTATCATGTCAGCTGCAAAAAGTAACAGTTTTACTTTTTCCTTTCCAGTTTGGAGTCTCTTTCTTTTTCTTATCTCATTGCTGTGACTAGGACTTCCAATACTATCTTGAATAATAATGGTGAGGGTGGGCATCCTTCTCTTGTTTCTGATGTTAGAAAAGATGCTTTTAGGTTTTCACCCTTGAGTATGATGTTAGCTGTGGGCTTGCCATATATCGCCTTTATTATCTTCAGGTATGTTTCTTTTATATCCATTTTGTTGAGATTTTTAAAAATCATAAATGGATGTTGAACACTACCTTTACTATTTGTTTACCTTTTCTGGTGAGATTTTCACTTATTTTTTGTTATTATTAATTAGTGCCTTTTCTTTTTAGCTTAGGATGTCCCTTTAACATTACTTACAAAGCCAGTTTAGTGATGATGAACTCCTTTAGCTTTTGCTTATCTAGAAAACTCAATCTTTCCCTCAATTCTAAATGAAAACCTTGCAAAGGTAGACTTCTTGGTTGGAAATTTTTTCCTTTCTGCACTTTGAATATGTCATATCCTTCCTTCTGGCATGGACAGTTTCTCCTGAAAAATCTGCTTATAGCTTTTTGGAGTTTATCTTGTACATAATATGTTGCTTTTCTCTTACTGTTTTTAACATTCTCTCTTTAAACTTAACTTTTATCATTTTAATTATAGTGTGTCTCAGTGTGCACCTCTTTGGGTTCATCTTATTTGAAACTCTCTGGACTTCCTGGACCTGGATGTCTATTTATTTTCCCAGATTAAGAAAGTATTCAGCCATTATTTCTTCAAACAATTTTTTTCTGGCCCTTTCTCTTTCTTTTCTCCTTCTGGGACCCTTCTAGTGTGATGTTATTTCACTTGATCTTTTCCTAGAGGTCCCTGAAGGTATTCTCACTTATTTTAATTCTTTTCTCATTTTGCTGCTTTGTCTGCATGTTTTCCATTGTTTTGTCTTTTGGCTCACTGATTTGTGTTTCTGTTTTATCCACTCTGCTGTTGAACTTCTCTAGTGTATTTTTCAGTTCACTTATAACTTCTGTTTGGTATTTTCTTGTATTTTCTATTTCTTTTATGAACTTCTCACTGTGTTCACCCTTTCTTCTCTGAGACTGATAACATCTTTATGACCATTCAATTGAATTCTTTATCAGGTACTCTGCTTATCACCATTTCATTAAATAAAGATCTTTATCTGAGGGTTTGCCTTGTTCTTTGGTTTGGGACATATTCCTCTGTCTCCTCATTTTACCTGTTTCTCTGTGTTTGTCTGTATTAGGTGAAATGGTGACCTCCCTCAGTCTTCAAGGAGTGGTCTCATGTAGGAACTGTTCCGTGTTGCCCAGAATGCAATCTCCTCAGGCCACCAGCACCAGGAACACTATGGGCATAATGTGAGCTGTGTGGGCTGTATGTGCCCACCATTTGTAATAGGGCCATGGCTGCTGCATGAGAAGAGTGGGATTTGAGTCACTTACCCATCCCAGTTTCAGCTTGGTCTCTGTGCAGGTCAGGCAGGGGTCAGGGCACCCATTCCTGGCAAACTGGGGCTCAGCTGTTTCCTGGGGAGAGCAGGGTGCAGGTGCAGGTCCGCTGCTTTGCAGGGAGGGTGCAGCTCAGGGCACTGGCACAGGCAGTTGCTGCTTCAGTTCTGCCAGACTGATGGGGTGTGGAGAAGTCTACCAGCCTGGCTGTGGTCCAGGTTGGCAGAGCACACCCTCCAGTGCAGGATAGGGAGAGCGCACTAAAAATTGTGTCCATTGGCTCCATCTCCTGAAGTTAGGATGAGATTGCAAAAATGGTGTCTGGCAATGCTCCCATCTCTGGATAAAGTCCCTGCAGCAATTGCTTTAAAATTAGTAAGTGGGTCTCCCTCATTTATGCTATAGTAGGTTTTCAACCTATCACTTCTGCACTGGGTCTCAGGGACAGTAGGTTTTCAAGCAAGCCCTTTAAGTGTGGGATCTCTGTTTCCTACATTTCTGTGCCTCTCCTGGTCAGTTCCCCTTTGATTTTCAAAACCAGACATCTGGGGGGCCCATCTTTCCAATGCTGTCCCTCAGAGTCAGGATGCTTGATGTGTGGTACAATCCCTTCACTCCTCAAGGGTTCCAGATTTGGGGAATCCCTCCAGTTGTGGAGTCACCACACCTGGGGTGGGGTCCTGGGTAAGGCTGTGTCTCCACCTGTCGAATCCTTCTCAATGCTTTTATTTGGTCTTTTATTATGGAGAGGCTGTTCCTCCAGTTCTCAGGTCCTTTTCAGAGGAAAATTATTTGTAGCTGTAGATTTATTGTGTCCATGGGAGGAGGTTTTCTATTGTATTCAGGGTCTTCCTCTGCTGCAATCCTGGACTGCACTCTTGGCTCTCTCTCTTGATTCCTCTCCTACATTCCTGCATTCTCACCTCCACTTAGGGTCTTTATAACCTCTTCTGGGCTAGGGCCAATGTCTTGGGGGCAGGTCTCCCTTCTGTGTTGTTCTGCAGTTCAGTCTCCCTCAGTCACTGCTTTCTGGAAGTTTAATCTTCTACCACAGAGCTGTAGTTATATTCACTTACATGAGATAAGCTTTCCCTGGCTTTATCAAATAAAACACTGCCTTTTTACTGCTAACTTGGGGCTACTTGAAAACTTGTTCCATCGTATCTTTCTAGCAGCATATCTCAATTCAGCTGCTTTTCTTCACATTCTCTATGACTCAACAAAATTGATCTATTGATTGAAAGGAGGGAGGGAGGAAAGAAGGAAAAAGAGAGAAAGGAAGAAAGAAAGGAAGGAAGAAAGAAAGAAAGAAAGAAAGAAAGAAAGAAAGAAAGAAAGAAAGAAAGAAAGAAAGAAAGAAAAAGAAAGAAAGAACTGAAGAAAAGGGATATAGAATTGATGAACTGTAGGAGAACTTCAAGCAGCCTAATATTATTGGAATCCCCAAAGAAGATGAGAAAGGGGGGGGGGGGACAGAAGAAAACTATTGGGAGAAACAATGGATAAAAATGTCCCAAATTTAATGAAAACAAAAGCCCATAGATTCAGAAACTCAATGAACTCCAAGTAAAAGAAACATGATGAAAACTACACAAAGGCATATCATAAGCAATTTGTTGAAAACTAGTAATAAATAGAGAAATCTTCAAATCATCCAAAGGAAATTATACAGTATGTGCAAGGAACAGATATAAGACTGACTCCTCATCCTTTTCTTCTGAGAACCCTGATGTCTTACTTTAACTTCCAGTCATTTCCTTGCCAAATATGGTCCTTTCCTGTTCCCCCTCAGACACTAAAAGGTGAAGAGTAAAAATTAACATCACATTTAGGGGTTGAAATGAAGTCCAAACTGGTTTTCAAAGCATGGTTCATGATTTAAAGGGGTATGATGATGATTTCATGATTTTTATTTTAGCATGTCTTTTCTGCCAACCTGGGCATTTCCTTTTATTAGTGGTCTGTTTTCTCATCACAATATGTCATTCACTCAATAGATGTTTTATGAATGTCTTTTCTGTGCAAGTGGTTCATCTAAGGCTTATTACAATTTGCAGTTTAATCTGAGGCAAGACCAAAATGAGAGGGAAACAGACTGGGCACCAAATCTCAGCTTTACACTTGGTTCTGCTGGTCACTTGACTCGCTTTCTACCCATGTGGTCAATGAGCAGAGTGGAGCTAAGTGGTACCTGAGGTCCTCCTGATCATGAGTATTTTGTAGGTCCTGACTTATTTCTATTGCTTCACTTCACATTTTTTAGAGGTTTATAAATAAGAGCTAAATGCACATAAAAGAATAGTGGCAGTAATTTTAAAACTTTTTCCAAAAATTGCTGGGCATCTGAATGTATAGGACATGATGCTGAACACTGGAATGCACAGATGAATAGAGCTAAGACCTTTTCCTCAAGGAGTTCAAAGTTTGGGGAAAGTGGTTTGCCAGTGTACAAAAGGAAATAAATAAAGCAGCTAGAAACTTGGGAAAAAATAGAAATGATTTAAAGTCAATTTTGGACTTGAATCAAAAGAGACGTGTTTCTGTTTGGGGCCAAGAAAAAACAAGTTCATATTTACATTTAGAAAGAATACCCTACCTGCATGACCTTGAGCAAGAAAATAGAAGATCATTCAAGCATGAATCTCTGACTTCAAGTCATGGATTCAAGACACAGTAAAAAGCAAAAGTCCAACATACAATGTTTGTCAAACCAGTTGATGTGATCATCTAAAAACCTGGTAAATTATGGAAGTCTATGAGGATTTCACATCCTTCAACACTGTTTCTATGTAACATTAAAAATCTACAACACAGATTGGGGTTCAACTTCTAAAGGAATCAAAATGTGTATAAGATAATGATAGGCATACCCTGAAATTCATCATAGGATGATTCCTGGGAATCTAGTCTCAAAAATGGGGTACTGAAATTCATCTTCTTATGCCTGCTATTCATGCTCCAGAGCCTAAGTCCTTTGTCAGATACAGCAGGACACAAAAATCATTAATTGAGCATCTATTCTTCACAAGGTATTGGGGATACAAAGGTGAAGTAAGTCTCCTTTCCAGAAGTTCAGAATCTATAAGGATGGCATGTAAGCATTACAATTCCATGGTTAAGTGCAGGCCCATAATCTATCTGAAACCTTCACATCAGATTTGTTTTGGAATCCAGAACTTTCCAATTTTTAGAAAAGGTAATACAGTGTTTATATGACATAATGTACCATACTCTTTGTCTAAAGCAGCACTCAATAAGTAAACATGCTGACAATTCTTCAGGGAATCTATGAATATTCACACAAAATATGCTAAAGACTAAAAATAGACTCACATCTGTTCAGATCATATTAGCTCCCAAAAGAGTTCAGGTCAGCTTGAGTTTCACCACCCAGTCAAGAGCTTCGGGAGACTTTAGACATGAAGATAAAAGAACGAAGATCTGAACTGGAAAGTCCAGTGGGAGGGACTGATTAACCCTGCTTGGGAATGTTAAAAGTTTTTCCTTCTGGAAGCTCTCCTGGAATTTGGACCTTCATCTGCTCATCTGCATTATATATTCAGGACTCTAAATTTTTTGACTTCTATTTTTCTTATATCTTTCTCAGCATATAGATTGATTTGGAACATACTGGGTGCTTAAGAATTTCTTAATTAACAAATATAAGCACATACATGACACAGGCCCAAGCATAAATGCTTGTGAGAAACAGTTATTATATTAAGTGAATAAACCAGAAATAATTCCACCTTTTATAGTATATTTAAAACAACTTTAAAATACAGAGAAAGAAGTGTAGGGCCATGAAAATATTTCTACTTTTTGGATGGTTTTCCCTAATTTCTTTAATAAACATGCATTTTTAAATAAACTTGGAAAAATTCTGGAGTCCTACTGAACTTGAAATGACTTTATTATTGTATATCTCGACCGTGATATTCTTTAGATTTATTTGGTGCCAGAAATTTGTTTTTAGGAATCTCATATTTTTAATAAGATGATTAAAAGCCTCTAGAACCTTATGCAAAATTCTGAGCTTCAAAATTCACAAGGTTTCTCATGCTGTACTCTGGCAAAGGGGAACATGTTTCCCACGTATTTTGTTCAAGACAGAGTGATGAATGCTGTTTCTGGTAAGACTGAAATGTGTGGCAACATCCAAACCTTCTCACTCAACATATTTTATACAGTGAAATGGAAGTGAAGTCCATACTGCAGAGAAGTCCATACTGCTTCCTTATTGTGGTTGTTACTAGCTTTGAATTTTGTGTAAAGCAAATGTCTATCTTAACATGATTGTAGGAGTTATGCCAGACACATGTTTTAAACCCTGGTCTTATCACATGAAGGATTTTTATGATGAATTTTTTGCTTTCTTATTGTGGTAAAATACACACAAATTTACTATCTTACCATTTTAAAGTGTACAGTTCTCTAGTATTTTTTTTTTTTTTTTTTGCGGTACGCGAGCCTCTCCCTGTTGTGGTCTCTCCCATTGCGGAGCACAGGCTCCGGACGTGCAGGCTCAGCGGCCATGGCTCACAGGCCCAGCTGCTCCATGGCATGTGGGATCTTTCTGGACCAGGGCACAAATCCATGTCCCCTGCATCGGCAGGTGGACTCTCAACCACTGTGCCACCTGGGAAGCCCCAGTTCTCTAGTATTAAGTACGTTCCCACTGCTGTGAAACCATCACCACCAGAACTATTTTTCACCTGGCAAAACTGAAACATTGTACCCATGAAACCATAACTCCTCATATTTATATTAATTTTTAAAATTTTATATGTGGTAATGTACACATAACACAAAATTTGGCATCTCAACCATTTTTAAGTGTACAATTCGTTGTCACTAAATACATCCACGTCACTGAATACAGCCAAGTTACTATGTTCCGTATATGTCTTTTACATCTAGTTGGTTTATTGTGTTCTTCAAGTCCTTATTTCCTTACTTATCTTATGTCTGGTTGTTCTGTCCATTATTGAAAGTGGGATGTTGAAATCTCCAACTATTATTGAAGAAATGTCTATTTTCCCCTTCAGTCAGTTTTTGCTTCATATTTTTTTAATCAATTAATTAATTTATTTAATTTTTTTGGCTGTGTTGGGTCTTCGTTTCCATGCAAAGGCTTTCTCTAGTTGCGGCGAGCGGGGGCCACACTTCATTGCGGTGTGTGGGCCTCTCACTGTCGCGGCCTCTCTTGTTGTGGAGCACAGGCACCAGACGCGCAGGCTCAGTAGTTGTGGCTCACGGGCCCAGTTGCTCTGCAGCATGTGGGATCTTGCCAGACCAGGGTTCGAACCCATGTCCCCTGCATTGGCAGGCAGATTCTCAACCACTGCGCCACCAGGGAAGCCCTGCTTCTTATATTTATGATCTGTTACAAGGTGAGTAAATGTTTGCAAATGTTGTATCTTCTTGCTATATTGAATCTTTTATTAAGATATATTGTCCTATTCTGTCTCTTAAGAATTTTTTATTTAAAGTCTATTTTGTATGATATCAGTATAGCTACCTCTGCTGTCTTTTGGTTACTATTTGCATGGAGTATCTTTTCCAGCATTTTACTTTAAACCTACTTTTATGTGCCAATCTAAATTGAGTCCCTTATAGATGGTATGTAGCTGGATCATGTGTATTTTTTATCCATTCTGAAAATCCCTGTCTTTGATTGGAGAGTTTACACTTAAAGTAATTACTGTTAAGGGAGCACCTACTTCTGCTTGATATAATATTCTAAGTGTGTGTACACATATGTGAGAAAAAAAGGAAAATCACAAAAACTTTGATAAAATGTTTGCATTAAAAAAGTACCGTCTTTTTACTATTAATTTCACTAATGCTACTTGCATCTTCAACGTAATGTAGAACTTTAAAAACACACAGACCTTGATTTCCTAAAACAAAGTCATTGAATTCATTTCTAAATCACATTTAATATTTCACTTAAAGAGCTGACTTTAAATATCAGCAATGAAGAGAATAAATTTTTCAAAGCAAACCAACGAGAATAGAAAATAGCAACACATTTTATGATTGGTATAACATTTTCTGGTGTCATATGACTAGCATATTAACTCTTTCCACTGTAAATTTCAGTTCACCCTTATGACAAAAGCTCTTTGATGATCTCTGCCCTTGTCAGATGTTCTTCAAGGTTTATAAGTATATGTATCTTACTAATTTTATTTATTTATTTTTTACATGTCCAGTATAGAGAACAAGGGCAATTCTAACCTTGTATGTTATATGTTATAGAAGGAGGATCTTACAAGTAAGTGAGTTAGGTATTCTTCTCTATTGTGAGACTTAGGAGCCACATTTACCCCATAATAAAAAAAAACATATATCTGGCTTGTTTTTGTACCTGAAATTCCCCACCATTATATAAATATTTTTTTCCTCTCTCTGAGTAAAATGTCTCTTTAAAAGTATCACCTCCCATGGAGTGATAAGGAATCAAATTCTTGTCATCCATCTTGTCAATTAGAGGAAAGGGTGTAAATGATAGAAGAGATTCCATTTTATCACAGGAGGAATAAAGAAAGGCTTCTAGCTTAGATCTAGATGATAAATTATGCTCCAGCTTTCTGCATAGTCCCTCACACCAAGCCTGGAGACACTAAATAAAACACAGGGTGTCAGAATGGATGCCTGTAGGAATAAAACTTAAAGGAAAACTTGGAAAACTAAAGATGGTTGGATCTCACTGTAAGGAAGAATGGTGTCTGGAAGAGGGACAGAGATAGGGGCCTGAGCCCAGCTGAGTAGGGCACCTGTTAAAATTTGGAGCAACAAATTTTAACAGGTGTTAAAATCAGCACTCTGGGCAAGAGCTGATTAGAACCCCCTTTGTGGCATGTAAGGACACAGGCTGGTGTTGATGGCCAGAGAAACACTCAGGATAGGGGGACCTACAAACAGGTGCGTAAGTGTGCCAACACTTGAAGGTCCACCCTGTCCTGGTCCCTGGTGAGAGAGCAGTAGCAGGAAGACAATGGCAGGAAGGAGGAAGGAAGACAATGCCAAAATCATGCTGAGAACAGTTGCACATAGACCAGCTAGTGTGCATCTACACCCCTTCCCTTTGGACCAGGCTCTTGAAACTAAGGTTGAGTTCAACAGACAAGACTGGTACCTTCAGACACGGGAGGAAGTTGACCTGGGTGCAAAAAAGGTCATGAAAAAGAGATGTTTGAGTCCGCACTACAGTACTGAGTTCACACATCTGTTTTGCTTTCTAGCTGTAAATTTTACCCAAAGGAGGACAAGCCTAGACAGCTGACAGTCTAGAGAGAACAAACCTGAGCTTGGGGCAAAACAGTTAAAGTATTGATGAAGGTCACACATTGGGAAAAAAGGCAAAAAGAGACCTGTCTGTAACAGAAGAGACAAGTGCAATATGGCAGTTTGAGGAGGGATTTTAAACAACTATTATTATCTCAGAAAATTTTTAAAAGGCACTTGCAAGCATGAAATAAGAACAAGATGTGTGTATGAGAAATTATTGGTGATATTGCCTTAAAAATAACATTTTCAAAAGAATTATAGCACAAATTAGTGGCCTCCCTAGCATCACCACTCCCATTTCCCAATGGTCCATAATTTCCACCAGGACATGTGTGGTTCTCAAAGAGCCTATGGCCTTGAAAAACTGAACAATATGTGTTGCTTCCCTGTCCACAGTGACTGATCTGTGTGTTGGCATGTAACCTAAGGTGGTCAAATTCAAGTGACTCTCAGGTTTCTGTGGGGAAGTTGTGGGACACAGATGCTTCTATATTGCTCTGGATGATATTGTTTGAAGCCTAAAACCGTCTTCCTATCATAATGGAAGTGAGTCTGAGCATCAAGTCTACATATAAAGATCAGAGCTAGGAACCCTGTTCATACTATAGCTGAAGACATATTTGGTTGCATATGCCATTAAATTCCTTTCTATCTTTAAGATGAAACTGGATTTTTTTCTACCTGCAAATAAAGTTCTCAAAATGATAACAATGAGTTAAATGATAGAATAAATGGATTCAGAGAGCAAATTAATAAACCAAACATTAAGATGAAGGAGGTCTTTTCAAAAGTAATATCAAGAGATAGAGAATGAAAATTTTAAGTGATAAGCTAAGAAAAATGTGAAAGCAAAAGAGCCAATCTGTCTAAAGAGGAGAGGAAATAGCGACAAAGGAAAAACAAAATATTTTAAAATTAATATGTGTTTTTAAATGACACTAGATTTCTGTTGAAAGGGTTTATAGAGTGCCAAGCTTTTCCCCTGCAAAGTCATCAAATTCACCAAGAATACCTGCAACAATCTGAAAATCAACATGACGGTTTGGGAAGGTTAAAGATAAGTGAGTGACAAAGCATGATAAAAACAATTGCTGTTCCCCATAAAAGAGTATACAGGTATTGATAATCTTAAATAATTAGGGGAAATGTGGGGACATAAAGGCTTTGAAAATTAAGTGTTACTATAAAAAAACCACATAGAGCTTACAAATCAGCAGTAGAAAAAGAAAAATATCATCTGTGCAATAATAATTATAAAAAGAAATTAAAACCAAAAAAAGCATGATAATTACAAAATATGAAGGGAGATGGCAAAATAAGCTCATTTTTATCTGCTATTATGTTATACACAAATTTATTTATTTACTAAAAGGATGCAGTCATAGGTTTTAATAAAATAGAACTAATGGTATTTATTTAAAAGATGAAAAAATATTACAAGAAATTTGATTTTAAAGGATTAGAAAACAAAAGAATAGCTAACAAATGTTAAAATAATGCAAGCTGGTCATTTTAATATGAAAGAATAGCACTCAAATAAAAATGAAAGTGTGACAGAAAGGCAAGTTGCATACTGATTAAAGGAAAAATCTATACTAAATGGAGACAATAATTAAAATCGTATATCACATAAATATATAGCCTTGAACTATGTAATATATCATATGACAAAGTATTAGGAAAAATATGTAATTTACAAGTGTATTTGGAAGTTACACACACACCCCTCAAAATACAGTATCCTCAAAATTATACTAGGTTATGGAGGACTTGACTAGCATGCTTAACAAGTACAATTTAATTGATGTGTTTCCATTTTTTTGTACTATTCATTAGGACTCTAGATTCAGAAGCACGGGGAACAGTAAAATAAGCCACACGGGACATCTCAATACATTTCAACATCTAAATATTTTCTCTGACCACAATCCAATAAATTTGAAAATTAGTAGCAAATGGATAATTAAAACAGTTTATAAAACTTAAAAGCATACTCCCTTTAAACAATGGATTAAAGATGAAATGACAAAAATACTCTAAGGTACTTAGTGCTAAATAGCTGTTAAATTTCAAAATATCAAAATGTTTACTTAGAGGGAAAAATAATAATTTTAAATGTGTCAGAAAACAATGAATGAACTTGTGTATTGGCCTCGAAAAGTTAAATAAATAAAAAACATAAACTTAAAGAAATAAGGAAAGGAATCAAGAAAGATATCACAAATCCACAAAACAGAGAAAAACAAAACAATAAGAATGATTACAAACATACAATATGATAAACTTCTGAAAATACAGATCAGTAAAATAGTAGTAAACATTCACAACAGAGACAGGGAGAAGTTAGAAAAACAAGAGAGAGGGGATGGGGAACTAACCACAAATATAGAAGAGATTCAAAAATATTAGAAGAACATTTTGGAAAAGAATAAACCACAAACTGAAGCTGTATTTGACATGGATAAATATATAAGATCAAAGACACAGTAACTGCCAAAATTGGCACAATGATAGAAAAATTAAACAGAAAAGTAACTATTAAAACAGAAATTGTCAACAATTTCCCAACTCCCCACATTCCCAAGCCTAAATGGCTTACTGGTGGATTTTCCCACACATCAGAGGACAAAGGCACACTCACAAACAATCCATTATCAAAATTAGAGAAAGGGGAAAACTTCTCAGAGTTTTAAATAAAAATAGTATATCATTTTTTTATTGGAGTAAAATTGCTTTACTATGTTGTGTTAGTTTCTGCTGTAAAATGAAGTAAATCAGCTATATATATACCTATATCCCCTCCCTCTTGGACTTCCATCCCAGCCCTCTCCCCAATCCCACCCATCTAGGTTATCACAGAGCATGGAGCTGAGCTCCCTGTGCTATACAGAAAGTTCCCACTAGCTATCTATTTTACACATGGTAGTGTATTTATGACAAGCCTAATCTCCAAATTCGTTCCACCTTCTCCTTCCCCCAAAGGCTAAGGTGTCCACATGTCCATTCTCTATGTCTACATCTCTATTCCTGCCCTACAGAGAGGTTCACCTGTATCATTTTTATAGATTCTACATGTGTGTTAATATACAATATTTGTTTTTCCCTTTCTGGTTACATCACTCTGTATGACAGACTCTCATCCACATCTCTACAAATGACCCAGATTCATTTCTTTTTATGGCTGAGTAATATTCCATTGTATATATATACCATATTGTCTTTGCCCATTCATCTATCATTGGACAGTTAAGTGTCATGACCTGGCTACTGTAAATGGTGCTGCAATGAAAAATGAGGTACATGTGTTCTTTTGAATTACGGTTTTCTCAGGGTATATGACAAGTAGTGGGATGTCTGGGTCATATGGTAGTTCTATTTTTAGTTTTTAAGGAACCTCCATACTGTTCTCCATAGTGACTATATCAATGTACATTCCCACCAACAGTGCAAGAGGGTTCGCTTTTCTGAGGGTTCGCTTTTCTCCACACCCTCTCCAGCATTTATTGTTTGTAGATTTTTTGATGATGGCCATTCTGACCAGTGTAAGGTGATACCTCATTGTAGATTTGATTTGTATTTCTCTAATAATTAGTGATGGTGAGCATCTTTTTATGTGACTCTTGGCCATCTGTATGTCTTCTTTGGTTAAATGTTTATTTAGTTCTTCTGCCTATTTTTCTGTTTTTTTGTGGTACGCGGGTCTCTCACTGTTGTGGCCTCTCCGGTTGCAGAGCACAGTTCCGGACGTGCAGGCTTAGCGGCCATGTTTCATGGACCCAGCCGCTCCATGGCATATGGGATCTTCCCAGTCCAGGGCAAGAACCCATGTCCCCTGCATTGGCAGGCGGACTCTCAACCACTGCACCATCAGGGAAGCCCTTTCTGCCTATTTTTTAATTGGGTTTTTTGGTTCTTTGATATTGAGCTCCATGAGCTGTTTGTATATTTTGGAGATTAATCCTTGTCTGTTGCATCATTTGCAAGTATTTTCTCCCATTCTGAGGGCTGTCTTTTTATCTTGCTTATGGTTTCCTTTGCTGTGCAAAAGCTTTTAAGTTTAATTAAGTCTCATTTGTATTTTTGGAAGAGTTTGAGAAGGATTGGTGTTAGCTCTTCTCTAAATGTTTGTTAGAATTCACCTGTGAAGCCATCTGGTCCTGGACTTTTGTTTGTTGGAAATTTTTAATTACGATTTCAATTTCATTACTTGTGATAGCTCTGTTTATATTTTCTAATTCCTCCTGGTTCAGTCTTGGAAAATTGTACCTTTCCAAGAATTTGTCCATTTCTTTGTGGTTGTCCATTTTATTGGCATAAAGTTTGTAGTAGTCTCTTATGATGCTTTGTATTTCTGCAGTGTCTGTTGCAACTTCTCTTTTTTCATTTCTAGTTTTATTGATGCGCCCTCTCCCTTTTTTTCTTGATGAGTCTGGCTAAAGGTTTATCAATTTTGTTTATCTTCTCAAAGAACCAACTTTTAGTTTTATTGATCTTTGTTATTGTTCTCTTTGTTTCTCTTTCACTTATTTCTGATCTGATCTTTATGATTTCTTTCCTTCTACTGACCTTGGATTTTATTTGTTCTTCTTTCGCTAGTGGCTTTAGGTGTAAGGTTAGATTGTTTATTTGAGATTTTCCATGTTTCTTGAGATAAGATTAAATTGCTATTAACTTCCATCATAGAACTGCATTTGTTGTGTCCCATAGGTTTTGGGGCATCGTGTTCTCATTGTCATTTGTTTCTATGTATTTTTTAATTTCTTCTTTGATTTCTTCAGTGATCTCTTGGTTATTTAGTAGTGCACTGTTTTGCCTCCATGCATTTGTGTTTTTTACAGTTTTCTTTTTCCTGTAATTGATTTCCAATCTCATAGCATTGTGGTCAGAAAGGATGCTTGATATTATTTCAATTTTCTTAAATTTTCTGAAGCTTGTTTTGTGACACAAGATGTGATCTATTCTGCAGAATGTTCCATGTGCACTTGAGAAGAAAGTGTATTCTGCCAGTTTCGGGTGGAATGTCCTATAAATATCAATTAAATCTATCTGGTGTATTGTGTCATTTAAAACTTGTGTTTCCTTATTTACTTTCTGTTTGGATGATATGTCCATTGGTATAATTGGGATGTTAAAGTTCCCTACTATTATTGTGTTACTGTCAATTTCCTCTTTTATGGTTGTTCGCATTTGCCTTATGTATTGAGGTGCTCCTATGTAGGGTGTATAACATTTACAATTGCTAAATCTTCTTCTTGGATTGATCCCTTGATCATTATGTAGTGTCCTTCCTTGTCTCTTGTAACATTATTTACTTTAAATTCTATTTTATCAGATATGAGTATTGCCACTCCAGCTTTCTTCTGATTTCCATTTGTATGGAATATCTTTTTTCATCCCTTCACTTTCAGTCTGTATGTGTCCCTAGGTCTGAAGTGAGTCTCTTGTAGACAGCATATATATATATATATATATAATGTCTTATTTTTTGTATCCATTCAGCCAATCTGTGCCTTTTGGTTGGAGCATTTAATCCATCTGCATTCAAGGTTATTATCAATATGTATGTTCCCATTACCATTCCCTTATTTGATTTGGCTTTCTTATTGTGGGTCTTTTTCTTCTCTTGTGTTTCCCGCCTAGAGAAGTTTCTTTAGCGTTTGCTGTAAAGCTGGTTTGTTACTGCTGAATTCTCTTAACTTTTGCTTGTCTGTAAAGCTTTTGATTTCTCTGTCGAATCTGAATGAGATCCTGGCTGGGTAGAGCCATCTTGGTTGTAGGTGTTTCTCTTTCATCACTTTAAGTATATCATGCCACTCCCTTCTGGCCTGCAGAGTTTCTGCTGAAAAATCAACTGATATTCTTATAGGGAGTCCCTTGTATGTTAATTTTTGCTTTTCTCTCGCTGCTTTTAATATTTATCTTTGAATTTAATTTTTGTTAGTGTGGTTAATATGTGTCTTGGTGTGTTTCTCCTAGGGTTTATCCTGTATGGGACTCTGTGCTCCCTGGACTTCGATGACTATTTCCTTTCCCATATTAGGGAAGTTTTCAAATATAATCTCTTCAAATATTTTCTCAGATTCTTTCTTTTTCTCTTCTTCTTCTGGGACCCTTATAATTTGAATGTTGGTGCATTTGATGCTGTCCCAGAGGTCTCTGAGATTGTCTTAAGTTCCTTTAATTCTTATTTTCTTTATTCCTCTACTTGGTATTTATTTCCACCAATCTTCTTCCAGCTTACTTATTCATTCTTCTGCCTCAGTTATTCTGTCATTGCTTCCTTCTAGTGTATTTTTCATTTCAGTTATTGTTGTTCATCTCTGTATTTTTGTTGTTGTTCTTTAGTTCTAAATCTTTTTAAAACATGTCTTGTATTTTGTGCCTCCCTTCTATTTCTGAGATTCTGGATCATCTTTACTATCATTACTCCGAATTCTTTTTCAGGTAGGTTGGCTATTTCCTCTTCATTTATTTGGTCTTGTAGGTTCTTACCTTGCTCCTTCATCTGTGACATAATTTTTTGTCATCTCATTTTTTTTTTTTTTTTTTTGATGGATGAGATTGTGTTCCTGTCTTGCTCATTGTTTGGACTGAGGCTTCCAGCACTGGAGTTTGTAGACTGTTAGATAGAACTGGGTCTTAGTGCCAAGAAGAGGACCTCTGGGAGAACTCACTCCAATGAATATTCCCTGGGGTCTGAGGTTCTCTGTTAGTCCAGTGGTTCAGGCTTGGAGCCCTCACCACAGGAGTTCTGGCCCAACCCTCAGCTTGTGAACCAAGATCCTACAAGCTGCATCAGGCAGCAAATAAAAAATAAATAAAGGAAAAAATGAGCAGAACAATAACAAGGGTAAAAAATAAAATAAGATTAGAAAACTAACAGATATGTTAGGAAGAATAAAAAAATAAACATATAGATGAAACATCAACTGAAAGTTAAAACAGAACCACAATAGTAAAAAAGAAGAGGAAAAAAAAGTCAGAAATGGCCTTGACTGAGGGGGGTGGGGCTTATGTATGGGTGGGATTTAGGTGGTGGGTGTGGCCTATGCCTGGGACCCACAGGGCTGGAAAAGGCCCTGGGGGGCCTGGGGCATGGGGCTTAGGCTCAATGCAGTGGGAGGGGCCCAGGAGTGCCTCTGGCCTTGGAGGTTGGAGGACCAGGTCCAGGACCCCAGCAGGCTCACTGGGCCCGAGGGGGTGGGGGAAATGTTAGGCATATTCCCCACAATCCTCCTATCCCAGAGGACCCCTCTCTGTTGGCCTCTCTTTTTCTTCCCCTCCTCCCTTCCTCTTATGCCCTTAAGACCCACATGACCAGAGGGGACCCCAGAATGCAGAGGACCAGACCCAGAAGCCCAACAGCCTTCCCAGGGCCATGAGTGGGGGAAAAGCCCACATCACCTCCTCTAATCCCATGGCCCCAGAGGGTCCCCTCCATCTGCCTCTCCTCCTCTTCCCTCCATCCTATGTCCCTAAGACCCCCGCAGCCAGAGGGGGCCTCAGAGGACAAAGAATCAGGCCTGGGAGCCCAGCAGGCTTCCTGGGCTGAGTGGGTGGGGGAAATGCTAGGTGCACTCTGCCTTGATCCTCTGAGCCCCCAGGGCCCTCAGGGGCACTGTCCAGCCTCCACTTCTCTTCCCTCCTCGCTCCCCCCTCACTCAACCCACATCCAATCCGGTCGCTCAGAGGTTCCTCCCGTCTCCATGGGCGTCAAGGTCACCCACCAGCCTCTGGCAGGCATCCTAGCTGTGGGGAGACATGAACTCTGTGTCCTTCCCTGCCGCCACCTTAACTCCACCCAAGAAATTAGTATATCATTGACACAGGTCAGATAATGAAATTCAAAGAGATTAAAAAATGTGGACTCATTTTCCTTTTGAGCATAGAAGCAAAATTCTTAAATAATATATTGTAGTTGATGCAATGCAAGAGTATATTAAGCAAAACGTAATTTCAAATTCATGTAAATTTACCTTAGGAATGCAAAACTAAAGAAATAATTACATGCCTATCATTTATCTCACCAAATTAACAGATTTATGGAGGAAAACAACATCCCAACATAGAGGGCAAAAGGCATTTGTCAAGTATATATGAGATATATATATATATATATATATATTTGTTAATATATATTAACGAACTTAAAATACCTATAGGTAAGTAGGAATATAGTAAAATTTCCTTAATCTGACAACGGTATTTACAAAAACTTTACAGCAAACATCAAGCTTAATATAGAAAGTGAAGAAGCATTTTATTTAAAGTAAGAAAACAAGAATTCCTGCAGTAAGAGGCAATAATTATTAAGGTTGAAACAAAAGAACTAAATTTCTGTAGGTGCAGATGATATGATCACTTACAGGAAAGCAAAACTGACAACACATTAAAACTAGTAAAGTAAGTTCAGCCAAATTGCTATGTAATGGAACAGCATATCAAATTCAGCAGTATTTCTCAACACCAATAATTTTTAAAAAAGGAAAAGTATAATATCATGTACAATATCAGCAACAAAATAAACAATATGGTATTGAGGAATTAACCTAGAAACAAGAAAAAAGTGGATAGAAACTCTATAAAGAAAAAAATTTCAATCTATTAACATAAATGAAAACCTGGATAACTAGAGAGATTACACTGTGTTTGTATATGAGAAGGCTTAATGTAAAGATGTCAACTTTATTCCAAGTTAATCTATAAACTTAATGTTCTTCCAATAAAAATCACAATGCAATACATTGTGGCTTTGAAACACTTAACTTTGAAATACATATGAAATAATTGAACACAAAAAATAAAAAAGTAATTTCTTCACACTGTCTCTATCAAATTATCAGACTCATTTTTAGGCCGTGATAAGTTAAACAATATATTTTTGGCACAGAATTGTTTTTAAAAAAGAAAAAAATATCAGACATGTGTGTAGGCAAACTTGCTTTTTCCCTCCAGTTTTACTGAGATATAATATACATACAACACTGTATAAGTTTAAGGTGCAAAGAATAATGATTTGACTTATATACATCATGAAATGATCACAATGTATTTACTGAACATCCATCCTCTCATATAGTTACAAAATTAAAGAAATAGAAAACAAAAATTTACTTTGTGATGAGAATTCTTTAGATTTACTCTTTCAATAACTTTCATATATAATATACACCAATGTTAATTATGTTTACATCACATCCCTAGGACCTATTCATCTTATAACTGGAAGTTTGTACCTTTTGACCACCTTCATCCAACTCCCCCCTTCCCAACCACCACCTCTGGTAACCACAAGTCTGATCTCTTTTTCTATGAGTTTCACGGTTAGTTGGTTGGTTGGTGTCTGAATTATAACTGACCTACAACTCTGTGTAGTTTCTATTACACAACACAGTGATTTGATATTTCTGTACATTTCAAAGTGATATATATACCACATCTTCTTTATCCATTCGTCTATTGATGGTCACTTAAGTGGCTTCCATATCTTGGCTATTGTAAATAATGCTGCAATGAACATAGGGTTCATATATCTTTTCAAATTAGTGTTTTCATTTTATTCAGCTGTATACCCAAGAGTGAAATTGCTGAGTCATATGGTAGTTCTATTTTTAATGTTTTGAGGAATTTCCATACTGTTTCCTATAGTCCCTGGCTGCAGGGCCCAGGGGTCCCAGAGCTGGTGATAGCCCACTGGTGAGTGGGGCTGAGGCCCAGGGTGTCCTGGGGCTAGTGCTAACTCACCAGTGGGTGGATCTGGATCCCAGGGTCTCTGGGACTGCTAGGGCTGCTGTGGCTAGTGCCAGAAAACTGGTGTATGGGGCAAGATCTTGCACACTCTTGTGGACGTGGCTAGGTCCCAGGACAGCTGTGGGCTCAAGGGGTCTTAAGACAGACTGCTTGCTAGTGGGTGGGGCTGTACTCAGTTTTATGCCTATGAATTGGAGAATGTAGATGAAATTGACAAATTCCAAAGAGGTGAACTACTGAAACTGATTGAAGAAGAAATAGTCATTCTGAATAGAAAATTTTAAAAATTTAATTAATAATCAAAATGGTACCCATAAAGAAATGCCTAGGTATAGGTAGCTTTACTGTTGATTTCTACCAAACACTTAAACAATCATTAACATCAATTCTTCACAAACTCTTCCAAGAAAATTGAAGAGAAGATAAAATATCTCAACTCATTCTATGAGGCCAGCATTTTCCTGATTTCCAAAAACTCACAAAGACATAATGAGAAAAGAAAATGACAAACCAATACCTCTTATAAAATATGGACCACAGAAATCTACAAGATACCAGAAAATCAATTTGGCATTGTATAAAAAGAATTACATACTATTACCAAGTAATATTTATCCCAGGGATGCAAGCACAGTTTATCATCCAGCATCATCCTAACAGAATAAAAATCAAAAAGCATATGATTACCTTAGTAAGCTCTGACACAACACAACAGACTTTCATGATAAAAACACTAAACAAATTATGAATAGAAGGGAACTTTTTCAATCTGATACAGGTCATCTATGAAAAGCCCACAATTAATATCCTACTTTATAGTGAAATTCTTGATGATTTCCCCAAAAGATCAGAAACAAGATAAGGAAGTCTATTCTTGATACTTCTGTTCAACATTGTACTGTAGGTTTCAGCCAGAGCAGTTAGGCAAGAAAAATAATTAAAAAGCATCCAGACTGAAAAAGATGTAAAACTATCTCCATTCACAGATCACATGATAATATATGCAGAAAATCCTAAGGAATCCAGTAAAAAAAAAACAAAACAAACAAAAAACAAAAACTATTAGAACTAATAAATAAGTTCATCAGCGTTGCAAGATACAAGATCAATATACACAAATTGACAGTATTTCTATAACTTGCAGGGAACAACCTAAAAATATGTTAAGAAATTAATTCCATTTTAAATAGCATCAATAAGAATAAAATACTTAGGAATAAATTTAACCAAAAAAATGCACTATCTGTACACTGAAAACTACAAATGTTTTTGATAGTAAATTTTAAAAGATCTAAATAAATGGGAAAGTATCTTATACTCATGAATTGGAAAACATATTATGGTAATACTCCCCACATTTACCTACATATTTAATGTAATTCCTATCAGAATCCTAGTTATCTTCCTTGTAGAAATTGACAAGCTGATTCTAAAATTCATATGGAAATGCAAACAACCCATAATTGCCAAAAGAACTTTGAAAAATAAGTAAAGCATTTCATAATGATAAATTAGTAATTGAAGAGAAAATACAAATAACTCTCAAATATTCTTTGATTGTTTAGCAAGTGGAAAAGGCACTAACTGAAGAGAGACTTTAGTCAAGGATACGTACTGCAGTCTTTACAGTGGCTACTAAATATATATATTTATATGTTAGAATTATATTAGGTAAAATTATGGAATTAGCTAGATTTATAAAGCCAATTGGAAGATGATATGAAATGATAAAACATTATTTGATTCATCTGAGAAAGAAGGTAAGAACAAAGAAATAAAGGCAGAAAATACAAATAAGACAAATAAAAGACAATTAACAAGATGAAAGATTTAACCTCAAATATATAAGTAATTACACCAAAGTAAAAGTACTAAACATTGCAAATGAAAGAACAAGATGGCTGGCCTGGAATAACTAAAAGATATCCAACTCTATATTGTTTACAAGAGATCCACTTATATAAAGACAGAAGTATGTTGACAGAAGTATGTTAAAAGCAAAAGGATTGAAAACCATATACTGTGAAAAGAGTAAGTTTATACTTCTGGTAAGAATGTAAAATGGTACAACCACTTTGGAAAATAGTTTAGCACTTTCTTGAAAGCTTAAACATTCATCAGCCATATTAAAAAGCCATGTCACTTATCTATTTACTAAAAAAATAAAAAGCTTATGTCAATACATATTTTGCACATATATTTATAGAAAATTTTTGGGTGATAAGCAAAAACTGGAAACAACATAAATATACATAATAATCAGATGAATGAATACTTAAGTTTTGGTATATCACTACAATGGAATACTACTTCTCAATAAACAGGAATGAACTATTGATACACGTAATGACATAAATAAATTGCAAACTAATTAAGCCAAATGAAAAAAGACAAAAAAATTATACATACTGTATACACATACTGTGTGATTTATACATGCTATATGATTTCATTTATATAAATTTATATAATATTCTAAAAATGTTTTAAAAATATCTATAGATACAGAAAGCAGATCAGTGGTTGTGTGAGAATAGGGTGGGTGAAGGGAGGTGAGCAGAAAGACCCTGGAAGGCAAGATTACAAAGGGGCTTGGGGACTTTTGAGTGTGATGGCTATATCAATTATCTTGATTGTGGTGTTAGTTTCATGGATACTCATAGCATCCACTTCAGTAAGTCAACATTTCTCAAATCACATAAATTAATTATGTGCAGTTTATTGATGTCAATTACATTTCAGTACTGCTGTTAAAGATTTCTGATTAATAAACATAAACAGACTGGCTGGGTCCAGCCTTGGACAGGGTCTGACTGAAATTGGGCTGGGCCACTGTGAGGCCGCAGGTGAATTAAATTTTATTTTAAGGCTGCACAGCAGGTAACCTGACCAAGAATGATCTTGAGTTACAATGGCCACAGCAGAGAACTTTTAACCAACAAAAGCTCGTCCATTTAGGAGGGGCCCCCAAGGAGAAGGGCCTCAGCTGGTCACTTTCTATAAAGGATGGAGGGAAATTTATTTTCCTCACCTACAGATTTGGGTGACCAAGTGAGACCCTGGACACTCTGGAGCCTGCAGACAGCATCCCGGGAAAACTGGCAAAGCCGGCAAAGGGGAGGAAACATTTATCCTGCCTCAGATGAAATATCAGCAAGCTCTGTAAATTTACAGCCCAAAACAAGACAAACAGCAGTGTGGATGAAAGGCTCTTGGTGCTGCAGCCAGGAGTCAGTGCTGTGCCTCTGAGGTGGGAGAGCCAACTTCAGGACACTGGTCAACAACAGACCTCCCAGCTCCACATAATATCAAACGGCAAAACTCTCCCAGAGATCTCCATCTCAATGCCAGCAACCAGCTACACTCAACGACCAGCAAGCTACAGTGCTGGACACCCTATGCCAAACAACTAGCAAAACAGGAACACAACCCCACCCATTAGCAGAGAGGCCGCCTAAAATCATAATAAGGCCACAGACACCCCAAAAAACACAACCAGACATGGACCTGTCCACCAGAAAGACAAGATACAGCCTCATCCACCAGAGCACAGGTACTAGTCCCCTCCACCAGGAAGCCTACACAACCCACTGAACCAACCTTAGCCACTGGAGGCAGACATCAAAAACAGCGGGAACTACGAAACTGCAGCCTGCAAAAAGGAGACCCCAAACACAGTAAGATAAGCAAAAGGAGAAGACAGAAAAACACACAGCAGATAAAGGTGCAAGATAAAAATGCACCAGATCTAACAAATGAAGAGGAAATAGGCAATCTACCTGAAAAAGAATTCAGAATAATGATAGTAAGGATGATCCGAAATCTTGGAAATAGAATGGACAAAACGCAAGAAACAGTTAACAAGGACCTAGAAGAAATAAAGATGAAACAAGCAACGATGAACAACACAATAAATGAAATTAAAAGTACTCTAGATGGGATCAATAGCAGAATAACTGAGGCAGAAGAACGGATAAGTGACCTGGAAGATAAAAGAGTGGAAATAACTACTGAAGAGCAGAATAAAGAGAAAAGAATGAAAAGAACTGAGGACAGTCTCAGAGACCTCTGGGACAACATTAAATGCACCAACATTCGAATTATAGGGGTTCCAGAAGAAGAAGAGCAAAAGAAAGGGACTGAGAAAATAACTGAAGAGATTATAGTTGAAAACTTCCCTAATATAGGAAAGGAAATAGTTAATCAAGTCCAGGAAGCACAGAGAGTCCCATACAGGATAAATACAAGGAGAAATACTCCAAGACACATATTAATCAAGCTTTCAAAAAATTAAATACAAAGAAAGCATATTAAAAACAGCAAGGAAAAAACAACAAATAACACACAAGGGAATCCCCATAAGGTTAACAGCTGATCTCTCAGCAGAAACCCTAAAAGCCAGAAGGGAGTGGCAGGACATACTGAAAGTGATGAGGGAGAAAAACCTGGAACCAAGACTACTCTGCCCAGCAAGGATCTCATTCAGATTTGATGGAGAAATTAAAACCTTTACAGACAAGCAAAAGCTGGGAGAGTTCAGCACCACCAAACCAGCTTTACAACAAATGCTAAAGGAACTTCTCAGGACAAGAGAAGGAAAAGAACTATAATAACAAACCCAAAACAATTTAGAAAAAGGGAAAGGAACATGCATATCGATAATTACCTTAAATGTAAATGGACTAAATGCTCCCACCAAAAGACACAGATTGGCTGAATGGATACAAAAACAAGACCTATATATATGCTGTCTACAAGAGACCCACTTCAGACCTAGAGATACATACAGACTGAAAGTAAGGAGATGGAAAAAGATATTCCATGCAAATGGAAACTAAAAGAAAGCTGGAGAAGCAATTCTCATATCAGACAAAATAGACTTTAAAATATGAGAAGAGACAAAGAAGGACAGTACATAATGAGCAAGGGATCGATCCAAGAAGAAGATATAACAATTGTAAATATTTATGCACCCAACATAGGAGAACCTCAATACATAAGGCAAGTACTAACAGCTATAAAAGGGGAAATCGACAGTAACACATTCATAGTAGTGGACTTTAACACCCCACTTTCACCCATGGGCAGATCATCAAAAATGAAAATAAATAAGGAAACACAAGCTTTAAATGATACATTAAACAAGATGGACTTAATTGATATTTATAGGACACTCCATCCAAAAACAACAGAATACACATTTTTCTCAAGTGCTCATGGAACATTCTCCAGGATAGATCATATATTGGGTCACAAATCAAGCCTTGGTAAATTTAAGAAAATTGAAATTGTATCAAGTATCTTTTCTGAAAACAATGCCATGAGACTAGATATCAATTACAGGAAAAGATCTGTAAAAAATACAAACACATGGAGGCTAAACAATACACTACTTAATAATGAAGTGATCACTGAAGAAATCAAAGAGGAAATCAAAATGTAACTAGAAACAAATGACAATGGAGACACGACGACCCAAAACCTATGGGATGCAGCAAAAGAAGTTCTAAGGGGGAAGTTTATAGCACTACAAGCCCACCTTAAGAAGCAGGAAACATCTCGAATAAAAAACCTAACCTTGCACCTCAAGCAATTAGAGAAAGAAGAACAAAAAACACTCAAAGCTAGCAGAAGGAAAGAAATCATAAAAATCAGATCAGAAATAAATGAAAAAGAATTGAAGGAAACAATAGCAAAAATCAATAAAACTAAAAGCTGGTTCTTTGAGAAGATAAACAAAAGAGATAAACCACTAGCCAGACTCATCAAGAAAAAAGGGGAAAAAAAAAAAAGAAAAAGAAAAAAGGGAGAACACTCAAATCAATAGAATTAGAAATGAAAAAGGAGAAGTAACAACTGACACTGCAGAAATAAAAAAAATCATGAGAGACTACTGCAAGCAACTCTATGCCAATAAAATGGACAATCTGGAAGAAATGGACAAATTCTTAGAAATGCACAACCTGCCAATACTGAATCAGGAAGAAATAGAAAATATGAACAGACCAATCACAAGCACTTAAATTGAAACTTTGATTAAAAATCTTCCAACAAACAAAAGCCCAGGACCATATGGCTTCACAGACGAATTCTATCAAACATTTAGAGAAGAACTAACACATATCCTTCTCAAACTCTTCCAAAATATAGCAGAGGGAGGAACACTCCCAAGCTCATTCTACGAGGCCACCATCACCTTGTTACCAAAACCAGACAAGGATGTCACAAAGAAAGAAAACTACAGGCCAACATCACTGATGAACATAGATGCAAAAATCCTCAACAAAATACTAGCAAACAGAATCCAACAGCACATTAAAAGGATCATACACCATGACCAAGTGGGGTTTATTCCAGGAATGCAAGGACTCTTCAATATATGCAAATCAATCGATGTGATACACCATATTATCAAATTGAAGGAGAAAAGCCATATGATCCTCTCCATAGATGCAGAGAAAGCTTTCGACAAAATTCAACACCCATTTATCATAAAAACCCTGCAGAAAGTAGACATAGAGGGAACTTTCTTCAACATAATAAAGGCCATATATGACAAAGCCACAGGCAACATCATCCTCAATGGTGAAAATCTGAAAGCATTTCCACTAAGATCAGGAACAAGACAAGGTTGCCCACTCTCACCATTCTTATTCAACATAGTTTTGGAAGTTTTAGCCACAGCAATCAGAGAAGAAAAGGAAATAAAAGAATCCAAATCGGAAAAGAAGAAGTAAAGCTGTCACTGTTTGCAGATGACATGATACTATGCATACAGAACCCTAAAGATGCTACCAGAAAACTACTAGAGCTAATCAATGAATTTCTCAAAGTAGCAGGATACAAAATTAATGCACAGAAATCTCTGGCATTCCTATATATTAATGATGAAAAATCTGAAAGTGAAATCAAGAAAACACTCCCATTTACCATTGCAACAAAAAGAATAAAATATCTAGGAATAAACCTACCTAAGGAGAAAAAGGACCTGTATGCAGAAAATTATAAGACACTGATGAAAGAAATTAAGGATGATACAAATAGATGGAGAGATATACCATGTTCTTGGCCTGGAAGAATCAACATTGTGAAAATGACTCTACTACCCAAAGCAATCTACAGATTCAATGCAATCCGTATCAAACTACCACGGGCATTTTTCACAGAACTAGAGCAAAAAATTTCAGAATTTTTATGGAAACACAAAAGACCCTGAATACCCAAAGCAATCTTGAGAATGAAAAATGGAGCTGGAGGAATGAGGCTCCCTGACTTCAGACTATACTACAAAGCTACAGTAATCAAGGCAATATGGTACTGGCACAAAAACAGAAAGCTAGATCAATGGAACAGGATAGAAAGCCCAGAGATAAACCCACGCACATATGGTCACCTTATCTTTGATAGAGGGGGCAGGAATGTACAGTGTAGAAAGAACAGCCTCTTCAATAAGTGGTGCTGGGAAAACTGGACAGGTACATGTGAAAGTATGAGATTAGATCACTCCCTAACACCATACACAAAAATAAGCTCAAAATCGATTAAAGACCTAATTGTAAGGCCAGAAACTATCAAACTCTTAGAGGAAAACATAGGTAGAACACTCTATTACATAAATCACAGCAAGATCCTTTTTGACCCAACTCCTAGAGAAATGGAAATAAAAGCAAAAATAATCAAACGGGACCTAATGAAACTTCAAAGCTTTTGCACAGCAAAGGAAACCATAAACAAGACCAAAAGACAACCCTCAGAATGGGAGAAAATATTTGCAATTGAAGCAACTGACAAAGGATTAATTTCCAAAATTTACAAGCAGCTCATGCAGCTCAATAACGAAAAAACAAAAAACCCAATCCAAAAATGGGCAGAAGATCTAAATAGACATTTCTCCAAAGAAGATATACAGATTGCCAACAAACACATGAAAGAATGCTCAGCATCGTTAATCATCAGAGAAATGCAAATCAAAACTACAATAAGATATCATCTCACACCTGTCAGAACGGCCATTATCAAAAAATCTAGATACCATAAATGCGGGAGAGGGTGTGGAGAAAAGGGAGCACTCTTGCACTTCTCGTGGGAATATGAATTGGTACAGCCACTATGGAGAACAGTATGGAGGTTCCTTAAATAACTAAAAATAGAACTACCATATGACCCAGCAATCCCACTACTGGGCATATACCCTGAGAAAACCATAGTTCAAAAATAGTCATGTTCCAAAATGATCATTGCAACTCTATTTATAATAGCCCAGAGATGGAAACAACCTAAGTGTCCATCATTGGCTGAATGGACAAAGAAGATGTGGCACATATATACAATGGAATATTACTCAGCCATAAAAAGTAACGAAATTGAGCTATTTGTAATGAGGTGGATAGACCTAGAGTCTGTCATACAGAGTGAAATAAGTCAGAAAGAGAAAGACAGATACCGTATGCAAACACATATATATAGAATTTAGGGGAAAAAAATGTCATGAATAATCTAGGGGTAAGACAGGAATAAAGACACAGTCTTTTTAGAGAATGGACTTGAGGATATTGAGATGGGGAATGGTGAGCTGTGACAAAGCAAGAGAGAGGCATGGACATATATACACTACCAAACGTAAGGTAGATAGCTAGTGGGAAGCAGCTGCATAGCACAGGGAGATCAGCTCGGTGCTTTGTGACCACCTGGAGGGGTGGGACAAGGAAGGTGGAAGGGAGGGAGACGCAAGAGGGAAGAGATATGGGAACATATGTATATGTATTCACTTTGTTATAAAGCAGAGACTAACACATCATTGTAAAGCAATTATATCCCAATAAAGATGTTAAAAAAGAAACATAAACATAGTTAAAGGAGTAATAACTTATAAAAAGAGTATATTTGTTATGCTTCCTGCTGACTAATCATAAAGAACATGTGCCAGGTGGGGCCATGAATATATATGTGTGTATGTAGATCTTAAATTATTTAGGGAGAAAAGAGAAGGTAACCAATTTTTTAAAATTTGAGCAAAAAAGATGAACAGATATTTCAATAATGGTGAAACCTAAATGGCTACAAAGAATATGAATTAAAAAGTTCCACCTCACTAACTAAGAGAAAAATCTACTTAAAAGGAATAACAAGCAACCACTGTACAAGAAATCAGAAAGGTAAACATTTACAAGTAAAATAATTTCAAATGTTGACAATGTGGGAAACCCTCACCTATTGCTTATGGGAGTGAAGATTGGTGCAGGTATTTTGCAGATAAATTTGGAAGTTTTGCTTAAAATAAGATAAACTTTATCTTACAGAAATTTCACTCCTGATATATACTCTAGTAAAACCTCTCATTTTGTACAAAGAGAGTTATTTACGTGGATATTTATCAGAGCCTGATTTGTAATGACTATAAGTGGAAAGCAAGTCAAATGGGAATGAGGGAATAATATTTTTAAACTGTCATATGCAATTGGTGGAATATAATGCAACAGTCTAAGGAACAAACTAGGTCTAAATAAGTAACAAGGATGAATCACAAAAACATTATAAGTGAAAAAATCAGAATTACAGTACTTCTTAAACAGATTAGTAAAACTTGCCTCCTCCAAAAAAACAATACTGTAAATAGCTCATAGGTGCCTAAATGCAAATAATTTTATGAAAAGTGGAAGGAAGGACACACATTAAATGCCAACCACAGATGCCAGTGGAGAGGAGTAAAATGTGGAGGGTGTAGAATTGGAAATAAGAGGTACAGAGAACCAAATTTTAAGAATAAATTAAAAGTAAATAAATAGAAGAGAGTATGAGCTTAGATCAGTGATGGTGATTAATCATAATATGAGATGTACTGTGGACCTGATATCCAAAATTAATACATTAATTTGCTGAAAGTATGATGTTATATGTTTTCTTTCTTTTCTCTTTAATGTGAAGTATTAGCTTTGTTACAGTATTACTATGTCAAGGGCACAGTGGGCATGAAGATGGTGGGTAAATCAACATGAGATGTAAAAAGGCAATCAAAAGACTCCAATTTACTTAAAAGAGAGCACTTTAAGTTTTTTATTGAAGTATAGTTGATTTACAATGTTGTGTAGGTTTCAGGTGTACAGCAAAGTGATTCAGTTCTATATTTAGAATTCCTGAAAAAAAGAAAAAGGTGATAGAACCCAAAGTAAAGAGAAAGAGATTAGCCTAGATAGGAGGATTATGCATTGTTTATGTTGCATGGTGACTTTTAACCATTTCTGCCAAGTTAATGAATAAACTTTGAGACTACTCCCAATTATCATCATAAATCCACCAAGATATATTATTAGTTTTGCAGATGATGAAACCAAATCCAAGAAAGTCTAACTAACCAACCCAGGTGACACACAGAGGAAAAGTAGAACAAAAATGTGTTTCTAGCCAAAAGCCCAGTATAAGTTCTCTACACAAGGATTGGAAATACTTTTCTATAAAGGGTCAGACAGTAAATATTTTAGGCTTTGCAGTTCATGTGACCCTGTCACATCTATGCAATTCTGTTGCTATAGCTATACACAAATATGGCTGTGTTCTAGTTAGATTTCAGTTATGGACACTGAAATTTGAAAATCACATAGTTATTATCACTGTGAAATATTCTTTTTTTGATTCTTTTCTGTCATCTAAAATTATTTCACCTATGCTTGACTATTTTAAAATAATAAAAATAATAACATACAGTTTAAACCTTAAAAAATTAAAATATTAAAACCATTCATAGCTCCTGGGCCACACAAAAACAGGCAGTGGGGCAGAGTGACCCATGGTCACAGTTTGCTGACCTCTGCCCTGGACCATATTGTCATCGTGGTGACTTCAAATTGTTTGCTTCATCCTTTAGCAAATCCCTTTGGTCTTTCTAGATTCTAATCACCTATGCATTTTTGCAGTCATGTTTATATTCATCCCTCGCACATATCTGTACTAATATTTTTGGCATTCTAAACCAACTTTTCTTTCTCTCTCCCTTCCGCTCTCTCTTCCCCTGTGTTTTCTCTTATTCTCTGTCCCTCGCTTCTCAGGTCTTTCTTACAACTTTGCCTTTCTGAGCACATTCCACGATCCTCGGGGGTCCCTTTGCACCCCATGCCAAAATGACTTCCGACTGTGCAAGAGTGTTGTGTGCGCATATGCTGTTTGAATGTCTTCGTCCTGCTCATAAGCTTCTTTTTTCACGTATTAAGATAACTTTTCTTTGTGCATACCTAGTCCCAAAGTTCAAAGCAGGGGGAAATATGTAATTATAGCATGCCTCATGTCCCATCTCAGCAATATTTCTGATCTCAAGAGTTCATTTGTCATGTCGCTGGCCAGGAGGGAAGGTGTGCCCCCTGGTACCAAGGCTTTGATAGATCTCAACAGACAGCTATATTCCTGGGGGCCACTTCATCTCAAGTGTATGACTGAATTAGTATTCAAACTCTCCCTTTGACACTTGGATATAAATATTACAAGATACACATTAAAAAGAACTTTCCTTTAAGCTATGATATTTCTGAAAACTGACTTGACTCTGGATTTTCTTTCATCCAGAAACATTTTAGGGAAACCTTTTGTTCAGGACTTAAGGGCTGAATGGATGCTCCTGTTTTTGGGGCTCTTGCTCTCAACTGGGTCTCTCTCTTAGCTCTCTCTTAATTATCTTTCCACTGAGCTGCAGGCTCATACAAACTTCACTAGTTTATGCAACCACTTAATTCCCTAAGGCTTTGATTCCTTGAAAACATACATTTAATACCATAAGTGTAATGTCTGTAAAAGTAAATCATGCCAGGATGTGAAAAAGAGCCATGAAATCAAATTTGATCCATCTGCATAAAGAACTTGTATCACATTTCAGATGAACAAGTCCACTGCAGTATTCTAAGAACTCAGAACTTTTTAAAAAATAATTTTATTTCTATCTCATATGCAATTTTTGAGAAACTGCTACATGGAGTTACATGGAGATACATTGAGACAAATAGAGGAAATACAGAAAGAGAAAGACGGATGTTGAATGGGCACAGGAGACTGAACAGTGAGAACAGGTTTGTTCCCACATGACAGCTTGGAAACCCGTGGACTCCTGACATATTTTTAAGTCGACATCTGAAAATTTTTATTATAATTTTCATAATTACCAAAGATGTGTTTTCCAACATATTATATGTTTTATAATGCTTTAAATATATTTTGATTCAAATCTGCTGATTTAGTCCATTAATTCCCGTCCTCACTGTCAAACCAATCAGCCTAAGAGGCTTAAATTCTGAGAGAAAAAGCCTCAGTTCGTTTTTAAAATTTAAATAAACTTGTGAATACACATCCCCTCCATGAAGTTCTCACTGCTGAGTTTTAATTCTAAGATGCTAACTAGTGAGCAGTGGGATGTAGTGTTGCCTGGGTGCTTCCTGGCTGAAACAAAGGTCTCTTCCTTGAGAGGGGAACAGTTTTGAGGTGTCATTTTGTTGAGTGCTCAGGGGGTTTTTACACTCTGGATCACAGCACTTTAGTAAATTCTAGATAGCTGAGGGAGATGCTTCCTTATTTTCCCTGGAAACTGGAAAAAGCATTTAGTAAAGGGGAATGAAGAAAAAAATGGGCAGATGGGTTCCCAGACAGAATAATCTTAGAGAAGGTTGCAAATGGAAGCTGAGTATGCAGAAATTGATTTTCTTTCATCTATACATGCTCCTTAGAAAATATTTCTAAGTCCATAGGGATATGTGTGCCCAGTTTAAAGATTACTGATTATAAATCTCTAAAGAAGACAGCGAGAAATAATAAAAAGGCGAGATAAGAGATAAAATACCAATCATCAGAGAAGCCACCAAGTTACTCAGCCATCCAAGTACCATCAGAGAGCACCAAGGTGACATGCAGGTAGCCCTATTCCACAGAAGATGGAATTTATAGTGGGGAGTGAGGCTTTTCCTAAGAACCAAGCAACTGAGGGAATGAGGCTGGAACCAGCAGAGGGAGGAGTGAGAGAATGCTCCTGAATGATTCTTGGAGATAACAAGAATAATAATACATATCTAGTGAAGAATTGGTGCTAAGTTAGTAGTGGCTTCAATTATCCAAGTGCCCTCCTCAAGTTGCCTGCAAGAACCTTCCATACACCAGTCAGGATGGTAGTTTTACTTTGGTCTGCTTACCAGAGAAAAGCTTGGTTTGCTCTCGGTCCTGGTTCTGGATCCCTGCTTTGGGTGCAAGTAGAAGATAATAAGTGGGAAGGGATCTTGTAAACACAGAAAAAAGAATAAACAAACCTGTCAGGAGAAAAGAGTACACTCTATTAAAGGTTTGATTATCCTCTTTGTCACAGAGAAATAACAGATGCATTAGTGCTCACAGCAGTTATAATTCAGAGATCATCGTTACATCAAGTGACAAATGATGGTATTATAATTTATCATTTGGCTTTTCTCACATAGTTAAAAAACCAAAATTACAAGAAATCATGACAACTTGCCAATTAAACAGACTCATTCACCCACAGATGAAGCATGTATCTTTGCATTTTACAAATTAAGGTGGGGTGTGGAGAAAGGATGAGAACCAAAGTGTGCAGTACAATTATTTATTAGCCTCAACAGGTGTATGTTCAAGGTAGAACAACTTCTTCCTCTTTTCTAGAGCATCTAAGCCACTTGGAAAATATTCCCAGTTATAAAAGTCAATAATCTTTCAGTTTTCTTCTTAAAGATTTTCAGACTTCACTATAATCCCACTTGTAAGGTTAATTCAATCTCATATTTCTTTCACTTTTATTGAGCTAGTGCAAATCTAATATAAGTAAAAGGAATGGATTAGTCTTATACTACATGAAGAAAAAATTGAATTGTAAATGTGTGTAAAACTGCTAGGCACACCATTTTGGAAACAGGGAATGAGATAGAGCATCTCCTTATGGAAAAATGGGGTAAATAGGGAGAAAACTTTCCAGGATATGGCAACAGCCAGCCAGTTTGGAGCATGAAAGGAATGAGGAGGACTAGTCAGCGCCAGTTGACATCTAGTCCTGATAAAAACAAAGGTAATGGGCTTCCCTGGTGGCGCAGTGGTTGAGAGTCTGCCTGCCGATGCAGGGGACACGGGTTCATGCCCCGATCCAGGAAGATCCCACATGCCGTGGAGCAGCTGGGCCTGTGAACCATGGCCGCTGAGTCTGTGCCTCCAGAGCCTGTGCTCCGCAACGGGAGAGGCCACAACAGTGAGAGGCCCGCATACCGCAAAAAAACCAACAAAAAACAAAAAGACAAAGATAATAGCAAGCTTGAAGGTGTCTCTGGTCTGGGTAATTTGGGGACCCAAGGGGATGAGGGGAGCCCTCTTAGCAGGTGGAGCTCAACTTTGTTCCCATTTTCACAAGCTCTTATGGAGCCTGGAATATATGTCAATCACCAGAAGTAGAAGCTTCCATGTATCAGTAGACAGACGACTCCTTTATTTGGAAGAAGCCACCCTTTGGTTATGCAATGTAAAATGAGGAGCCATTTCTTTTCCCATCTCTTAAGAAAAAAATGGTGAAGTAATCCTAATGCAAATATTTTATGTTTGTTTAGTAAGATAAATTCTGGTGTGCGTTAGTTCTGGGCCCTATTAGGGAGTGTGGTTAAGTGCACAGGTTGTGGAAAGAGCATGTAGAGATCCCATTCCAGTTCCCACATTCTAGCTGCCGTTGTTGGACAACTTAAACTCTCTCTACTTACATGTTCTCCTCTTAAACTCAGGCTAATAACAGTACTAATTCATAGGGCTATTGTGAGGTTTCATGAGTTAAGACACATAAGTGCATAGCACAGTCTCCACTCCACCCAGGGTTGATGCTTAGTGAGTGTTAGATGTTTTGTTGCTGGGTTGGAAGGGATAGTTCTTTTCTTTGCGTTTAGACAGCAAAATCCTAAAGCTGGTGCCCGGTTCCTTGGAGATGAATCTGATGTGCAAAAATAATTGCAAGATGGGTAGTTAGCTGAAATGCAGCCTTGCTATCTGCTGGAGTGTGAGATAAGCCAGCTACAAGTATGAAAAGGCTAATTAATTTTAGAATGGATGAAAACCAAAATGCAGTCTTTCTTTGCAAACAAAGTTGTGTTACAGCTAAAGAACTGACACAGAAAAGTCCAAATACAACAAACTCATATTCGTATTTTGCTAGGACAGGATCATCATTGACAGCAAAATTATCTACTTCTTTAACGGTGATGAAACTGTAAATGATCATTTAAGCAGAGAGCACCAGCATATAAGGTGGTAGAAGTTTCATTTGTACTAGCTATACTTCTCTTTACAGAGTTGTTTGAATTTCCTTTGAGGAGAGACACCATACAGACTCACTTTGAAATTTGAGCTCCTTGGCCAAAATATGCATGTTTGTTTCTTTTTAATTTGTCCAAATGTATCATCCCTGTGCAGTTGGTACTGGGCTAGTTAATTACCAAGAATAGATAAATACTTGATGGAAAATAAATTTGCTGTTTAGAATGTGTTTTGCCATTTTTGGCAACATATATTCAAATATTCCATTTCTAAACAAGGGGAAGTCGATGTACGACATGGATGGACATATGATCCTAATCTACTATATTTCACCAAATCTTACTCAGTGCTGTAAGAGGAAATGCTACCTTGACAGAAACTTAGTACTGTCCCAAAAGGAGAAGGTTGGGAGGATATTTATAGAGATTTGGAGTTTCTGCCCAAGTGGTATTAGGCAGATCTTTCTAGGCAAGGAGTCAATCATTATTGGATTTTGTTCCAGGTAGCACCGTGAAGTGGGGTCTTGAAGTGAGTCTGAGGAATAAATTATGTAGGATCGGTGAACTAATGAGCAAACCATTTGCCCAGACATATTGGTTTGTAGAAATTTCCTGAAGCAACAGCAAAGTTGTTTATTGGTTTACATCCTTATTGTTCCAAGTGACAATTTCCTGGAAGGTATAGTTAAATTGTGTGGACACAGGAGTCCCCAGTCCTTCTTCCTGATGGTGAAGCCCTGTGGACACAGGCTGTCTCCCTTCTCCCCTAATACCAAGCCAAGTGTCCGTTCCCTTGACCACCTTCTGCCTTCTTCAATATTATAATTCCCTGGGGAGCTTTTGTTTCCTCCTAGAACCCTCCATTTTAACATACTTTTCTAGGAGACAGGCACAGTCGGGGTTGTGAATCCCTAAACCAAGGAGCAGAATTGAGTAATAATTCAATGTTTCTGAACCTGGTTAAGGTCACAGAAGACCTAAACACCTCTCTGTTCTTTCCATGACACCATGAGAAATGTCAGAATGCAAATATTTGTATTTGAAATTACTCTATACAGAATCTGGGACTACATTTTTACTAGCAATAAGCAGTAGCATGTAAAAGAGATTTAAATGCAATTCATGATGTAATTTTTTTTAATTAAGAAAAATTATTCCCATTAACTTTTTCACATTGAAAGTTGAGAAGGGAAAAAAAAAAGCTGTTTAAATCTGACTGTAGCTTTGGACCACCAGGCTTATGCAAAAACAGAGGATGAAAACCACTGGGCTAGAAAGAAACACAGCTGGCAAGCTCGATCTATGTGGCTGCCTAATTAGCAGCTGTAGGGGATCGCATTTGCATTCTAACAGGAAGCATTTGGCCATAACTTAAAGGAGACAGAAGAAGCGGGGATTACTGGGTTTTTGTGACCACATGGTAGGGGAAATCATTTTTTAATTAAGGGGATTCTGAGACTCCCCTCATCCTTGTGGTTAGGTAGACATCCTCTTTGCCCCTCATTAGGCTGGAGTTTGTCTTATATTTCCAGTTCCGGCAGAATGGTCCAGGTTATGCCTCAGTAAAAAACAGCCCCAAAATCTCACACAAAATCTTAATGTATCAAAAATGCATCTCTCCCTCCCACAATGTCTAATACAGATTGGCCAGTAGCTTTGGTCACTAGAGACAGAGACTGAGGGCAGTTCCATTTTGACACATGCTTGTATGTTTGTGATGAGAGAAGCATCATGGAGAATCACACTCTGACTCTCAGCTTCCATCTAGAAGTAACATAGTCCACTCGCATTCAAATTTCACTCGCCAGAGTTAGTCACGTGGGCACACATAGCACCAAAAGAAGAAAACTCAGTTCTACCATGTGCCCAGAAAGAAGGAAACAAGAACACAGTATTTACCATTAGCCTTAATGCTACTGCAACCCCCGAACACAAACTTAGGTTTGGGAAATAGACATTCATACACTCAAGTCTCAGCTCTAACAACTGGTAAGCAGCATGAAAAGTACTGAGACCCAGGGAACAGTTTGCATTACCCCTCTGATGGTTTTTACCCGTGGGCTGGGTTTATGTAAAGGTGCCAAACTAAGAAAGACATCAGCATACCAATCTGTCCCCTCATTTAGTCAATGCTCAATCTCTCTCTCCTCTGTGAAATATGCTGTGGCTATTTCAGCCTACATTGTTTGCTCTGCTTTCTTCACTTACAGTCCAGTGCACAGCCATACCATCAATTGTCACTCTTTGGTAACTATGTGGTACATGAATGGATGTCTGTTAAATCAATACGCCAGAGCTCACTATTTTAATTCCCTGTTTAGTTAATAAATATAGTCCTTTTCTTCCCAATTAGATGGTAAGTTTCTCAGGGGCTTAAAACAGCTCTCTACGGAGCTCCACAAAGTGCCTAGGCTAAGGATGAGCATACAATAGAAGAACCAAAAGTCTCTGGCACTTTACCGAATGATGAAAAGCAAACAAACTTTGTCTGTCAAAGAATAGCTGATATTGCCATAAAGAGCACATAGCTTCACCTTCCCATTCGGCCTTGCCACACAGAGTGAGTTGGAAGACTACTGAATAGAAATAACCTTTGGCTAGGCCCGTTTGAGGACAGTCATTAATATTGCTAACAGTCCATGTGTTAGACTTGGCCCAATATGGGCATCAGATGCATCCTCCCAGGCAACCTGTGGGCCCTTCCGATGGCTCCTCCAGACCAGGCACTCTGCATCTGCTTCCATTCAGGCAGCCTGGCTGCTTGGCACAAGACAGAGCATCCATGGCAAGAATGAACACTCTCTCAGCATGACTCCACTTCATGATAAATGAACGTAACTGGAGGTTGAGTCCTGCTGTCAGATCTGGACAACAGATGGTATGCTGCTGATGACAGGCGACAGCCAACAGAAAGATAACTTAGACCTCTTCAGTCCCAGCTGAGTTAACTAAATTCAACAAGGATTTATATGTAGTTGTGTTCCTACCTTGTGTCTAGCCCTGGGGTCAGGAAAATGGGAGAAGTAAGGTAACTTTGGCAGACATCATATTAGAGTTGGGTAGTGTGTAATCAGATCAGGAAATAAATTCCCCTCCAGGGTCAAGAGTTAAGAATTTTTTTTTAACTTTCTGCTAAGAGATTCACAGACATCATTTATTTTAATACTTGCAACCATCCTATAAGTAGATACTAATAACTACATTTTCCAGATGATGAAACCAAAGCTGAGAGGTTACATGACCCAAGGTCAGACAATTGATAAGATCAAGATTTAAGCCTTTGATTCTGAAGAACATGTTGTATTTGACATTAGATGTTGAGGGTTATTGAGTTCAGAAAATGCAGGCTTATTACATAGAGCTCATGGGTAATCTGACACCTTTCTAATAATAACTCATCTAACCTTCATAGCAACTCCATAAATTATTAGGTACTAATATATTTTCACTTTACAAATAAGGTAACTAGTGTGCAGAGAGTTTAAGTAATTAGCCCAAAGTCCCACAACTACACTAGAGTGGGGATTTGAACCCAGATGAAGATAATTCTTCTTGCCCACTCTACTGTATTAAATAGTACTAGTAATATTCACTCCTTTCCCCAAAATGCGGTTAGACCTTTGTTTGGGTGGATAATTAATTACTTTTGTCTGTCTTGGTTCAAAGCAGAAGTTTCACTTCTGATAATCCTCTCTGGCCTTTATTTTCAAAATCTAGAAAGCTATATTTACACCTGATCCCCTAGATTTGAGGACAGTAGTGTGCATTGTGCTGTGCTAGGACATACCAGAGTCCCCAAGGAAAGGTGGGAAGACCAAGTTTCCCCTGCTGGGAGCCAAGTCTTACTTAGGTGTGGTCAAAGTAGAGAGATGATAGATAGGTAGGTAGGTGGGTAGATAGATAGATACATAGATAGATAGATAGATTGTAGATAGATAGATAGATAGATAGTAGACAGATTGTAGATACACAGGTTGAGGACAGATAGGTAGATAGATAGATAAATAGATAGATAGATGGATTGTAGATAGATGATAGATAGATAGATAGTAGATGGTTAGATTGTAGATAGATATATAGTTAGATAGTAGGTGGTTAGACTGTAGATAGATAGATAAATAGTTAGATAGATAGACAGATGATAGATAGATAAATGATAATAGATAGATTTTTTTTAACTTCTGCACAAACTAGAAAGACTCTGTAGAAGTGCGGGAAAATCCCATAGGTGAAAGAATCAATCACTCTGCTCCTAATTCAGCACGTGCGAAGGATGGTAGGACTTCGGAGAACAAGACTTCACTTTAGAAGGACAAGGCATGAGTAAAGGCTCCTAGCCTCATGAATAGCCTCTTTGTACAAGTATGACACAAAAGTGTGCAGTGCTGTCAACTTCAAGGAATCACATAAATTTGGACACAATACATTCCTGCTGACCATTATGGACAGACCAGAAGACCTGAACCAAATGTTCTGGAGTGTGGCAGGCCCTAAGAGCTCTGAAATGATTCCCAAGTGGGTAAAAGTTCTTCAAAACAAAAAGACATTACATTTCTTAACTACTTTGACAAATAAAGAGTTGGAGTCAGATTTAATTTGATTTGGAAGAAATAAAGCAATGAAATATTTTTGGATGTAAGTAAATTAAAACCCTTTCAGTGAATATATATAATCTTGAAAATATGCAATTTAAATATTTGGTACAGTATTAGCTTGAGTATCTGGAAAATATTTTCCTTCTCTTTTCTCTAATACACACACACACACACACACACACACACACACACACACACACACACAATGAAAGTAAAAAATACAGAGGAGGAAAAATAGCAAAGCTAAAAGATTTTTGGTGGCAGATGTAAAAATGAATACCAGCTAGTAACAGAATCAGATGTTTAGTTTAGCAGGAGTCTGTAGACCATCTAATTTTTCCATTAAGATTTTCATGAACAGAGACATTATAATCACTTTTTCAGAGAATACTGATGAGGTGTACTTGCTTGGTTGAAGGGGAGGAAAATGAATATGTACATTTAAAATTTTTATGATTACATTTTTACTGGAGGGAGGAGGATGATTGTAGTTTCCTAACAACTTTAATGAAATAGGTTCCATTTAGAGGAGATGACATGTCCAAATGTGATGTGTAAAGATGTAGAATGCTTCCCCAGTAATTGGATTCCAGCAACAACACTACTGGACATTGTCAAATCCTTTATGGCTTTTTTCAAAAGGTCTCCTTCCTTCCTCTAGGAAAAAAATGCACATATTATAAAGCATCATGACCTTACCCAACAGTTAAAAGGGAAATTAAAAATTATTTCACTTAAGTGCATCTGCATTTGAATCAAGCATATGTTAAAAGTTATACAACTTCTAACTGCACAGTGATTTCTCCTTACTTCCTCCTGTTATAAAAGCACAGGATTTTAGAGCTGACTGGTGTATTTTAGGAGTAATTTTAGTGTAACATCCTCATTTTGGAGATGAGGAAATAAAGGCCTAGGTAAAGTAACTTACCTATGAGTGTACCATAAATTAATGGCAAAAACAGGACCAAGCTTCTTCTGTAGTCATAGGGAAGTGTGTATGCTGGTGGTGGGCGGGGGCGGGGGGGGGGCAGAAATAACAGAGGTCAAGTGAAGAGAGAGTGCTATGGTCTAAATGTTTGCATTCCCCTAAATTTCACATATTGAAATCCTATCCCCTTGAAGGCAAGGTCTTTGGGAGATGATTAGGTTATGAGGGTGGAGGCCTCCCGATTGAGGTTAGTGCTCTTACAAAAAGAGATCCCACAGAGCTCACAAGCCCTTTCCACCCTGGTAGGATAAATTAAAATTCTGTGACCTGACCATGTTGTCTCCCTTATCTTGAACTTCCATCCCCCAGGACTGTAAGCAGTACATTTCTATTGTTTACTAGCTACCCAGTCTGTTGAATTTTGTTCTAGCGGCCCAACCAGACTAAGACAGAGGGCTTCAGGGAACCAGGGACCAATCATCCTTGGGAAATACCAAGAAGAGCTGAAGGAGAATGATAGCTGATGAAAGGTCATTGGTTGTTATAAACAAATTGTTGATAATCTATTTAGCCAGGACTCTTTTGGTCACAAGGGGCAGAAAACTATCTAAAACGATCTCACGCTAAAGGAAAAATTATATCCTTATGTAACCAAGAGGCCTGAAATTGGAGGTGATTTCAAGTACACCTGGACTCAGGTCACCAAATGACAATCTGTGATTTCTCTCGAGCTCTGGATCTTAGCTCTCTGTGTTGGTCTCATTCTCTTCTATATGCAGTGTCTTCCCCTGTGATGAGGAAATGACCCACCTGTAATCCTGTATTCATATCCTCTCAGTTTAGCAACCTCAGTTGAAAAAGAAGCCTCTCTTCCAATGTTCAGATGTTAATTATGGGGCAAAACTTTAATTTGCCCTGCCTGGTTCATACGTGAACCCTAGATTCAAGAAATTGATTAGTATGATTGTCCGTATTTAGGTCACATTTCAATATTATAGTGGATGTGATACAGAGGGATTTTATGATTCATTGACTGATAGGGGCACAGAAAAAGATAATAGTATCTTAAAAGGAAGGGAACATGTAAATGGAAGAAACAGGGAAGAAACATGCTAAAACATAAAAACAATAGCTTGAGTTTTCCTTTACTGACCAGCTAGCACACACACACCCTTCTCAAACATTCATTTCCATTTCCACCTAACAAATTACAAGTATCCACAGGCAGTTAAATCCTGCTCAACACTTCCCAAAGAGTTATAGCCTCAAGTCACTTCCAGACATTACGCAGTCATGTCATGTCATGAGTCCACTGGGTTTACAATCCAAGGAATGTTCATTCTGCCTCTATGCCTGTTGAAATCCTATTTCAATATTCTGTGGTCTATGCACAGAACATATAATCAAGTTAATCATCCCAAACATACCAATTTAAAAGTGAAAGGAAAATAAGTTAATAATCCAAAATGTTCTCATTCAGAATTCAGAGAAAAGGGAGTAATATAGAGAGGTTCTTGATCTATAGCACACATGAAATGCTAGACAAGAAGAGTAGTATCTCTCTCTGCTAGTGGGGGAATAAAATCCTTGATTAGTCAATCTGGCTGCCCCAGTTCTATTCTCTGGCATGTTTGCCTCTATGCTCATGCCTGACAGAGACACAGAAATCACTTACACTCTAGAAGTTCTATCACTATAGAGGCCCACTTTCTATAGGTACAGTTGTAGGGAACTGGGGGTGCCTTAGAAATTAATAAAATACACTTGACAGGATTGTATTTCTCTGCCAATACAACTACTTTAAAACCTCAGTCAACTGAAAGACTATTACATTACTATGAAGTCTTGTTAGTAACCTACACCAGAATATTTAAAGAGACATGATCCATGAATGTTGATTTCAGCTGGTAAATTGTTTCTGATAGCAATAGACCTTGATACTAGATTGTAGTAGATGCCATGGGGCTCCTCCTAGAAGCCCTGTCCAAGACCAAAACCCTCATTTTTCTACTGCTGAACTATTTAGCAGCTAATGACTCTCCACTGTCTTTCTCTAGAACTTTCCTTCAGGTAAAGAAAGCTGGCTTGTTCAAGTTTTGCCACTTTTCTGGGTTTAGCCTACATCCAATGACTGGTCAGTGCAGAGATATAAATGCCCAGCTTCCTTGTCTAGCCTCAGACAACTCTGAAGAAGTAACCAGCTCCATAACTACAGATAGGATTGACTAAAGACTTATTGTTACTGTATCACTCTGTCCCATGTTTGCTCTGCCCATTTCTGCTTCCTTTATTCCCCCAGAGGTGTTGATTCAGAAAGCACACCTCCCAACACACCCACTGCTTGCAAATCCCCATCTCAGAGCCTGCTTACCAGGAAACCCAAGATATGATAGATGGCACCAGGAATGGCCCAAGAGAAAAGACTCTAAACTGAAATTCTGCAGCTAAGCTAGATCACCTACAGGCTGTCAGGCAATGAGGACCCCAAAATGGTGGTTGGTGGAGCATGGATAGTCCTTGGCATGTAGGAGCAGTGTAATTGTTAACACATTCTCCAGTGATAAACGAGGATGACATACAAGGAAAAGGGCACTGAAAGGATGTTGCTGTGGTCAATGAATGCTTTGAAGATAAAAATGAGATGAAAGAATGAGGTGATTAATCTCCAGCCATGGATTAAGACTAGAGGGTCTCTTTAGCAGTATATAAAGAGAATCCCATCTTCTACAATGAGAGAGAAGAAAAAGCTGAGAGTGGGTCTCAAGGTTTAATTATAATAGCAACAGAGGTAGAGAGGATGTTGAATTTTCAAACTTAACAGGTCTGCTATGACAAGATAAGGACTTTTATTAGAAAGAAATGGACACTGGGACAACCAAGAGCAGCCAAATTTTAGTAGGACTTTCTATCAGTCAGGGTTCCACCTGCAAAGCAGATCAGTAGGATATACATACATCACTCTGTGTGTGTGTGTGTATGTATATATAGACACATACATACATGTAAGTACATTCAAATATATGAAATTTATTGCAAGGAATTGGCTCATGAAATTAGGAAGCTGGCTAATCAAGTCTGACATCCATATGGTAGGCAAGCCATCAGGAGGGACAGGCTGGAAACTCTCTCACATCTACAAAACACCTTCATAACAATACCTTGCTTCACGTTTTATTGAATAATTAGGGACTAATAGCCTGGCAGAGTTGACATGTATAACTGATCCTCACAGGCCTAGAACAGGAAAGGACTCTACAGCAGCATCAGGTTGTTTTATTACAATTTATTATCTCATAGTTTCTGTGGAGGAATCAAGGCACAGTTTATATGGAACCTCTGCTTAGGGTCACTTGAGGTTACAATCAAGAACTTATCTATAGTGGGAAAATATACCATGTGGAGTTTATAGAAGAGACACATCATAAATTTTGCCCTTAGGCCATCATACACTTTTCAAGAAGAGCTCCTGATGTGCTGTTGAACTCTATTAGAGATGAAGTCCCTAACTATGGGACAAGTGAGTATGTGGCCAGAACCCATCATAAGGTAGGATCTGTTAGATATCCTAATCAGAAGACCCGAGAATTTCAAGTAAGTGGAATCCAAAAACAGCCACACCAAGACACATTATAATTAAATTGTCAAAAGTTAAAGACAAGGATAGAATCTTTAAAGAAGCAAGAGAAAAACAACTTGTTACATACAAGGTAATCTCCATAAGACTATCAGCAGCTTTTTCAGCAGAAATTTTGGAGTTGAGAAGGGAGTGGCATGATACATTCAGAGTGCAGAAAGAAAAACAACAATAACAAAAGCTACCAATCAAGATTACTCTACCTGGCAAAGTTGTCCTTCAGAATTGAAGGAGTGATAAAGAGATTTCCAGACAAGCAAAAGCTGAAGGAGTTCATCCCCACTAATCTGGCCATACAAGAAATGTTAAATGGACTTCTTCAAAGTGAAATGAAAAGATATTAATTACAAGAAAACATATGGAAGTACAAATCTCACTGGCAAAGATAAATACATAATTAAGTTCAGAATACTCTAATTTTGTAATGGTATGGGATAAATCATTTATAAATCTAGCATGTAGACTAAAAGACAAAAGTATCAAAAATAAGGCTTTCCTGGTGGCGCAGTCATTGAGAGTTCACCTGCTGATGCAGGGGATACGGGTTTGTGCCCCGATCAGGGAAGATCCCACATGCTGTGGAGCAGCTAGGCCTGTAAGCCATGGCCACTGAGCCTGCACGTCCAGAGCCTGTGTTCCGCAACAGGAGAGGCCACAACAGTGAGAGGCCCATGTACCGCAAACAAACAAACAAAAGTATTAAAAATAACTATAACTATAATAATTTGTTAATGGATACACAAAATAAAAAGATATAAATTGTGACATCAAAAACAAAATGGGAAGGGGTAGTGTATAAATGTAGAGCTTTAGTATGTGTTTGACGTTAAGTTGTTATCAGCTTAAAATAAGCAGTTATAAATATAGATATTTTATGTAAGCCTCCTGGCAACTACAAAGCAAAAACCTATACTAGATACAAAAAATAAATAAATAAAGAGAAAGGAATCTAAAGATACCACTACAAAAAAATCATCAAATCACAAAGGAAGAGAGCAAGAGAAGAAAGGAACAAAGGAATACAAAAAAGAGGCAATAGTAAGTACCTACCTAAAAATAATTACTTTAAATATAAATGGATTAAATTCTCTAAATAAAAGAAATAGAATGGCTGAATAACTAAAAAATAAGACCCAACTATATGTTGCCTACAAGAGACACAACTCAGCTTTAAGGAAACACACACAGAAAGTAAAAAGATGGAAAAAGAGATTCCATGCAAATGGAAAACAAAAATAAACAGTGATACCTACACTTACACCAGACAAAATAGATTTTAAGCCAATGACTGTAAATAAAGAAAAAGGAGGGCATTATATAATAATAAAAGAGTCAATCAAACAAGAGGACATAACATTTGTATAATTTATGCACCCAACATAGAAGCACCTAAATATATAATGCAAAATTTAACAGACATGAAGGGAGAAATAGAAAGCAATAGAATAATATTATAGGACTTCACTACCCCACTTGCAGCAATGGTAGATCATGCAGACAAAAAATCAATAAGAAAACATTGGAGTTAAATGGAACATTGGACCAGATGGACTTAACAAACATTTACAGAATATTACATCCAGGGGATGAGGGGAAGATGGCGGAAGAGTAAGATGTGGATATCACCTTCCTCCCCACAGATACACCAGAAATACATCTGCATGTGGAACAACTCCTACAGAACACCTACTGAACTCTGGCAGAAGACCTCAGACTTCCTGAAAGGCAAGAAACTCCCCATGTACCTGGGTAGGGCAAAAGAAAAGAGAATAAACAGACACAAAAAATAGGGATGGGACCTGCACCAGTGGAAGGGAGCTGTGAAGGAGGAAAGGTTTCCACACACTAGGAAGCCCCTTCGCGGGCAGAGACTGTGGGTGGCAGAGGAGGGGAGTTTCAGAGCTGTAGAGGAGAGCGCAGCAACAGGGGTGCGGAGGGCAAAGCGGGGAGATTCCCGCACAGAGGATCGGTGCCAACTGGCACTCATCAGCCCGAGAGACTTGTGCCTGCTCACCCACCGGGGCAGGCGGGGCTGAGAGCTGAGGCTCGGGCTTTGGTCTGAGCACAGGGAGAGGACTGGGGTTGGCGGCATGAACACAGCCTGAAGGGGTTAGTGCGCCACGGCTAGCCAGGAGGGAATCTGGGAAAAGGTCTGGAGCTGCGGAATAGGCAAGAGACTTTTTTCTTCCCTCTTTGTTTCCTGGTGCACAAGGAGAGGGGATTAAGAGCACTGCTTAAAGGAGCTCCAAAGACGGGCGCGAGCCATGGCTAAAAGCGCAGACCCCAGAGACAGGCAGGAGACGCTAAGGCTGCTGCTGCTGCCACCAAGAAGCCTGTGTGCGAGATCAGGTCACTATCCACACCTCCCTTACAGGGAGCCTGTGCAGCCCGCCACTGCCAGTTTCTCGGGATCCAGGGACTACTTCCCTGGAAGAATGCATGGGGAGCCTCAGGCTGGTGCAACATCACGCCGGCCTCTGTCGCCACAGGCTTGCCGCGCACTTCGTAACCCTCCCTCCCCACAGCCTGAGTGAGCCACAGCCCCCGAAGAAACTTATCCTTTAACCCCACCCTGTCTGAGCAAAAAACAGATGCCCTGCGGTGACCTACACGTAGATGTGGGGTCAAATCCAAAGCTGAGCCCCTGGGAGCTGTGAGAACAAAGAAGAGAAAGGGAAATCTCTCCCACCATCCTCAGAAGCAGCGGATTAAAGCTCCACAATCAACTAGAGGTACCCTGCATCTGTGGAATACATGAATAGACAACGAATCATCCCAAATTGAGGAGGTGGACTTTGAGAACAAGATTTATGATTTTTTCCCCTTTTCCTCTTTTTGTGAGTGTTTATGCTTCTGTGTGAGATTTTGTCTGTATAGCTTTGCTTCCACCATTTGTCCTAGGGTTCTATCTGTCTGTTTTTTTGTTTCTTTGTTTTGTTTTTATTTTTTTTCTTTATAATTATTTTTTATTTTAATAACTTTATTTTACTTTATCTTCTGTCTTTCTTTCTTTATTTCCTTCCTTCTCTCCTTTAGATGAATCATCCCAAATTGAGGAGGTGGACTTTGAGAGCAAGATTTATGACTTTATCTTCTTTTCCTATTTTTGTGAGTGTTTACGTGTATGCTTCTGTATGAGATTTTGTCTGTATAGCTTTGCTTCCACCATTTGTCTTAAGGTTCTATCCGTCCATATTTTTTGTTGGTTTTTTGTTTTAATTTTTTTCTTAATAATTACTTTTTTAATTTAATAACTTTATTATATTTTACTTTATTATATTTTATTTTATCATCTTTCATTCTTTCTTTTTTCCTTCCTTCCATCCTTCCTTCCTTCCTCCCTCCATTCCTCCCTCCCTACCTCCCTCCTTTCTTTCTTTCCTTCTTTCATTCTTTCCTTCTTTTATTCTTTTTTCTTCCTTCCTTCCTTCCTTCCTTCTTTCCTTCCTTCCTTCCTTCTTTTCTTTCTTTCTTTCTTTCTTTCTGCTTCTACTAATTATTTCTCTCTACATTTTCTCCCTTTTATTCTGAGCCATGTGGATGAAAGGCTCTTGGGGCTGCAGCCAGGACTCAGTGCTGTGACTCTGAGGTGGGAGATCAAACTTCAGGACACTGGTCAACAAGAGACATCCCAGTTCCACATAATATCAAATGGCGAAAATCTCCCAGAGATCTCAATCTCAATGCCAGCACCCAGCTTCACTCAACGACCAGCAAGCTACAGTGCTGGAAACCATATGCCAAACACCTAGCAAGACAGGAACACAACACTACCCATTAGCAGAGAGGCTACCTAAAATAATAATAAGGCCACAGACACCCCAAAACACACCAACAAATGTGGACCTGCCCACCAGAAAGACAAGGTCCAGCCTCATGCACCAGAACACAGTCACTAGTCCCCTCCACCAGGAAGCCTACAAAACCCACTGAACCAACCTTAGCCACTGGGGAGAGACACCAAAAACTACGGGAACTATGAACCTGCAACCTGCAAAAAGGAGACCCTAAACACAGTAAGATAAGCAAAATGAGAAGACAGAAAAACACACCACAGATGAAGGAGCAAAATAAAAACCCACCAGACCTAACAAATGAAGAGGCAATAGGTAGTCTACTTGAAAAAGCATTCAGAATAATGATAGCAAGGATGATCCAAAATCTTGGAAATAGAATAGACAAAATGCAAGAAACATTTAACAAGGACCTAGAAGAACTAAAGATGAAAAAAACAATGATGAACAACAGAATAAATGAAATGAAAAAGACTCTAGATGGGATCAATAGCAGAATAACTGAGGCAGAAGAACGGATAAGTGACCTGGAAGATAAAATAGTGGAAATAACTACTGCAGAACAGAATTTAAAAAAAAGAATAAAAAAAAACTGAGGACAGTCTCAGAGACCTCTGGGACAACATTAAATGCACCAACAATCGAATTATAAGGGTCCTAAAAGAAGAAGAGAAAAAGAAAGGGACTGAGAAATTATTTGAAGAGGTTACAGTGGAAAACTTCCCTAATATGGGAAAGGTAATAGTTAATCAAGTCCAGGAAGCACAGAGAGTCCCACACAGGATAAATCCAAGGAGAAATACACCAAGACACATATTAATCAAACTGTCAAAAATTAAATACAAAGAAAACATATTAAAAGCAGCAAGGGAAAAACAAAAAATAACACACAAGGGAATCCCCATAAGATTAACAGCTGATCTTGCAGCAGAAATTCTGCAAGCCAGAAGGGACTGGCAAGACATACTTAAAGTGATGAAGGAGAAAAACCTACAAACAAGATTACTTTACCCAGCAAGGATCTCACTCAGATTTGATGGAGAAATTAAAACCTTTACAGACAAGGAAAAGCTGAGAGAGTTCAGCACCACCAAACCAGCTTTACAACAAATGCTAAAGGAAATTCTCTAGGCAGGAAACACAAGAGAAGGAAAAGACATACAATAATGAACCCAAAGCAATTTAGAAAATGGGAATAGGAACATACATATCAATAATTACCTTAAATGTAAATGGACTAAATGCTCCCACCAAAAGACACAGATTGGCTGAATGGATACAAAAACAAGACCCTTATATATGCTGTCTACAAGAGACCCACTTCAGACCTAGAGACACATACAGACTGAAAGTGAAGGGATGGAAAAAGATATTCCATGCAAATGGAAACCAAAAGAAAGCTGGAGTAGCAATTCTCATGTCACACAAAATAGACTTTAAAATAAGGACTATTAAAAGAGACAAAGAAGGACACTACATAATGATCAAGGGATCGATCCAAGAAGAAGATATAACAATTGTAAATATTTATGCACCCAACATAGGAGCACCTCAATACATAAGGCAAATACTAACAGCCATAAAAGGGGAAATCAACAGTAACACATTCATAGTAGGGGACTTTAACACCTTACTTTCACCCATGGGCAGATCATCCAAAATGAAAATAAATAAGGAAGCACAAGCTTTAAATGATACATTAAACAAGATGGACTTAATTGATATTTATAGGACACTCCATCCAAAAACAACAGAATACACATTTTTCTCAAGTGCTCATGGAACATTCTCCAGGATAGATCATATATTGGGTCACAAATCAAGCCTTGGTAAATTTAAGAAAATTGAAATTGTATCAAGTATCTTTTCTGAAAACAATGCCATGAGACTAGATATCAATTACAGGAAAAGATCTGTAAAAAATACAAACACATGGAGGCTAAACAATACACTACTTAATAATGAAGTGATCACTGAAGAAATCAAAGAGGAAATCAAAAAATACCTAGAAACAAATGACAATGGAGACACAACGACACAAAACCTATGGGATGCAGCAAAAGCAGTTCTAAGGGGGAAGTTTATAGCAATACAAGCCCACTTTAAGAAGCAGGAAACATCTCGAATAAACAACCTAACCTTGCACCTCAAGCAATTAGAGAAAGAAGAACAAAAAAGCCCCAAAGCTAGCAGAAGGAAAGAAATCATAAAAATCAGATCAGAAATAAATGAAAAAGAAATGAAAGAAACGATAGCAAAGATCAATAAAACTAAAAGCTGGTTCTTTGAGAAGATAAACAAAATAGATAAACCACTAGCCAGACTCATCAAGAAAAAAAGGGAGAAGACTCAAATCAATAGAATTAGAAATGAAAAAGGAGAAGTAACAACTGACACTGCAGAAATAAAACAAATCATGAAGGATTACTACAAGCAACTCTATGCCAATAAAATGGACAATCTGGAAGAAATGGACAAATTCTTAGAAATGCACAACTTGCCAAGACTGAATCAGGAAGAAATAGAAAATATGAACAGAGCAATCACAAGCACTTAAATTGAAACTGTGATTAAAAATCTTCTAACAAACAAAAGCCCAGGACCATATGGCTTCACAGGTGAATTCTGTCAAACGTTTAGAGAAGAACTAACACCTATCCTTCTCAAACTCTTCCAAAATATAGCAGAGGGAGGAACACTCCCAAATTCCTTCTAAGAGGCCACCATCACCTTGATACCAAAACCAGACAAGGATGTCACAAAGAAAGAAAACTACAGGCCAATATCACTGATGAACATAGATGCAAAAATCCTCAACAAAATACTAGCAAACAGAATCCAACAGCACATTAAAAGGATCATACACCATGATCAAGTGGGGTCTATTCCAGGAATGCAAGGATTCTTCAATATACGCAAATCTATCAATGTGATAAACCATATTAACAAATTGAAGGAGAAAAACCATATGATCATCTCAATAGATGCAGAGAAAGCTTGTGACAAAATTCAACACCCATTTATGTTAAAAACCCCGCAGAAAGTAGGCATAGAGGGAACTTTCCTCAACATAATAAAGGCCATATATGACAAGCCCACAGCAAACATCATCCTCAATGGTGAAAAACTGAAACCATTTCCACTAAGATCAGGAACAAGACAAGGTTGCCCACTCTCACCACTCTTATTCAACATAGTTTTGGAAGTTTTAGCCACAGCAATCAGAGAAGGAAAGGAAATAAAAGGAATCCAAATCGGAAAAGAAGAAGTAAAGCTGTCACTGTTTGCAGATGACATGATACTATACATAGAGAATCCTAAAGATGCTGTCAGAAAACTACTAGAGCTAATCAATGAATTTGGTGAAGTAGCAGGATACGAAATTAATGCACAGAAATCTCTGGCATTCCTATATATTAATGATGAAAAATCTGAAAGTGAAATCAAGAAAACACTCCCATTTACCATTGCAACAAAAAGAATAAAATATCTAGGAATAAACCTACCTAAGGAGATGAAAGACCTGTATGCAGAAAATTATAAGACACTGATGAAAGAAATTAAAGATGATACAAATAGATATACCATGTTCTTGGATGGGTAGAATCAACATTGTGAAAATGACTCTACTACCCAAAGCAATCTACAGATTCAATGCAATCCCTATCAAACTACCACTGGCATTTTTCACAGAACTAGAACAAAAAATTTCACAATTTGTATGGAAACACAAAAGACCCCGAATAGCCAAAGCAATCTTGAGAACGAAAAAAGGAGCTGGAGGAATCAGGCTCCCTGACTTCAGACTATACTACAAAGCTACAGTTATCAAGACAGTATGGTACTGGCACAAAAATAGAAAGATAGATCAATGGAACAGGATAGAAAGCCCAGAGATAAACCCAAGCACATATAGACAGCTTATCTTTGATAAAGGTTTCAGGAATGTACAGTGGAGAAAGGACAGCCTTTTCAGTAAATGGTGCTGGGAAAACTGGACAGGTACATGTAAAAGTATGAGATTAGATCACTCCCTAACACCATACACAAAAATAAGCTCAAAATGGATTAAAGACCTAAATGTAAGGCCAGAAACTATCAAACTCTTAGAGGAAAACATAGGCAGAACACTCTATGACATAAATCACAGCAAGATCCTTTCTGACCCACCTCCTAGAGCAATGGAAATAAAAACAAAAATAAACAAATGGGACCTAATGAAACTTCAAAGCTTTTGCAGAGCAAAGGAAACTATAATCAAGACCAAAAGACAACCCTCAGAATGGGAGAAAATATTTGCAAATGAAGCAACTGACAAAGGATTAATCTCCAAAATTTACAAGCAGCTCATGCAGCTCAATAACAAAAAAACAAACAACTCAATCCAAAAATGGGCAGAAGTCCTAAATAGACATTTCTCCAAAGAAGATATACAGAATGCCAACAAACACATGAAAGAATGCTCAGCATCATTAATCATTAGAGAAATGCAAATCAAAACTACAATGAGATATCATCTCACACCAGTCAGAATGGCCATCATCAAAAAATCTAGAAACAATAAATGCTAGAGAGAGTGTGGAGAAAAGGGAACACTCTTGCACTGCTGGTGGGAATGTGAATTGGTTCAGCCACTATGGAGAACAGTATGGAGGTTCCTTAAAAAACTACAAATAGAATTACTATATGACCCAGCAGTCCCACTACTGGACATATACCCTGAGAAAACCAAAATTCAAAAAGAGTCATGTACCAAAATGTTCATTGCAGCTCTATTTACAATAGCCCAGAGATGGAAACAACCTAAGCGCCCAACATCGGATGAATGGATAAAGAAGATGTGGCACATATATACAATGGAATATTACTCAGCCTTAAAAAGAAATGAAATTGAGCTATTTGTAATAAGATGGATAGACCTGGAGTCTGTCATACAGAGTGAAGTAAGTCAGAAAGAAGAAGACAAATACCGTATGCTAACACATATATATGGAGTTTAAGGGGAAAAAATGTCATGAAGAACCTAGGGGTAAGACAGGAATAAAGATGCAGACCTACTGGAGAACGGACTTGAGGATATGGGGAGGGTGAAGGGTGAGCTTTGACAGGGCGAGAGAGAGTCATGGACATATACACACTAACAAACGTAGTAAGGTAGATAGCTAGGGGGAAGCAGCCGCAAGGCACAGGGATATTAGCTTGGTGCTTTGTGACAGCCTGGAGGGGTGGGATAGGGAGAGTGGGAGGTAGGGAGACGCAAGAGGGAAGACATATGGGAACTTATGTATATGTATAACTGATTCACTTTGTTATAAAGCAGAAACTAACACACCATTGTAAAGCAATTATACCCCAATAAAGATGTTTAAAAAAAAAAAAAAAGAAAATATACAGGGTAAGCTCCTTCACATCCGTATTGACAACGACTATTTTGGATTTGGCAACAAAAGCAAAAGCAACAAAAACAAAAATCAATCAGTGGAACTACATCAAATTTAAATGCTTCTGCACAGCAAAGGAAACAATCAATAAAATAAAAAGGCAACCCACAGAATGGGAGAAAATATTTGCAAATAATATATCTGAAAAGGGGTTAATATCCAAAATATTAAAAAAAAACTCATACAATTCAATAGCAAAAACCCTAAACAATCCAATTAAAAATGGGAAGAGGAGCTGAATAGACATTTTTTCCAAAGAAGATTATCAAATTGCCTGCAGGTACAAGAAAAGGTACTCAGCATCACTAATCATTAGGGAAGTCAAACCACAGTGAGTATCACCTCACACATTTTAGAATGCCTATCATCCAAAAGACAAGAGATAACAAATGCTGCAAGCACGTGGGGAAAATGGAACCCTTGTGCACTGTTGGTGCGCACGTAAATTGGTGTAGCCACTAAGGAGAACAGTGTGGAGGTTCCTTAAAAAATTGAAAAAGAATTACCATATGATCCAGCAATCGCACTTCTGAATATATACCCAAAGGAAATTAAAACAGGATCTTGAAAAGATATTTGCATTCCATGTTCACTGCAGCATTATTCACAATTCATAATAGCCAAGACATGGAAACAACCTAAGTATTCTTCAATGGTTGAATGAATAAAGAAGATGTGGTATATATATATGTATATATATGTGTATGTATGTATATATACACAATGGAATATTATTCAGCCATGAGAATGAAGGAAATCCTGCCATTTGTGACAACACAGATGGGACTTGGGTGCCTGACACTTAGTAAATGTTATATAGGTGTCTGTTATTCTTAACCTTTATCAAATGCCTATTAGGTCCAGACTCTGTGCTAAGAGCTTTAATACATCACCCCACACAAAGTTTCTAACCCCGCTCACAGAGTGTGGGCACTTCTCCTAGCATGTCAGAGGGGGAATCTGCAGCTCTGCAGGATTAAACAACATCCCTAGCTGCTCAAGTGTAAATGGCAGAGCAAGATTTTGAGCTCAAGCCTACCTAACTTTCTAGTTCATGTTTTCTTCCTATGATATGAGTGGCACACTTCCTATTCCATGCCAAGTACTTTGAAAAATAAAGAGAAATATCATTTGCAGCTCCTGCACTCATGGGTCTGGAAACTCCAGGAGTGAGTCAGGGCTGCCAGCAAACGCTCAGTTTGCTGGACCACTGGAGAGGCGGTCAGAGGAGCAGCAAAACACCTGAATCAGTCTAAAATGCTGAATTTCAAACATTAAGGAAAGCAGCCGCCATGGATTTCCCTGAAGAGCAGTGAGCTGTCAGGTGCTGAGATTTCATCTGGCAAAGGGCCCAGGTTATCTCCCTGCAGGGATCTGATATTTGACCTTGGTTTGCTTTTATTCCGAAGTCGTAATGAAAGACTGCGAGGAGTATAGTCAAAGAAATATCTGGTGTAGAAGGTTGGTGTCACTGAATAAATTGCAGTGATTAAGGAGTGAATATGTTTGGCAATCTCTAAAATAGCTTCCATTTTAATGATACTTTATTTCAAACAGGCTCTCTCTTCAACCCTGACCTTCTGTATGACATTCAATTCCACATTTTCAACTGTTTCTTTGATGGCCCCACAGGTAAGAACAATAATATCTTCTGAAACTGAAATCCAAGTAAAATGGAAGTCATTATCCAGGTTTACCTTCCTACATAGACCTTATTGTCCTTGATATTGTCATTCACCTGGTGCAGGATTAACACTTTGAAATCATCCTTGACCCTCTCCTTCAAGATAATCACTGGGTTCTACTGAATTTTCCTCAAATTTTCCTCTTATTTTTAAACTACAGCTATTTTAGTTCACACCCACATAAGCACACACTCAAGATTATGACTACTTTTTATTTAAAAAAAATATTTTTTTGATGTGGACCATTTTAAAAGTCTTTATTGAATTTGTTACAATATTGCTTCTGTTTTATGTTTTGGATTTTTGGCCGCGAAGTATGTGGGATCTTAGCTCCCCGACCAGGGATCGAGCCCACACCCCCTGCACTGGAAGGCGAAGGTTTAACCACTGGACCACCAGGGAAGTTCCTCTATTATTTTTTGTTTAACTGTAATATTTTTGTTGGAAAATACATATACAACTTGGAATGGATTAGAGGCAAACTTTGCCATAAGCAGATTTTCTTTAAGTGGCTAAAACAAAGTTTTAAAAGCAAGAAACAATAAAAGAAAGTGTTTCTGGCACAGGATCAGCTGTATGAAAAAACAGTGTATGAGTACTGGATAAAACACCCATTTCTCAATAGTGCTACTTTTGAGTGCATATTGCTGACTGTCCATAGTTCACTCAGAGTTACAACTCCACACTTCACCAACAGCATGCTGACAGTTCCTAAAGAAAATTACTTAAAAAAAAGAAAAAGGCATAGCCCAGATGTTTTTCATTTGACCTACTCCATCTCAGTGTAGATATGCAGAAGGGTTTAGATATATCCAGAGTATTTTTTAACGAAACTCCCTCCTTTCACTTCAAATTCTTCCTACCCAGTATGCAAAAATGTCATTTAAAATACTCTTTAGTATTTAGTATTTTAGTGTATCCTTTAGTAAGAAAAGGAAAAGAAACAGTAGGATCATCAGATATGTCATATGGATACCATGACCCCATCATATAATGTGACCATAGAGACCTTCACCCGAGTCTACCCATGAGAAAAAAAATCAGACACACCCAGGCTGAGAGAAATTCTGCAGGATACTTGGCCGGCATACCTTAATACTGTCAAGGTCATGAAAAGCAAGTAAAAGCTGAGAAACTGCCATAGACCAGAAGAAACTCAGGAGGTATGACAGTTAAACACATTAAGGTACCCTGGTCTTCATCCTGAGATAGCAAGAGGACATTAATGGAAAAACAGATGAATTCCAAATAAAGTCTGGAATTTTGTTAGTAGTAATGTACCAATGTTGATTACTTAGTTTTGATAAAAGTACCATGCAATCAAAGATGATGACAGGGAAAAATAGCAATCACACATGAACAATAGAATTTATTCTACATTTATGTGGATGTCTCTGCCATATCTAGATATTTTATCTCTCAATGTCAGAAATTAAAATATTTTCTTGAGAAATAAATTAGCATAAGATATCTTTTCCTACATCAGCTAACCCTGAAGATGAGATTATGTCCACAGATGCTAAGGGAAAATCAGTTCTCAGCACAGACATTATCTAATTAACAGCCAATGCTGGCATCTCCTTAGCACTCCTCTGCACTATCTCCATCCTTAAAGGCCAGCCCTCATTTACAGAAATGTTCACATTCAGTTCTGATAATATTTATCTTGTCAAGACATGAAAAATTGCTGAAACATTATTTTGCATATCTTTGGGCATTTGAGCCTGAGAGAAAATATTCAAGCCCAGTGTAGGGTCCATTTGCCAGACACCACTTTACCAGAGGGAAAGTAAAGTTTGCCAAGTTCTGTGTTTCTCTCAACATTTTTTAAGTAAATAACTTCTCCTGAATCTTCTGAGACTCTGATGCACCACTTTTCAGGCTGCTCAAAAGCTAAGACACCTAAACAAGAGAAATTTAGTTAGAGGAAAAAAAAAATGTTGTTTTCAAGATCAGAAGCTGGTAAGCTACTTTCACATCAGAAGTTCAATTTAATCTGTAGGAAAACAAATCCATCAATGTCCATTCAACTAGCTCACAGACCTGTGGGACATTCTGTTTCCTCCTAGTTAAATCTGTGTGTTAGATGTTATTTGGGTCTTTCTATTCCTGAAACACTTACTTTAAGGTGTACTACATAATTGAATTTTGCATTCTTTTTCTTAGTCTACATATGTCTACATTTTTTTCAAATTCTCCTTATATTTTATTTTAACATCTTTATTGGAGTATACTTGTTTTACAATGGTGTGTTAGTTTCTGCTGTATAACAAAGTGAATCAGCTGTACATATACTTACATCCCCATATCTCCTCCCTCTTGCATCTCCCTCCCACCCTCCCTCTCCTTAGATTTTTAACTGCAGATAAAATTTACTTAAAATGCTAGAGTGATTTTTTTGTTTAACTCAAAGGCATTAAGTAATATCAGGGAATCAGGCCATTTTGAGTGAGCTATAACAAGATTATCTGCTTCTGATTCAGTGGCCATTTCCTTTCATTATGGGCTGCTGGCACCTTGGCCATGGTGGCATCCCTCATCAATGCACCACCATGTTTAGGGGATAATAGTCTGATGGAAACACTTCCCAAAGAGAAGTAATTTTAGTGATGCTTCACACAAAGACCAACCTTAATAGCCAAGCTTGAATGTAACTATTTCCATTAAAGTTATAAGACTACTTATGAACACAGCTTGGAAACTTCCATTTGATGAAGGAATCTAAGCAAACCCTCAGAGGAGCACCAAGTGTTTAAACGTCCCTTACTCCAGAGGAAGAAAGCAACTTCCATGTGTCAAAGACCTGCCCTTCCTAGGAACAATACACTGATGGGTGCTTTTAACTCCACTGTACAGATGAAGAAATTGAGGTTCAGAGAGTTTTAGTAACTTCATCAAAGTCACACAGATAGTAGAAAAAGGAGTTAGGATTTGAACTCAGGTGTACCATGCTCCAGAGCCCTTGATTTACTGAATTTCCCTCGACATACTGAATGAGCATCACTAGCAGTGCCAGCCCCAACATTTATAGCAGCAATAGCATTACACTAGTAACAAGAAAGGTGAAGAAGCGCGAGCCTGACTTCTAAGTACAAGCCATCCAAGGGTATGAAGTGTTTTGATTTTGTTTGCTTGCTTGCTGCTTTTGGTACTATAAGCTCAGCTTCTCTGTACACAGGTGCCAAATCAAATCTTGGAGACAGAGTTTTGGGTGAAGTAGAAAAGGAGAGCTTTATTAATTTGCCAGGCAAAGGGGGAACACAGTAGGCTAGTGCCTCAAGAACTGTGGTCCCCTCCCTGGGGAATAGGGAGAGGTCTTATCCTCGGGGCTCGTGGTCAGGGGTATGCGATAAGGATCAAGGCAGAAACAGGTTTGCATTCTTCTGATGGGTTGGTGGGGAGGTAAGTAGGAGTCAGCATCACCAACCTTCAGGTCTAAATGTTCTGGGGTCTACATGTTTGTGGGCAGCATACCATTGTAAATGGCTAACTTCTCCCTCACTGGAGTGGGTTTTAGCATCTGCAAAAGAGCTCAAAGATATGGTTGTGTGTATTGTTTATGGGGAAACAGGACCTTGCCCCAAGACTACTCTTGACTGTTTGTTTCTCCTTGGTCTCACATCTCCTTCCTTCCCTAATTAACAACTGCTTGGATCTGCCCATTAGAACCCAGGGAAGGTCGTAGAGGCTGAATGAAGGCTGTTTCCTGTAGTCAAAGAAATGGGGGACACAGACTTTGTGCCCAGGAGGACCACAGGGCCCTGCTCAGTATCACTTTTGTGATTATGTTCCCCAGTGAAGAATACAGACGTGCTATGGAACAAGGGCTCTGCAGTCAGCCAAGCCTGCACCAAGTCTTTGCTCTTGCCCCACCTGTGGCCAGAGAAGCCTTGAGCAGGTGACCTAACCTCCCCAAACCTCACTTTTGACATTTGCCAACTGATGATAATAACTCTGGTTGTGCATAGTGTTTGAAGGTGTTAACTGAAATAATGCCCCGAGTGCTCCTTGAACGTTGCCAGGAGTATAGGAGGTGCACTTAAATGACATCTCAATTTTGCACTCTAAAGCATGTCCCTCCTGTCTACATATAATAGGTTAAGACTGAAAGCTTGGGCAAAATCTTAGGAGTCCAGAAACCCAGAAAAATTGGTTACCATGGCTGACAAAGTCTTCTTAACCAGCCCCAGTAAACCCACCTAATTCTCAATAGAGAATCTGATTTGAATTCTACGTCTCCTTTATCCTTTCAGGAATTAGTAGGAGCTGAAAAACACAAATGCAAAATTAAGACAAACAAATGCACTGTGACCTGAGATTATGTAGAACATCAGCAAGGGAACCAGAGAGGGAGGAGACGCCCTTCCATGTTGCAGGAGAGCTGTGGCCCCCTTCCCTCTGTTAAAAGCCAGGCCCTCGGGCTTTCCTGCAGGATTAACAGAACCTCTGCACCCCTGATGGCGCTGAGTTTTGGAACATTTCATCAGGCACCATGCCTCACACACACTGTGTGTGTCTCCTGTCCCTGCTGGCATGTTTGTTTCCCATGACAGACAGTGCCTGGAGGGCCTGGCTCAGAGGATCCAGGACCCCACATCTTCAACTCTCCTCCCATAAGTTTTCCCAGAGATCCAGAACATTTGTCAAGACAGCTTCTTAGTTTGGGGCCAGTAAATTGTACCAAGTCTTCTGAATAAAGTAAAAGTCCACACTGTGGTTAAGTAGCCTTTATGTGGCCCCCGGGATCCTCACCTCCTGGAATTTGTGCCTTCATCTACTCCCCTTCCTTTGATTGTGCACTCGACTTATTGACTTGCTTTCAATTAATAAAACACAGCAGAAGTTATAGGACGTCAAGCTAAGATTATGTTACAAAAACACTGTGGCATAAGCTAGGGACAACCTCTCTCTCTCTTGTTGTCACTGATAGACACCAACTACCACGTGTGAGCTGCCCCTTGGAGAGGCCCACATGGCAAGGAATGGAGCGAGGCCTCTGGCCAGCAGTAATCAGGGAACTGAGGCCCTCAGTCCAGAAGCACACAGGGAACTGAATCCTTCCAACAACCATATGAGTAAGCTTGGAAACAGATCCTCCCAGATTCCAGTCCTCCAATGAGACCATACTGCCCATGGGCACATGCAACCTTGTGAAGGACCTCAGGTCAGAGGCACAGACATAGGCCATGCCTGATTCCCGACCCACAGAAACTGTGAGATAATAAATATTTGTCATTTCAGGCCATGAAGTTTTGGGTCAATTTTTTACACAGCCATAGAGGACACTCTCAGCAAATATTCCCAAGAGTCTGATGAGACAAAACAAGAGAACTTCCTTCAAATAAGGAAGCACTTAAGGGAAGCACTTTCCTCATTACCGAAAAACAACTCTGAATATGGATGGGTGTATATCCACATCCAATTCCAGAATGTCTGTTTTCTGAGGCAGGTATAGTATTAATACAATAGCTAATTGCTCAGATTTTCTGGTTTTAAATACTGACTCCACTACACACTAACTCTGTGGATTTGAGAAAGTTGATTAGCTCATCTGTGACTCAGTTTCCTCCTATGTATAATGGGAATGATAACAATTTCTACTGCATAGAGCTGTTAAGAGGATTAAGTGAGTTGATTCCTGTAAAGATTTTAGAATAGTGCCTTGTTCATAGTAAGAGATAAATAAATGCTACCCATTAATATTTACCAAGTTCAATGAATTTTTCTCAAGATCCTTGAATAGTTGACTATGTCTATAGGTCTCTAGGATGATCCCCTGGCTGGATCCCTCAACTTCCTTCTTTAGTTATTTACACTTAAAAAAAAATCTGTATTGGAATATAGTTGATTTACAATGTTATGTTAGCTTCAGGCATATGGCAAAATGATTCAGTTATACACATGCATATATCCATTCTTTTTCAGATTCTTTTCCCTTATAGGTCATTACAGAATATTGAGCAGAGTTCCCTGAGCTATAATTTCCATCTCCTCACACTCCCCATTAGCTGAGTCGCTCTGCTTACTCCAAAAGGAATGAGCCTCCTCAAACAGCCAGGAAGGACTTCCTGCCCCTCTGGCTCCAGGGTGGCACCCACCCAATCTAACAGTTATTTTTGAGCTTTTCACTTTAATTTGACAGGCATTCATCAGCGTATTTTTTTTCTTCAAACTCTAAGTTAAAGGTCACCCTCCTCCACCACCTGGCACAACACACATAAAGCGGCCATCCTTCACGATCAACAAAACCACCTATGACGGGAGGTTTCAGTAATTACAGTCCAAATAGAGCATCGTCCGTGTAGAGCATGACTCAGAGTAAAGTCCACATTCTTTAATGCAGCATTTAACAAAACCGTATTATACATGTGAAACTTGCTGAGAGACTAGATTTTAATGGTTCCCAACATTAGAAAATATATAATTATGTGGCACAATACAGGTTTTAGCTAGCACTGCTATGGTAATCATATCGCGACACGAACATATCGAATCAATACGCTGTACACCTTGAACTTACACAGTTTTGTATGGCTAATATAACTCAATTTAAAAAATTAAAGCATTAAACACACAGCATTCAGGGCTCTTGCTCATCTGTCCCTTGCCTGCTTCTCTAGCCTCAGGCTTCAGTCATACTGAACGACTCATAGCTCCCCACTGTCCCATGCCGTGTCATACCTCTCTGTAGGAGCAAACGGTTCCTTCTGCCCTGAATGTCTCCCTGTCCACCAAACTCATCCACCTGGTGACCTTCCTTTAGGATCCAATGAAGGTATTATTTCTTCCTCAGATTTTTGCTAATCTTCATCACTGTTACCACTTCATCTTTGCACAATCATTCTACTTCAACTTATATTTATTTTCTCATAAATCACTGCCCCCTCACTGAAATACAGAATCCTTTACGGTAGGGACCTGTGTTGTTTGAGTTTATGTTCCCAGAATATAACACAGCTTCAGGTTTACAATAGAGGCAAAATGAATGCATGAATGAGTAGATGTCACCCTATCCTTTTATCTCACTATATACTGCAATCTATTTGAGGCCATGGGCCACCTCTCACGTTGCTATTCTTTTCATCATATCACACCATGCTACATACAGAGAGGTAGCTGAAGAAATATTTTTGACTACTTTGAAACTCACAGAGCAATATTGATTCATTAAATGTTAACTGGTGGCAAATTCTCATTCAAACTCTTTTCGCTGTAGAGAGATAAATCAGTCATTCTTCCCAATTCTACTATCCACTTGAATTCTAGGTAATCTGTAGATTTTATAAAGTGTATTATGTTCTATTTTAATTGCCTTCAATCATCATGAATTAAATGTGTTTCTAGTTTTTTCTTTCACTAAAATAATTCAAAATCCAAATGTACTTAGTTTATAGCATAGACTAAGTTTTGACAGTGAACATGAATGCTCTTTGGATGAGAGAGTTTATGGGGTTGTGGTTTTGATACTTCTATGTAAGGTATATCATGAGGAAGCCTGTAGTTCGTCAGTAGGGAATCCCCAGGGGAGTAAAGATGGCTTGGTATAGTGTGATTTTACTTCTACCTCCCAGATGGTGCTGTCTCAATTCTTTCCTGCTCCTTCACGTACTCATCCCACTGATTGGTAATCCCTGATCTGCTTAGCTGTCCCTTTCTCCTAGAGATCTGTGGTTTTCAAAGTGGTCTTCAGACTAGTAGCATCTCATTATGCAGGAATTTGCTTTAAATTCAGCTTACTGAGCCCTACCCCCAGACCTAGTGAATCAACAGCTCGGGCGTAAGGCCAGCAAACTTGTGTTTTACCAAGCTCTCCAGGTGATTCTGAGGTGCCTTAAAGTTTGGGAATCATGGCTATAGAGCATAAGGCTTTCGAGGGCAGTGTCCATGGATTATTTAAGCTGATATTTCCAGGGTATGGTATTTGACCTAAGTAAGCACTCAGTGAATGTTTGTTAAAGAATGACTGGACACATGTTTTACTTTTGAACCTTCTGAATTGTTCTATGGTGCTCTTCTGGGTCATCGTGGGAAGATGGAATTATGAGCTGTCAGAATCCGTATAACAAAAAAATGTGCAGGAAGGGGTGATTGACAAACTCAAGCTACTCACCTTTCAAGTCTCACCTCAAGCCATACCAGCTTTGCAGACCTTTCTAACTGTGCCAAGCAAGCTTATCTCTTGCCCTGCTATCTCCCTGTATGTGTCCATTTCTTCTTATTCTTATTTATTTATTTATTTATTTTTGCAGTACGTGGGCCTCTCACTGCCGTGGCCTCTCCCGTTGCAGAGCACAGGCCCCAGACACGCAGGCCCAGCGGCCATGGCTCATGGGCCCAGGCACTCCGCGGCATGTGGGATCTTCCCAGACCGGGGCACGAACCTGTGTCCCCTGCATCAGCAGGTGGACTCTCAACCACTGCACCACCAGGGAAGCCCCATTTCTTATTATTTAAGTGACCTATCCTAATTGAACACTGACTATCGTTATTCATATTTGTACTCTCAACCCATAACATGGCACACATAGCACACTGCTTAGGACAGAGCTAATGCAGAACAAATATTTATCCATTAACAAGGATTTATGGCATGTCTAGGTTTCCATTGAATTAAATCCCTGTTGAAAATATTATCAAAGCTATAACTGTCAGATTTTGTCCCTAGGATGAGCCAGGTCTTAGAAGTGTGATACCTTCCATTATTCCCAAACAGATCAGAGCAGAGTCCAGGAGCCAGGTTTTCTCTAGTACCTGCCTTCTCCCTTAACACTATTTTTCCTTTTCTCTGCTAAGTCCTGATCAGGGCATGTCTTTGTTTCCATTTCTTTGAAGATCATTCTCAAACCTGTCATCAAAGATGACTATCAACTAACGTGGTAGCTAGTAAGTTTTAGCTTTTCCTGACACTATAACCTTTAAAAGTCAAAATTTTAAAGATTAAATGATTGTCAACAGAGAAATTAATAAAATCCCTATTTCTTTCTTTCATTAAGGAATATTTCTTTCATTAACAAAAAATGTATTCAGCACCTAGCATCAGGCGCCATTTTAGGTCCTGGGAATACATTCCTGAACAGGCACACAGTGACCCCTGCCCTTAAGGAGCTTGGGTCCAGTGGAGGAGGGGTAGAAAACAGAACGAGAGACTATGAACAACAAACACAGACCAGTATGTAAAATAGTAAAGTAGGAGGGGATAGGTGCTATGAAAAAAGAAGGAGTAGCATGAATGGGATAACACTAGTGAACTGACAGCCAGTTAATTGATTTACAGGTCAGGACTGAAGATTTTGCCCAGAGGGTCTTCAAAACCTATTATTTTATTTTACCTTTTCTATGTTCACCTCCTTTATTTTTTCAAATCTCAGGGCTTCAAATATAATTTATATGCAAATGACTCCAAAATTTATACTTCCAGTCTAGAGCTCCTCCATGGGCTCCTGATATATACATCTGTCTGCCTCTCGGCATCTCCATTTGGATATCTAATAGGCATTTCCAATTCAGTTTTTCCAAAGCCCTGTCTTCTCCCCTGCCCTCTCCCCACACACAAATCTGTCCTCTCACAGTGTCTCCTGTCTCAGTTGACCTCTGTCCTCTACGTGCTCAGGCCAAAACACTTGAGGTCTTCATTAACCCCGCCCTGCCCTTAATGCCCCCTAATCTGATCTCACAGCAAATCCTGTCATCTGTACCTTCAAGAGTTCATCCAGAATCCAAGCCTTATCACCACCCTGTGATTCAAGCCTCCATCCATTCTTGCTTGGATTATCAGAACTTCTCATGAGAGTCATTTGCTTTTACTCTTAACCTCATCTGTTCTTTACACAGCAACAACAGTGATGCAGTTATTGGTAAGTCAGGCCATGTCCCTCCTCTGATCCAATCTCTCTACTGTTGGCTCCCCATCTCACTCCTAAAATCCAAGCCCTGTGCTCTGGTCAGCAATGCCCTTCAGACCCTGACTCCACTATCTCTCTGACTTCATAGATTCCCCTTTTCCACTTCTCATCCTTCTCCAAACACTATATTCTCTTGGAATCCTGAAACACACCAGGCATGCTCTCACCTCAAGCACTTTGCACCTGCTGCCACCTCTGTCAGGTATATCTCCCCCCAGGTATCCAAGCATCTCTATACCCCGCCTTTCATGTTACAGAGTGAGGCCTCTCCTGACTACCCTGTATACATTGTAATTTCCACCTCCCAACACTCTCGCCGAATGTTCCCAATGGCATTTATTGTCAGCTGACACACTACATATTTTACTTATTAACTTACTGCCTATCACACCATCTCCAGAATGTAAGCTACATGAGAGGGGGGCTTTTGTCTGAATGTTTCATTGCTGTACCCTTAGTACCTAGAAGAGTACCTGGAATATAACAGGCACTGTGTTCCCATCTGTTGTTCCAGTCATTTGTCCTGGAATCAGTACTACATTAGGAAATGTACATCCTTCATATCATTTAATCCTCAAGACAGTCCTAGGTAGTAAGTCTGTTTTGCCCTTGAGAAAACTGAGGTTCAGAGAAACTGCATAACTTGTCCATGATCATGTATCTCCTACCAGTTAGATCTAGAATTTGGATTTATAGTCTAAATCCCTAGGATATGACCTTGTAATTACCATGTTTTCTAGTTTCTGTCCTTGATGTTTTAACATCTGGGACCTTGCTGACCCGGGAGGGACTGCCCCTCTGAGGGCTAGCTGATGCCTAGAGATGGCAAACAACTCACCTGGAGGTGTACCTTTCATATCCAACCAACCAGTCCAGAGCCTTCACCCCAACCACTTCCTTTATTGAGTTTGTGTAAAAACTCAATAAAGAACTCAGGCAACTATCCACCTACCCCTAATCATCCCAGGGCCAAGAACCAGACAACCAGGGGTAGCTGCTATGCCCCAGAGACCACTGAAATTACCCAAACTCACCAGTCTAAGCCTGCTTATCCTGCATTGCCAGGTCCTTCTTGTGGAAAACATAATGAAGGTCTTTGCCCACATTTTCTTCCCACTCCTTCCACCCTCTGACCCACCCTGATGTTTGCCTTGTGGCCCTTCATGAGGTGGCATGGTGTGCCCCTCTTCTTGGTGTGCCCCTCTTCTTCCTAATAGTTGGCCTCACCATGGCTGAATAATAATAAAATTGTTACAAACACATCCTGAAAAATGCTTGAATGGCAAAGTGTCTGGGAATCCTGTCCTAGCAGGAAGGTTAAAATAACTGAAAAGAAAGAATATCTCAAGGACACACCTAACCCTATTCTGGAAGTAAATTTTATATGGGGAAACCTAGGAAGTTCATCATTACGTACATTGGGGAGCCAAAAAGTGGAAAACGGTGGGATAGTAGTGACATAGGCATAAGCAACAAGGGCATACTTTACAAAGTCAAGACATATGGGTGAAGAGGAAAGCAAATCTCACTTACCAAGCACCTAGGGCACATTGCCATATAGTGCACTAGAAGTTTTCCATTATGTTAATTAAGTTCCATAAAAACCCTGGTAAGCAAGTGTAATTATTGTCATGTTATGGAAACTGAAACTAGGAATCAAAGAATTTAGGTAACTTGCTCAAGTTCATAAAGATAGGCAAAGGCCACTAGGCATCTATTAGGTTTCAACACGTATGTTTTTCCTTTCACTTCACTGAGGTCTAGGGATATGGCTAAACAAGAGGTTAGCTGGGCCCATCTAAGTTTTGCTATCTACTGATTTTCTTTGTTTCTTCAAGTGACTTCTTATCCATTCTTTCCCTCTGCGTTTACTGAGGTTCTTCTATCCTCAAATAATGAAAAACTTGTCTCTCTGCATCTCAGTCATTTCTGATTAAATACCTTGTCATTTCCTTTCTTTTCATTTACAGACCTAAGGTTGTACACCACACTGTTTAATTGACAGACCCAGTTAGGTTGGGAACTGTCTTAAAAGAAAGTTTCTTTTGACAAATTACATTTGAGTGATTGATTGGCTCCTGTGCTAGAGATGCTGCCAACCCTCCTTCCTGACTTAGATAAAACTAAGTGGTTTAATACAAATCTACTTCCTGTTGTCAGCCTCCTTATCAGCAGCCTGCAAAACTATTTTCATGTGTAGGCATCGCCCTGCCCTATTTGATAATGTAAATTTATTTAGCAGATGAATGGACCTTTGAGAGTCAGGCAGATTGATAGGGACATAAATAGAACAAGGCTTGAAGTACAAGAAAACAGGAAGGATTTGGACTTTCAGAGTATAAAAACAATCTAACAATCTCCATATATTAGCCATTTGATCTGGTTTTATTGCCTAGGTATAGCTGCATCTTAGTTGGGTATAACCATAGACAAGATTACCACTATTCAGCCTAACTTTTCTCATCTCATAAGCAAGTATAGTTGTATAATGAGGTTCTTGCTAGGAATGAATAGGATACCATAAAGTACTCAATACTGTGGCTTTCTAAAGTGGGCTTCCACAATTGTCAATAGAATGGACAATGATATTGGACCACTGGTCTTCAAGTCCTGACTTCACCATTCATAAACTGTATGACCTTGGGCAAGTTTCCCTTTTTTTTTTTGAATAAATTCATTCATTTATTCATTCATTCATTTATTTTTGGCTTCGTTGAGTCTTCATTGCTGCGTGTCGGCTTTCTCTAGTTGTGGCAAGTGGGGGCTACTCTTCGTTGCGGTGTGCAGGTTTCTCATTGTCGTGGCTTCTCTTGTTGTGGAGCACGGGCTCTAGGCACGCAGGCTCAGTAGTTGTGGTACACGGGCTTAGTTGCTCTGCGGCATGTGGGATCTTCCCGGACCAGGGCTCGAACCCATGTCCCTTGCACTGGCAGACAGATTCTTAACCACTGCACCACCGAGGACGTCCCTGGGCAAGTCTCTTAACTTCTCTGTGCTTTTTCTACTTCAATTTCCCCATAAGGAAAATGGGGGGAAATATAGTAATAATCTTTAGGATTATTATTATGATAAAAAGAGTTAATGCATATAAAGCGCTTGCACTGGAGATCTATATGAATATATACATATATGCATATATTTGCATTTTTAAAGTTGAGATATAATTCACATAAAATTCATCACTGTAAAGTGTACAATGCAGAGATTTTTAGGATATTCACAATGCTGTACAACCATCACCATAATCTATTTCCAAAATACTTCCATTACCCCAAGAAGAAACCCTGTAATGTTACCAGTCACTCACCACACTCTTCATCCCCTGGCAACCAATAATCTACTTTCTGTTCCTATGGATTTACCTATGTGGTCATTTCATATAAATGGAATCATACAATATGTGGCCATTTGTCTGGCTTCATTTACTTATCATAAAGTTTTTAAGGACCACCTATGTTGTAGCATGAATCAATATTTCACTCCTTTTTATGACAATAATATTCTGTCACCTATTCATCAGTTGATGGACATTTGGGCTGTTTCCACTTTTGGCTATTCTTTCCTGCTTGAATAATCTTGCCACCATTGTTGAAAAATGAAATGACCATAGATATATGGGTTGATTTCTGGACTCTCAATTCTATTACACTGATCTATGTATCTATTCTTCTGCCACTACCACATTTTCTTAATCACTGTATCTTTGTAGTAAGTTTTGAAGTCAGAAAGTGTCAGTCCTCAAGCTTTGTTCTTCTTTTTCAAAATTATATCAATTCAGAGTCTTTTGTATTTCTCTATTTAGGATTATCTTGTCCACTTCAAGGCAGCAAGAATTATGATAGGAATTATATCTATAGATCAGCTGGGGGAATATCACCATGTTAACAATATTAAGTCTTCCATGAATACAAGATACCTTTCCATTTACTTAGGTATTTAATTTCTTTCACAGTGCTTTATAGTTTTCAGTGTACAAGTTTTGTGCTTTGGTTAAATTTTGACTCCTTGGGGGCCAAAAAGGAGGGGGCGCCACACCATGATAGGTGGAATCCATCTTAGCAAAAAGTTGCATGTGTATGCTGGGGAGGGCCCTAGGGCAGGTCAGCTGTGAAAAAAGAAACAAGATAATTGGCCAAGAACTTTTCTTGTGGCACAGTGGTTAAGAATCTGTCTGCCACTGCAGGGGACACAGGTTGGAGCCCTGGTCCGAGAAGATCCCACATGCCACGGAGTAACTAAGCCTGTGAGCCAAAACTACTGACCCTGTGCTCTAGAGCCACAAGCCACAACTACTGAAGCCTGCGCACCTACAGCCCATGCTCCACAACAAGAGAAGCCACCACAATGAGAAGCCTGCACACTGCAATGAAGAGTAGTCCCCATCGCTGCAACTAGAGAAAGTGCACGCACAGCAAAGAAGACCAAACACAGCCCCACAAAATAATTAATTAATTGATTTTTTAAAAAGATAATTGGCCAAATGTACACAAAAACCTGGAAGGAATGTCCTGTATAAGTGATTTAAATCACCTCTTTAGTGTGCTTCTCATTCAGGACGCCCACACACCTCCCCAAGGCAGGTGTGTATTTCTGCCTTGCTTCTGACTTAAATAAATAAACTGTTTCTCTGTGTGCTCTCCCATACATTGTGCTGTGTCTCTAATAATGAACTCTGTACCTGTTTTTGCAGATTTTACCTGCGGAAATATTCTTGCTTTCAAATGGGGCAAGAGCCAGGGAACTTTGCTTCTAGCCTCTAGCCTCGGGTGGACTAGCATCTAGGTTCAATCCCTGGACAGGGAACTAAGATGCTGCTTCAAGACAGCTGTCCCTCCCAGAACAAAGCCATTTGTGTCCTGGCTTTCTTTGTTGGAATTTTTTATAATTAAAAACTCAATCTCTTTATTTTTTACAGATGTATTTAGATTCTTGATTTTTCTTGTCACTTTTGATCATTTCTGTGGTTCTAGAAGTTTATTTCACCTATGCTGTCCAATTTGTTGTTTGGATATATACATACACTTTGTTTATAGCACTTCCTTTGAATCCCTTTTATTTCTGAAAGATTGTTATTAATGCCCTCTATTTAATCCCAGATTTTATTAATCTGAGTTTTTTTCTTGATCAGACTAGTTAAAAGTTTGTCAATTTTGTTGCTTTTCTTAAAAAATCAACTTTTGATTTTGTTGATTTTCTCTATTGTTTTCTGATCATTTCTTTCCACTGTAATCTTTAATAATTCCTTTCTTCTGCTTCTTTTAGGTTAAACTGGTTCTTCGTTTCTCCTTGAGAGGAAGGGTTAGAATTTTATCTGAGATCTTCCATTTTTTTTCATTTTGAGGCATTTGCAGCTGTACATTTCTCTCTGAGCACAGCTTTCACCGCATTCTATATGTCTTGGTATGTTGTGTTTTGATATATTCATCAAAAAACACTTTCTAATTTCCATTGTAATCTCTTCTTTAACTCATTGCTTATTTAGGAATGTGCTGTTTAATTTCCATATTTTGCGAATTTTTCAAATGTATTTGTTATTGGTTTCAAATTTCATTCTGTTGTACTCAGAGGACATACTTTGTATGATTTCAATCATTTTAAATTTATTAAGATGTAAGCTTAAAATATGGTCTATCCTGTTGAATGTTCCATATTCACTTGAGAAGAATGTGTATTCAGCTGCTGTTGGGTAGAGTGTTGCATAGATTTCTGTTAGGTCTACTTGGTTTACAGTGTGGCTCAAATCTTCTTTTTCCTTGCTGACTTTCTTTCTAGTGTCATTATTGGAAGTAGGATATTGAAATCTTCAACTATTATTATTGAAATTTCTATACCTCTTTTCAATTCTGTCAATTTTTCTTCATATATTTTGGAGCTTTATTGTTAGGTGTATATGTGTTATAACTCTTATATCTTGATGTATTGGTATATAAAATACAATATACTTTTTTGTGTCTAGTGACAACTTTTGTTTTAAAGTCTATTTTGTTTGATACCATCATAGACACTTCAGTTCCATTTTAGTTTCTATTTGCATAGTATATCTTTTTTCATCCTTTACTCTCAAATATTTGTGTCTCTTCAAGATAGCATATTGTTGGATCCTGTTTTTTAATCCATTCTCTCACCTTTACCTTTTAATTGGAAAGTTTACTTCATTTACATTGATGTAAGAAAGGATTTATTTCTTCCCTTTTGCTATTTGTTTTCTACATGCCATGTATCTTTTGTTCCTCAAATATACTGCCTTATTTTGTGTTAATTTTAAACTTAAATTTGCTAGTATACCATTTTAATTCTCTTGCCATTTCATTTACAATATACTTTTTAGTTATCTTCTTGGTTGTTGCCCTGGAGGTCACAATTATCATCTTAATCTATTTCAGATTAATACTAACTTCACTTCAATAGTACACAATTTTTTTTTCTATATAGCTCCATTTCCCTCACATTTTAATGGTGGTGTTAATATTTTAAATTATATCATTCTACATTGTGTGCCCATCAACATGGATTTATAATTATTGAGTTATGTAACTATCTTTTGAATCATATAGGGAAAAGGAGCTACAATAAAAAAGATTGAGTTCACACCATCTTCGATATTTATCCATATAGCTACCTTCACTAGTGTTCTTATGTATTCATGTGGGTGTGAGTTACTCTCTACTGTCCATTCACCTTACCTTGAAGTACTCTCTATAGAATTTCTTCTATGGACTTCCTACTATCTTAACATTCTCTCAGTGTTTGTTTATCTGGTATGTCATAACTTATCCTTCATTTTTGAAGGATAGATTAGCCAGATACAGAATTCTTTGTTGATATATATTTTTTTCATTCAGTTATTTGAATATGTCTTCACAATGCCTTCTAGCCCTATCCTTCCTGATGAGAAATGAGCTGTTAATCTTATTAAGGATCCCCTGTATGTGATTAATCACTTTTCTCTTGCTGAGTTGAAGATTCTGGTTTGGGTTTTGGTAAGGAAGTCCTGATTGCTGTTATTTTTATTTAAATATTTAGAAAAAATGTTACTGGTGAAATCATCTAGACTGAAAATTATGGATTAAATTACTTAAGGATTTTAGACATTTCAAGTTTTCTATTTGTTCTTTTTTTTTAACATCTTTATTGGAGTATAATTGCTTTACAATAGTGTGTTAGTTTCTGCTTTATAACGAAGTGAATCAGTTATACATACACATATGTTCCCATATCTCTTCCCTCTTGCATCTCCCTCCCTCTCACCCTCCCTATCCCACCCCTCGAGGTGGTCACAAAGCACCGAGCTGATCTCCTTGTGCTATGCGGCTACTTCGCACTAGCTATCTATTTTAAGTGTGGTAGTGTATATATGTCCATGCCTCTCTCTCACTTTGTCACAGCTTACCCTTCCCCCTCCCCATATCCACAAGTCCATGCTCTAGTAGGTCTGTGTTTTTATTCCCATCTTATGCCTAGGTTCTTCATGAACTTTTTTTTTTCTTAGATTCCATATATATGTGTTAGCATACTGTATTTGTTTTTCTCTTTCTGACTTACTTCACACTGTATGACAGACTCTAAGTCCATCCACCTCACTACAAATAATTCAATTTTGTTTGTTTTTATGGCTGAGTAATATTCCATTGTATATATGTGCCACATCTTCTTTATCCATTCATCTGTTTATGGACATGTAAGTTGCTTCCATGTCCTGGCTATTGTAAATGGAGTTGCAATGAATATTTTGGTACATGACCCTTTTGGAATTATGGTTTTCTCAGGGTATATGCCCAGTAGTGGGACTGCTGTGTCATATGGTAGTTCTATTTGTAGTTTTTTAAGGAACCTCCATATTTTAAGCCACCTCCATTGTGGCTATTTTTTAAGGTACCTCCATATTTTAAAAAACACCAAAGTTAGCAGAAGGAAAGAAATCATAAAGATCAGATCAGAAATAAATGAAAAAGAAATGAAGGAAATGATAGCAAAGATCAATAAAACTAAAAGCTAGTTATTTGAGAAGATAAACCATTAGCCAGACTCATCAAGAAAAAAACGGAGAAGACTCAAATCAATAGAGTTAGAAAGGAAAAAGGGGAAGTAACAACTGACACTGCTGAAGTACAAAGGATCATGAGAGATTACTACAAGCAACTCTATACCAATATAATGGACAACCTGGAAGAAATGTTCAAATTCTTTGGTGTTTTTTAAGGAACCTCCATATTTTAAGCCAGTTCCATAGTGGCTGTTTCAATTTACATTCCCACCAACAGTGCAAGAGTGTTCCCTTTTCTCCACACCCTCTCCAGCATTTATTGTTTCTAGATTTTTTTCACGGCCGCTCCAACCGGTGTGAGATGATATCTCATTGTAGTATTGATTTGCATTTCTCTAATGATTAATGATGTTGAGCATTCTTTCATGTGTTTGTTGGCAAACTGTATATCTTATTTGGAGAAATTTCTATATAAGTCTTCTGCCCATTTTTGGATTGGGTTGCTTGTTTTCCTGTTATTGAGCTGCATGAGCTGCTTGTAAATTTTGGAGATTAATCCTTTGTCAGTTGCTTCATTTGCAAATATTTTCTCCCATTCTGAGGGTTGTCTTTTGGTCTTGTTTATGGTTTCCTTTGCTGTGCAAAAGCTTTAAAGTTTCACTAGGTCCCATTTGTTTATGTTTGTTTTTATATCCATTTCTCTAGGAGGTGGGTCAAAAAGGATCTTGCTGTGATTTATGTCATAGGTGTTCTGCCCACATTTTCCTCTAAGAGTTTGATAGTGTCTGGACTTACATTTAGCTCTTTAATCCATTCTGACTTTATTTTTGTGTATGGTGTTAGGGAGTGATCTAATCTCATACTTTCACATGTACCTGTCCAGTTTTCCCAGCACCACTTATTGAAGAGGCTGTCTTTTCTCCAATGTATATTCTTGCCTCCTTTATCAAAGATAAGGTGACCATATGTGAGTGGCTTTATATCTGGGCTTTTTCTATAGAAAAAACAGATCTATATTTCTGTTTTTGTGCCAGTACCATACTGTCTTGATTACTGTAGCTTTGTAGTATAGTCTGAAGACAGGGATCCTGATTCCTCCAGCTCCATTTTTCATTTTCAAGATTGCTTTGGCTAATCGGGGTCTTTTTTGTTTCCATACAAATTGTGAAATTTTTTCTTCTTTGGTGAAAAATGCCAGTGGTAGTTTGATAGGGATTGCATTGAATCTGTAGATTGCTTTGGGTTGTAGAGTCATTTTCACAATATTGATTCTTCCAAGACAAGAACATGGTATATCTCTCTATCTATTTGTATCATCTTTAATTTCTTTCATCAGTGTCTTATAATTTTCTGCATACAAGTCTTTTGTCTCCTTAGGTAGGATTATTCTTAGATATTTTATTCTTTTTGTTGCAATGGTAAATGGGAGTGTTTTCTTAATTTCACTTTCATATTTTTCCTCACTAGTGTATAAGAATGCCAGAGAATTCTCTGCATTAATTTTCTATCCTGCTACTTTACCAAATTCTTTGATTAGCTCTAGTAGTTTCCTGGTAGCATCTTTAGGATTCTCTATGTGTAGTATCACGTCATCTGCAAACAGTGACAGCTTTACTTCTTTTCTAATTTGGATTCTTTTTATTTCTTTTTCTTCTCTAATTGCTGTGGCTAAAACTTCAAAAACTATGTTGAATAAGAGTGGTGAGAGTGGGCAACCTTGTCTTTTTCCTGATATTAGTGGAAATGGATTCAGTTTTTCACCATTGAGGATGATGTTGGCTGTGGGTTTGTCATATATGGCCTTTATTATGTTGAGGAAAGTCCCCTCTATGCCTTCTTTCTGCAGGGTTTTTATCATAAATGGGTGTTGAATTTTGTCGAAATATTTCTCTGCATCTACTGAGATGATCATATGGTTTTTCTATTTGGTAATATGGTGTATCACATTGTTTGATTTGCATATATCGAAGAATCCTTGCATTTGTGGAATAAGCCCCACTTGATCATGGTGTATGATCCTTTTAATATGCTTTTGGATTCTGTTTGCTAGTGTTTTGTTGAGGATTTTTTAATTTAAATTCATCAGTGATATTGGCCTGTAGTTTTCTTTCTCTTTGACATCTTTGTCTGGTTTTGGTATCAGGGTGTTGATGGCCTAGTAGAATGAGTTTGGGAGTGTTCCTCCCTCTGCTATATTTTGGAAGAGTTTGAGAGGATAGGTGTTAGCTCTTCTCTAAATGTTTGATAGAATTCTCCTGTGAAGCCATCAGGTGCTGGGCTTTTGTTTGTTAGAAGATTATTAATCACAGTTTCAATTTCAGTGCTTGTGATTGGTCTGTTCATATTTTCTATTTCTTCCTGGTTCAGTGTTGGCAGGTTGTGCATCTCTAAAAATTTGTCCATTTCTTCTAGGTTGTCCATTATATTGGTATAGAGTTGCTTGTAGTAATCTCTAACGATCCTTTGTACTTCTGCAGTGTCAGTTGTTACTTCCCCTTTTTCCTTTCTAACTCTATTGATTTGAGTCTTCTCCGTTTTTTTCTTGATGAGTCTGGCTAATGGTTTATCTTCTCAAATAACTAGCTTTTAGTTTTATTGATCTTTGCTATCATTTCCTTCATTTCTTTTTCATTTATTTCTGATCTGATCTTTATGATTTCTTTCCTTCTGCTAACTTTGGTGTTTTTTTGTTCTTCTTTCTCTAATTGCTTTAGGTGCAAGTTTAGGTTGTTTATTTGAGATGTTTCCTGTTCCTTCAGGAAGGATTGTATTGCTATAAACTTCCCTCTTAGAACTGCTTTTGCTGCATCCCATAGGTTTTGGGTCATGGTGTTTTCATTCTTATTTGTTTCTAGGTATTTTTTGACTTCCTCAGTGATCTGTTGGTTATTAAGTAGTGTATTGTTTAGCCTCCCTGTGTTGGTATTTTTTATAGTTCTTTTCCTGTAATTGATATCAGTCTCGTAGCATTGTGGTTGGAAAAGATGTTTGATACAATTTCAATTTTCTTAAATATATCAAGACTTGATTTGTGACCCAAGATATGGTCTATCCTGGAGAATATTCCATGAGCCTTTGAGAAAAATGTGTGTTCTGTTGTACTTGGATGGAATGTCCTATAAATACCAATTAAGTCCATCTTGTTTAATGTATCATTTAAAGCTTGTGTTTCCTTATTTATTTTCATTTTGGATGATCTGTCCATGGGTGAAAGTGGGGTGTTAAAGTCCCCTACTATGAATGTGTTACTGTCAATTTCCCCTTTTCTGGCTGTTAGCATTTGCCTTATGTATTGAGGTGCTCCTATGTTGGATGCATAAATATTTACAATTGTTATATCTTCTTCTCAGGTCGACCCCTTGATCATTTAGTGTCCTTCTTTGTCTCTTGTAATAGTCTTTATTTTAAAGTTTATTTTGTCTGATATGAGAATTGCTACTCCAGCTTTCTGGTTTTGTTTTGTTTTGTTTTTTTGTGTTATGTGGGCCTCTCACTGTTGTGGCCTCTCCTGTTGTGGAGCACAGTCTCCGGATGCGCAGGCTCAGCAGCCATGGCTCACGGACCCAGCCACTCTGCGGCATGTGGGATCTTCCCAGACCAGGGCATGAACCCGTGTCCCCTTCATCAGCAGGCGGACTCTCAACCACTGTGCCACCAGGCAAGCCCCCTTTTTTTTTTTCCAACTTTCTTTTGATTTCCATTTGCATGGAATATATTTTTCCATCCCCTCACTTTCAGTCTGTGTGTGTCCCTAGGTCTGAAGTGGGTCTATTGTGGACAGCATTTATGCAGGTCTTGTTTTTGTATCCATTCAGCCAGTCTGTGTCTTTTGGTGGGAGCATTTACTCCATTTACATTTAAGGTAACTATCGATATGTATATTCCTGTTCCTATATTTTTAATTGTTTTGGGTTTGTTATTGTAGGTCTTTTCCTTCTCTTGTGTTTCTTGTCTACAGAAGTTCCTTTAGCACTTGCTGTAAAGTTGGTTTCATGGTGCTGAACTCTCTCAGCTTTTGCTTGTCTGTAAAGGTTTTAATTTCTTCATCCAATCTGAATAAGATTCTTGCTGGGTAGAGTAATCCTGGTTATAGGTTTTTCTCCTTTATCACTTTAAATATAACCTGCCACTCCCTTATGGCTTGGAGAGTTTCTGCTGAAAGATCAGCTGTTAACCTTATGGGGATTTCCTTGTGCATTATTTTTTGTTTTTCCCTTGTTGCTTTTAATATGTTTTCTTTGTATTTAATTTTTGATAGCTTTATTAATATGTGTCTTGGCATATTTCTCCTTAGATTTATCCTGTATGGAACTCCCTGTGCTTCCTGGACTTGATTAACTATTTCCTTTCCCATATTAGGGAAGTTTTCAACTATAATCTCTTTAAATAATTTCTCAGTCCATTTCTTTTTCTCTTCTTCTTCTGGAACCCCTATAATTCGAATGTTGGTGCATTTAATGTTGTCCCAGAGGTCTCTGAGACTGTCCTCAGTTCTTTTCATTCTTTTTTCTGTATTCCACTCTGCAGTAGTTATTTTCACTATTTTATCTTCCAGGTCACTTATCTATTCTTCTGCCTCAGTTATTCTGCTATTGATCCCTCCTAGAGTACTTTTAATTTCATTTATTGTGTTGTTCATCATTGCTTGTTTCCTCTTTAGTTCTTCTGGGTCCTTGTTAAATGTTTCTTGCATTTTGTCTATTCTATTTCCAAGGTTTTGGATCATCTTTACTATCATTATTCTGAATTCTTTTTCAGGTAGACTGCCTATTTCTTCTTCATTTGTTAGATCTGGTGAGTTTTTACCTTGCTCCTTCATCTGCTGTGTGTTTATCTGTCTTCTCATTTTGCTTGGCTTACTGTGTTTTGGGTCTCTTTTTCGCAGGCTGCAGGTTCGAAGTTCCCGTTGTTTTTGGTTTCTGTCCCTAATGGCTAATGTTGGTTCAGTTTGTTGTGTAGGCTTCCTGGAGGAGGTGACTAGTGCCTGTTTTCTGGTGAATGAGGGTGGATCTTGCCTTTCTGGTGGGCAGGTCCACGTCTTGTGGTGTGTTTTGGGGTGTCCATGGCCTTATTATGATTTTAGACATCCTCTCTGCTAGTGGATGGGGCTGTGTTCCTATCTTGCTAGTTGTTTGGCATAGGGTGTCCAGCACTGTAGCTTGCTGGTCGTTGAGTGAAGCTGGGTCTTGGCCTTGAGATGGAGATCTCTGGGAGATTTTTGCCATTTGATATTACATGGAAATGGGAGGTCTTTTGTCGACCAGTGTCCTGACATTGGCTTTCCCACCTCAGAGGCACAGTACTGACTCCTGGTTTTCAATTCTATAGTGAAGTTTGTGTTTGATTGCTTTTGTTTTTATTTAAAAATTTAGAATAAAATTCACTGGTGAAATCATCTAGAATGAATATTATGGATTAAATTACTTAAGTATTTTACACCTTTCAGGTTTTCTATTTGTTCTTCTTTCAGTTTTTGCATTGTGCTTTCAAGGAATTTTTCAATTTCCACTACATTTTTAAATCTATTGTCATTCATTAATATATTTTTAGTATTAATTATGTATGCAGGATATTAGTAATTTGTGCCTCCTCGATTTTATTCTTGAATAATATTTACCAGCATTCTACTAATTGTATTAATCTTTTTGCAATACCATTGTCAGTTTCTGTGCATTCTCTTTATTGCATGTTTGTTTCTTTTTAAAAATCAGTTTCTTATCTTTAATATTTTCTTATTTCTACTTTCTTTGGTTTTAATCTTTTGTTATTTTTAAGAATATCTTGACATGTATATTTAGATCATAAATTTCAAACAGTTTCTCTGATGTAACTTAAAGGTATAAATTTCTCTTAAGCACAATTTTTGCTACATTCCATATATTTTAGAAATTATTTTAATTTCTATTTTGATTTCTTTTTGGAATCCATGACTTATTTAGAAGTCTTTTTTCTTAATATGCATACTTAGAGAATATTTTAGTTAGTTTTGTTTTGTTTTGTTTTTAATTTCTGCTTAGTTTCACTGTTGTCAGAGAAGATAGTGTAAGATTTCAATACTTTGAAATTTTGTTAAAATTGTTTTTTGATCCAACATATGTTTAATTTTGTATAGTGTGTAGTGGATGTATGAAGAGAGTGTATATTCTACAGTTGTTCAAATTGTCTGTATATTCAAATTGTCTACTTGTTCTATCATCTAATGAGAGGGATTATGTTAAAATCTTCCACTATGATTGTAGATTTGTCCATTTCTCTTTTTTTACCTCTATTTCTGATTCATATATTCTAAGACTTTGTTAACTGGGTGCATTCAAATTTAACATTTTTATATATTCCTGGTTAATATATAAATGTCCTTATTTAATCTCTAGTGGTGCTTTATTTCATAAAGTCTATTTATTCTGACATTGATATAGTTACTCTTTCTTTTGGTAAGTGTGTGCTGGATTTATCTCTTTTTCATCCTTTTACTTTCAACATTTTATTATTCTTATATTTAAGTTGGATCTCTTCCTAGTAGAAAAGAGTGAAATTTTAAAAATTCACCCTAACAATCTGTGTCTTTAAGTCAGATGAAGTTATAATTCCTCATAGAGAATATATTTAGGTCTCTGGGAGGCTGTTAGGGAAAGATCTCCTTAATCCAATTAAGGATTGAGATGATTTGGGACTGGATTTCAGAGTTTGTGGAAGTTCATCTATTTTGTTGTTGTTTCAGTTTTACTCTTGATTATATCTCTTCAAAGAAACCAGCCTAAAATCTGGAGATTTTTGCCTGAACCTCTTCACATTAGAAGGTTCTTAATTCCAATTTTCAACATCCCAGATCTATGATTTGCTGAAGGTTCTGCTCATATTCTTACTTTATTAGCCTTTGATGGCTGTGTCATGGCATTCAAAGTAAAGGGAAGAGTATGATCAAAATCTCAATGGCAATAAAACTATAGAGTATTGTGCATGGCAGGAATACAAGGGTAGAAGCAGAAGATAAGAAAGGAATTTAGGCAGACTGAGTTTCAAAGGGACTTGTATGCCACAATTAGCAGTTGGGTTTTATACCATAGGATGAAAGCCAGGGCTGTTAGTGAAATGAATCGTTCAGTCCACTGTTTACAGCTCTTCTGATGGAATGGCCCCTTACCAGTTTGGGCCAACTTCTCTTCCCCTTCCTTATGAAGGACTTAGTTGGTTCAATGTGGGGGAACATAGTGCTTTCAGGGCAAGCTCCTTGGGCTTTTTTCAAGATAGGAGGCAAGTCTCCATGTCAGAAGGAGTTTTTCAACACATGCTCCCGGAGAGTATGTGACTGGTACCAGAGGGGAAAGACAAAGAAGAATTAGAGCTTACTTTTTAAAGGCTGAGATGTGAAATTCATGAGCCCTTTCATAATTCCACACTTGTCTCTGACAGATTGGGTTTTCAAACACGTCAACTTATAAAGGGCAATCATTATTAGTAACATTGGAATGAAGAGAAGCTACATCATGTTCTGAATAGCAGGATTTTCTTTTTTAATCTTAACAGCTTAATTACTTCACATTCGTTATTTCTCCAGGGTTGGAAATTGTCATTTTATCCTGCAAACATTTGCAGTTTGTTTTTTATATTGATTGAGTTAAAATCCCCAAAAGTTATTTCAGCCTACTGCCAATTCTTTTAATTAGACAGATATAAATTAATTTCAATTGTTTCTGGAACCATTCATTTGAGTAAATTAGATATTTTAAAATTCTTCAAATACATATGTGATCTGAGATGTTTCTTTCATTGACAATAAATTACTTTGTTTCTCACCGAATTACCAACATACTTTCTACTCATGCTCTGTTTTAAAAGGGTTTTTTAAAAGACTTTTCTGGATGATACAGAAGGAATTGGGACACAAAAGTGGCAAGTTATTTTTCCTGGACAAAGTTAGTGTAATTGTGTTCTTTATGCTTGGTTGTATACCTTCTGGTAACAAGGATTCCAAAATCTAGCAAAATTTCTCTACCTCAATATTGAGGCAAAGAGTTTCTAAAAATGATAATCATTTCTATGCCTACCTTTTTTATCAAAGAGTCAGCAAATCATCTCTAAGAATGATTAATACAGGAGCTATAAGCAGAGTGAAATGGGCAGGGAGACAAGACAAAGGATGAGTCTATTGTGATAGAGATTTGATATAGATCTGTCCCAGATTGGGGGATGTGAATTAGAGCCAATTGAATGAATCAAAAACATTCTGAAGAAAAGGAGACAGAACTCACTACATTTTTCTTTCCCAACAATCGGAGCAGTGTAGTTAGATGTAAATTGTATAGGCTTCTGTATTAGACATTGTATGACCCCTGATTGCTCATGTCTGCTTGTTCAATGAGCCCTACAACCCTAGCACAGAGAAGGAGTCTCAATAAATACTTGAAAAATTAATTTATAAGTCATTTAAAGGGATAAATGGGAGTTCACATCATCACAGTTCTTTTCAGTGTGTATGTGGTGTTTTAACTTTCATTTTGGTTTTTAATAGATTATATTACATTTAAAGTTATTACAAATCAATGGCTATATTTCCCTGTGCTGTACAATATATTCCTGTGACTTATTTATTTTATACATAGTAACTTGTGTCTCTTAATCCCATACCCATATTTTGCCGCTCCCCACTTTCCTCTCCTCACTGATAAACAATAGTTTGTTGTCTATGTCTGTGAGTGTGTTTCTGTTTTATTATATACATTCATATGTATTATTCTTTAGATTTCACATACAAGTATAGCTTAGAGTATTTGTCTTTCTCTGTCTGACATTTCACTAAGCATGATACTCACCATGTCTATCCATGTTGTTGCAAACGGCAGAATTTCATTCTTTTGATGGCTGAGTAATATTACATTGTATATTTATATCACATATTCTTTATCCATTCATCTGTTGATGGACACATGGGTTGCTTCCATATTTTGGCAATTGTAAATAAAGCTGCTATGAACATTGGAATGCATGTATTTGCGTTTTCATTTTCTTTGACTATATAATGAGCAGTGGAATTACTGGATAATATCATAGTTCTATTTTCATTTTTTGAGGAACCTCCATAACTGTTTTCCAGGGCGGCTTCACCAATTTATAATCCCACCAACAGTGTACTAGGGTTCATTATTTTTACATCTTCATCAACATTTGTTATTTGTAAACTTTTTGAGGCTATCTATTCTGACAGGTGTGAAGTGATACCTCATTGTGATTTTGATTTTCATTTCTCTGACTGTTAGTGATTTTGAGTATCTTTCAGCGGGCCTCTTGGTCATCTGTATATCTTCTTTGGAAAAATATCTAGTTGGGTCTTCTGCCCATTTTATTTATTTATTTTAATGTCTTTATTGGAGTATAATTGCTTTACAATGTTGTGTTAGTTTCTGTTGTATAACAAAATGAATCAGCTATATGTATACATATATCCCCTCCCTTTTGCATCCCCCTCTCACTCTCCCTATCCCGTCTCCCTCCCACTTCCCCAACCCACTCCTCTAGATGGTCACAAAGCACCAAGCTGATCTCCCTGTGCTATACAGCTGCTTCCCATTAGCTATCTATTTTACATTTGGTAGTGTATATATGTCAGTGCTACTCTCTCACTTCATCCCAGCTTACTCTTCCCCCTCCCTGTGTCTGCAAGTCCATTCTCTACATCTGCATCTTTATTCCTGTCCTGCCCCAAGGTTCTTCATAACCTTTTTTTTTTATTTTAGTTTCCATATATATGTGTTAGCATATGGTATTTGTTTTTCTCTCTCTGACTTACTTCACTCTGTATGACAGACTCTAGGTCCATCCACTTCACTACAAATAGCTCAATTCTGTTTCTTTTTATGACTGAGTAATATTCCATTGTATATATGTGCCACATCTTCTTTATCCATTCATCTGTCAATGGACACTTAGGTTGCTTCCATGTACTGGCTATTGTAAATAGCACTGCAAATTGGGTTCTCTTTTTATTTTTTGGCTATTGTGTTTTATAAGCTATTTATATATTTTGCATATTAATCTGTTATTGGTCATATCATTTACAAATATTTTCTCCTGTTCAGTAGGTTGTCTTTTCATTTTGTCAATGGTTTTCTTTGCTTTGCAAAAGCTTTTCAATTTAATTAGGTCTCATTTGTTTATTTTTGCTTTTCTTTCTTTTGCCTTAGGAAACAGATCCAAAATATTGCCGTGAGTTATGTCAAAGAGTGTTCTACCTATGTTCTCTTCTAGAAGTTTTATGGTTTCAAGTCTTACATTTAGATCCATAATCCATTTTGAGTTTATTTTTGTAATTAGTATGAGGAAATGTTCTAATCTCATTCTTTTACATGTAGCTTTCCAGTTTTTCCAGCACCAGTTATTGAAGAGACTGTCTTTCCTCTGTCATATATTCTTGCCTCCTTTGTTGTAGATTAATTAACCATAAGTGTGTGGGTTTGTTTCTGGGCTTACTACTCTGTTCCATCGATTTATGTGTCTGTTTTTGTGCCAGTAACATGCTGTGTTGATTACGTAGCTTTGTAGTATAGTCTGAAGTCTGAAAATGTGATAACTCCAGCTCTGTTCTTTTTTCTCAAGATTTCTTTGGCAATTTGAGGTTTTTGTTTGTTTCCATATAAATTTTAGGATTATTTGTTCTAGTTCTGTGAAAAATGTCATGAATATTTTGATAAGGATTTTATTAAATCTGTAGATTGCTTAGGGTAGAATGGACATTTTAACAATATTAATTCTTCTAATCCATGAACATGGGATATCTTTCTATTTTTTTGTATCCTTTTCAAAAACCGTCTTCAGTTTTTTTTAGTTTTCAGATTATAGTTCTTTCACCTGCTTGGTTAAGTTTAATGTATTTTATTCTTTTTAATGTGATTATAAATGGGACTATTTCCTTAATTTATCTTTCTGATAGTTCATTATTAGTGTACAGAGCAACAGATTTCTATATAATCTTGTATCCTGAAACTTTGCTGATTCATTTATTAGTTCTAATAACTTTTTAGTGGAGACTTCAGAGTTTTCTATGTAAATTATCATGTTATCTGCAATAGTGTTCTACTTCTTCAATTCCAATTTGGATGTCTTTTATTTATTTTTATTCTATGATTGCTATGGTTAGGAGTTCAAAACTTTGTTAAGTAGAAGTGGAAAGACAGGCCATCTTTGACTTGTCCCTGATTTTAGACTTTTTCATCATTAAGCCAATTAGTCTCAGGGATGGCATAATACATTTAAAAATTTTAGTTTTCAGTTTTCTCCCATTTGTCCTTTCACAAATGTAAAATGTACAACTGATGTCTCTTTCTCCTAAAATTAAAGTGTGTTTCAAAAATATCTACTCTGGGAATGAAAAGAAGGTAATAGAATATGAAAGTAGAGCAATATAGTATCCCTTTCATAGTAGTTTTACCTGAGTTTTTTCATACCAGTCCAAGAGGCTTACTTTACCACTCACTGTAGGTTTGTCATAAATGATCTTTATTATGTTGAGACATGTTTCCTCTATACCAATTTTGATGAGTTTTCATCATGAATGAATGTTGAATTTTGTCAAATGCTTTTTCTTCATCTATTGAAATAATTATGTGAGTTTTATACTTCCTTCTGCTAATGTGGTATATCACATTGATTGACTTGCAAATATTGAAACATTCCAGAATCCCTGGAATAAATCCCACTTGATCGTGGTGCATGATCCTGTTTATATATTATTAAATTCAAATTGCCCATATTTTGTGACCAAAGTTTGAGCAACCTCTAATAGCTTTTTTTGCTTGGATTGGGTATGAGGAAATGCTCCACAGACACCCAATAGTATTTGTCCTCACAGCTCTCCCACTAACCATAGGACTCGATGGCTCCACTCCACCCAGAATTCCTTCTTCTAGAGCACTCTAGAATATGGAGGCATACGCATCCTCTCTTAGTCTCATAATAATAGTAACTAACAATCATGTTTATTAAATGTTGTGTTAAATGCTTTACATGTGCAGCCTCATTTAGTCTCCATAATCACAAGCACTCAATCTGTAGGTGGGAAAAATTAAGGATTCACCTATCATTATCAATGTTAACATTGAAGAATACAATGGCAACAATATACTTTCTCTTTCCAAGGCTAAGTTATAAAGCATGTACCTTAACGGCTGTCACCCAAGCAGAAATTACTCCTTTTTACATGAGGACTTGAGGTCCAGCGATATTAAATTCTTCATCCAGAATCACAACCAGTCCACACACCTTCAGACTCCCATATGGAGTTCTTTATCCTACAGTATTTGGCAATCAATCCTCTTCACTATGTAACTTCCAAAACATTTTTTAAGTATTGTCTTCTTGATATTGGCCCCCTCCAGTAGTAGCAAAAGGAGTTAATGCTTTAGAATTACAAAAATCAATAAAGGTAGAGCACCCAATGATTTCTGCCTTGTCTTTGGGAGTATGGTGTAACTTAGTCCACACATAGCTCTGAATTAAATCAGTGTTCCATCCCATTACCTTCAGTGGGATTCTCATTGCTCTTCCTGGAATAATTTAATTTCTCTCACTTCTCAAATTAAATGATACCTGAAAGGTTTAGCTGATGAGCAGCTCCTGTTCTGTGGTCTTCCTTCAGGAACATGGGACATGTATCTTTTACTCTTAGTGAAGACCATTAGCTTCAATAGAATGCCCTCTCTCTGATGTTCGCTACAGTAGTAATACTCTCAACCCCAAAATGAAGCTCATTTCTATGGCTCTGCATAAATAAAAATAGGGTATCTGCAATATTTTTTCGACCAGTCTTTTAAAGAGAGTGCGTTGATGAAAGAGCATTAGAGATTATAGAATTGGCTCATTTACAGAAATAGTTTTTATTTTTGTTGCCTACATTAGTAGTACAATATTATATTAATGGTGACAATGAGACAATCCAAATATTTTACATGACAAAAATCAGAAAATTATAGCTAGTTAGAAATTCAAATTAAAAAATGACATCAACATTCTCGGTAATATTAGCTAACACTTATTGAGTGCTAAGCATTATTCTAAGTACTTTGTCAGTCTTACCTAATTAATCTTAACGAGGTGAGCAACTTTCCCAGCGTCTCATGACTAGCAAGTGGTAGAGCTGGATTCAAGCCTGGAGAACACAAAGCCTGTGCCCTGAATGTGGGACATATTGCCCTGTGGAGCCCAACTCAAGACTGAACCCTGCACCACACATTCTATCACATTTCCTCAGCTAGGGAAGAGGAGCAAGCCTCACCTGTGCATGCACATTAGTACAGTTTAAAATGTATGTAATGCAGTCATGGTTTCTCTCAGACTATAGAAACACACACACGCTATCAAACCAAATTTGAGTCTGCTCACCCATGCACAGTAAAGCCAGTCTACTGATATACTGGGTCGTGGTAAAGGAAAGTACAGCATTTATTGCAGGGCACCAAGCAAGGAATCCAAGCAGCTAGTGCTTAAAAAACCCAAACTCCCCAACGGCTTTCAGGAAAAGGTTTTTAAAGACAGGGTAAGGGACAGAGGTTTGGGGGTATGTCATCAGCTCACGGACATTCTTTTGATTGGCTGGCGGTAAGGTAATACGGAGTCAACATCATCAACCTTCTGCTTCCAACCAGTCTGCTGTCTATGTGTTTGTGGGCAGCATACAGTTAATTTCTTCCACCTGGTGGGATTTCAGTATCTGCAAAACAGCTCAAAGGACATGTCTCAGAATATTATCTATAGCCCTTGAGGAGGAACTAAGGTCCTTGACTTTGTTTAATAGCTAAGGAAATGACCTCAGCTTTTATGACCTCAGGAAAATGTAAACAGGATTAGTGATTTCTTCTTGTTTCAGATAGTCAATCAGTGATCAGTCAAAAAGTATTTGCTGAGTACCTGCTATGTACTATGATAAGTTGCTAGGTCTCTCCAGAGATCATACTTCTTGACTTTCAACTTGAATTGATAAGTGCATCACATCACTTTTGGGCTATGGGATAAAGATATAAATATGTAAAAGGTTATAGTTGTCACTGTAGTAGGTTATAGATGTTGGAGGTTGCAGGTGTTAACCACTCACTATGCCCGAAAACAGAAAAAAGGACCAATAGGGATTTAATTTCAGCATAAGCTGTCTTAAAGTGTTGGCTGATGCCCCACTTTATAGGGTTCTCTTGTAAAGTCGAGTTCAAAAATGGGATTTGGATCTGAAGGCAACGTGAGGTTTTTTTGTTACCTTGACCCCAAGTCCAGCTTTGGGTACTATTTTTTGAAAAAGTTCTATTCACAAATCCAAGTAGTGAATGCACTGATTCATGAAAGGGGTCACAGTCATTCAGCACACACCAGGGGCCAGCAGAATGGGGAACAAAGAGGAGGAAGCTGGGCCTCCCAGTCTGCTCTAAGAGATGGAGACTGGCCCCAGTCCCTGGGCTTTTCTACACTTTGAGCTGGATTTCCTTACCAAACCCAGATGCGGCAGCAAAAGAGAGGACAGCGGGCTTGTTTCCTGCTTTTTAGACAATTTCTGGTGGAATATGGACCATCTTCAGTCTCTCACCACCTTCTTTAGCCAGAAAAGCAAATTCTTAGTCCTCCTTATTGGGGAGAGAGATTGGAGAAATCCCTCTAATCTAGAGAAACAGAGGACTTGGAAGGAAATGTGGCCCCATGAGCCTGTCACTGCCAAGCACAGCAGACAAGGAGGAACACTGCAGACAGGCCAGCTCTCACAGGGTGAAGGAGGCTGCCTAGTGGAGTCCTGGAAGATCTGGTAAGAAAAGACGACCTTCACTGACTGGGCAGGTGAAGCAGGAAATATTATTCTAGAATGATTGCAGGATGAGAAGAAGCTCATGAGTCAACGGGTGTCTAGGTTACAGCCAAGGTTCACACGGTTCTTACCCAGGAGGGTGACGGGGAGGAGAAGAAAAGAGTGACAGGCAGCAGAGGCTGACAGGAACCAAGAGCATCCTCTGGGACAGCAGGCTTTGTGCTGAACCCCAGAAACCCAGGGTTTCTTGGGAAGTCCCTCCAGGGATCCAGGACCTGCAAGTAGACAGTGATCAGAGCCCTGCCTGCTTTCATCCAGGGCATCTCCTTTTTATTGGAATTAAAAATAAATTTTCATAGGTACAAAGTGTTCTGAAGCCTGGAAAAAAAAAAAAAAAAAGCAACCAGAAATTACAACTGCATAGACCAAGGATCCCGAACCCTGTGTATAGCTATTGATTTTATAGGCATGTTCTGTGGTCATGACTAGAACGTCTGCTCCTTGCAGGCAGGTGAACTCTCTGTTCACAGTATAGAAAGCTTGTTAAAGAGAAAGGGGGGCTTCCCTGGTGGCGCAGTCGTTGAGAGTCCGCCTGCCGATGCAGGGGACACGGGTTCGTGCCCCGGTCTGGGAGGATCCCACATGCCGCGGAGCGGCTGGGCCCGTGAGCCATGGCCGCTGGGCCTGCGCGTCCGGAGCCTGTGCTCCGCAACGGGAGAGGCCACAACAGTGAGAGGCCCGTGTACCGCAAAAAAAAAAAAAAAAAAAAAAGAGAAAGGGGCAGTCAGCGCTGCTCCTTGGATCAGGGGGTTCCCAGGACCGAGCCCAAGCCCATCCCTGGGCTCCAGAGGGTGAGGCTGCAGCATGGAGGGGAGTGACCGCTGAAAGCCACAAATGCACACTAATCCCCAGTGACATCGAGGCAGCCAGAGGAGCAGGGAAGCTGGCTCGGGGGCCACGGGTTGGGGGAAGGGAAGGAGGCAGTGGTTCCCCCCCACCAAAAAAAAAGCTTGTTAAAGCAATCACTTTCCAATATCATGGTGCCCTACCTAGGATCACTCGGTGACAATTTTCTGTTTCAATAACACTTCCCAGTCCTTCCTCCTTTCCTTCTCTCATTTAGACTCTGGCTTCCCCTCGTTTTCCTCACTCAAAAACTTCATCTCGGGCTTTTCCCTCTTGGGGAAATAAGCGAGCATTACAACGCCAGCACACCAGTGCCAGCTCATGCCCTGCCCTCAGCCTCTAAGCCAATATTTGTGCTGCTCGGAGAAGACTAATGTCAAGGAGCAACAGGCGTCTTCTATACTCTGGAATCAGGAGGAAGAAGAACCAGCCGTGAATGGAGTGAGAAAGCACATAAAATAAAAACAGAATACTGCTGCAAGTGAGGTAAAGGTCGATGGATATCAAAATGTCAAATGAGAAAAGGATAATTTCCCGTCCAATTTTCAGTTAGTACAGTTTAGTTGCTGCCAAGTTTTAAATGTTTCTGACTTTATGAACATTTTTAGTCTCATATTAGCAGTTTATTATCAATTTATTCAAGTTTATATTAGTAATCTCATAAATGTCAATCAACACCTTAAGTGATGTGAAAAATTTTGGTAGAGAGATTATGTCTTGGGCATAATGATTGCACTCATTGTACTGTATTGTACTGTATTGTACTTCAGACATACAGATGCTCAAAGCTCTATTGAGGGGCAGTGTGGAGGTGGGGTTACTTAGAGGTGAAGGTGGCAGATGAAGACTAAATTTTTCAACATCCCTGCTCACTAATTCTTCCTAGGTAATGAAAATGACCAAATCACAAATGATGGTGAAGCTCTGGATATTTAACAAACTTTTATTGAGTTTTTGCATATGGCAGGAATATATATTTGTGTGTGTATATATTCGGGGGGCGAGGGAGGGAGACACAGAGAGAAAGGCTGGCTCTTTAGAGACTTTGGAAAGACACACTACAAAAGCTAAATACACTTATGAGTGCTCAATAAACTGTGTATTAACTTTATAATGCCATGCATTATTTTAATCTTAGAGCAGTTATCACTATGTTTATTTTATTATTTTTTTACATCTTTATTGGAGTATAATTGCTTTACAATTGTGTGTTAGTTTCTGCTTTATAACAAAGTGAATCAGTTATACATATACATGTGTTCCCATATCTCTTCCATCTTGCGTCTCCCTCCCTCCCACCCTCCCTATCCCACCGCTCTAGGTGGTCACAAAGCAACCAGCTGATCTCCCTGTGCTATGCGGCTGCTTCCCACTAGCTATCTATTTTACGTTCGGTAGTGTATATATGTCCATGTCACTCTCTCGCTTTGTCACAGCTTACCCTTCCCCCTTGCCATATCCTCAAGTCCATTCTCTAGTAGGTCTGTATCTTTATTCCTGTCTTACCCCTAGGTTCTTCATGACATTTTTTTCCTTAAATTCCATATATATGTGTTAGCATACGGTATTTGTCTTTCTTTTTCTGATTTACTTCACTCTGTATGACACACTTTAGGTCCATCCACCTCACTACAAATAGCTCAATTTCGTTTCTTTTTATGGCTGAGTAATATTCCATTGTATATATGTGCCACATCTTCTTTATCCATTCATCTGATGATGGGCACTTAAGTTGTTTCAATCTCCGGGCTATTGTAAATAGAGCTGCAATGAACATTTTGGTACATGACTGTTTTTGAATTATGGTTTTCTCAGGGTGTATAACTAGTAGTGGGATTGCTGGGTCATCTGGCAGTTTTATGGGTAGTTTTTTAAGGAATATCCATACTGTTCTCCATAGTGGCTGTATCAATTTACATTCCCACCAGCAGTGCAAGAGTGTTCCCTTTTCTCCACACCCTCTCCAGCATTTATTGTTTCTAAATTTTTTGATGATGACCATTCTGACTGGTGTGACATGATATCTCATTGTAGTTTTGATTTGCATTTCTCTAATGATTAATGATGTTGAGCATTCTTTCATGTGTTTGTTGGCAGTCTGTATATCTTCCTGGGAGAAATGTCTATATAGGTCTTCTGCCCGTTTTTGGATTGGGTTGTTTGTTTGGTTTTTTTTGTCGTTGTTATAGAGCTGCATGAGCTGCTTATGAATTTTGGAGATTAATCCTTTGTCAGTTGTTTCATTTGCAAATATTTTCTCCCATTCTGAGGGTTGTCTTTTGGTCTTCTTTATGGTTTCCTTTGCTGTGCAAAAGCTTTGAAGTTTCATTAGGTCCCATTTGTTTATTTTGTTTTTATTTCCATTTTTCTAGGAGGTGGGTCAAAAAGAATCTTGCTGTGATTTATGTCATAGAGTGTTCTGCATATGTTTTCTTCTGAGAGTTTGATAGTTTCTGGCCTTATATTTAGGTCATTAATCTATTTTGAGCTTATTTTTGTGTATGGTGTTAGGAAGTGATCTAATCTCATACTGTTACATGTACCTGTCCAATTTTCCTGGCACCAATTGTTGAAGAGGCTGTCCTTTCTCCACTGTACATTCTTGCCTCCTTTATCAAAGATAAGGTGACCATATGTGCGTGGGTTTATCTCTGGGCTTTCTATCCTGTTCCATTGATCTATCCTTTTGTTTTAGTGCCAGTACCATACTGTCTTGATTACTGTAGCTTTGTAGTATAGTCTGAAGTCAGGGAGCCTGACTCCTCCAGCTCCATTTCTTGTTCTCAGGATTGCTTTGGCTATTCGGGGTCTTTTGTGTTTCCATACAAATTGTGGAATATTTTGTTCTAGTACTGTGAAAAATGCCAGTGGTAGTTTGATAGGGATTTTATTGAATCTGTAGATTACTTCGGGTACTAGTCATTTTCACAATGTTGATTCTTCCAAGACAAGAACATGGTATATCTCTCCATCTATTTGTATCATCTTTAATTTATTTCATCAGTGTCTTATAATTTTCTGCATACAGGTCTTTTGTCTCCTTGGGCAGGTTTATTCTTAGATATTTTATTCTTTTTGTTGCAGTGGTAAATGGGAGTGTTTTCTTGATTTCACTTTCAGATTTTTCACCATTAGTGTATAGGAATGCCAGAGATTTCTCTGCATTAATTTTGTATCCTGCTACTTTACCAAATTGATTGATTAGCTCTAGTAAGTTTCTGGTAGCATCTTTAGGAATCTCTATATATAGTATCATGTCATCTGCAAACAGTGACAGCTTTACTTCTTCTTTTCTGATTTGGATTCCTTTTATTTCTTTTTCTTCTCTGATTGCTGTGATTAAAACTTCCAAAACTATATTGAATAATAATGCTGAGGGTGCGTAACCTTGTCTTGCTCCTGATCATAGTGGAAATGGTTTCAGTTTTTCATCATTGAGGACGATGTTGGCTGTCTATTTGTAATATATGGCTTTTATTATGTTGAGGAAAGTTCCCTCTATGCATACTTTCTGCAGGGTTTTTAATGTGTGTTGAATTTTGTCAAAAGATTTCTCTACATCTATTGAGATGATCATATGCTTTTCTCCATCAATTTCTTAATATGTTGTATCACTTTGATTGATTTGGTATATTGAAGAATCCTTGCATTCCTGGAATAAACCCCTCTTGATCATGGTGTATGATCCTTTTAATGTGCTGTTGGATTCTGTTTGCTATTATTCTGATGAGGATTTTTGCATCTATGTTCATCAGTGATATTGGCCTGTAGTTCTCTTTCTTTGTGACATCCTTGTCTGGTTTTGGTATCAGGGTGATGGTGGCCTCATAGAATGACTTTGGGAGTATTCCTCCCTCTGCTATATTTTGGAAGAGTTTGAGAGGATAGGTGTTAACTCTTCTCTAAATATTTGAGAGCATTCATCTGTGAAGCCATCTGGTCCTGGGCTTTTGTTTCTTGGAAGATTTTTAATCATAGTTTCAATTTCAGTGCTTGTGATTGTTCTGTTCATATTTTTTATTTCTTCCTGATTCAGTCTTGGCAGGTTGTGCATTTCTAAGAATTTGTCCATTTCTTCCAGGTTGTCCATTTTATTAGCATAGAGTTGCTTGTAGTAATCTCTCATGATCTTTTGTATTTCTGCAGTGTCAGTTTTTACTTCTCTTTTTTCATTTCTAATTCTATTGATTTGAGTCTTCTCCCTTTATTTCTTGATGAGTCTGGCTAATGCTTTATCAATTTTATTTATCTTCTCAAAGAACCAGGTTTTTTTTTTATTCATCCTTGCTATCGTTTCCTTCATTTCTTTTTCATTTATTTCTGATCTGATATTTATGACTTCTTTCCTTCTGCTAACTTTTGGGTATTTTTATTCTTCTTTCTATAATTGCTTTAGGTGCAAGGTTAGGTTGTTTATTCGAGATGTTTCCTGTTTCTTAAGGTGGGTTTTTGTTGCTATAAACTTCCCTCTTAGAACTGCATTTGTTTCATGCCATGGGTTTTGGGTCGTCATGTCTCCATTGTCATTTGTTTCTAGGTATCTTTTTATTTCTTCTTTGAATTCTTCAGTGATCACTTCGTTATTAAGTAGTGTATTGTTTAGTCTCCATGTGCTTTTATTTTTTACAGATCTTTTCCTGTAATTGATATCTAGTCTCATAGCATTGTGGGCGGAAAAAATACTTGATACAATTTCGATTTTCTTAAATTTACCAAGGCTTGATTTGTGAACCAAGATATGATCTGTCCTGGAGAATCTTCCATGAGCACTTGAGAAAAAAGTGTATTCTGTTGTTTTTGGATGGAATGTCCTATAATTATCAATTAAGTCCATCTTGTTTAATGTATCATTTAAAGCTTGTGTTTCCTTATTTATTTTCATTTTGGATGATCTGTCCATTGGTGAAAGTGGGGTGTTAAAGTCCCCTACTATGAATGTGTTACTGTTGATTTCCCCTTTTATGGCTGTTAGTATTTGCCTTATGTATTGAGGTGTTCCTATGTTGGGTGCATAAATATTTACAAGTGTTATATCTTCTTCTTGGATTGATCCCTTGATCATTATGTAGTGTCCTTCTTTGTCTCTTCTAATAGTCTTTATTTTGAAGTCTATTTTGTCTGATATGGGAATTGCTACTCCACCTTTCTTTTGGTTTCCATTTACATGGAATATCTTTTTCCATCTCCTTACTTTCAGTCTGTATGTGTCTCTAGATCTGAAGTGGGTCTCTTGTAGACAGCATATATATGGGTCTTGTTTTTGTATCCATTCAGCCAATCTGTATCTTTTGGTGGAAGCATTTAGTCCATTTACATTTAAGGTAATTATCAAAATGTATGTTCCTTTTCCCATTTTCTTAATTGTTTTGGGTTTGTTAATGCAGGTCTTTTCCTTCTCTTGTGTTTCTTGCCTAGAGAAGTTCATTTAGCATTTGTTATAAAGCTGGTTTGGTGATGCTGTACTCTCTCAGCTTTTGCTTGCCTGTAAGGATTTTAATCTCTCCATGAAATCTGAATGAGATCCTTGCTGGGTAGAGTAATCTTGATTTCAGGTTTTTCTTCTTCATCATTTTAAATATGTCCTGCCAGTCCCTTCTGGCTTGCAGAGTTTCTGCTGAGAGATCAGCTGTTAATGTTATGGGGATTCCCTTGTGTATTATTTGTTGTTTTTCCCTTGCTTCTATTAATATGTTTTCTTTGTATTTAATTTTTGACAGTTTGATTAATATGTGTCTTGGTGTATTTCTCCTTGGATTTATCCTGTATGGGACTCTCTGTGCTTCCTGGACTTGATTAACTGTTTCCTTTCCCATATTAAGGAAGTTTTCAACTATAATCTCTTCAAATATTTTCTCAGTCCCTTTCTTTTTCTCTTCTTCTGGAAGCCCCATAATTCGAATGTTGGTGCTTTTAATATTGTCCCAGAGGTCTCTGAGACTGTTCTCAGTTCTTTTCATTCTTTTTTTTTATTCTGCTCTGCAGTAGTTATTTCCACTATTTTATCTTCCAGGTCACTTATCCATTCTTCTGCCTCAGTTATTCTGCTATTGATCTCATCTAGAGTATTTTTAATTCCATTTATTGTGTTGTTCATCATTGCTTGTTTCATCTTTAGTTCTTCTAGTCCTTATTAAATGTTCCTTACATTTTATCCATTCTATTTCCAAGATTTTGGATCATCTTTACTATCATTATTATGAATTCTTTTTCAGGTGGACTGCATATTTCCTCTTCATTTGTTAGGTCTGGTGGGTTTTCATCTTGCTCCTTCATCTGCTGTGTGTTTTTCTTTCTTCTCCTTCTGCTTATCTTACTGTGTTTGGGGTCTCCTTTTTGTAGGCTGCAGTTTCGTAGTTCCCGTTGTTTTTGGTGTCTGTCCCCAGTGGCTAAAGTTGGTTCAGTCGTTTGTATAGGCTTCCTGGTGGAGGGGATAGTGCCTGTGTTTTGTGGATGAGGCTGGATCTTGTCTTTCTGGTGGGCAGGTCCACACCTGGTGGTTTGTTTTCAGGTGTCTGTGGCCTTATTATGATTTTAGGCAGCCTCTCTGCTAATGGGTTGGGTTGTGTTCCTGTCTTGCTAGTTGCTTGGCATAATGTGTCCTGCACTGTCACTTGCTGGTCATTGAATGAAGCTGGGTGCTGGTGTTGAGATGGAGATCTCTGGGAGATTTTCGCCATTTGATATTATGTGGAGCTGGGAGGTCTCTTGTGGACCAGTGTCCTGAAGTTAGCTCTCCCACCTCAGAGACACAGCACTGACTCGTGGCTGCACCACCAAGAGCATTTCATCTTCACCGCTCAGAATAAAAGTGAGAAAAAGTAGAAAGAAAGAAACAAAGAAAGAAAGAAAGGGAGAGAGAGAGAGGGAGAGAGAGAGAGAGAGAGAGAGAAAGAACAAAAGAAAGAAAGAAAGGGAGAGAGAAAGAAAGAAAGAAAGGGATAAAGAGAGAGAGAGGGGGAAAGAAAGAAAGAAAGAGAGAGAGAAAGAAAAAAGCCAGAAGGGAGGGAGGAAGGAACGAGGGAAGGAAGGAAGGAAGGAAAGAAAGAAAGAAAGAAAGAAGAAAAATTAAATAAAGATAAAATAAAATAAAGTTATTAAAATAAAATAATTATTAAGAAAAAAAATTTTTAAGAAAAAATAACAGATGGATAGAACCCTAGGACAAATGGTGGAAGCAAAACTATACAGACAAAACCTCACACAGAAGCATACACATACACACTCCCAAAAAGAGGAAAAGGGGAAAAAATAATAAATCTTGCTCTCAAAGTCCACCTTCTCAATTTGGGATGATTCGTTGTCTATTCATGTGTTCCACAGATGCAGGGTATATCAAGTTGATTGTGGAGCTTTAATCCGCTGCTTCTGAGGCTGCTAGAAGAGATTTTCCTTTCTTTTCTTTATTGGCACAGCTCCCGGGGCTCAGCTTCTGATTTGGCTCCACCTCTGCATGTAGGTCGCCGTAGGGCATCTGTTCTTCGCTCAGACAGGACGGGGTTAAAGAAGCAGCTTCTTCGGGGACTCTGGTTCACTCAGGCCAGGGGGAGGGATGGGTACAGAGTGCAGGGCAAGCCTGCAGCAGCAGAGGCTATCAACGTTGCACCAGCCTGAGGCATGCCATTTGTTCTTCCGGGGAGGTTGTCTCCGGATTCCGGGACCCTGGCAGTGGTGGACTGCACAAGCTTCCAGGAAGTGGGCTTGCACACAGGTCCCTTGGTGGCGGCAACAGCAGCTTTAGCGTCTCATGCCCATCTCTGGGGTCCGCGATGTTAGCCGTGGCTGGCGCCTGTCTCTGGAGCTCCTTTAAGCAGAGCTCTGAATTCCCTCTCCTCGCGCACCAGGAAACAAAGAGGGAAGAAAAAGTCTCTTGCCTCTTCGGCAGGTCCAGACTTTTCCCCGGACTCCCTCCCAGCTAGCAGTGGTGCCCTAACCCCCTTCAGGCTGTGTTCCCGCCACCAACCCCTGTCCTCTCCCTGGGATCCGACCAAAGCCGCAGCCTCAGCTCCCAGCCCCGCCCGCCCCGGCAGGGGAGCAGACAAGCCTCTCAGGCTGGTGAGTGCTGGTCGGCACCGATCCTCTGTGTGGGAATCTCTCCGCTTTGCCCTCCACAGCCCTGTTGCTGTGCTCTCCTCCGTGGCTCTGAAGCTTTCCACCTTTGCCCCCCATAGTCTCCGCCCACCAAGGGGCTTCCTAGTGTGTGGAAACCTTTCCTCCTTCACAGCTCCCTCCCACTGGTACAGGTCCCATCCCTATTCTTTTGTGTCTGTTTATTCTCTTTTCTTTTGCCCTACCCAGGTGCGTGGGGAGTTTCTTTCCTTTTGGGAGGTCTGACGTCTTCTGCCAGCATTCAGTAGGTGTTCCGTAGGAGTTGTTCCACGTGTAGATGTATTTCTGGTGTATCCACACTTCTCAGTCTTGGCTCTGGGGGACGTGCTCTGTGTCTTCAAGGCCTGGGGGGTGCCTTGGACTCCCCTTGGGCTCTTCCCTTCCTCACAGAGCAGAAGGTCTTCCTTGATCCAGGTCTAAATCCAGGTCTTAAAGCACTGACGCAATCTATCTTCCCTGTTCACTTCTGAGGTATGTTTATTTTAAAAATGAGAAAATTGAGGGTCAAATTACTTCTGAGGCTACACAGTGAATTAGGGGAGAAACTAACTGTTTAACCAGATACTGTCTGACTCCAGAACTCAAGCTCTGTGCACTACATAGTGATACCAGCTGAATACCAATAAAATAATGCTCAATTATCACATTTTCAAAATGAACTAGACCCATAAAGCAGCCTATGTATACAAGTGAGCAAATAAGACCATAATATATATTGCCTCAAATTTTGCCTAATTTTCTCTTCAATGTCCAAGCAATGCATTATTCTTGAGTTCTTTAAGGAATGAAGTCTATGTTATAGACTTGACTGATTTATTAAGTGTCTTCTTTCCCTTTGTTCTCTTTTTTTTCTTCTTTATTTAGCCCCTAGTATAGCATCAGTTGCACTGGTGGCTCCAAGGAGCTGAGGATTCTTAAAACATTTCCTGCATGAATGTAATCCCGCCTTCTCTCTTTTCTCTCCATGCAAGTCCACATACTAAGCTTGCAGGGCATGGAGTTGTAGAGTAAAGAATGCACAGTCCTTGCCCTACAGATGCTTATAGGCCAGAGAGGGTGAAAGGAGGGAAAATGACATGCAAACAGCCTGCTTCTTCATGTCAGTAATGTAGTAAAAGTGCCAGCAATGAGAACAGAAGACTGAGAGATTGGAATATCTATAGGAGACTTGGAAAACCTTCAGGGAAGATAGGCACTAGATGGCCCTAACAGGAAAGCAGGGAGCATGGTCACGTTTATTGTGAGCTGAAAGTATACTAAACACAGACACTAAGTGTGAAACTGTGTAATGTGTTTGGTCAACTAGTTCCCTTTCACCAGAATGAAAAGAATGTGAAGAGGCATGGTGGAAACTGGGGTCAGGGGGAATGAATTCTATGCTGCCAAGTTAAATTTATATTCTGGAAGAAATGGAATACAGGGAAGGTTTTTGATAAGAAATTCAACATGGTCAGACTTGTGTTTTAGGAAAATAACAACTAAAGAAGAAATAAAGGAGGTAAGATACTAGAAGGGTTGGGACTACATTTTGGCAAAAGCACATGATTAGAGATGATTCCATTGGGAGGAAGACTTGGGTGCTTTGAGGTTTTCCTGCTCTCTCCTTCCATCTGCAAAGAATGTAACAGAAACCTGCTTCCTTATGATGGTGGAAGATGAAGGGCTTGATCTACGTCATGCTCTTCTCCAGTACAGAAATTCTCCCACCATCCCTTGTCCTGTCTTCCCTTGAGCAGAACTTAGTGTTTTCTGGGAAGGGTCAATGGGCTCAAATGAATACAGTCCTTGGTAATTCCCCTCAAATGTTGAATGAATCCCTCTCTGAGACAAAATGGACGAGCCTTCAGAATGATTTGAGAAACTTCAACTATGGCCTCGTAAACAATAGGGAGATATTCGGGAACTGAAGATAAACAAAACATCTTCTAATATAGCACTCATGTTATAAGCATAGAGCACTATCAGTGGAGACTAAATTCTTCAACATTCCCTACTCACTGATTCTTTCTGGATAATGAAAATGTCCAAATCACAAATGATCGTGATAATCTGGATATTTAACAAGCTTTTATTGGGTTTCCGTTTATGGCAGGCATTGTGTTGTGTATAAAATAGATAGATGTTGAGAGAGAGAGTACATAACATTTGCTGGGGTTTTTAAAGAAAATAAGACATATAGAGCTTTATTTAATAATCTGTACAAAGTTGTACTCTGGCAAAGTTACACATTCCCTATCTCAGCAGATATAGAGTATATTCATATGTGTGTATATAATAGTTTACAATATTGTTGAAATTTGAATTGTATGAATTAACATTATTTATTATGTGTAATTCCGTGTGAACTCACAAAGCCCCATATATAAAGGTTTGCACATATTAATGGAAGTATGTGATTATATTAAAATAATTTTGCAGCAAGTCCCTCAAATAGCAATATTTTAAATAATCAAAATCTGTGAATTTCAGTCCTTTTGTTCCCTAGAAATGCAGTTTAGCAATTCAGCTACTCATACAATGCTCTAACAATTTGAATGTGGAAAACTCTATGGCAGATTGTTAGAATTATAACGGACTTCATCCTAGGCTTCAGAGGAGAAAAACAATTTTCTTGCTTAGACGGAACTTCCCTCAGGAGAAGAAAAACAGAAACTACAAAAAGTTTTCAGGGGATTCAGGAAACAATGGCAGAAGAATAGGATGTGGAGATCACCTTCCTCTCCACAGATACATCAGAAATACATCTACATGTGGAACAACTCCTACAGAACACTTACTGAATGCTGACAGAAGACGTCAGACCTCCCAAAAGGCAAGAAACTCCCCACATACCTGGGTAGGGCAAAAGAATAAAGAGAGACAAAAAAATAGGGATGGAACCTGCACCAGTGGGAGGGAGCTGTGAAGGAGGAAAGGCTTCCACATACTAGGAAGCACCTTCGCGGGCAGAGACTGTGGGTGGTGGTGGGGGAAGCTTCAGTGTTGCAGAGGAGAGTGCAGCCACAGGGGTTCGGAGAGCAAAGCAGAGAGATTCCAACACAGAGGATGGGTGCCAACCAGCACTCACCAGCCCAAGAGGCTTGTCTGCTCCCCCACCAGGACGGGCGGGGCTGGGAGCTGAGGCTGGGGCTTCGGTCGGATCCCAGGGAGAGGACTGGGGTTGGCGGCATGAACACAGCCTGAAGGGGCTGGTACGCCGCAGCTAGCCAGGAGGGAGTCCGGGAAAATGTCTGGACCTGCCGGAGAGGCAAGCGACTTATTCTTGCCTCTTTGTTTCCTAGTGTGCGAGGCGAGGGGATTAAACGCGCTGCTTAAAGGAGCTCCAGAGACGGGCGTCAGCCGCGGCTAACAGTGCGGACCCCAGAGACGGGCATGACACGCTAAGGCTGCAGCTGCCACCACCAAGAAGCCTGTGTCCAAGCACAGGTTACCATCCACACCACCCCCCTTCCGGGGAGACTGTGCAGCCCGCCATTGTCAGGGTCCAGTGATCCAGGGACAACTTCCCCGGGAGAACACACAAAGCGCCTCAGACTGGTGCAACATCCCGCTGGCCTTGACACTGCAGGCTCACCCTGCATCCGTAACCCTCCCTCCCCCCTGCCTGATTGAACCAGAGCCCCCAAATCAGTGGCTTCTTTAACCCCGTCATGTTTGAGTGAAGAACAGACACACTCCGGTGACCTACACGCAGAGGTGGGGACAAATCCAAAGCTGAGTCACGCAAGCTGTGAGAATAAAGAAGAGAAAGGGAAATCTCTTCCAGCAGCCTCAGGAGCAGCGGATTAAATCTCCACATTCAACTTGATGTACACTGCATCTGTGGAATATCTGAATAGACGATGAATCATCCCAAATTGAGGAGGTGGACTTTGGGAGCAAGATAGATTATCTTTTCCCCTTTTGCTCTTTTTGTGAGTGTGTGTGTGTATGCTTCTGTGTGAGATTTTGTCTGTATAGCTTTGCTTTCATCATTAGTCCTAGGGTTCTGTCAGTTCGTTTTTTGTTTGTTTGTTTTTTTACTTTAAAAATTTTTTTCTTAATAAATATTTTTAATAACTTTATTTTATCCTCCTTCTTTCTTCTTTCTTTCTTTCTTTCTTTCTTTCTTTCTTTCTTTCTTTCTTACTATTTTTTTCCCTTTTATTCTGAGCTGTGAAGAGGACAGTCTCTTGGTGCTCCAGCCAGGGGTCAGGGCTGTACCACTGAGGTTGGAGAGAAAACTTCGGGACACTGTCCACAAGAGACCTCCCAGCTCCATGTAATATCAAATGGTGAAAATCTCCCAGAAATCTCCATCTCAGCAACAACACCCAGCTTCACTCAATGACCAGCAAGATACAGTGCTGGACACCCTATGCCAAACAACTAACAAGACAGGAACACAACCTCACCCTTTAGCAGAGAGGCTGCCTAAAATCATAAAAAGGCCACAGACACCCCAAAACACACCACCAAATGTGGACCTGCCCACCAGAAAGACAAGATCCAGCCTCACCCACCAGAACACAGACACTATTCCCCCCACCAGGAAACTTACACAACCCACTGAACCAACCTTAGCCACTGGGGACAGACACCAAAATAATGGGAACTATGAACTGGCAGCCTGTGAAAAGGAGACCGCAAACACATAAGCAAAATGAGAAGACAGAAAAACATACACCAGGTGAAGGAGCAAGGACAAAACCCACCAAACCTAACAAATAAAGAGGAACTAGGCAGTCTACATGAAAAATAATTCAGAGTAATGGTACTAAAGATGATCGAAAATCTTGGAAATAAAATAGACAAAATGCAAGAACCATTTAACAAGGACCTAGAAGAACTAAAGAGGAAACAAGCAATGATGAACAACACAATAAGTGAAATTAAAAATACTCAAGAAGGGATCAATAGCAGAATAACTGAGGCAGAAGAATGGATAAGTGACCTGGAAGACAAAATAGTGGAAATAACTACTGCAGAGCAGAATAAAGAAAAAAGAATGAAAAGAACTGAGGACAGTCTCAGAGACTTCTGGGACAACATGAAGTGAACCAACATTCGAATTATAGGGGTCCCAGAAGAAGAAGAGAAAAAGAAAGGGACTGAAAAAATATTTGAAGAGATTATAGTTGAAAACTTCCCTATATGGGAAAGAAAATAGTTAATCAAGTCCAGGAAGCACAGAGAGTCCCATACAGGATAAATCCAAGGAGAAACACACCAAGACACATATTGATCAAACTATCAAAACTTGAATACAAAGAAAACATATTATAAGCAACAAGGGGAAAACAACAAATAGCACACAAGAGAATCCCCATAAGGTTAAGAGCTGATCTTTCAGCAGAAACTCTGCGAACCAAAACGGAGTGGCAGGACATATTTCAAGTTATGAAGGAGAAAAACCTACAAACAAGATTACTCTACCCAGCAAGGACCTCATTCAGATTTGATGCAGAAATTAAAACCTTTACAGACAAGCGAAAGCTGAGAGAGTTCAGCACCACCAAACCAGCTTTACAACAAACGCTAAAGGAACTTGTCTAGGCAAGAAACACAAGAGAAGGAAAAGACCTACAAGAACAAACCCAAAACAATTAAGAAAATGGGAATAGGAACATACATATTGATAGTTACCTTAAATATAAATGGAGTAATTGCTCCCACCAAAAGACACAGACTGACTGAATGAATACAAAAACAAGACCCGTATATATGCTGTCTACAAGAGACCCACTTCAGACCTAGGGACACATCCAGACTGAAAGTGAGGGGATGGAAAAAGATATTCCATGCAAATGGAAATCAGAAGAAAGCTGGAGTAGCAATTCTTATATCAGACAAAATAAACTTTAAAATAAAGACTATTAGAAGAGACAAAGAAGGACACTACATAATGATCAAGGGATCAATCCAAGAAGAAGATATAACAATTGTAAATATTTATGCACCCAACATAGGAGCATCTCAATACATAAGGCAGATGCTAACAGCCAGAAAAGGGGAAATTGACAGTAACACAATCATAGTAGGGGACTTTAACACCTCACTTTCACCAATGGACAGATCATCCAAAATGAAAATAAATAAGGGAACACAAGCTTTAAGTGATACATTAAACAAGATGGACTTAATTGATATTTATAAGACATTCCATCCAAAAACAACAGAATACATATTTTTCTCAAGTGCTCATGGAACATTCTCCAGGATAGATCATATCTTGGGTCACAAATCTAACCTTGGTAAATTTAAGCAAATTGAAATTACATCAAGTATCTTTTCTGACCACAATGCTATGAGACTAGATAACAATTACAGGAAAAGATCTGTAAAGAATACAAACACATGGAGACTAAACAATACACTACTTAATAATGAAGTGATCACTGAAGAAATCAAAGAGGAAATTTAAAAATACCTATAGACAAATGACAACAGAGACACGATGAACCAAAACCTATGGGATGCAGCAAAAGCAGTTGTAAGAGGGAAGTTTAGCAATACAATCCTACCTTAAGAAACAGGAAACATCTCAAATAAATAACCTAACCTTGCACCTAAAGCAATTACAGAAAGAAGAACAGTAAACACCCAAAGTTAGCAGGAGGAAAGAAATCGTAAAGATCAGATCAGAAATAAATGGCAAAGAAATGAAGGAAATGATAGCAATGATCAATGAAACTAAAAGTTGGTTCTTTGAGAAGATAAACAAATTGACAAACCATTAGCCAGATGCATCAAGAAAAAAAGGGAGAAGACTCAAATCAATAGAATTAGAAATGAAAAAGGAGAAATAACAACTGACACTGCAGAAATACAAAAGATCATGAGAGATTACTACAAGCAGCTCTATGACAATAAAATGGACAATCTGGAAGAAATGGACAAATTCTTAGAAATGCACAACGTGCTGAGACTGAACCAGGAAGAAATAGAAAAAATGAACAGACAAATCACAAGCACTGAAATTGAAACTGTGATTAATAATCTTTCAACAAACAAAAGCCTAGGACCAGATGGCTTCTCAGGCGAATTCTATCAAACATTTAGAGAAGAACTAACACTTATGCTTCTCAAACTCTTCCAAAATATAGCAGAGGGAGGAACACTCCCAAACTCACTCTATGAGGCCACCATCACCCTGATACCAAAACCAGACAAATATGTCACTAACAAAACTACAGGCCAATATCACTGATGAGCATAGATGCAAAAATCCTCAACAAAATACTAGCAAAGAGAATCCAACAGCACATTAAGAGGATCATACACCACGATCAAGAGGGGTTTATTCCAGGAATGCAAGGATTCTTCAATATAGCCAAATCAATCAAAGTGATACACCATATTCAGAAATTGAAGGGGGAAAACCATATGATCATCTCAATAGATGCAGAGAAAGCTTTTGACAAAATTCAACACCCATTTATGATCAAAACCCTGCAAAAAGTAGGCATAGAGGGAACTTTCATCAACATAATTAAAGTCATATATGACAAATCCACAGCTAATATCATCCTCAATGGTGAAGACGGAAACCATTTCCACTAATAACAGGACCAAGACAAGGTTGCTCACTCTCACCACTCTTATTCAACATAGTTTTGAAAGTTTTAGCCACAGCAATCAGAGAAGAAAAATAAATAAATGGAATCCAAATCAGAAAAGAAGTAAAGCTGTCACTGTTTGCAGATGATGTGATACTATACGTAGAGAATCCTAAAGATGCTACCAGAAAACTACTAGAGCTAATAAAAGAATTTGGTAAAGTAGCAGGATAGAAAATTAATGCAGAGAAATCTCTGATATTCTTATACACTAGTGATGAAAAATATGAAAATGAAATTAAGAAAACACTCCCATTTACCACTGCAACAAAAATAATAAAATATCTTGGAATAAACCTACCCAAGGAGACAAGGAAACCTGTATGCAGAAAATTATAAGACACTGATGAAAGAAATTAAAGATGATACAAAAAGATGGAGAGATATATCATGTTCTTGGGTTGGAAGAAACAACGTTGTGAAAATGACTCTCAGTGCAATCCCTATCAAACTACCACTGGTATTTTTCACAGAACTAGAACAAAAAATTTCACAATTTGTATGGAAACACAAAAGGTCCAAAATAACCAAAGCAATCTTGAGAACGAAAAATGGAGCTGGAGTAATCAGGCTCCCTGACTTCAGACTATACTACAAAGCTACAGTAATAAAGACAGTATGGTACTGTCACAAAAACAGAAATATAGATCAATGGAACAGGATAGAATGCCCAGAGATAAACCCACGCACATATGGTCACCTTACGTTTGATAAAGGAGGCAAGAATATACAGTGGAGAAAAGACAGCCTCTTCAATAAGTGGTGCTGGGAATACTAGACAGGTATATGTAAAAGTATGAAATTAGAATACTCCATAACACCATACACAAAAATAAGCTCAAAATCGATTAAAGACCTAAATATAAGGCCAGAAACTATCAAACTCTTAGAGGAAAACATAGGCAGGACACTCTATGACATAAATCACAGCAAGATACTTTTTGATCCACCTCTTAGAGAAATGGAAATAAAAATAAACAAATGGGACATAATGAAACTTAAAATCTTTTGCAAATCAAAGGAAACCAAAAACAAGACCAAAGAGAACCCTCAGAGTGGGAGAAAATATTTGCAAATGAAACAACTGACAAAGGATTAATCTCTAAAATTTATATGCAGCTCAATAACAAAAAAGCAAAGAAACCAATCCAAAAATGGGCAGGAGACCTAAATAGACATTTCTCCAAAGAAGATATACAGATTGGCAACAAACGCATGAAGGAATGCTCAACATCATTAATCATTAGAGAAATAAAAACTACAATGAGATATCATCTCACACCAGTCAGAATGGCCATCATCAAAAAATCTAGAAACAATAAATGCTGGAGAGGTTGTGGAGAAAAGGAAACCCTCTTGCACTGTTGGTGGGAATGTAAATTGATACAGCCACTATGGAGAACAGTATGGAGGTTTCTTAACAAACTACAAATAGAACTACCATACGACCCAGCAATCCACTACTGGGCATATACCCTGAGAAAAGCATAATTCACAAAGAGTCATGCACCAAAATGTTCACTGTAGCTCTATTTACAATAGCCAGGACATGGAAGCAACCTAAGTGTCCATCAACAGATGAACGGATAAAGAAGATGTGGCACATATATGCAATGGAATAATACTCAGCCATAAAAAGAAACAAAATTGTGTTATTTGTAGTGAGGTGGATGGACCTAGAGTCTGTCATACAGAGTGAAGTAAGTGAGAAAGAGAAAAACAAATACTTATCCTAACACATATATATGGAATCTAAGAGAAAAAAAGTCATGAAGAACCTAGAGGTAAGATGTGAATAAAGACACAGACCTACTAGAGCATGGACTTGAGAATATGGGGAGGGGGAAGGGTAACCTGGGATGAAGTGAGACAGTGGCATGGACATATATACACTACCAAACATAAAATAGATAGTAGGAAGTAGCCGCATAGCACAGGGAGATCAGCTAGGTGGTTTGTGACCACCTTGAGGGGTGGGATAGGTAGGGTGGGAGGGAGGGAGACGCAAGAGGACAGAGATATGGGAACGTATGTATATGTATAACTGATTCACTTTGTTATAAAGCAGAAACTAACATGCCATTGTAAAGCAATCATACTCCAATAAAGATGTTAAAAAAAAAAACTATAACTCACATAGGAAAAGTGAACACCAAATCCCAGAATATGATGAGCACCCCCTTAAAGTTTGAGAGAGGTAGTTTACAGCAAATTAAAGGAATTCTTCAGCCAACAGTGAAAAGCAAATTTATCCACGTCAGGTTACCCCAGAAGAAGTAATACAGGCAGAAAATATAAATACATTTTTAAAATAAAAAAATATATATTCAACTCAGATTAATGGGATTAATAATAACAAAAACATCAACAACAATTGTAATATAAAATATTAGCCAATTTGGAATAAAAGAGTATAAACCATGCAGTTTCTAAGTGTCCTGGGCCCTGTAGGATGCATGAAAGAGAAAAAGTATAAAGAATTTTTACACTGGATCAGAACTGAATTAAATCTTTTCATCATATATTATCCCATCCAATGTTCACAGAAGCCCTATGAGATATTGTGGCATCTATCTGAAAAGTTCCCTGGGAACTGTCTCTGAATTGCCCAGAAATGCATTAGAGGGAACCAGAAACAACTACCCTCGCCTAGAAGGAGAAGCTGCATTTTCCTACAGGTGTACCCTTGGTCTCCAGGTACTAAGCAGGTGACATTTCCCATCACTCCCCTAAACAGTGGCATCTAAGCTTGTTATTACATTATAATTACATACAATACCAGGTGAACTCACAAAGCATCATGTCACCCACTGTCAAGGTCTTTCTGGTGCTCATCCCATTAAAGGGAGAGCAACAGACCGCAAGGTCCCTTCCCTGGAACACAGCCACGGTAGGTCCAGGAAGCACCACCCCTGGCATACACCTCTGCAGAAAACCAGGCAATGTGAGCAACTATGTACCTTTTCTTGTTGACCTTCACTTATAAGTTTTCCTAGAATGACCTTATCCTTGTATCTATACTATGTGTCATTATGGGCTTGGTGAAATTAACATTAAAAACCAATGAGAGGTATGAGCTAGATTATAAATTTTGGTTAGTAAATTAACATATCCAAAGTCATGCTCTTACTAAGTTGTAGGGCTAGAAATTCAACCATGTTTGTCAATTCACAAGCCAGTGTTTGTCATTACAGTGCAATCTTCCTCAAAGCATGAACTCAACACCACTTGTACTGTAATGACCATTATTACTAGATCAGCTTTAGGGGGCGTATCACAGATTTACAGAGTCATTATCTCTCATGGCAATGATCCCAAGTCTGCAATTCTTAATAGACACCCTAGGTGATCCCAAAACACTCAAAAGTTTAAGATGTGTTGCCTTTATAAAACATTGCCCTGAAGTTGCCACAGGAACCTATGTGAATATGAGACTTCTGGAGCTGTTCAAGGCAAAGGCCAGACCAATCTTGTCTTTGAGTTGAGGAGGTCATGAAGAAGACAGTTATGTGTCAGGAAGGATAGAACTACCATATGATCCATCAATCCCACTCCTGGGCATATATTCGGGGAAAACCATAATTCGAAAAGATACAGGCACTGCAAAGTTCATTGCTGCACTATTTACAATAGCCAAGACCTAAATGAAACCTAAATGTCCATTAACAGATGAATGGATATAGAAGATGTGGAATGTAGACACAATGGAAAATTACTCAACCATACAAAGATAAATATCATATGATATCACATATATGTGGAATCTAATAAAAATGATACAAATGAATATTTTTACAAAATAGACTCACAGATCTCAAAATCAAACTTATGGTTACCAAAGGAGAAATGTGGGGGGAAGTGATAAATTAGGAGATTGAGATTAACAGATACACACTACTATACATAAAATAGATAACTAACAAGGATTTACTGTATAGCACAGGGAACTCAACTCAGTATTCTGTAATACCTTATAAAGGAAAAGAATCTGAAAAAGAATGGATATATATATATATATATATATATATATATATATATATATGTGTGTGTGTGTGTGTGTGTGTATGTGTGTGTGTATGAAGTGAATCTGTTTTACATATATACATATATATATATATATATATATAGTACATATTCAAGCGTTGGTGATTAGCCAATTTACTTCCATATTAATTAGTGTTTTTTTTTTAATTCCATTGCTTAAAAAGAAGAATATGACATTTTCTCCCTGATGTGAGTCACTAACTCAGAGTGAGAATGAGAGTAGGAGTGGCTGTGTCTATAACAGTTTGTGTGAATAAAATTTCAGTAAATAGTTCAATGAGACTTCTCCTAGGATAGCTCTCATAGCCTTGCAGAATTTGGATCAAGAACAAGGTTCGGGGCTTCCCTGGTGGCGCAGTGGTTGGAGGTCTGCCTGCCGATGCAGGGGACTCGGGTTCCTGCCCCGGTCCGGGAGTATCCCACGTGCTGCGGAGCAGCTGGGTCCGTGAGCCATGACCACTGAACCTGCGCGTCCAGAGCCTGTGCTCCGCAACGGGAGAGGCCACAACAGTGAGAGGCCTGCGTACCGCAAAGGAAAAAAAAAGAACAAGGTTCATTCTAAATAGGGAACCTGTAGATGCTTAAATGAGGTCTCAGCATCAATAAGGAAGTTTTGTTCCATTATAGTTTTGTTATCAAATTGAAAGATGGCTTAGTGAGAAATGGCCATAACAATGAATTGCTAGAATTATGTATTTATGAAAGAAGATATATATTGATTTATTTGTTTACTGACAGTAGGAAAAACATTGAATTTCTATTTTGCAACCTTTAAAATCCTTCAATTGTAAAGGATCTTTCCCTTAATACAATCTTTGGCAGAGTTTATCAGCTCTCATGAATGTTCCCTTGACCAGGTCATTTTGGTCAAGCTTCCAATTTATTAACTCGTCCAAAACAAGATTGTGTGATTACATTTTTTGTGGCTCCTTTTTCCTCCTTCGATCTCTTTTTAGAGATGGCAGTTAATATTCATATGCTAGAAACCAATGGATGTTTGTTAACATGTACATGCATATACACAGACATTTATTTTCTAAGCAATGCTAATATCATCATTTCTGGCGATAAAGAAACAAATAAATACGTCAAATTTTTTTAATTTTAAAAAAAAGTTTTTTTATTTTATATTAGAGTATAGTTGATTAACAACATTGTGTTAGTTTCAGGTGTATAGCAAACTGATTCATTTATACATATACATGTATCTATTCTTTTTCAAATTCTTTTCCCATTTAATTTGTTACATAATATTGAGTAGAGCTCCTTGTTTTATACCATAGATCCTTGTTGGTTACCCATTTTAAACATAATAAGGTATACATGTCAATCCCAAACTCCCTAACTATCCGTCCCCCTTCCCCCTCCCCATAACCTTCAATTCATTCTCTAAGCCTGTGAGTCTGTTTCTGTTTTGTAAATAAGTTCATTTGTATCTTTTTTAATTTAGATTATGCATGTAAGAGATATCATACAATATTTCACTTTCTCTGTCTGAAAGTAGGCTCAAAAATTTTTAAAGATTTTAATAATATCTGTGGGAGGAAAATTCAATCTTGTTCTTGTATATAACCGGGCTCCAGAAATTCTGGCCTTTCCCATCTTTTCCTAGTAACATTCAGAATGTGCTTCCTTATATTTTATATAAAAAAATAAGTAGCAAAATTCTCCCCCCAAAGCCATAAGCTGTCACTTCTACATAAAATATAGACATGTATGTTTATAAGTATATATGCATATATGCATGTATATGTGTATTTGTGTACACATATATGGGTGTATATGTGCATATATACATACACATATATAGACAGAAAGAGAGAATATCTTAAAGTCTGTTTTCCAGATAGCAGTCAGGATGATTATCTAAATAAGAAAACCAGATCCTATCACTGACCTAACATGGATTTTGGCTCCTTCCAAATACATTATCATGACCCTCAACATCACCATCCTCCCTCACGAACGGTAACATCTGGTCATCGTGGGTTTCTTTCTCATCCTCAAAGATAAGAAACCTTTTCCTTCTCTGAGTCTCTAACTCAAATGTTCCCCCAATCCCTGCTTGGCTAGCTTATTCCCAAACCTGTGGTATCATCTTAAATGCTACCTTGCCAGACCCCTCTCTGAAACTACAGATTTCCACTTCCACCTCATCTAAAGCAGCCTCCCTGGCTTTCTATTATTTGAATATCATTTTCACAGCCGTGTAATTGCCTTATTTTTTGTTTTTATTATTGTTTACTCTCTGGTTTCCCCACAATGTGAAAGTAGGGGCGGTGCTAATGTTACCTATGATTATATTATCATGTATCCTGGCACATAGTAGGTGCTCAATAAATGTTTGTTAAGTGAATAGATGGATAGAAAATGAGTTCATAATTCATATTATCATGGAATAACTTGCTTTTTCCCATAAAAAAATGAATCATGGAAAAAGTCCTCTTCAGCACATAAAGAGCTCCCTCTTTTCTAGTTGCTGAATTGTTGTCAGAATATGGATCCCTAGGGAGTTCCCTGGTGGTCCAGTGGCTAAGACCTTGCATTCCATTTCAGGGGGTGTGGTTTGATCCCTGGTTGGAGAGCTAGGATCCCACATGCCTCGTGGCCAAAAAACCAAAACATAAAAGAGAAGCAATATTGTAACAAATTCAATAAAGACTTATAAATGGTCCATATCAAAAAAAAAAAATAGAAAAGAATATGGATGCCTATCATGAAAGTATGTTCCTACTGATAAATGTTCAGTTTCTTTTAAATTTCTCACTATCAGACTCTCCCCTGAAATAGACAGCTTTGTATTTGAATATAAGTTTTTCTGCAGGATAGATTTCTAAGGATGAAACTGTAATATCAAAGGATTTTAAATTCATAGATACATTCAAATTACTCTCAACAAATGCTGTCAAGAACTGTGAAGAGCCTGAGATTTTATCCTAATAACAGGTCATCCTGCCACAGTTTCATAGATGCTGGAAGAAGACATGAGACTCTTGAGTCAGAGACAAAGGACCTATTGATCACATCACAACAAGCAGCATGGACTTCATGTTCAAGTTGGTTCCCCTGACACCCCTCTCCAACAAAGCCCACAGGGGCAATGCAGAGTGGCCCAGGTAAATTCTATGCATGCAGTGGAACCCTGAGTTTAGGGAACCCCCAAACTTTTAAAAAGCTCACAACAAACCTGCTCAGTCTTTGAGCTGAAAGGAGATAATATCTTTATTATCTCAGACAGTAAACTACTCTGGCGTCTCCCCATTTTCCAAGTTTGCTCTATAAGCATCCTTGAAGAAATTGTCTGAAACAGAAGCCATCAATGCCTCTGCTCACAAAAGTTACAGAAATGCAAGAAGCCTATAAAGAATTGTCCCACAATATTGCATCAGTTTATACTTCTACTAACAGCAGAATCCAGGGTTGGGAGTAAGAATGATTAATACCAGATGTAAGAGGAGGTGACCAGCACTTCCAACTGTCCATACAGGCAAATTGAGAGGAAATTGGGATTTTGAGTTGTGAATTTGCTCAAGGTATACAATCAATTTGATTACGTCACGAGCAAATGGAATACAGAAAGTTGCATGCAAGATTTTATAGTATAGAAATAACATACCTCATATCTCCCCATATCCCATTGGTCAGAATTCAGTCACAGGGCTTCCCCTCACTGTAAAGGAAACTGAGAAATGTAGAGGTTAACCAGGTTCTGAGGAGGAACAGAAAACGGAATTTGCTGGACATGAGACTTCTCAGAGAGTCCATGTGATTAAAACCCCATATGATCCCCCCACTTTCTCCTTTCTCCCTAGGTTTCGTCCATCAGGGCAAATCTTTCTTCTCATTTCCAGCACCAGAAGTTCTCCTTTTCAGCAGAAACTAACACAACATTGTAAAGCAGTTATACTCCAATAAAGATGTAAAAAAAAATAATAATAACATAAATGAATAAACAAAATGTATCTAAAGGATAAAAAAGTTTTCCTCTTCAAGGATCCATTAGTAAGGGGTTAGGATATGTATGCCACCAACAGAAGAACGATAAAAAGAATGAAGAGATTCCCCAGGTAATAAGGGATGCATAGTGACATCACTCAAAACTGAATTTTCCAGCCAACCAATCTTAAGGCTTTCCAGAACTTGAAAATACTGATTGGAAATTATTTTTAATACCAAAGAAAAACTGAAGATATTGCAATACAGAGTCCTTGCCAAGTTCACCTTTAGCACTTCCTGCTAAAGACTTCTAAAGGAAATAAAAATGGGGCTGCATAGCTTAGCCCATTTATTAACAGGTACCTATCTACAGAGATATTTTTAATTGTCAGGTCATATCTGTGTCTTCTATGTAAAATAAGAGTTTTCTCCACCTGCTTATTTAACTCTTAGGGATGTTTTCTTCCCTCTAAACTCTCTACTGTCTTCCCTGGGAGATCACAGCAACTTCTTAACTACGTTTAACATTTTAATTATTTTTAAAATGCTTCTGTAAATATACTATCTAAGTCACCTCAAGCTGCTATAACAAAATACCATAGACTGGGTGGTGTAAACAACAGACATTTATTTCCTACAATTCTGGAGGCTGGAAGTCCAAGGTCAGGGTACCAGCATGGTTGGTTTCTAGAGAGGGCCCACTTCCTGGCTTGCAGATGGCTGCCTTCTTGCTGTATCCTCATCTGGTGGAGAGAGAGAGAGTTCTGGTGTCTCTTCCTCTTCTTATAATGACACTAATTCCATCCTGGGGACGGGAGTGTCCACTCTTGTGACCTCATTTAAAGCTTATTGCCTCCCGAAGTCTCCACCTTCTAACACCATCACATCAGGGGTTTGGCTTCAACCTATGAATTTGAGCAGTGCACAAGCATTCATTCATAATACATGTTATATGTAACAGGCTGGTGGCATGAATGTGGCATATGAGTTGGTTTGAAAATAACGGATCATGTCTCAAATTGCTTCCTGTGTGCTGTCTGAGATAATTCTTTCACTTCTTTCTATGTGTAGGATCCAGGGTTGAGTGAGTATCAGAGGAGGTGCAGGATACTGACCTAAGTGGGCAGCAATTTCTGTGATAACCTAGTTAGAGTTAGATTCTCCTGTATAGCACTCACAACCCACCCCCACTTATGGTCAAGGGGATATATATAGAGTTCTATTATGAGCAAGACCTCAGGTGAAAAAATCCAAGATAACTGATCTGAACTCAGTTTCACAGGACCTCTGGGTAGCAGCTGTGTGACTCTGGATAACTTTTGTAATTTCTCTTGACATCTTTTTCTCTCTTCTATTAAAAAATAATTGATTCATTTGTATAAACCCTAAGGTCCCTTCAAACTATGATCCAGTGATACAATAAATATAATCCATGTTTTTATTGCTAATGAATATTTTTATAGAAACAAAATCAGGGCATTAAAAAGAGGAAAAATAAATCTTAAAATATATCAAGTAATCCAAGATAATCCTCCTTCAATTTGCAGTTGCTCCAGATACTCTTTTCAAAAAGATTTGCTTTTCCCTGCTGCTCTATCCCCAGCCATCACCCAAATATGCCAGCCAAGTATGATCCTATAAGAAAGAAAAGAGGGGAGAGGCCCACCACAAGCATCCCATAAGCTCTTCCCTTCATGGGTGTCAGAGTTAGGTGGAACCGAGGTTCAGATACACACTCAGTTATCACCATCAAATTTTTAATCTCTCTAAAACATGTTTTCCTCCTATAAAGGAGAAAATATAATTTTGGGACTGACAGAATCTAATGGGGGAATCCACATTAATGAAACAATCATGCCAAATGATTGTAGAATGATAGCTCCGATAAACGCTAAGAACACTTTGAACAACGAGCCCTGATTTAGGTTGGTAAGGTCAGGAAAGCTTTGGAAGAGTTTCAGAGCTGAGATAGGGAGGTGAAGAAGACAGTGTGCAAGGCTAAAGGAACATACACCAAAAGGCCCCAGAAAACATGAAATGATCCAAGGGAACAAGAGAAAGTGCAGCAAGCGAAAAGAAGTAAAGTGAAAGATGAGCTTGGAGAGGTGGGTATGGTTCAAATCACGCTGGGTGACTATACAATTATCATCCAAACCAAGACACGTCTGAGCAAAAATGGGAACAATTTTAATAATTATGCTGGGGTAGCAGGCATAAATCAGCACTGTGTCTAGCAAACAAGAGAACTGGAGAGAGGAAAGCCTGTAAGGAGATTATTGCGGAAACTAGATGAGATACAACGTTAGAGGAGATTGATGTTTCACAACTAAATGCCAGAAGGCTTTGGTGAGAGGGGGAAGTAGGTAAAAGTAAACTTCTCCTGCCTCTTTGGCAGGAAACATGCCTTGCCTTCTAGCAGGGAAGAGGTGAATCATCTCTGCGATCCAGCCTAATTAACACATGAGCACTCTCATTAGAGAAGGAAAACAGACATTAAGCATCAACATTGAAAGACTTAAAATTAGTATTTCTGTATGTGTCGATTTTACTGTAAGAAATATTTGTCCAGGATATGTAATTAGAGGGGCTCCCTGCAGGTTTCAGATGCTCATAATATCCCTCCAATTTTCAAGAAATTGCAGCTTCCTTTAAAATAGGGATCAACAGTCATTCACACCCAGAGTTGATTCTAATTTCAGAGGCAAAAACAGCCTCCAGGTTAATGCCTCCAATCTGTTTTGCTCATCTGCTTTGACCTAAATCTTAGCTCCAACCTGAGAGTTGAGAAGGAAAAGAAAAGAGAATAAGGCAGAGAGAGAAGGAAGGAGGGAGAAAGGAAGGGAAGGAGAGAGAGAGAGAAGGGGAGGGATTCATCCAAATACATCAATGTGCTTGCCCTTGTGTCTCCATAAGAAAAGGTAAGCTAGGAACCAGACCACTGTGACCTCAAAATGAGCCCTTTGTGCTTGGCTTCTATAAGGAAATCAGAATGCTCCCATGGGATTGAGTTGCATAAAGTTGGATTGGCATCTTTTCTGGACTCAGACTCCAAATTATGGGAAAGAAATTTTAAATAAGCTTGAGAAAAATAAATGAGCATGTTAGTGAGACTGGATATTTTTGGTAAGTGGAAATAACAACTGGGAATACATTTATTTCAGAACAATTTTTAGGATGAAAATGAGCTCTGTTACAATGTCTATCTCTATCTCTTTATCTCTCTGTCCCTTTCTATCTCTTTCCCCACTCACCACCAACATGTGCCCTTCTTTTTCGCTTTCACGAACATCTGCAGACAGGGTTAGCCCCCAACCAAAGTTGAGAAAATAAATATCTGCTTTGACCCCTTCCATCTTCCCTTTCTGGCCACACCTCTTGGGGCTGTTTGGCTTCCCTTTGCAGAGCCCAGTTGTGTCTGAGGCCATCGGGGCAAACTTGAAGTCCAGTATGACCCCTTCCTTGTATCATCAGAGTGGTCATTTCTTTAATAGTGCAATACCATTTACCAGGAAAGAAACTTATTGAGAAAATATTTCCTGCTAAGGTATAAGTAACTATGTCATGTATTACCCTACCCATCCACTGTTTATCAGAGGAATGTACTTTTTTTTAAAACCTGTAAAGAAAAGTAAAGCAATGAAGTAAATCTCAAATTTCAAATGTGAAATATCAGACACTGTGGAATTGAGTGGAAAATTATATATCCATGTGTGTATTTATATACATACAAATACATATGAAATACATAGAGAGTACAGACTCTATCAGCTAATGTAATATAGAAAATACTAATTTACTGAGTGTCCACTGCTCCAGGACCAACCTGGACCAGCCCCCAAATAAATGGTAGTAAGTAAAGCAGAGGTGCTCCTCACCTTAAGAAGCACAGTTTTCCAAAAGTAAGACCTATTATATAAGCAAATAAACAGGTACTTTTCTTTTTATAAATGAAAAGAACAGTGTTCTGAAGAGTAAAATTGTTGCCAGAGCTGCTGCACCAGGTCCTTGCTCAAAACCCCCAACCCACACCTTTAGCAGGAATGAACATAAATCTTTAAGTCACGGGGTCCAGAGAAAAGAAAGGGAGCTATAGGGAGAGACAAACAAACAAGCAAACAAAAAACAGGTGGAACCAGCTGGGACCAAGATGGTGATGAATCTGACCTCCAACAGAACCTGAGTCTCATTATATGCTGATTTCACTATATTAGCAAATTAAATGACACACTTATGGGCAGCCAGGACTGGAAATTAAGACCAAAAAAAGGATAAAAAGAGGGTGGCACCCACTCCCTCAAAAAGCCCTGCCCTTTCCCCAGTAGACTAATGCATATGCCTCCCCATCATTAGCTTCACTCCTCCTCCCTTTGTCTTTTTTTTTCTTTTCTTTTTCTTTTCTATTGAAGCATAGTTTATTTACAATGCTGTGTCAATCTCTGCTGTACAGGAAAGTGACTCCGTTTTACACATTTATACATTCTTTTTTTAATATTCTTTTCCATTATGATATATCTCAGGAGGTTGGATATAGCCTTTGCCTTTACTCTTTAAAATCAAATCCCTCTCACCACGTGGTCCAGAAGTTGATCTGTGAACTTAGTTCCCACTTCTCTACTTCTCCATTCTTTGGCCATTGAGCAAAGATTGCAAACTATCTCAAATTTGATTTCATTATTTGGCTACGCAAACCTGAACAGAAAAAGCAGAGTCCATACAACTTAATTCAGTAACAAAATCAGGGTAATGCTGGGAACTTACTACAGACAGAGGGGAAAGTATGGTCTTCTCTGAGGCTATATCAAGGTGAGATCGATAGGTGAGAAAATATCACCATGTCAAATTTGAAGAAAGTCATCCCTTGGCATTTGTTGGCATATTTCTTCCAATCATTTATCTGTGTGTGTGTGTCCGTGTATGTGTGTGTGTGTGTCCGTGTGTGTATGTGTGTGCATCCATGTGTGTGTGTCCTCACATGTTTGTGTATGTGAGTATGTCTCTGTGTGTGTATCTGTGTGCATGTCTGTGTATGTCCTTGTGTGTGTGTCCATGTGTGTCATGTGTGTATGTGTGTGAATGTTTGTGTGTCCATGTGTGTATGTGTGTGTAGGTGTGTCCGTGTGTACATGTGTGTCCATGTGTGCATCTGTGTGTGTCCATGTGTCTGTGTGTGTGTGTGTCCATGTATGCATGTGTGTGTCTGTGTGTGTATGTGTGTGGGTGTGTGTGTGTGTCCGTGTGTGCGTGTGTGTGTCATGTGTATATGTGTGTGTCCATGTGTGTGTCCGTGTGTGTCTGTGTGTTTATGTGTGTGTGTGTCCGTGTGTGTTTGTGTGTTACAGTTTAGAGCGCTTTCTCACCCTCTGCTTTTTTCTTCCTTTACTCAGCATGTCAAGATCAATTTCTCATATCTTATATTTTAATAAATATTTTTAGAGGTTTTTGGTATTTTCTCATAAAGCACTCCTCAATTTACCAAACCATTTAGGACATTTGTTTCCATTATTCCAGTGTTATGAATAACATTTTGGAGGATATCTTAGTACATAAATATCTGTATTTCAGATTATTTCGTACGGTAGATTCTAGAGTTGGATTTACTGGTTAAAGAATACAAACATTCGGGCTTCCCTGGTGGCGCAGTGGTTGAGAGTCTGCCTGCCGATGCAGGGGACACGGGTTCGTGCCCCGGTCCAGGAAGATCCCACATGCCGTGGAGTGGCTGGGCCCATGAACCATGGCCACTGAGCCTGCACATCCGGAGCCTGTGCTCTGCAACAGGAGAGGCCACAACAGTGAGAGGCCTGTATACCGCAAAAAAAAAAAATAAAAGAATACAAACATTCAGTATCTGGTACATAATGATGTGAGTGTATGCGAATTCTTATTGTTATGATTTTTTAAAGTGTTTAGTTAAAGAAGTTAACATGAAAGTTTGCATTTTGATTTGCATTTGTTTGATGTCTTTGACTATTGACTAACCCTTGCTTCCAACTGAAATACCTTGGTAGCAGATATTTGCAAAGGGACTGGCCTGAGAAAATGGAAAGCAGCTCTACATAGTGGCCACAGCTCACCCCCACAGGCCACACCCTTAGAAATTCAACCCTCCCATACCTGTTCCATTGGCTCTAAGAACCAAACAAAGGCTCTCCTCTAGGGTGAGATACTGGGATAGCCAAATCTCTCCTGCCACGTCTGGGGAACTGCAGAAAGCATGATTCCCTACTGGCCTTTGAGAGACATTTCTAGGACTCTGACATGTTTCAGAGGGAGCAGGGCCTGAAGGCAACACAGAGGGTCATGAGTGGGGACTTGTACATACACCTCTCACAAGTTCATGAGCCCTTACTTTCCCCTCCCTCCAGGAAACTACCTTCCGCATTTAGTCCTTACTTGAGAGGTGCAGTTAGAGTCATTAGCAACTAGAACTCCATAGAAGACTTGCTCGTGGCATCCTCTTACAAGAGTATCACTTCCCCGACCTCCAGACCTACAGAATCAGAAAGTTTTAGGATCTGGAATCCTGAAATCTGCACTTTAAAATACTCCCCATTTGAGGCTGTTGTGTATACCTGCTTCAGAATCACTGATTTAAGAGTGCCCAGTTTACTCCTTAGGGCTTGGGGATGTTCGTCCCAAGACTCAACTCTGTATCCAGCCTCTAAGCAGCAAGGTAGTTGTTCTTCTTTGCAGCTCTTGAAACCCTATGTAAACAGAGCTACCAGCAGACCCAAACACCACCATTCTACACAACCCTACACTTGCGATGGTACTCAGTTTAGGATCTCAGGAAATCCCCTTTTCCATGTTCAAAGGAAAGTGAGAGGTTAACTATCACCCAGGGAAAGTAGATCCCAAAAATCTCTTTATCCCAATTATCTGAATAACTAATACAAGGCAAACTAGGATATGATTTTATTGTCCTCAATTGAAAATATGTGTTATCAAAGTTAATCCAGCCCTAGTGTTATAAGAACACAAACTAACATAACCCCAAAAGATATGATGGATGCCACTAAAAATAACTTTATGTGCTCTGTCAATAGTTTTTTCTTTAACTCAATTTCTCCGTCCAAAAAGAAGAAGGTTTATTAGACAGCACATAACTTTTATAAAGTGGTTACTGTATTTGTGATTGTGTGCCCAGTTGTAGAAAGTTCACAAAAACATTTAGGCACTACCTTTTATCGGTGCTGAGTTCCATCAGAGAATTTCACATTGACACTAGGGGGTGTCTCTGTTGCCTTATTAACATGCCAAAGAACCATTTTTAAATCTTACTGAAAAACACATCAAATGTGGAAGAGCATTACTTGAGACACCAAGTAAGTAGCAAATCAACACTTGCACCCTAAACTAAAGAGAGGCTGTGTTAACAATTAATACATGTGACCTTAGAGAAAAACTATTTTGTTTCCAACTTTCCGATTAATACCCATTACCAAATCAGACATATCTCTTTGCTCTATTTCGAGCATTGTTAGCTCGTTCAACAGGCTAACCTGTGGGTGGTGGGTAACTCAGTGTTCCTGCTGTGACCTCTTGTGGTTGGACATTCAGGACAAAGTCCAGAGGCCTCACCACACACTTCTTAGCCTTCCCTGTCTGGACCTACATTCCACCAGTATCTTTATTTTTCATCTTCTCTACACAAACAGTATCCCTCATATGAAACAGTCTGAATTTTATTTAGAACCTGTTTTTCTTTTCCTTCCTTTGAATCTTTTTCTACAAAGGATTTGAAGCAAGTCAGGGTATATACTAAATGCACCAGGTCTTCCCTAACTGCTCAGCTATAAGCTTTCTTCTTCTCCATCAAAACTGTCACTTATTACACATGCCCTTTTTACCTTGTATCAAACGCTATGTCCCATCATTAAAGAAACCTTCAAAATCTAAGCCTTAAATCCTGCATCTTGATTACAGATTCTTTGTTTTTGTACTGCATCTTTACAGTGCCTATTCATCTCCTCCAGAAAATGAGCAAATCGACTTTTGTATATGTAGTAGGTGTCCATGTATGAAAAGATAGTAAGGACAATATTGATAATAATGAAATAATAGCAATTACCATTTTATCATGCAGCTATTAAGTGCCAGACACTTTCCTAAATATGTTGCATATGTCATTTTATTTTGTAACCACAAAAGGCTCTTTAAATATTATTCCCCCCCACCATTGTCTTGGTGAGGAGCTTCCATATAAATAACAGAGAGCTTTTGCATAGCAGACACTCTCAGCTTGCTGAGATGTTATGCTATGGAAGGGTTCTGGAGCCAAAGCAAAGTTAGGAAGAACCAATGCCCACATCCCCACTTCCTTTCCCTGACCCTCCATCCCCCAATGGCCCATCTTCCTTCTCTCTCTCCATCTTCATAGATGGGAGTATTTATAGCCAATTGAAATTGACCATGTGACAAGTCTGAGATTTAACAGATGAAGAAAACGACAAAGTTCATTAGCTCCATCAAGGAGCCCACACATAGTTGTATATGCGTCTTCTTAAACATGGAATTATAATGAAATACAGTACAGAAGTATACATATATGAGATGTACTTCTCCCGATTCACAAGTTGCTTGTAAGAAGCACACAAGAAAATAAGCATGAAGCATAAAGAAAGCACTAGATGAATACATGCTGTTGCTGAAGTCCCCTGACATGTACCTTCTCATGACAGCTTGCAAATCAACCAGACCTGGGTAAGAAAAAAGGCAGCCTCTCATGTGAAGGGCCTTCCCTTAGTCTCTACTCCCAGCACCTGCCCCAGTGAAGACATTCACCTGGTCCTTAAGGAAACCTTAAGATATTAAGGCATGCTTGCTTTTGGATGACTTCTGACTCTACTGCCTTCCACCCCACCCTGCTTGGAAAAACCTTAATTGTAACATTCAGCTCAGTTCCTCTAGGAAGCTTCACTGCTTTTAACCCCTAGTCCACTTTGGGTGACCCTATTCTGTTCTTTGTCACAGCTCAATCATTCTGTATGGTGGCTATCTCCCCAGCCGTTCTCCTCGCTTGACTATGAACTCCTCAAGGGGATGGCCTATGACTTACTCAACATTGAGCCCCCAACACAATGGCCTGGTGGTAGCAGTCATTCAGGAAATGCCTATTGAACAAATGGATGAATATATTCGGCTGTCTTTTGATTCAGATGTTTTGGCCTCTGGAGCCTTACCCTGAGGAGACTGCCCCTACTAGAGACAGCAAATGACTAACCTGTGGGTGTGACTTCCATACACAAACCAACAGGTCCAGAGGCCACACCCCAAATACCTCATTTATTGAGCTCTCACTCTGGGTTGCCATCCACCTGCCCACTTTATCACCCTGGAGCCAGATACCAAGGTACCAGAACCCCAGAGGCTGTCGAAATTTTTCAAACCATCTAATACTAAAACTATTTAGCCTGCCTCACCCATACTTTCCTGCAGGAACCATGATAAAGGCTCCTACCCATGTTTTCCCCTCCCTCCCTCTCCCTCCTGGCTAACCCTGGTGCTTCACAGTGTGGCCCTGCTGGTGCAGCACACCCTCTCCTCCTGGGAACTGTGAGTAGGAAATTATCTTTTCAATGACTATCATCTCTTCATCTGTAGGCCTTGCAATACCTGAATAATAATTTTTAAAAACTTACATAGTCATAAAATCTATATAAGGAAACCATGAATGAGTAAATGAGGAGAACTTACTGGGCCTATCAAACATACATGAACTCAGGTAGCTATCTCTGCTGTGTTCAAATCAGTTTTGCAACATTTTCTTGAAGCGGACACTGTGCAAGTCCAGAGCTGAATTACACCCAATCCCTGCCCTCAAGTGGCTGATAATCCATGGGAGGAGTTTATGTACTAGCATAAGCATGCTGATACAGGTCAGTCATCTGGACTCAAAACTCTCCATTGAATCAAAATGTCTTTGAGCTCCTCAAAGAGGAACAATGTGACAGCCAAGACACATTAGTCTAGGGCTGCAGGGCAAGACAGAGGAACAGAAACAAGAAAGAAGGCAGGCTCTTCAGTTGAGAGTTAATATTCGTGCTCATTTTATAAATCTTTCTACCTTTGCCATGCTCCTTGTTTGTGCGCTGGGGAAAAGTCTTCACCAACTGTTGAGCTCAGTTACATTTTCTCTCCCATGTCTACTAGAGTTGCATTTCATTTGTTCCTTCATTTATTTCCTCATTCAGTAAGTTTCAACTGAGCACCTGCTATGCACAAGGTTTAATGTTAGGCATGATTCTGCTCTTCCTGGGGAGACAAACATGAAAGAAAGTGAAATTTGATCAAATTCTTTTGTTCAAGAACTGGAGGAGGAGAAAGGAAAGGGTAAGTCAACACTGTTAAAAACAAGGAAGTCTTCCAAGAAGAGGTCATGCCTAAGACAGTTCTTGAAGGATAGTAAAAGTTTGCCAGGTAAAATTTGCAGGGAAAGGCTTTCTGGAGAGAAATTTGCAAGCCCAGATGCTTCAGGTGTGCTGGTCACCAGTGGGATTCAGTGGAATACTCATATCCAGGCATTTTCATCACTTCTACTCATAAGACAGGGTGCTTTCTCTGGCTTTGTGTGGCTAAGTACTATTAAAAATATTGTAGGACAAACATTTATATTTATGCTTTATTTAACTTTTCATTAATAATAAATTCAGGTGAAGTAGAATTGCTATTAATATTGATCAACGTTCCAAATGAAAGCACAGATGTCGGGAATATTTTTTTAAATGAGTTCAGTTATATTTAAAGTGCTGTTGATGAGAGAAAACCTAATGAAAACCAACAGATGGTCTATTTAATATTGCTCTCAGCTTTGAAATATGTGCCAAATGTGATACACACAAGGACTTGACAGGGTGGTTACTGGAAGCCTTTAATTACAACTATTTGCACTCCTGGGTCTGCTGAAATTGCTAAAATAACACTGCAACTCTAACACTGGCCAAGCCAGAATTTAAATAATATTCATTTTATGATACTGTTTGTGGCATTGTATTTCCAAATGACCTCTATAGAGAATTTTCCTGACAGGTTTTCTTTTCTTTTGTGACGGGGGCATTGCTTTGTTTGATTTTTGTCAAGGAACTGGAGCCAGCAGCCAGGATAAGGTCAGATGGTTTCCTTTCCACATATCAACACATTTAGTCTGGAATGTTGGACAGCATTTCCAAGGGCAAGAGGAGGTATGGATCCTTTATTATTAGGGTTAGCTCAATTACAGAAACAGCTCAACCGAGGCAGACTTCCAAAGCAATGACTAAGTAATTAATAATAATAATCACAACAGCAACTGCCCATTATGAACCTTGCTAGACGTGTGGCAAATATTATTACTACTTCTCACAACTGGAAAAGTGGAGATGGGGACACTGAAACTTAGGAGGGTTCAACATCTGACTGAATGTGACACAGCATATAAGTGTAACCCAGGCAGGCTGATTAGCCAGAAAAAGAGCAAAATCAACCAGTCAATTCAAGCAGGATAGTATGTCAGAAAAAGAAGAAAAAGAGGAAGAGGAGGAGGGTGAGGAGAAGAAGGAGGGAGGGGAGGAGGAGGAAGAGGAAGGGGAAGAGGGGGAGGAGGAAGAGAAGGAGGGGTATGAAGAGGAGGAGAAGGGGGAGGAGGGGAAAGAGGAGGGGGAGGAGGTGGAAGAGGAGAAGGAAGAGGAGGAGAAGATGTTCAACCAGGATGTACACCAAAGGAGAAAATTCCCCATTTAAATTGCTCTAGAATGAAAATAGCAGGAGATGCTCAGGTATCCCTTCATCTACCTCCCTATTGGGCCATCTCCACCCTACGGCTGCCTGCTGGAGTCTAGGCAAGAGCCTGCTGGTTCATGTCATCTAAGTGGGCAGACATTTGCCTCTCAGGTGAAGATGCCTCAGCTGCCCAGAAGGTCAGACAGGCTCATGGGGAGCCCTCAGAGTAGAGATACCTGCAGGTGACACCAACAGTACTGAGAGGATTACATTATTGGGCTTAGAGCACATGACCAAACAGCCCTCTCTCTATAAGCCACATGAGAAATAATGCGGGTTCCAAATCTGACCCTCTCTGAGCACTCTAGAAAATAGTCCTCTCTCCCTGGCCCTGCTCTGATTGGCTTCTTATCTGAAAAGAGTAACAAAACAAGGATTAAGTCTATAGGGTATTTTAAAAGAAAGAAATTATAAAGCCTGTCTTTTTTTACACATAATAAACCAAGAAATCCTCAACAACAACAACAAAATGATCAAAGCAAATCTACCATTTGGAAACAAAGAAATATTCTTCTAAAAAACCCAGTCTCAAAGAGGAAATTTAAGGTGAAATTATAGATTATTTTCATTAATTTATTCATGCTCCCCAAAAGTATACCAGAACTTGGGCAAGTCAGGAAGGAAAATTTATAAAGAAGAGATTGTTTTATATCCCAACATGTGGGATAAATAGTACTCAGACAATCTGTAGTCCTAAAACTATTTATTATTTTCATAGGCATGCAATTAATAAAGAGTAGTAGGAGGAAAAGCTGGAAAAAATAATCAAATAAACTAATATAATATAGGAAAAGGAATTAATAGTGATAAACTTGAAATTAATAAAAGAAGCAAAATATTAAAAAGAAAGATTTTATAAAACCTAGACTTTTTCTCATCAAACTAGCAAATATTTTACTTTAATATTTTTATTGGAGTATGATTGCTTTACAATATTGTGTTAGCCACCACTGCACAACAAAATGAATCATCCATACACATACAGATATCCCCTCCCTTTCTGCTTCCCTCCCATTTAGGTTACCACAGTGCACTAGGGGAGTTCCCTGTGCTATACAGCATGTTCTCATCAGTTGTCCATTTTACACATAGTATCAATGGTGTATATGTGTCAATCCCAGTCTCCCAATTCCTTGCATCCCACCCATTTCCCCCTTGGTATCCATACATTTGTTCTCTGTGTCTGTGTCTCTATTTCTGCTTTGCAACTAAGATCATCTATACCATTTTCTAGGTTCCACATATATGCGTTTTTATACAATATTTGCTTTTCTCTTTCTGACTTACTTCACTGTATAATGGTATCTAGGTCCATCCATGTCTCTACAAATGACACAATTTCATTCCTTTTTATGGCTGAGTAATATTCCATTATATATATGTACCACATCTTCTTTATCCATTCCTCTGTTGATGGACATTTAGGTTGCTTCCATGTCCTGGTTATTGTAAATAGTGCTGCTATGAACATTGGGGTACATGTGTTTTTTTGAATTATGGTTTTCTCTGAGTATACGCCCAGTAGTGGGATTGCTGGGTCATATGGTAATTCTATTTTTAGTTTTTAAAGGAAATTCCATACTGTTTTCTATAGTGGTTGTATCAATTTACACTTCCACCAATAGTGTAAGAGGGTTCCCTTTTCTCCATAACCTCTCCACCATTTATTTTTTGTAGACTTTTTGATGATGGCCATTCTGACTGATGTGAGGTGATACCTCAATGTAGTTTTGATTTGTATTTCTCTAATGATTAGTGATGTTGAGCATCTTTTCATGTGTTTTTTGGCCATCTGTATATCTTCCTTGGAGACATGTCTATTTAGGTGGCCCATTTTTGGATTGGGTTGTTTGTTTTTTTGATATTGAGCTGTATGAGCTGCTTGTATATTTTGGAGATTAATTCTTTGTCAGTTGCTTCATTTGCAAATATTTTCTCCCATTCTGAGGGTTGTCTTTTTGTCTTGTTTATGGTCTCCTTTTCTGTGCAAAAGATTTAGGTTTCATTAGGTACTATTTGTTGATTTTTGTATTTATTTCCATTACTCTAGGAGGTGGGTCAAAAAAATCTTGTCGTGGTTTATGTCAAAGAGTGTTCTTCCTGTTTTCCTCTAAGAGTGTCAGGTCTTACATTTAGGTCTTTAATCCATTTTGAATTTATTTTTGTGTATGGTGTTAGGGAGTGTTCTAATTTCATTCTTTTACATGTAGCTGTCCAGTTTTCCCCACACCACTTATTGAAGAGACTCTCATTTCTCCATTGTATATTTTTGCCTCCTTTCTCATAAATTAGGTGACCATAAGTGTATGGCTTTATCTCTGGGCTTTCTATTCTCTTCCATGATCTATATTTCTGTTTTGGTGTCAGTACCATACTGTCTTGATTACTGTAGCTTTGTAGTATAATCTGAAGACCAGAAGACTGATTCCTCCAGCTCTGTTTTACTTTCTCAAGATAGCTTTGGCTATTTGGGGTCTTTTGTACTTCTGGACAAATTGTAAAAGTTTTTGTTCTAGTTCTGTGAAAAATGCCATCGGTAATTTGATAGGGATTGCATTGAAGCTGTAGATTGCTTTGGGTAGTTTAGTCATTTTCACATTATTGATTCTTCCAATCCAAGAATCTGGTATCTCTCTGCATCTGTTTATGTCATCTTTGATTTCTTTCATCAGTGTTTTATATTACTCTGAGTACAGGTCTTTTGTCTCCTTAGGTAGGTTTATTCTTAGGTATTTTATTTTTGTTGCAATGATAAATGGGATTGTTTCTTTAATTTCTCTTTCTGCCCTTTCATTGTTAGTATATAGGAATGCAAGAGATCTCTGTGTGTTAACTTTTTATTCTGAAAATTTACCAAATTCATCGATGAGCTCTAGTAATTTTCTCATGGCATCTTTAGGATTTTCTGTGTATAGTATCATGTCACCTGCAAACAGTGACAGTTTTACTTCTTCTTTTCCAATTTGTATTCCTGTTATTTCTTTTTCTTCTCTGATTGCCATGGCTAGGACTTCCAGAACTATGTTGAATAATAGTGGCTAGAGTAGAGACCTTTGTCCTTTTCCTGATCTTAGAGGAAATGCTTTCAGTTTTTCACCTTTGAGAATAATGTCTGCTGTGGGTTTGTCATATATGGCCTTTATTATGTTAAGATAGGTTCTGACTATGCCCACTTTCTGGAGCGTTTTTATCATAAATTGGTGTTGAATTTTGTCAAAAGCTTCTTCTGTATCTATTGAAATGATCATATGGTTTTTATTCTTTAATTTATTAATATGGCTTATCATATTGCTTGATTTGCATATATTGAAGAATCTTTGCATCTCTGGAATAAATCCCACTTGATCATGGTGTATGATCCTTTTAATATGTTGTTGGATTCTGTTTGCTATTATTTTGTTTAGGATTTTTGCATCTGTGTTCATCAGTGATGTTAGCCTGTAATTTCTTTTTCATGATGTCTTTGTCTGGTTTTGGTATCAGGTCATCTGGTAGCCTTGTAGAATGAGTTTGGGAGTGTTCCAACTTCTGCAATTTTTTGGAAGACTTTGAGAAGGATAGGTGTTAGCTCTTCTCTAAATGTTTGATCGAATTTACCTGTGACTCTATTTGGTCCTAGGCTTTTGTTTGTTGGAAGATTTTTAATCACAGTTTCAATTTCATTACTTGTGATTTGTCTGTTCGTATTTTCTATTTCTTCTTGGTTCAGTATTGGAAGGTTGTACTTTTCTAAGAATTTGTCCATTTCATCCAGGTTGTCCACTTTATTAGCATATAGTTGCTGGTAGTACTCTCATGATCCTTTGTATTTCTATGGTGTTGCTTGTAACTTTTCCTTTCTCATTTCTAATTTTACTTATTTGAGTCCTCTCCTTTTTTTTCTTGATGAGACTGGCTAATGGTTTATCAATTTTGTTTATCTTCTCAAAGAACCAGCTTTTAGTTTTATTGATCTTTGCTATTGTTTCTTTGTTTCTACTTCATTTAATTCTCTCTGATCTTTATGATTTCTTCTCCTAACTTTGCGTTTTGTTTGTTATTTTTCTTTAGTTGTTTTAAGTGTAAGGTTAGGTTGTTTATTTGAGATTTTTCTTGTTTCTTGATGTAGGATTGTACTGCTATAAACTTCCCTCTTAGAATTGCTTTTGCTGAGTCCCATAGGTTTTGGGTCATCATGTTTTCATTGTCATTTATTTCTAGGTAATGTTTGATTTCCTCTTTGACTTCTTCAGTGATCTCTTGGTTATTTAGTAGCATATTGTTTAGCCTCCATGTGATTGTATTTTTTACAGTTCTTTTTCCTGTAATTGATTTCCAATCTCATAACATTGTGGTTGGAAAAGACGCTTGATACAATTTCAATTTTCTTTAATTTACTGAGGCTTGATTTGTGACCTAAGATGTGGTCTATCCTGGAGAATGTTCCATGAGCACTTGAGAAGTGTATTCTGCCCCTATCAGTTGGAATGTCCTATAAATATCTATGAAATCTATTTGGTCTATTGTGTCATTTAAAGCTTGTGTTTCTTTATTTATTTTCTGTTTGGATGATCTGTCCATTGGTGTAAGTGGGGTGTTAAAGTCACCCACTATTATTGTGTTACTATTGATTTCTCTTTTTATGTCTGTTAGCATTTGCCTTATGTATTTAGTTGCTCCTATGTTGGGTGCATAGGTATTTACAATTGTTATATCTTCTTCTTGGATTGCTCCTTTGATCATTATGTAGTGTCCTTCCTTGTCTCTTGTAATAGTCTTTACTTTAATCTCTGTCTTGTCTGATATGAGTATTGCTATTCTAACTTTCTTTTGATTCCTTTTTGCATGGAATATCTTTTATCATCCCTTCACTTTCAGTCCATATGTGTCCTTAGGTCTGAAGTGGGTCTCTTGTAGACCGAATATATACAGGTCTTATTTTTGTATCCATTCAGCTAGTCTGTTTCTTTTGGTTGGAGCATTTAGTCCATTTACATTTAAGTTAATTATAGATATGCATGTTCCTATTACAATTTCCTAATTGTTTTGTGTTTCTTCTTGTAGATCTCCTTCTTTTGCTAGAGAAGTTCCTTTAGCATGTGTTGTAATGCTGGTTTTGTGGTGCTGAATTCTCTTAGTTTTTGCTTGTCTATAAAGCTTTTGATTTCTCCATCAATTCTGAATATGATCCTCACTGGGTAAAGTAATCTTGGTTGTAGGTTTTCCCTTTCGTCACTTTAAATATGTCTTGCCACTCGCTTCTGTCTTGCAAAGTTTCTGCTAAAAAATAAGCCGATAACCTTATGGGGATTCCCTTGTATTTTATTTGTTGCTCTTTCCTTGCTGTTTTTAATAGTTTTTCTTTGTATTCAATTTTTTGTTAGTTTGATTAATATGTGTCTCAGTGTGATTCTCCTGGGTTTATCCTGTATGGAATTCTCTGCACTTCCTGGACTTGATTGACTATTTCTTTTCCCATGTTAGGGAAGTTTTTGACTATAATCTCTTCAAGTATTTTTTCAGGACCTTTCACTTTCTTTTCTTCTTCTGGGACCCCTATAATTCGAATGTTGGTGCATTTGGTGTTGTCCCAGAGGTCTCTGAGACTGTCCTCAATTCTTTTCATTCTTTTTTCTTTATTCTGTTCCTCATCAGTTATTTCCACCATTCTATCTTCCAGCTCACTTATTTGCTCTTCTGCCTCAGTTATTCTGCTGTTGATTCCTTCTTGTGTATTTTTCATTTCAGTTATTGTTTTGTTCATCACTGATATTTTATTGTTTAGTTCCTCTACATCCTTGTTAAACATTTCTTGTATTTTCTCCATTCTATTTCCTACATCTTGTATCATCTTTATTATCATTAGTCTGAATTCTTTTTCAGATAGCTTGCATATTTCCTCTTCATTTATTTGTTCTTGTGGGATTTTACCTTGCTCCTTTGTGTGCAGCGCACTTCTTTGTCATCTCATTTTGTATAACCTACTGTGTTTATAGTCTTCTTTCTGCAGGCTGCACAGTCATAGTTCCTTTTGTTTCTGTTGACTGCCCCCTGAGTGAGGTTGGTCAAGGGGCTTGTGTAGTTTTCCTGGTGGGAGGGCCTAGTGCCTTCACTCTGTTGGGTGGAGTTGAGTCTTTCCCCTCTGATAGGCAGGGTTGCGTCAGGTGGTGTGTTTTGGGGTGTCTGTGAGGTTATGACTTTAGGCAATATGTCTGCTGGTGGGTGGGGCTGTGTTCCTGTCTTGCTGTTTTTTTGGTGTGAGGTGATTAGCCCTGGAGCCTGCAGGCAGTTGTGTGAGGCCGGGTCTTGGGGTTGATATGGGTACCTTCAGGAATGCACATATCAATTAATATTCCCTGAGCCTGGGAATTCTCTGGTGCTCCAGCTTCCTGGATTCTATGTTCCCACCCTGGAGGCCCAGGCTTGACCCATGGCCAGGAATCCAAGAGCCTGCAAGCCTCACAGTGTGGCCCAATAAAAAATAGAGAAAAGAAAAACAAAACAAATTAAAAAAACAAACAAACAAAAACAAATAAAAAACAACAACAAAAAAAAAGCAGACAAAAAAGGCTCAAGGCAAATAGCTGGAACTGCAGCAACAATAGCAACACAACACACACTCACACACACATACGCACCCACACAGAGAAAACAAACAAACAAAAAAACCCCAAAACAAGGGAACAGACAACCAAACGAGGGAATTCTAATATGAGAACAGTTGATAAGGATTATACTAATGAAAACAAAGAATGAAAATTAAAACAGATAGGGGGCAAGCAAACAACATCATCAACAACAACAAAGTGAATAAAGCATAGAATATACACCTCTAGGTAGGTCTCTGGACCTGCTGTGGGCACTGTGGGGCCAGCTCAGACTCTGACCTGGCCCGATCCCTGTGTGTATTTGCCCACAAAGTCCAGTGCTGCGAAGGCTAGACTGGTCTCTGATGTTGAAAGGCTCATTGTCTCTTCAGATATTCCACAAATGCAGTTTACCCAGTCAATTAGGGGATTTAATTCACAGCTTGTGCTGTTGCATAGAAAGATTTGTGTCTCTCTTCCTTAGTTGCACTGCCCTTTGGGCTCAGTTTTCGTTTTAAGCCCACCTCTGCATGTATGCCACCCTCAGGCATCTCATCCTTGCCCAGGTGAGTGGGAGCAAAAGTAGTGGCTGCTTGGAGCACACTCAGGTGCTCCCAGTACATGCAGCAGCAGAAGCTGGCATATGGGAGTGTTGTCATCCCTGCCACCTGCGTGTCTCTCAACAATGGTGCCTCACTTTCCAGGCAGACCTTGCTTCCTCCAAGGGCATTCCTGGCCACACATCCCCTTACTCTCATCCCTTCTGTTGTATCCATGCAGTCAACTGTTTCTCTCCTGGCATCTGTTCTTCCAATCCCATGCTTTAGCCCTCTGACCCTGCCAGCTTTGGTGGATTCTCATTCCAGGCAGCGGCACCCAGGGCTGATTCCCAAGGGGGTTTTGGGGTGGCTGGCGCTCAAGCCCCCAGAGCCTACACAGGCAGAGGCGAGTCCAGCCCAAGGGGCAGGTCTTTTCCCAGCCAAGAGCTGTCCTCTCCATGGGTCTGCATTCCAAACCCCTCTTTCCAGCACCCAGCTCCCCTTTGCAACAGGCAGCTCACAATTCAGGATGGAATGCACAGAGCTGTGTTATAGATCATGCGTGCGGTTCTTACTTTGTCTTGCCTTCCACAGACTGTCTGCTACATTCTCCTTTGAACTCCCGAAGTTCATTTGCTGTCCCAGCTGATTTCCCCTCCATGAGGGAGTCTTTCTAAATGTGGAGAGTTCTCTTTGCCTTCAGCTTCCCACCAGGGTTTTTGATCTCTTTTTTGACTTCTCTTTTCTTTTTTCTTCTTTCTTTCATTGTTTTGGGAGTCCAAAGTCTACTGCTACCTTTCGGCAGGGGCTCTGTGGGAATTATTCCATTTGTAAATGCGTTTTTGATGAACTTGTGAGGAGCAACGAATTCTGTGTCTTCCTATTCTGCCATCTTGACTCCTCCCAAACATAACCCCTTTTAAAAGAGGGGAGGAAAAAAACCTATAACCTCCTGGCAATTCTAATCGAAACAAAAAGAAATTTAATATGTTCAACACCAAGAATAAGAAAGTCCCACAGGTGTATCAAAGTCATAGTCATAGAAGAGTATACATTCAACTCTATATAGAAAATTGTTATTTTTATGCAAATATAAATTTCTAAGATTAATCTATTTTAAGAAAACATTAACAAATTATAAAGATCTACTACTTAAAAAGGTACAAAATACACAAGGTTTTATAGCTGAATTCCATCCAACTTTCTAAACAATATTATCATCATCATTGCCATCACCAACATTTTCTTTTAATTATCTTAACTATCCCAGGATATAGATTAAGATATCAAAACTTGATATAGGACAGAAAACTGCAGCAAATTTCTCTTATAAATAGTAAAAAATCCTGATAAATTATAGTCACACTAAACACAACACCATATTTTTAAATGTCACATTTTAACTAAGAAAAGTTTATTCCATGACTACTGATTCAATATTAAGCAAATTATCCATATAACTTTATATCAGCTAATTAAAGAGAAAAAAAGCAGAATACATGATTTTGTTACCATGTGATAAAATAACATTTAACATGACTTAGAAGCCATTTGTCATGAAAATTATTAGCAAAATAGGAACAAAATGAAATTCTCCAAACATCACAAAGTCTAATTAATAATATCCAACAAGAAGCATAGCAATAATAGTGAAATAAGTTGTCATGATTAACAGCAGCTATTCCAGCAGTCACTAAACAAAAATATCTTTATTTGATGGTTTGCCAGAAAATACAAAAGGCTACTAAAAGCATATTTGAAATAATAAAATAAATTTGTAAGTTGGCTAAGTACAAGTTCAATAGATAGTTTTTTTGTGTGTGTGTGTGTGGTACGTGGGCCTCTCACTGTTGTGGCCTCTCCCGTTGCAGAGCACAGGCTCTGGATGTGCAGGCTCAGTGGCCATGGCTTATGGGCCCAGCCACTGTGTGGCATGTGGGATCTTCCCGGACCGGGGCACAAACCCGTGTCCCCTGCATCGGCAGGCAGACTCTCAACCACTGCGCCACCAGGGAAGCCCCCCAATAGATAGATTTTAATGCTAACAATTCCATGCTAAAAAGAGATATGTAAAGAGGAAAATCCTGTTATCAAAAGTTGTAAAAACCACAAAATGTAGATTAAATTTAACTTAAAATTACTGGGCCTATATGAAAAGAGCTATAAAATTTTATAAAAGGATATAAAGTGAAACATAAGTTAAAAGAAAGACATAGTACTTTCCTGGGTTGGAAGATGTTTAATATCATAAAAAGGACAATTCTACCAAATCAATAAGTCATCTTACTAGAATGGCAATAAGGATTCCACTTCTTTTAACTGGAATTTTTTTTAAGGTTTATGTGGAAAAATAAGGTATAAGAAATTTCTTCCTAGAAAAATTTGAAAGTTAACAGTCACAGATAATTTGCCTTTCATGGTTTTAAATCTACACAGAGGTAGTATAGTAGTGGTATTGACCCAGGAATAGATAGACCAGTGAATGAAATAAAAAACAGTGCTGGTAAAAACAAAATATGTAATTGGAAATTAATATATGGTAAACTTGACATTTTAATTAATAAGGCAATTATGATTTTAAAAAATAATAATAACATTGAAATAATCACCTGTCCATCAGCTAAAAAAAGCTATTTTTTTGTAAATAGTCAGATAGTAAATACCTTCAGCTTTGCAGCCCATCTGGTACTTTTCACAAGCACTCTGCCATTGTAGGAAGAAAAGAACCATAGACAATATGTAAATAAATGGACCTGGCTGTGCTCCAGTAAAACTTTACAAAAATGCAGAAGACCAGATTTGGTTTATGGCCCATAGTTTGCCAACCACTGACCAGAAAAATTTAAGTGAATTTCCAATCTCACAAAAATAAATTAAAGATGACTTAAAGATCTAATGCCAAAAATGAAAACAAAGAATATGAATCCCAACGATATTAAAAGAAGAAAAGTTTGCACATCTCAGAGTGAAGAGGTCTTCTTGAACAAGATGGGAAACCCAGATAATAGAAAGGAAATGACTTACATATTTACTGCATAATTATATAAAAGCAGAGTATAAGAAACTATAAACAAAGTCAAAAGACAAGCCACAGAGAAAATATTTGCAAGAGTATATGGCAGGAAAGGGATAAATATATCTAATATATAAAGAGTTCTTGCAAATTGATAAGTAGAATAAAAATGACCCAATTGATATATCTGTGAAGGACTTAAGAAGACAGTTTTCAAAAGAAGAAACTCTAAATACCAATAAACTTAAGAAAGTGTGCTCTTCAAAAGTAAGGTCACTTAGATTCCACATATGATTATCGCTTATATATGGAATCTTAAAAAATGGTACAAATGAACTTATTTACAAAACAGAAGTAGAGTCACAAATGTAGAAAACAAACTTATGGTTACCAGGGGGTAAGAAAGGGGGATAAATTGGGAGATTGGGATTGACATCTACACACTACTATATATAAAATAGATAACTAACAAGGACCTACTGTATAGCACAGGGAACCTCTATGGGAAAAGAATCTAAAAAAGAGTGAATATGCATATGTATAACTGATTCACTTTGCTGTACAGCAGAAACTAACACAACATTGTAAATCAACTATACTCCAGTAAAAATTAATTTTAAAAAAGTAAGGTCAGGTCACTCCCCAGCTCCCCTGGTGAAGGCTCCCACTTCACTTAGAGCAGAACAGAGCTTACACTACCCACCAGGCCCCCTTGTCTCTGGGACTTCTCCCCTGTTAACTTCTGTCTTGCTCATTCTACTTCAAGCACAGCACCTGCTTTACTGATCCTTAGAAACCCAGACACACTCCTAAATAGGGCTTTTGCAGGGAGGTATCTTCTACCTTGACTGCTTCCCTTCACACTTTCTGTATCCCCTCATTTCCTCCACACAGGCTCCAATGTCTTCTTGAGCCTCTGACCACTTTATGTAAAGTTGCATGCCTTCCCAACACACACACACCTGTTCCCCCTTCCCTCATTCTACTGTTTCTTTTTTCTGTAATATTATTATCTTTTAACCTACTCTACACTTTGTTTATTTTCGGAATCATCTGTCTCCTCTCCAAGAATGTAAGCTCTGTAACAGCAGGGATGTTTGTTTGTTTGACCACTGATGTCTTCAAATCACCTGGAACAGCATTTGGAACATACAATGTTATACTAGCAAATGTTTAAGAAATGGGGGGTGGGAGGGAGTAGAAAGCATTTGATGATGATAAGGTTCAAACTCTCCCAGCTTGGCAGATTTCAAGCAACCAAATTAACAAGGTCACTTCATGGAGTTGGAAAGAGTTATGTCCAATCAGCTGGCAGAAGCCACTAGGAGCCCGCTCCAGCACACCACTGAGCATATAGTAGGTGCTCAGTACATATTACTTGAATGAAAAAGTACTAAACCTCATGTGCAAGTGAAGATGTTCAAATTAAAATAAGTACAATTTTCACAAATCGATTGGCAAAAAGTGTTAGAGACTGATAACTTCAGAATCAATGACTCAGCAATTTCAGTTTAGGAACTAATTCTATAGAAATAAAAATATCAGTACCCAAAGGAGGTATGTAACCAAATAACATTCATTGCAGCACTATTTATAACGGCAAAAAACTGAAAATAATCTAAACACCCCATAAATAGAAAAATTATGACTAAAGTATGAAACATCACTTAAACGATTTGAAGCCATTAACATAATGAATTATATCTTTAAATACTAATCTGGAAAGCAGTTTATGATATATTTTAAGTGAAAAATGTAAATTGCAGAGCACTGAGTATAATAAAATCAGTTTTGTTGAAACATATTAGGAAAATAATTTTAAATGTTTATTTGCAACATCACAAAAAGTACTTAAAACAGTTAATTTAGAATTAAATTTGAAACAGATTTGTATGAATCTTTATAGTCTTTTCCTTCTATGCCTTAAAGAAGTTAGAAAACCTTTAATAATAGTTTCCTATGATATGCATAGCAGAACAGTTTCATATCTATTGAGAATTTTATCTGTAAATTCTCTTCTCTAGCAAAAGATCTTGTTGAATTACCTCCAAATTATGCTCTAAACATCCTATTTCATAGTGGTGTTATCTTAGCTCCCTTTTCACTACATCAACTGCACAGCCCAAACCTTCCAGGCTTAAGCTTATAATACCAAAGAGCTGAGAACAAAATGGACCTTGACTTGAAACAAACTCTGGCCAATTACCCAACATCAACTAAAAATATGATTCAAAACAATGTTTTCAAATGAAATTGGAAAGTGGATATATATATATATGTAAATTAATAATAATATAGTGGGCTTCCCTGGTGGCGCAGTGGTTGAGAGCCTGCCTGCCGATGCAGGAGACACGGGTTCATGTCCCGGTCCGGGAAGATCCCACATGTCACGGAGCGGCTAGGTCCGTGCACCATGGCCGCTGAGCCTTCATGTCCAGAGCCTGTGCTCTGCAACGGGAGAGGCCACAAGAGTGAGAGGCCCGCATACCACAAAAAAAAACTCAAAAAAACAAAGCAAAACAATAATAATAATAATGTAGTGACCATTTTTGAGATTCCCAAATATCTATAGGTAAATAAGTTGATGCAAAGGCCAAAACTTAATCAGCTTGGTGAGTTTGAGAATCAGAAGATCAGTACGGCTGTAACTTCATGGGTGAGGACTGAGTGATATAAGGAAAAGGGAGAACTGAAGTTATCTCAGCCATGTTAGGGAGAATGGGTTCTATTCCAAAGGCAATAGAATGTCACAGGCAGCATTTGTGTAAAGGAGTAAAATTCTATAACTTATGATTTTAAAAGATCATTTTGGCTGGTGGGTGAAGACTCAGTTTCAGAAGAGCAAAACTGAGACAGGGATCTCCATCAGGAATTGGTTGCAGTAGTGCACCAGGAGATGATGATGGTTTGGATTAAGGTGGAGGTGGACCTGGGTAGTAGATAGATGTCTGATATACCACAGAGCACTTACAGTATTTAGTGATAGATTCAACATGGTGGTAAAAAAAGGAGAAGAATCAAGGATGACGCCTACATTTTACCATGTCATTCTCAACTCCTTTGACAGCCAGCAGAGAAAGAGAATCCAGCAGCAGAGACAAAGAAGGTAGTGCTACCTTCAAGAAACGATGAATGGAGAAAGTCCAAAATGACATAAAGAAGACTAGAAGAGTTTAAGGACACAAAAGACAAGAGAATAGAGTGCTTCCACCATAAGCAGAATGAAAAGACAACCCACAGCATGAGGCAAAATATTTGCAAGTGATGCTACAGACAAGGGATTAATTTCCAAAATATATAATCAACTCATACAGCTTCACATCAAAAAACAAACAACCCCAACAAAAAAAATGGGCAGAAGAGCTTAATAGACATTTCTCCAAGGAAGACATACAGATGGCCCATAGGCACATGAAAAGATGTTCAACATTGCTAATTATTGGAGAAATGTAAATCAAAACTATAATGAGGTATCACCTCACGCCAATCAGAATGATCATCATCAAAAAGCCTACAAATAACAAATGCTAGAGATGGTGTGGAGAAAAAGGAACCCTCCTACACTGGTGGTGGGAACATGAATTGTTGCATCCACCATGGAAAGCGGTGTGGAGGTTCCTTAAAAAACTAAAAATAGAGTTACCATATGATCCAACAATCCGACTTCTGGGCATATATCAGGAGAAAACTATAATTCAAAAAGATATATACACCCTAATGTTCACAGCAGCACTATTTATAATAGCCAAGACATGGAAGACACCTAAATGTCCACTGACGGATAAAGAAGATGGATATATAAAATAAAAGAAGAATGAAATAGTGCCATTTGCAACAACATGGATGGACCTAGAGATTATCATATTAAGTGAAGTGAGTCAGAGAAAGATAAATATCGTATGATGTCACTTATATGTTGAATCTTAAAAAATGATACAAATGAACTGATTTATAAAACAGAAATAGACTCACAGACATAGAAAACAAACTTATGGTTACCAGGGGATAACAGGGAGCCGGGAGGGAGGGATAAATTAAGATTTGGAGTTTAACATATACACACTACTATATATAAACTAGATAAGCAACAAGGGTCTACTGTATAGCACAGGAATCTTGTAATAACCTACAATGGAAAATAATCTGAAAAATAATATATATACATATGTGTGTGTGTGTGTATATATATATATATATATAACTGAATCACTTTGCTGTACACCTGAAACTGACACAACATTGTAAATTAACTATACTTCAACTTAAAAAATGGTAATAAATAAATAAATTAAAAGATGCTGTAATTTTCAAGAAAAAAATACTTCTTCCCAAAATGTGTCATAAAAAGGAGATGTGCAAGTCTAGGCTCACTGGGACTTCTCACACACTCTATCTGGGCTTACCGTCCCTGGTCAGTCTCACCTGCAACTCATCTTAAACTCTACTGCCAGTCCAATCTTTCTCATCTACATCTTTTGTTGAATTATTTTCTGCTGAAAACCTACGATCATGCCCCAGAACCTGCTTAACCAGATTTAATGTTTCCTAACTTGAATCTCAGGATCCCCCAAACTACACTTCCTGACTTATCACTTTTGTACCAGGAAAAAATGTATTAGTTTTATGAGATGAACAAACCTCATTTTTACATAAGTGTTTATTTTTTTAAAGTATAATCAACATGGATTTTGAACTTCACATCAAGGGTCTCTCATAATATGCTCAACAAAAATTCCTACAAAGACTGTAGCTAAGACAGGCTGCCAGAGCATCTCGGGTGCCTGTGCAGATGTGGGTTATATTTAGACCCACACAAACCGGCTCCCAGCAGAAATGCCCACCTTTATTAGAACATCTTTCCCACCTCTAAGTGGTACAAGTGTCTCTCGGTGGGAGATGCCATCTTGCTGCCATTACTTATTGCAGGCTTCCCCTCCTGTGGAGAAAGAAACTTGGAGAACAAAGGTCAACACCTGCACGCAGGAAAAAAAAAAAAAAAGCTAGTTATTTTAAGCATCTCTTCTGTACTTTGTCTTTCCTTCATTAATACTGGAGGTTTGTCATTACTGGTTTGCTAATCTCTGGCTTCACCATAAATGCAAATCTAAATGTCTAATTCCACATTAACTAGGTCTACTCAAAATTCCAACTATGTTGACACTTTATTCAATTACAAAAAGAAAGGAAACAATATTTTTGTACAGTATAGTGGCATAGTTTAAAAAAATGCTGCTTTTAAGTAAGAAGATACAAAAAAAATGTTTTGAAGAAAATGTCTGTTATTCACCAAAGAAACAGTGCATATGTTATATAATGACGTTCAACATGGATGAAAAACAGCCTGAATGTCAAAAATTATGGTGTGCTTTTCACCCATCACTGTAAAAGTATTGTGCATAATTTCCAGTCATTTTTTTAAAGGGAGGGTTATTCTTTGCCTCATTCTTTGCTGACAGGAATGCAGATGGAATGACTGGAGCTCTAGCACTCAAAACACTTTAAGGAAACTTTTAGCACAACAAAGATTATTTCAAATAAACCTCAAAGTATTAAATAACTAAAAACATCAGGTATAATAAAACTATTAAATAATTTAACATCAAGCAAACGCTCAGTACTGTAGTAAACAAACCAAAGACAAATGCAGATGAGATCTTTCAAAAGGAGCCCTTGCCAAAATTGGGATGACCCCAATTTGCTGGCAGGACCAAGCATGTGATCAGAATTCTCCTTCCCCAAACAAAACCACTGACCACAATCTCTCTTATATTGTGCCCTTTTTATACAAGTATATATTTTGTCCACTCAAATAGACAAATACATGACATCTACTTGTCTCTTGTTCTTTAGAGAGTATTTTAAATGATTTCCAGATCTCTAAGTATCAAAACAATTTTATACAAGAAAATAAACTTCCATGGGGGAGAAAAAATAGTCACTTGAAATTTTAGTAAATAAATAACATACTAAGTGGTAGTTTTGCTCCCACGTTAACCCACTAAAGCAATGAAAATGCTCTGCATTCATATGGAAAAGCACAAAAAGTGTCTGTTGCTTGCAACTACTCTACATGTTAAAGTCCTGCCAAATTTGTTAGGTTGGATTGGTCTGTGTGTGTCAGAAAACCTAAAGTAGCAGTAAGTGAGAAGTTGATTTTTGTTCCTTCTCTCCCCAGAGGTAGAGCAGGTAGATGAAGCAGGTTCATAGCAGTATGAAGGGCATGCACTCCTTCTACTTGGTGACTCTGTCATCCTCAGAATGTGCCTTTTATCTCATAGTCCAAGATAATTCCGTGAGTTCCAACCAGTAGTTCTGCATTCCGGCCACTGGAAAGGAAGATAAGGAAAATAACTGTTTTTAATCTCTTTGTCAGAATATAGTCGCATTTCCACACTTAGTTGCAACGGAGAGTGGGTCCCTGGGTCACAGGGGTGAGGGTGGTAGGCAGGACAGCTTGGCTGTGAAAGGAGCACCATCTGTCAGTGAAGGAGGACAAGGATGGGAAGGGGGTGACCAGCAATTTGCACGTGTGTTCACCTCATCCCAAACCAAATGTCCACGCCTACGTTGAGCCAAAGGTTAAAGAGTCTTGTTAACTAGAGATATGTGTGTGAAGGTATATGTCTACTCTTTAGATTATTGTGTTTAATTGTATGAACATACTCCTTTCTTATTTCTGCCTTCCTTTTGTCCTTCTATCCTCCTTTTTCATATTTTGAGAAAAGGCTAACAAAACATGTGGAAAAAGGCTAACAAAACATGTAGTCATGTCCAAATCTGATACTTTTTATCAAATAAACACAGACACACAGACACACACACACACACACACACACACACACACACACACTACACTTTGGAAGTCAAGAAAAAGAAAAAAAAAGAATATCATTAACACACTAGTATTACCCACAGAATTTTATATTTGCTAGTATAATTTTGATGATGCTTAAGTTATTTCTCTACAAACATATTCTTGAGGATCTGAGGATGAAAATAAATGCATTGAAGTGTCCTATTTTGCTTGTGTACTAACTGGATGGAAGCTGGAGAACGAAAACATGAGAAAGAAAGGCAGAAGATGGTGTGATTGGAGCCGTGGCCACCAGCTCTGCCCCAGCTCTGACCTTGATTTGCTGGGCACTTTCCATTTCCAGACATCAGTTTCTCCGTTTATAAAATGTGGGGACTGGTTTAAACCATAAAGTCACTGTTACAGACCGAATTGTGTCCCCTCAAAATTCATATTTTGAAGCCTTAACTCCCAATGTGACTATATTTGGATGTAGGGTCTTTAAAGAGGTAATCAAGGATAAATGAGGTTATAAGGGTGGGACTCTGATACAGTAGAACCGGTGCTTTTGTAACAAAAGGAAAAGACACCAGGGATTAGCACACGCAGGGAAAAGCCCAAATAAGTACACAGCAAGAGGGTGTTCATCTGCCAGTCAATGAGTGAAGTCTCAGAGGGATTCAGCTCTGCCAGCACCTTGAATTTGGACTTCCAGCCTCCAAACTGTGAGAAAATAATTTCTGTTGTTTAAGCCACCAGTCTGTGGTATTTTATTATGGCAGCTCTAGCAAACTATTATAGTTGCTTCCAATTCTAACATTGTTTTGCCAGGAACCTAGAATGTCCTTACGTATAAAGAACAAAATATATTCATCTGAATTTAAAAACAGTATCGTTGTGGGAGCTTCCCTGGTGGCACAGTGGTTGAGAGTCCGCCTGCCGATGCAGGGGACACTTCCCGGTCTGGGAAGATCCCACATGCCACGGAGCGGCTGGGCCTGAGAGCCATGGCCGCTGAGCCTGTGCATCCTGAGCCTGTGGTCCACAACGCGAGAGGCCACAACAGTGAGAGGTCCGTGTACCGCAAAAACAAAAACAAAAACAATATCGTGCAAATAATAATGGTATTGAAAATAATTCTACAAAGCAACCATCAGCTCCCAGAATTTTAATCAAATAAAAATGATTGCTTCTAAAGGGCCTTCATGGTTTACAAAATCTCTACACATAAATTATTTTATCTCATAAACTAAAGAAGTAGACAGTTTTTTAGGTCACAGGATTAACCCCAGGTCCCATAATTTCTGTCTATGCACGTGGATCTCTTCCCTTTCCTTCATAAAAGAACAACAAAAACAAAATTGTCTGAGTAAGTTATATTGAAAATGGGTGTGTAATGATGACAACCTACCAAAAAATCATTTAAAGGTAGTTGTTGATTCTCACCCAATTGAAAATCATTCCTATTGCAATGACTGTCTGCAGGGCACTATATCAACATCAGTGGAGAAATGCAAAACTCCAAGTCTTGATTTCTGTTCGAAGAGAGACTATAATCAGGGAAATAAGATATAAACAGGAGAGTCTAAAATAAGAGAGATGTATATAATGACAGAAAATATGTCACAAAATATGTTCTCTAAAAAGATGAACAACTGTGGAGGAAACAAGAGCATTTCAAAGACTTTTTGCTGTGATATCGAGCAGATAAAATGAAATCAGAGTTTAAAAAACACATTGTCTCTGGTTGGGTGGAGGAAGGCTGGCAGGAATGGTGTTATTCCAAGTGGGTGGGAAATTATTAACCTGACCAAAGGCTGCTTCAAGTTATTTGAGATCACTTCCTGGACCCACAAGTGATTGCGGCTTGATTTTTGGTATGTTCCTATCGCGTGTATTATTTAAAATATTTGTCACTTACCTGTCTTTAGGTAGCTTATCAACCTGGGTATCCGGGCCTTATCCAATTACCTAAATTTATCTCATTGGTTGGAGATGGTTCCATATGCCAACAGTGTAACTCCTTTACGATGGCCCCAGAGGGGTGAGAGTCACCCTCTTGGAACAAAAAATGATATCTAAGATAACAAGAAGACATTTGTCAAAGTTGTATCCATCTCCTACCAGCTCTGGTTTGTGTTCAGTGGCCCGTATTTGGTTCTCGAGCCCACTTTACCCTCAATGTACAAATTTGGATGTCTCCTCCAACATCTGGCCAACAATTGGGTCCCCTACTTGGCTTCACCCATCAACTGTGATTTCTGCCTTCTCAGTTGGGCATGCATTACTGACACCACTTCTGACACACAAGGCTGCATTTCTGGCTTTGGACAAACCAATCCACATGACCACTTACTCTGGTTATCAGTCCTACGAAGTTCAAATCACACTTCTGGTCATTCTTGGCAGGTACAATATAGATCGATTCTTTGTGTTGACTTATTCTGTTGCTGAACCATCACAAGATTCTATATCCAGCTAAAACAAGAAATGTGCACCAGGAAAATATCATCTCTGTAAAGGCAGTCAGATGGCAGAAAGGCTGTTAGAACTTCTCATGGTTCCTCAAGCCCGAATGCCTCCCTGGGTTGGATTCCAGAGTGCATGGCTGAAATAAGGTGATCCATTTATTGAGGAAATGAAGCTGATGATTTGATTATAATAATTAACTGTTTGAAAATAATTATTTAACTCTAGCTCAGATTTACCAGGGGGGTCATTGGCTCCTGACTGCCATCTCAAAAGCTTAGAAGGAATTCCTAAATCTCATGGAATAAAACCAAATGTTTTCCCTAGTTTTATCATAGTTCCATTATTGGATGAGGTTTAACAAGATCTCGTTATTAATTAAATTCTCACAAATACAGTCTACACAACTTCACTCTTAAATGACCACTTTTATCTAAAGAAAGGGATCCAAAAGTTACAATAACCTAGTTATTTTTATATTTGACTGGTATAGGAAAAAGGGAGCTTACTGGGATGCTTGAGGTTTGGCTGTAGAGTGGTACAGCTATCTTGTATGAGCATTGGCAGTTACAGGAGGCTACTTTTTAAGGCTTCAAAAATGTTTCAAGATAAATTATAATGATTGACACTTCTTAATTCTTAATACCTCTTTCCACCTCCTATTTTCAACCTCTTTTATATCATTTGAATTCTTTTTTCTCTCTACCCCCCAAAAATATTTAAAACCTTTCCAAGTGATACAAAATAATCTATGCAGTATATCCATAGCCATGCAAAGATAGAAGAAACTGGTTAGGGGGGAAAATAACTAGAAAAAATAAACTGAAATGTTTAGGATGGGTTATGAATGAGGTTTTTTTCTTCCTATTTTTTCAAATTGCCTACACTTAGTAAGTGACACTTTTGTGATGATAATAATAGTATAATCATGATGATAATAATAGACCCAATAACACAGTGGAAAGAACATGAGCTCAGGAATCAAATAAATATGATTTAAATTAGTGCCATATGACAGTGGACAAGTCTCATCACCTTTATAAGGCCCTGTTGTTACCTTTTTCATCAAATTCCTTATAGAATACCTTCCTCCCAGAGCAGTTGTAAGAATTAAATAAAATAACCTCTGTAAATTACCTCACAGGATACACGTTGCTTTCTTATATAGTAAAAATTTTATCGAAATGGGAGAAGGAGCTTCAATGAAACCTAAGCTGAGACACCTTTCTGAATCAAAAATGCCATGTCGGGCTTCCCTGGTGGCGCAGTGGATGAGAGTCCACCTACCGATGCAGGGGACACGGGTTCGTGCCCCAGTCCGGGAAGATCCCACATGTCGCGAGGCGGCTGGGCCCGTGAGGCATGGCTGCTGAGCCTGCGCGTCCGGAACCTGTGCTCTGCAACGGGAGAGGCCACAACAGTGAGAGGCCCGCGTACCGCAAAAAAAAAAAAAAAAAAAACACGCCATGTCTTTGTCTACCTAGAAAGTCGGATACCAAACCAGAAATGTTCCCTACACGAGTACCTCAGCTCCATGTAAAACAAAGCTTGTGACCGTAAAAACAGTGGCAGACAGGTGTGCTGTGAGTCCAGGTTTTTTACCTGGATACAGGGTAATCAGTTAGACTTTCAATGGCCTGTCTGGTCTCTTGAACGCCTGGTAAAATTAAAATGCCTAAAGACTAGCAAAGGATATGTTTATAGTAGATAGCTGCCATAAAGCTAATGAACTGAAAAGTCTAAAATTCTCTTGTGGTCAGAAGTGGTTTGATCTAGCTTAGGAAATCATCTCCCTGATTCTGTAAGGGGAGGAAGGGGAGCTTTCTTTGATGCTATGCATGTGTGATAATGGTTCCTCTCAGGAAACCTGGGATAATTAGACCAAATTGCTTTTATTCTCTTGAGAGATGCTAGTAACAATGATTATAAGAGATTTAGCCATTTCAGGAAATATGCAGGCTCTATTATGAACCTCAGGGATATGATTTCTGGTGAATAAAGTAGTTTGTTAAAACTCTGCAAAAAAATATACCTTTTGACCAGAAATTAGTGTATTTAACAAATGACTTCTGAGTCCCTGCTACAGGCCAAGATCTGGAGATACAATACAAAATGAATGTCATCCTGGTAGTCAATCCCTAACAAATCCTATCTATTTTACATACACAGTCCATCCTTGTTTACATCCCGCTGCCATATTGTTGCTCATATTGTCTACAATTAGTAAACAATAATAGGATTATAATAATAATAAACCCAATAACATAGTGGAAAGAACATGAGTTCAGGAGTCAAATAAATCAGATTTAAATTCTTGCCTTCGACCTTCAATTCCAACCTTCATCTTCTCATTTGGATAGATGACAACAGCCTTCTGTCTGTTTTACTCTTCATGCAATTTTTCCCCATGCCTAATTGATCATCCTCTCTCCAGAATCCATGTCCTCCAGGAGAAAGCCCAGACTCCTCCGCAATTTTCCTCTGGCTTTTCTCCTTTGTCTCATCTCTTGTCATCCATATACTGCAATTCTAGTGAACTTTAAATACAGGCATTCAGGGGACACATCGTGATGTGCTGTCCACACCCTATCTGCTCAAGCTTTTTGTCTCCTTGGTGTGCCCTTGCCCATCTCTTTGCTTGGATAATTCTTTCCCATTACCCTAAAATTCACTGTATTCATCATGCCTTTTAATTTTCCATATTTCTAAAGCTTTTACATTCAGGACCTTGCTGACCCTGGAGAGACTGCGCTTCTGAGGGCTGGCCGATTCCCAGAGGTGGTAAACAACTCACCTGGGAGAGCATCTTTTATGGGCAAACCAACAAATGCACACACCCAGGCCACCACTTTATCAAGCTCTCATACTTCAAACCACTATATCACAGCCCTAAACATCTCTGGACCGACAACAAACAACTAGGGACAGCCCTTATGCCCCAGAGCCTGTTGAAATTATTCAAACTAGATAATCCTAAACCTACTTACCCGGCTTCACTAGCTCCTTCCTGTGGGAACCAGAATAAAGACACTTTGCCATGTTTTCCTCTCACTCCCTCTGCCTCCTGACTGACCCTGGTGCCTCCCTTTGTGGCCCCTGTGTGGCACATGTGCCCCCTCCTCTTGGGAACTGTAAGTAACAAATTATCTTCAATGGTAATTGTCTTCTTGTCTGTTGGCCTCACCTAAGATGAATAATAATGAAACATTGTAAAACACCTCCATTATTACCCCACTGTGGAAAACCTGCCCAAATTCTTTCTCTCCCCCAGGCTGAAAATGATGCAGTGTATCTCATCTATGTTTCCATTGGCCCCAGACATACCATCATCAGAGTTCTTACTACATTGATAATATGGCAAGTTTCCCCACCGAACACTCCGGCCAGAACTACATCTTGTACATATCCTTATTGCTAAAGCTTCAAGTAATAGCTTGAACAGGAGTGTACGGCAAACTCTACAGTTGGACTGAACTCAACTAGAAAATGATCTCTGCCCTTAAAACATCAATCTGAAGAACAAAACAGAGCAACAACCAGATCATTCCAATTCACCATGATAAACACAAAAAGCAATAAACACAGGGCACTGTGGGAACTCAATGAGTGCACATGAGACCCTTGACCTGACATGTAACAGTTTAAAAGGCTTCATTTTCGTTTTCTTTTTGTCTTTGAAAGCCAAGGGTACTCCTACTTTCAACAGAGCTTGTGCATTATTCCACAGCAAATTTAAAAGCACTAATAGAATGAAAAACCACCGCCGCAAAATCAGTTAATTTCGAGCTCCTGACTACTGGGATGGATGACCTGGCATATTTATAAAGGAGGAAGAAATTATTATATCAATTAAATTAGCTGTCTTGGATTTCACCTTCTAAATGTGCTTTCACCATGTCCTGTCTCCATTTCCTATGCTAGTATCTTTGTCATGGTTAATGTTGGCCTCATACCTTCCTCAGGAATGAAGGACCAAGCAGCGATTAAGGGTCCTGGTTTGCATTTTCAGGCCCTATGCCTTCTTGATTAAATATTCAGCATACATTACAGGGATGCCGCTGGTCTATTGCCCCTTTCACCCTACTTCAAGACGTTCCATCACAACTTCTTATCAAAGTTTGACAAACTGACTCACTGACATATCAATTTTAAGCATATATTCAAAGCCTGTGATTTAATAATTCACTCTACTCTCCAAATACATAGTCATTATGTCTTGAAAGCATGTTATACTGCATTGTAATTTTCCATAAAATTGCAAATGATGGTAAGCCATAAGCCATGACACCAATTCTGGTCAGAGCTAACACAAAAGTCCGGATGGAACCATAGAGTGCTTCAAACAAGTAACCCTAAACCGGGGAGGAAATATCTGGCTTAATTGGATTCTCATCAGTTATATTTTAATGCTGAGCTGCTTCTAAAAGCTTGTGTGCAGTGGAATTTTTCATTCTAATTACAATATTATTATTATTTATTTTACACAAGGCTGTAATTGATATTGCTGGTACACAAATTTACTTTCTCAATGCCCTTTCAGTCCCTTAGATAATGTCCTTACTGAGATGATCTTTCCAATAAAACCCTTCACAAAAAGTAACTCTTAATGTAATCTCATTAACATTGATTTTTCTGGGGGGGAGAATCTTGAAAGAAATACAAAAAGTCACAAGTCCAAATTCTGAATGAATTATTAAGTTGATTACATGGATTGTCATCCAAATTTCTTATGCAACAACAAACTAACTTGGAATATTGAAAACAATACAGGAACTTTGATGGGGGCTTATGGAGTTTAATGATTCTGATGGCTTGATTGAGATTAGAGCAATGTTAAGAGACCTATTTACCTTACTAAACTGTTGATGCTCTTCAGCACTGCTAAATAATTCTAGAGATGAGGCTGTTTATCAGTTTGTTTGTTTGTTTTGACCCTATAATATAATCCACATAATAATAACATGACTGAGCAAGCCCTATTCCCCATTGCAATATTTTACCTTCAGTCTTGGCCAGTAAACTCAGGCTCAGATTCTGAGAAGGATTCTGCCCCTTCTTCAGGAAGAATTTAATGTACCTGGATTCCTTAATTCAGGTCACTCAGAACAAGGTAGCCTGATGATTAGTTGGGCTCTGAGTTTGTATACCATTTTCCCTCCACATTTACTGAGATATAGCTGACATATAGTGTATGTTTAAAGTGTACATTGTGTTGATTTGATCACTTATATATTGCAAAATTATTATAACCACAGCACTAGCTAACACCTCTATCCCCTCCCATATTTACTGTTTCCTTTTTGTGGTGAGAACATTAAAGATGTACTCTCTCATCAACTTTCAAGTACACGCAGTCCCTGACTCTGATGGTCCTGCTTACAATTTTTACTTATGATGGTGCAAAAGGGATATGCATGCAGTAGAAACTGTACTTCGAATTTTCAGTTTTTTTCCAGGGCTAGAATTAGGTGGTACATACTCACTCCTGATGCCAGGCAGTGGCAGCAAACTGCATGTCCCAGTCAGACACACAATCACAAGGGTAAACAACCAATGCACTTACAGCCATTCTGTACCCAAACAATCATTTTGCTTTTCATTTTCAGTATAGTATTCAATAAATGACATGAGATATTCAACACTTTATTATAAAATAGGCTTCCTATTAGATGATTTTGCCCAACTGTAGGATAATAGAAGTGTTCTGAGCATGTTTAAAGTAGGCAAGGCTAAGCCATGATGTTCGGTAGGTTAGGTGTATTAAATGCATTTTTGACTTGCAATATAAACTCATTAAAAATAGAGGAAGATCTGTATATAATAGAATATTATGCCTAAAAGTTTGTACCCATCGGTCTTGGCCACTTCATTAAACAGCTCTCAACATCTCCCCATTTCCCCCACCCCTAACCTCTGGTAACCACCACTCCACTCTATTTCTGAGTTTGGCTCTTAATTATATTCTACATATAGGTGACAATATGCAGTATTTGTCTTTCTCTGTCTGACTTATTTTACTAAGCATAATGCCCTCAAGTCCATCCATATTGTTGCAAGTGGCAGGACATTTTTTCTTTTTCATGGCTGAATATTACTGCATTATACATATACACACATCTTCTTTATTCAGTCACAGTTGATGGACATGTAGGTTGTTTCCATAGCTTGACTATTATAAATAAGGCTGCAATGAACATGGGGTGCAGGTATCTCTTTGAAATACTGTTTTCATTTCCTTAAGATATACACCCAGAAAGGGGATTGTTGGATCATATGGTAGTTCTATTTTTATATTTTTGAGGAAACTCCATACTGTTTTCCATAGTGGTTACACCAATTTCCATTCCCCTGAACAGCACACAAGGGTTCCCTCTTCTCTACATTGTCACCAACACTAACAATAGTTGCCTTTTTATGTCTTCTTTGGAAAGTTGTCTCTTCAGATCCTTGGCCCACTTTTCAGTTAGGTTGTTTGGCTTTTGTTTTGTTTTTTGCTACTGAGTTGTATGAGTTCTTTGCATTTTTTGGATATTACCCCCTCATCAAACATGCAATTTGCAAGTATTATCTCCCATTCAGTAGGCTGCCTTTTCATTTTGTTGATTGTTTCTCTTGCTGTTTGGAAGATTTTTAGTTTTATGTAGTCCCACTTATTAATTTTTGCTTTTGTTGCTTGTGCTTTTGGTATCATATCCAAAAAATAATTGCCAAGACCAATGTTAAGGAGATTTTTCCTTAGGTTTTCTTCTAGGGGTTTTACAGTTTCAGTTTTTATGTCTAAGTCTTTAATCAATTTTGAGTTAATTTTTGTGGGTGGTATAAGAGTCTAATTTTATTCTTTTGCATGTGGTTACCCAGTTTATCCAATACCATTTATCAAAGAGACTTTTCTTTCCCTATTGAGTATTCTTAGCTCCCTTGTCAAATATTAGTTGACTGTAAATGCAAGGGTTTATTTCTGGGCTCTCAATTCTGTTCAATTGGTCTATGTGTCTACTTTTATGTCAGTGCCATAGAGTTTTGATTACTAGAACTTTGTAGTATAGTTTAAAATCAGGACGTGTGATTCCTCCAGTTTTGTTCTTCTTTCTCAGAACTGCTTTGCATATATATGTGTGTGTGTGTGCATGTGTGCGTGTGTGTGTCTGTGATTCCATACAAATTTTTTGATAACTTTTTCTATTTCTGTGGAAAATCCCATGGGAATTTTCATAAGAATTGCACTGAACCTACAGATGGCTTAGTATAGCATGGATTTTTAAAACAACATTAATTCTTCTGATCCACGAACATGAGATAGCTTTCCAGATATTTTTGTCTTCTTCAATTTCTTTCATTGAAGACTTGCAGTTTTCAGTGTACAGATCTTTCAACTTGATTAAATTTATTCCGAAGTACTTTATTGTTTTTAATGTTAGACAATAAAATACTTATGATATTTTTATTGTTTTCTTTATTTCTTTTTCAGATGTTTCATTTTTAATATATAGAAAAGCAACTGATTTTTGTATGTTGATTTTGTGTCCAGAAAATTTACTGAATTTGATAATCAGTTCTGAAGGGTTATTTGGAGGAGTCTTTTGGATTTTCTATATATAAGATCATATCATCTGCAAACAAAGAAAATTTTGCTTCTTCCTTACTTATTTCTTTTTCTCACCTGATTGCACAGGACAGGACTTCCAGTATGATGTTGAATAAGAGTGTTGATAGTGGACACTTTTGTCTTGTTACTGATCTTAGAGAAAACGTTTTTAACATTTCACCATTGAGTATAATGTTAGTTATGGGCTTTTCATATATGGCCTTTATGTGTTGAGATACATTCCTTTTATACCCAATTTGTTAAGAGTTTTATCATGAAAAGATGTTGTATTTTGTCAAATGCTTATTCTACATCTATTGATATCATTGTATGATTTTAGCCTTTCATTCTATTAATGTGTTTTGTCACATTTATTGATTTGTGAATGTTGAAACATCCTTGCATCCCAGGGATAATTCCCATGTTATCATGGTATATGATTCCTTTAATGTATTGTTGAATTTCGTGTGCTAGTATTTTGTTGAGAACTTCTTCATCTATGTTCATCAGGGATATTGGTCTATAGCTTTCTTTTTCTTGTAGCATCCTTTTCTAGCTTTTGTATTATGAGAATGTTGACCTTGTGAAATGAACTTGGAAATATTCCTTTCTCTTCACTTTTTTGGAGGAGTTTGAGAAGAATTGGCTCTATTTCTTCTTTAAATGTTTGACAGAACTTGTCAGTTAGGCCATATAGTCCCGGGCTGTTCTTTGTTGGGAGGTTTTGATTACTGATTTAATCATCTTACTCATTATTGAGCTGTTAAGATTTTATATTTCTTCATCATTCAGTCTTGGTAGGTTGTATGTTTCTAGGAATTTATCCATATATTCCAGATTATTGGCAAATAATTGCCCACAGTAGTTTCATGATGCTTTGTATTTCTGTGTTATCAGTTGTAATGTCTCTTCTTTCATTTCTGACTTTAATTATTTGGTCTCTTCTGTCTTTTTTTTTTTTTTTCTTAATCTAACTAGTTTTTCAAATTTATGTCAATCCTTAAAAAAAAAAAAACAGCTCTGAGTTTCATTGATCTTTTCTGTTGTTTTTCTGGCCTCTGTTTCATTTATTTCTGTTCTGATGTTTGTTATTTTCTTCTTTCTAACTTTGAGCTAAGTTGTTATAATTTTCTTGAGCTGTAATTGTAAGTTGTTTGTAATCTTTCTTTTTTCTTTTATTTCTTTACTTTTTAACATCTTTATTTGAGTATTATTGCTTTAAAATTGTGTGTAACTTTCTGCTTTATAACAAAGTAAATCAGTTATAGATACACATATGTTCCCATATCTCTTCCCTCTTGCATCTTCCTCCTTCCCACCCTCCCTATCCCACCTCTCTCAGTGGTCACAAAGCACTGAGCCGATCTCCCTGTGCTACGTGGCTACTTCTCACTAGCTATCTATTTTACGTTTGGTAGTGTATATATGTCCATGCCACTCTCTCACTTTGTTACAGCTTACCCTTCCCGCTCCCCATATCCTGAAGTCCCTGCTCTAGTAGGTCTGTGTCTTTATTCCCATCTTACCACTAGGTTCTTCATGACTTTTTTTTTTTTTTTAGATTCCATATATATGGGCTAGCATATGGCATTTGTTTTTCTCTTTCTGACTTACTTCACTCTGTATGACAGATTCTAGGTCCATCCACCTCATTACAAATAACACAATTTCATTTCTTTTTATGGCTGAGTAATATTCCATTGTATATATGTGCCACATCATCTTTATCCATTCATCTGATAATGGACACTTAGGTTGCTTCGATCTCCTGGCTATTGTAAATAGAGCTGCAATGAGCATTTTGGTACATGACTCTTTTTGAATTATGGTTTTCTCAGGGTATATGTCCAGTAGTGGGATTGCTGGGTCGCATGGTACTTCTATTTGTACTATTATAAGGAATCTCCATACTGTTCTCCATAGTGGCTGTATCAATTTACATTCCCACCAGCAGTGTAAGGGTGTTCCCCTTTCTCCACACCCTCTCCAGCATTTATTGTTTCTAGATTTTTTGATGATGACCATTCTGACTGGTGTGAGATGATATCTCATTGTAGTTTTGGTTTGCATTTCTCTAACAATTAATAATGTCGAGCATTCTTTCATGTGTTTGTTGGCAATCTGTATACCTTCTTTTGAGAAATGTCTATTTAGGTCTTCTGCCCATTTTTGGATTGGGTTCTTTGTTTTTTTGTTATTGAGCTGCATGAGCTGCTCATAAATTTTGGAGATTAATCCTTTGTCAGTAGCTTCATTTGAAAATATTTTCTCCTATTCTGAGGGTTGTCTTTTGGTCTTGTTTAAGGTTTCCTTTGCTGTGCAAAAGCTTTGCAGTTTCATTAGGTCCCATTTGTTTATTTTTCTTTTTATTTCCATTTCTCTAGGAGGTGGGTCAAAAAGTGTCTTGCTGTGATTTATGTCATAGAGTGTTCTGCCTATGTTTTCCTCTAAGAGTTTGATAGTTTCTGGCCTTACATTTAGGTCTTTAATCCATTTTGAGCTTATTTTTGTGTATGGTGTTAGGGAGTGTTCTAATCTCATACTTTTACATATACATGTCCAGTTTTTGCAGCACCACGTATTGAAGAGACTGTCTTTTCTCCACTGTATATTCTTGCCTCCTTTATCAAAGATAAGGTGACCATATGTGCATGGGTTTATCTCTGGACTTTCAATACTGTTCCATTGATCTATATTTCTGTCTCTGTGCCAGTACCATACTGTCTTGATTACTGTAGCTTTATAGTATAGTCTGAAGACAGGAAGCCTGATTCCTCCAGCTCCATTTTCCATTCTCAAGTTTGCTTTGGCTATTCGGGGTCTTTTGTGTGTCCATACAAAATGTGAAAAATTTTGTTCTAGTTCTGTGAAAAATGCCAGTGGTAGTTTGATAGGGATTGCATTGAATCTCTAGATTGCTTTGGGTAGTAGAGTCATTTTCACAATATTGATTCTTCCAATCCAAGGACATGGGATAACTCTCCATCTGTTTGGATCATCTTTAATTTTTTTCATCAGCGCCTTATTGTTCTCTGCATACAGGTCTTTTATTTCCTTAGGTAGGTTTATTCCTAGATATTTTATTCTTTTGGTTGCAGTGGTAAATGGGAGTGTTTTCTTAATTTCACTTTCAGATTTTTCATCATTAGTGTATAGGAATGCCAGAGATTTCTCTGCATTAATTTTGTATCCTGATACTTTACCAAATTCATTGATTAGGTCTAGTAGTTTTCTGGTAGAGTCTTGAGGATTCTCTATGTATAGTATCATGTCATCTGCAAACAGTGACAAGTTTACTTCTTCTTTTCCGATTTGGATTCCTTTTATTTCTTTTTCTTCTCTGATTGCTGTGGCTAAAACTTCCAAAACTATGTTGAATAAGAGTGGTGAGAGTGGGCAACCTTGTCTTCTTTCTGATCTTAGTGGAAATGGTTTCAATTTGTCACCATTGAGGACGATGTTGGCTGTGGGTTTGTAATATATGGCTTTTATTATGTTGAGGAAAGTTCCCTCTATGCCTACTTTCTGCAGGGTTTTTATCATAAATGGGTGTTAAATTTTGTCAAAAGCTTTCTCTGCATCTATTGATATGATCATATAGTTTTTCTCCTTCAATTTGTTAATATGGTGTATCACGTTGATTGATTTGCATACATTGAAGAATCCTTGCATTCCTGGAATAAACCCCAGTTGATCATGGTGTATGGTCCTTTTAATGTGTTTTGGATTCTGTTTGCTAATATTTTGTTGAGGATTTTTGCAACTAGGTTCATCAGTGATATTGGCCTGTAGTTATCTTTCTTTCTCACATCTTTGTCTGGTTTTGGTATCAGGGTGATGGTGGCCTCGTAGAATGAGTTTGGGAGTGTTCTTCCCTCTGATATATTTTGGAAGAGTTTGAGAAGGAAAGGTGTTAGCTCTTCTCTAAATGTTTGATAGAATTTGCCTGTGAAGCCATCTGATCCTGGGCTTTTGTTTGTTGGAAGATTTTAAATCATAGTTTCAATTTCACTGCTTGTGATTGGTCTGTTCATATTTTCTATTTCTTCCTGGTTCAGTCTTGGCAGGTTGTGCATTTCTAAGAATTTGTCCATTTCTTCCAGGTTCTCCATTTTATTGGCATAGAGTTGCTTGTAGTAATCTCACATGATCCTTTGTATTTCTGCAGTGTCAGTTGTTACTTCCCCTTTTTTCTTTCTAATTCTATTGATTTGGGTCTTCTCCGTTTTTTTCTTGATGAGTCTGCCTAATGGTTTTTCAATTTTGTTTATCTTCTCAAAGAACCAGTTTTTAGTTTTATTGATCTTTGCTATCATTTCCTTCATTTCTTTTTCATTTATTTCTGATCTGATGTTTATGATTTATTTCCTTCTGCTAACTTTGGGTTTTTTTTGTACTTCTTTCTCTAATTGCTTTAGGTGCAAGGTTAGGTTTTTTATTTGAGATGTTTCCTGCTCCTTAAGGTAGGATTGTATTGCTATAAACTTCCCTCTTAGAACTGCTTTTGCTGTATCTCATAGATTTTTGGTCGTTGTGTTTTCATTGACATTTGCTTCTAAGTGTTTTTTGATTTCCACTTTGATTTCTTCAGTGATCTCTTGGTTATTAAGTAGTGTATTGTTTAGCCTCCATGTGTTTGTATTTTTTATGGTTCTTTCCTGCAATTGATATCTAGTCTCATAGCATTGTGGTCGGAAAAGATACTTGATATGATTTCCATTTTCTTAAATTTACCAAGGCTTCATTTTTGACCCAAGATATGATCTATCCTGGAGAATCTTCCATGAGCCCCTGAGAAAAATGTGTATTCTGTTCTTTTTGGATAGAATGTCCTACAAATATCAATTAAGTCCATCTTGTTTAATGTATCATTAAAGCTTGTGTTCCCTTATTTATTTTCATTTTGGATGATCTGTCCATTGGTGAAAGTGGGGTGTTAAAGTCCCCTATTATGAATGTGTTACTATCAATTTCTCCTTTAATGGCTGTTAGTATTTGCCTTATGTATTGAGGTGCTCCTATGTTGCATGCATAAATATTCACAATTGTTATATCTTCTTGGATCTGTCCCTTGATCATTATGTAGTGTCCTTCTTTGTCTCTTGTAATAGTCTTTATTTTAAAGTCTATTTTGTCTGATATGAGAGTTGCTATTCCAGCTTTATTTTGATTTCCATTTTCATGGAATATCATTTTCCATCCCCTCACTTTCAGTCTGTATGTGTCCCTAGGTCTGAAGTGGTTCTCTTGTATACAGCATATGTATGGGTCTTGTTTTTGTATCCATTCAGCCAGTCTGTGTCTTTTACTGAGAGCATTTAGTCCATTTACATTTAAGTTAATTATCGATATGCATGTTCGTTTTCCCATTTTCTTAATTGTTTAAGTTTGTTGTTGTAGGTCTTTCCCTTCTCTTGTGTTTCTTGCCTAGAGAAGTTCCTTTAGCATTTGTTGTAAACTTGGTTTCGTGGTACTGAACTCTCAGCTTTTGCTTGTCTGTAAAGGTTTTAATTTCTCCATAAAATCTGAATGAGATCCTTGCTGGGTAGAGTAAACTTGGTTGCAGGTTTTTCTCCTTCATCACTTTAAATATGTCCTGCCACTCCCTTCTGGCTTGGAGAGTTTCTGCTGAAAGATCAGCTGTTAACCTTATGGGGATTCCCTTGTGTGTTATTTGTTGATTTTCCCTTGCTGCTTTTAATATGTTTTCTTTGTATTTAATTTTTGACTGTTTGATTAATATGTGTCTTGGAATGTTTCTCCTTGGATTTATTCCATATGGGACTCTCTATGCTTCCTGGACTTGATTAATCATTTCCTATCCCATATTAGGGATGTTTTCAACTGTAATCTCTTCAAATATTTTCTCAGTCCCTTTCTTTTTCTCTTCTTCTTCTGGGACCCCAATAATTCGAATGTTGTTGTGTTTAATGTTTTCTCAGTGGTCTCTGAGACTGTCCTCAGTTCTTTTCATTCTTTTTTCTTTATTCTTCTCTGCAGTAGTTATTTCCATTATTTTATCTTCCAGGTGACTTATCCATTCCTTGTCTCAGTTATTCTGCTATTGATATCTTTTTGTCTTTCTGGTGGGTAGGTCCAAGTCTGGTGGTGTGTTTTGGGGTATCTGTAGCCTTATTATGGTTTTAGGCAGCCTCTCTGCTAATGTGTGGGGTTGTGTTCCTGTCTTGTTACGTGTTTGGTATAGGGTGTCCAGCACTGTAGCTTGCTGGTCGTTGAATGCAGCTGGCTGTTGGTGTTGAGATGATCTCTGGGAGATTTTTGCCATTTGTTGTTATGTAGAGCTGGGAGGTCTCTTGTGTACCAGTGTCCTGAAGTTGGCTCTCCCACCTCAGAGGCACAGCACTGACTCCTGGCTGGAGCACCAAGAGCCTTTCAACCACATGGCTCAGAATAAAAGGGAGAAAAAGTTGGAAGAAAAAAGAGGATAAAATAAAATAAAATAGAGTAAGATAAAATAAAATAGCGTTATTAAAATAGGAAATAATTATTAAGAAAAAAATATTTAAGTAAAAAAAAAAACAAACGATGTACAGAACCCTAGGACAAATGGTGAAAGCAAAGCTATACAGACAAAATCTCACACAGAAACATACACATACACACTCACAAAAAGAGGAAAAGAGGAAGAAATAATATATCTTGCTCTCAAAGTCCACCTTCTCAATTTGAGATGATTTGTTGTCTATTCAGGTGTTGCACAGATGCAGGGTACATCAAGTTTATTTTGGAGATTTAATCCACTGCTCCTGAGGCTGCTGGGAGGGATTTCCCTTTCTCTTCTTTGTTCGCACAGCTCCCGGGGTTCAGCTTTGGATTTGGACCCGCCTGTGTGTGTAAGTCACCTGAGGGTGTCTGTTCTTTGCTCAGACAGGACGGAGTTAAAGGGGCAGCTGCTCGGGGTCTCTGGCTCACTCAAGCCGTGGGTAGGGAGGGGTACGGAGGCAGGGCGAACCTGCAGTGGCAGAGGCCAGCATGACGTTGCACCAGCCTCAGGTGCACCGTGCGTTCTCCCGGGGTAGTTGTCCCTGGATCCCGGGACCCTGGCAGTGGCGGGCTGCACAGTCTCCCTGGAAGGGAGGTGTGCAGAGTGACCTGTGCTTACACACAGGCTTCTTGGTGGTGGTGGCAGCAGCAGCCTTAGCATGTCATGCACGTCTCCGTGGTCCGAGCTTTTAGCCGTGGCTCGCGCCCGTCTCTGGAGTTCCTTTAAGCAGCGCTCTTAATACCCTCTCCTCGCGCAACAGGAAACAAAGAGGGACTACAAAGTCTCTTGCCTCTTCGGCAGCTCCAGAGCTTTTCCCGGAGTCCCTCCCGGCTAGCTGTGGCGCACTAACCCCCTGCAGGCTGTGTTCCCGCCGCCAACCCCAGTCCTCTCCCTGCGCTCCGACCAAAGCCCGAGCCTCAGCTCGCAGCCCCGCCTGCCCTGGCGGGTGAGCAGACAAGCCTCTCGGGCTGCTGAGTGCCGGTCGGCACTGATCCTCTGTGCGGGAATCTCCCCGCTTTGCCCTCCGCACCCCTGTTGCTGCACTCTCCTCCGTGGCTCCAAAGCTTTCCCCCTCCGCCACCTGCAGTCTCTGCCCGCAGAGGGGCTCCTAGTGTGTGGAAACCTTTCCTCCTTCACAGCTCCCTCCCACTGGTGCAGGTCCTGTCCCCATTTTTTTGTCTCTTTTTATTCTTTTTTCTTTTGCCCTACCTAGGTGCGTGGGGAGTTTCTTGCCTTTTGGCAGGTCTGAGGTCTTCTGCCAGTGTTCAGTAGGTATTCGGTAGGAGTTGTTCCATGTGTAGATGTATTTCTGGTGTATCTGTGGGGAGGAAGATGATCTCCATGTTTTACTCTTCTGCCATCTTCCCAGCCCCTCTTTTTTCTTAATGTAGGCATTTATCACTCTAAACTTTCCTCTTAGAACTGCTTTTTCAAAATCCCTCTGGTTTTGATATGTTGTTTTTCCATTTTCATTTGTTTCAAGATTTTTATTTCCCTTTTGATTTCTTCATGACTCATTGTTTGTTTGTATATCATTTTTTAAAATCACATTTCTGCCACGTGTCAGACAAGAGAATGCACCTCACAAACCTCTAACTAAATGCTGCATAATGGACCAAAGACCCCTTTTGCTGTGCTCAGAAATCTATTACCACTTTTGAGCAGAGACTTTGCTTCCCACAAGCTGCTACAAGGTTAGCCTGCACATGGGGGTAGATATCATTATTCCCAGTCTATAGAAGGGGTAACTGTGGCTTAGAGAGCTTAAATAACCTACGAAAGGAAATGAAGAATTTGGAAGAGCTGTTGGTATGTTTTCAATATAATTTTTAAAAAGCAGTATTATTCCCATCAATTGTGCTGTTTGTAACTTCAAAGACCCTGCCTAATCATCAATCCTACATGGACAAGTTCTTCAGCACCTCAATAGTTCTAGGAATGGTAATTCACTTTATCTTGTCAGGCTCCACCCTAAGACTAGGTTTCTGTTTTTTTTAAAACATCTTTATTGGAGTATAATTGCTTTACAATGCTGTGTTAGTTTCTGCTTTATAACAAAGTGAATCAGTTATACATCTGCATATATCTCCATATCTCTTCCTTCTTGTGTTTCCCTCCCACCCTCCCTATCCCCCCCCAGGTGGTCTCCAATGAAAAAAAAAATTGTTTTACTTAGAATACTGAGTGAAAAGTCAACACTGGAATTTTCCAATGCAGTAACCCTGCACTATTTGCCATCAGCACTTCCCTCTCTTGCTTGGGTGTGTGTTGTCTGCTCCTTTCAATATGTTTCTCAAGCCTGCTGGGACTCCACCCAACCCAGCTTTATCCATCATCTGGTTCCATGGTCTCCAAATTTTGGGCTCCCTATCCTTAGTTGTTTCTTAATCCAATACCAGCTGCAATGTCCCATCGTGCATTCAAGGACCCAACAATAAACAGACTCCATTCAAGCATAGTAATATTTCACCTACCTAAATGATGAGAACAAAGTTAAAGGAAACCAACAAGGAGTGGTAAAGCACCTCGGGCCAGCAAGAGCATGGAGCCACTCTACCTCTTAGGCTGAAAGGGCAAGGAGAGGGGGGAAAATTTCTAGACCCTGGTGAGGGTCATATTGTAACAGTAGCTGTAGCTGTAAGACAAGATAATGAGACAGAAGCTCTGACTTTCTGGAGAACACAATCACTGCCACCTGAGCACAGGAGGGAAGGAGCAAAGGGAATAAACACCCCAATCTCTCTCTATTCCCACCTTTCCATCTTATGATTGTGGAAGGTATGGGGCAAGGGAGTTTGGCTAGTGTAGCCCATGATAGTCATTTTCCTCCAACATAAAACAGGGTGGAGAGAAGGGTGCAGAGTGGATCTGGAGGAAAGAAAGGAAATATCTGTCATGACTCCACATACCTGCTTTTTCCCTCAGGATGTGTCTAGTTTACCCTGTTTACAAGTTTACAAGTTACCTTCTGGACTTGTTTGCTCCATGGCTCCCTAGAATTCTTTTCAGAAAGGCTCACTGCAAGTTGTAGGCATTTGCTAATTTTGGCCTTTTGATATCCTTTTCCTCTTCTTTTGGTAACAATCCTACCAAAACTCTTTTGAGGATTCTTTGCATCCCGATTCTTATTTCATGTGGTATGTGGCTGGTTTAAACATCCCCAGTGATAGAGGTTGAGTTCATTCTTAGGCAGCAGGAACAGACTAACCCAAAAGACAATATTTCAGTACCAGTCCAGCTGAGGAAGTCAAAAACAGATCAGTTAATACATGAAATTCAGGCCAGTTTTAAACTTTAGCTCTCAAGAGCTGTCATCTGCTGTTTCTTAATCCTAACTCTAAAATAATTATCCCACTGTGCTACAGGATGTTATAAGGCTATTTCCATTCTAAGACTATGAGGGCAGAGAATGCACTGTTCTTTATATCCCTAATATACAGCACAATCTCTGACAGTTAACACTTGTGGAATAAATGGGAGAAATAACCTGAGAGGATAAACATCCTGGCATGGTTCTATCCAGATGATGGGTGATCCTCATAGAGATTTTGTTGCTACACATCAGCCTGTGTGATTACCTGGTGTCAAGAGTCAGACTAAAAGTCACAGAGAAAAGAATAAAGGATAGATGATGATAATGAGAGATTAGGAAATAAACTTGTAGCTTTGTATGGATATAGAAATGACTGAAAACCAGATACCTTGGTAAAAATTGAAATGTTCCTACATTTTATTCACTGAATAGAAACTACAAAATTGGCAGTAGAGAATGCACAAGATTAAGCAACTAAAAATGTTAAATAATGAAGAGTCATGTTTCTGATAGGAGAATAAGAAGACCCACCAAAACCTAGAACACTTCTACTGTTTTCCAACATATATCCCCTGGGGTCCACCCAGTTAGCCATTTCCATACCTTTTCCATTCTAACCTTTTTGTTTTTTTTTCAAAGACTTGAAGGTTTCCCACCCCCTTCCTTGTACCAAGGAAGGCCAAGTTCAAATTACAGTCCCTCCCAGAATCCACCTTACCTACTATGACTCATATTACTTTAGAGCCAGCAGAGAAATAAAGAGGGTCTCCAAGAACAATTGTTCAAGGGATCACCATGATGGTTAAAGGAGATAAGATGGTCAGGTTCAATTACTTAAAAGCAGATTCACTTTTATCTATGTGTTTGAGCCTCAATAGAAGATGACTCAACATCGCTCAAAATTGTCCTGCTTTATTACATTAATGTTTCACCTGCACAATATTTTTCATCCTCTCAAAACTAAAAAGGTTATGTAGGAGGAGGGAAAATAGCAACTATGATTTAAAATTCTCTTGCCACTCTCCCTTTCCCACGATAACCCCTAGCAAGCCCAGAGTTAGGCATTAAATAGGTATGTGATAATTATGCTCAATCAAAATAACATGATATGAAGAGCAGTCACTTTGTATCGTGAAGTCTCCTCAAATGATAGGAATGTGTTTCAAGCGGCTTCATTTCTCTTAGGACCCCAAATCCATAAATGTATCCCCGTATATTCTGAGATTGCATTAAAATTACTGGCTGAGCAAATATGTTTGCCCCCTTGCCCACCCCAAATTCCCAAAAATGACGAATCATATTTCAAAAATAATCAGTCTACAACTTTACAGAATAAAAGATATAGAAAAGACAAGATCAGATCGACAGAGAAAAGTATAGCGGAAAGCACGTGCAAAAAGATATTGCTGAAAATGTATAAGTGGTGGGTAGGAGTCAGGAGAGCCTTGGTTATGATGCCACAGCAAACAACTCCAAAAGTGTGGTTACTTAATGCACAAGCCTAATTCTCCCTTATGTTACACATCCCCAGGGGATTGGTGCGGTGTCTATTACAAAAATCACTCGAGGATCCAGGATGAGGGAGGTCCCTCCTCTTTTAGAAACAACATCATTTATAATATACATCCTCCTCAGTTGCTGGAAAAGGAAGAGGAAAAATCCAGCCAATTGCACATGGACTTCTTACTGCCTCAGCCTGCAATGGAGCCACATTATCTGCCAATCCCTCATCGACCTAAGTACCCACATGGCCCTCTCTAACAAACATGACTGAGAAATGTAGAAGAGAAAATTAAATATTTGTTGAATGCTATTCTCTGCCACTTAATGTAAAAATATTTCAAGTCTTCAGGCGATACTGTATGACTTGATTTCGGGAATATGGTAGATAGACCCTGACCTATAAAGGTTCCTAGAGAAAGAAGAACCAAAGAAACAAGAACTGCTAACAAGGAGCCATACCTCCATCTTGCATCTATTACCTAAGGTACTTCTTTCCCATCAGTCTCCTTTCCTGTTTATCTAGTACATTTTCTCCTTTTTAAAGACAAAGACATTGGGGTTTAACTTTCTCCTTACAATCAAGGAGGAGCCAGTCCCACCTGAGAACAGGACTAAATTCTTGGACAGAGATAATTTAAAGGTCCGGTGGATAGAATATCAACTAAATATATTTCTTCTAAATGTGTTCACCCAGCCATTCAATCAGAAAGTATTTTGGGGTGCCTTCTATGTGCCAGATAATGTGCTAGGTTCTCTGTCTCCGGAAGCACAAAATCAAATCAGACCTAGGTTCTGCACAAAGCTGAGGCAACAGAGACACACATGGAGTCAATTGTCCAGGGCACTATTGCAGAATCTTCAAGCTTAATGATTAAAAAAGAGGATTGGCTCTGCAAGTGAACAGGCCAGGAAGGGTCTAGAAGGGTTTCATGGTGAAAGTGACATTGGAAGACTTAAAAGGTCCAGTTTAGGTATAATAATAAGCATTAGGAAAATGTTCTATTATTTTTTTCCATCTTTCCTCACCACAGTTACTTCTTTCTCCAATTCATCTTCCCATTTACTTGCTTGGCAGAAGTGGCAGGAATCCATAGGGGTGTAACCTTTCCCTCCTTCCAAATCGTTCTGCTTTGCCTTTTCCAGCTTTTGTGATGAATTTAAGTCTGCAAAACCAACCTGGAGGCACAGGAAGCTGAGGCAACAAAAGCCTATTCATTTGACTGCTGCTTTCCCACTTGATGGTCGAGTCAGCTTTTAAAATAATGCTTCCCTTATTTGTCATTCTCCTTCTTTAGCACCACTGCCAGCTGTACTTTCCACTTCACATGAATTTTGCTCTATTCCAATTTTCTGCTTCTCTTGACTGTAATCCCACGGTTACAAATGGAATCCCAGGATACACTAATATCTCTTACTCACTGGCATTGAAAAGATCAATATTTCAAAATGCCATATGTTTTCTAGATCAGCCATGACATGCATACAAATAAGTAAGATCTGAACCATTACAGTATCTGTAAGTTACATAAACCACCAACCAACAAAGGCAAGTTATCCCTTGTGGCTAAATTTCCAAAGGTCATCTTGATGGCTGACCAGTGAGCCAACTGGTCACGTGTCTTTGCCACATCTGGGAGTTTGAGGAAGAAAAGGATCACCAAAAATGCCAACAGCATGCTAGGTAATTCAATGCTGAGTGTACCCATTGTCAATCAGACATCCCAGGGTCCAGCTGGAGGCTCTACCCAGTGATAGCACTCCATTCCTGAGAGTCTTGTTTTGTACCCACTCATTCAACTCATCCATTCAACAAATACTCATTGAGCACCTATGTTTCATGGCCTGAACTATGCTCCAAGGATAAAGGGACAGATAAATCACTTTTCAAGAGGATCCTGTTCCAGCAGAGGAAGGAAGTATGTACATAGGTAATAAAGTGTAATAAGCACAATGACAGACATGCATAGTGCCTGAGGAGTGGAGGGAAACCCCAGCTAAAAGATCCCAGGAGTCTTCCAAGAGGAAGTGATGCCTGAGCTGATGGTGAAGGATAAAGGAGTCAGGTCAATAATTTCAAAATACATCTGTTGGAAAGAATGACACATGTCGGAAACTGCGTGCATTTCAATATGACCAGAACAATTCATGACAATGGGCATGTGAGACATACAAAGAAAAAATAAGAAATCATCTGTGCTTCAAAAATATTAGAGTTTTTCAGGACAATTAGGGACAAGATCTAGCACATGTGGATGATTCATTGTGTACATCCACGCATTGGGGGTTTTCACACATTTTTAAATTTTATCCTTACAATAGTCCTCAAGGTGCATTTAACGAAGGCCCTCCCTCTTTTGCAGATACGGAAATGAGGACACAGAGAGATTCAATATTTTGCCGTGGCTCTTCACATAGTAAGTTATAAAATTAGGCTCTAAGCCAAGGGCTCCAAAGTTTATAGAATAGACCAAAATTCCGGTTGAATGATGTATAGAGCCAGACCAAGGGACATACATTCTTAGATACAGAAATCTGATGGAAGGAAAAATCAGTGTTCATAGAGTGAATATGTAAGACTGATGTGGTAGATAAAATACACACCTGAAATATGGGATAGAAATTCACCAGGGAGAGAAGAAGCAGCACATCTTTACAGGTAGCAAATAAATAGTGCTTAAGAAGTTACAGTCTCCTGGGGTGCATTGCCCTCGTGAAACAGCTTTGGAGGGCTGGACAAATAATTATGGAATGCCTATGAGATATGAAACCCTATGCCTTGTACTTCAGAAAACTTCTCTCATTTAACCCTCATAACAAATCAATAAGCTTCCCTACCTTTTCATCCATGAAATGGGAGTGAATCCAGCTTAAAAATAAAACACATGTCACACATACATAGCATGGTGTTCAGGATAGAGTAGACCAATGGCTCACATCACCTTCATTTTACAGGTAAAGAAACTCGAGCTTGAGGGAGATTGAATCCCTTGCCTTCAATCACATAGCTAAAGGAGACAGAGAGCATATTTTAATCCAGGTATATCTGCTCCATTTCTTCACAGCCTTTCAAGTCATACAAACTCCTTTCATTAGGGTTAAACTGAGACAGAACTGTTTAATAGACAACATAAGTACTAGTACTCAATGAAGCAAGAATACTAAAACTCTATTGTTTACTTCCCTCACCATAATATATCTTTGTTTCAGGAAACTGGGGCTTCCTGAAATCCCCACTAGTTCTGATTGTTTAAAATTATAGATTGATAGATTAGTTAGATAGATAAATAGATAGGTGATAGATAGATAATTAGACATTTCTACTTTAATATGATTTACTGCCATGCCTGATCTCTTCCAGGTTCTTTGTATCTTAAAGTTTTTCTGTAATTTGTATAATTAACAAGTATACAATTTTAGATAATTTCAGCAACCACTGAGCAGATAAGGTGTCAGAAGGCCCCTGAAGTCATTACAATCTCACTATACCCTTTGACTTAATGAAAACCAAACCATATGAAAATATCAAAAGAAAGTAAAATCATCAGGCTCCACAGAGGTTCCAAAGTAATAAAATGAGCCAGTTTTCAAGTCAAGAAGAATGACCCCTATTAAAAAGAGTTTTAAAAATTAGGTGTAGTAATATGGCTTCAGTCTATTGGAGCAGTAGTCAAATGAAAATATATTTAAAAGAGTGGTTCTAGTCCCTGTGGTAGGTGTGCCCTGGGAAAGCCATCACATCTTTAATAACTTTGCTGTATTTCTTCACTACATTATTGAGAATTGTTTAATGAGCAGTTTCCCTCAGAGAATATATCAGATTCTCAGAAGCAGTTGCCATGAGAGATATTCTTTAAAGACTGATGTAATTATGTTTATTCTTTTACATTTCTTCCTGGAATGGTCAAAATGATGGTACTTTCTTTTTTTTCCTTTTAGAAATATATTTTCTGCTTATAAAGATAGTAAATGTTCTTGGTAGAAAATTTAAAAATGAAACAGAATAAAGAACAATTGAAATCAATGTGATTCTATTGTCCAAACACAGAGGGTAACTAACTATTCGGGTTTTATTTCTTTCTCAACTTGAATTCCTACATTATTTTTATATAAGCAAGATCAAATAAATGTATGTTAGTCACATTTGGATACTGCCTTAATTTTGTATCGTGCTTTGTTCTATAAGTGTATCATTCTCCATGTTAATCATAATCTTCTTGTAAACCAGACAGCAGCTACCTGGATATTTCAACATTCTCCAGCGTGCAGTGATCTTGTTTTCCATTCACACCTAACACTTGCTCCCATTCATGACTCTTGGGTCCTTAGGCAGCTACTCTCCTGTTTTAGCCTACTTTGTGCCGTGGTGGTGTCACCTGTCTTCCTTCAGCCTAACCCCATGATTACATGTGTTGACACTAACATCAGAGACCCACGGGTCAACTCACCCATCCAATTACTGGCTCTGTGATTTGGGGTAAGTCACTTAAGCTCCCTAGGCCTCCATAAAGTGGGAGTAAATCCAGATTTAAAAATAAACTACCTGAAGGGCATAGTACAGTGATAGGCATGGAGTAGACCACTGGCTCGCATTGGCTTAAACAGTAGTCAATATTGAAGAGAAGTAGTGGGAAATATTACATTGTTAGAGGTAAACTTCTCCAGACACAACTAACACAAGATTCTTGAGTACGATGGCCTTTGTTGAAGGTTTGAAGGTAGGAGAGGGTCATTTGAGCAGAAGCCAAGAAAAAATTTAAATTCAATGTCAGACATCACTCGTCCTAGAAATTTTGAAAAATATCTTCCAAAGAGACTTTTTACTGGCTATCTTTTCAAATAACAGCACAGCTTTGCTTTTAATAATTTCTAAACTTTATTCTGGGGTTTCCCTGGTGGTGCGGTGGTTGAGAGTCCGCCTGCCGATGCAGGGGACACGGGTTCGTGCCCTGGTCCGGCAAGATCCCACATGCCGTGGAGTGGCTGGGCCCGTGAGCCATGGCCGCTGAGCCTGCGCGTCCGGAGCCTGTGCTACGCAATGGGAGAGGCCACGACAGTGAGAGGCCCACGTATCGCAAAAAAAAAAAAAAAAAAAAACTTTCTTCTGAAATTTTCCTTCATAAATTGCCTCTATCCCATTTTTACTGACAGCTTTATTTTCCTTTTTAGTAGATTCTTTCTTTATACTTCTTGATTCTTTCATTTACTGGGGTTTTAATGTATTTCTTATCGATTTACAGGTGTTATTTTTATGTCAATTACATATATAATGTTATAGTCCTTTTGGTTAGTCAAATATTTTTAATATTCCATTTTGATTCCTCTGTTGATGTTTTAGCTATAACCTCTTTGCATTATTTTTTACTGATTTCACTAGAAATTACAGTGGGTATCTTAACCATCTATGTGGGCTTAATTTTTATTACTTCATGTAAAAAAATGTAGAAATCTTCTAATATCATAGTTCAATTCACTACCACTATCCTTTGTGCTATAATTATTATACATATTATACCTATAAATGTTACAAATGCCATACTACAGTGTCATAATTATTACTTTAAGTAGTAGTTGTTGTTTTTTTTTTTTCATTCCAACTCCATTTATTAAGAATTTAAGCTTATAAGGACACTACTGTAGGGATAAAATTCTTCATGGATCTCTCAAATTCCTGCACATTTTGAGCAGAGAAACTGACTACCTTCTGTTCTGGACTATCTTTTGAAGGACGTTTATGTATTGACCAGCCTTGATGAAGAGAGACAGTGTCTCCCTCTGGAGCAAAATGCAGGTTTGCTTACATCCTTGTAAGAAAGCTCCTAGCCCCCCAAAATTTGCTTGATTTTTATGTGCCGATCAGGGAATTCACACTCTCTGTCGGGCTCCCCCTCTTCCAAGAACTCTCCCATAATTTTATCGTCATTCTGCCAGCCTGAACTTTGTCCTTTGACACCTTGTGCCCATAAGGAGCAGCTTTCTGCAGCTGGAGCCGCATGCAAACTAAGTATGGGACAGCAGAGGGTACCTTCCAGCCTGATGCCGCCAACTTGTACATCTCACTCCTGTTTCTGCATGTTTGCTCTCTAGGGCTTTTAAATAGTTGTATTTTTCACATTATTTGTCTACAGTTTATAGTTATCATCTACAGTTATAGGGTGAGCCTAATTAAGCTCTTCTATCACTACCAGAAATCAGATTTCTTATGTGACTTCTGAGTTTTTTCTTCCTCCATCCTCTCTTTGCCTGAGTTCCACCAAGGAGTCACTTTCTCCCATCTGGAAAAACTATTCTTCACTCAAGAGTGTATGAGGCTTTCTTTCCTACAGGAATCTTTAAACAAATTACTAGAATGAGGCTCTAATAATAATGGCTGCAACTTACTAAGTCTAATCCACTCTAACTCTCCCAAAATGGAAGAAAGTAACCAGAGCTTATTCTTCACGTGAAAAAGAATGTTTCTCATTTTGCTATCCATGCTGCCCTCTTCACAGCCATTACTTCAACACTCTCTTCTGTTTTATTTCCCCAGATGAGCGCTTCTTCCCTTACTGAGAAGAGCCTATAGTCCAGGGCCTGTTCTTTCTCTTGAACCTAAAGGCTATTCATAAATATCTAGAGTTTCCATGGTCTTCATTAATGTTCAGTCACCATTTCTATTTTTAAAAAAAACATTATTTCTGGATTGGAAAATCCTTGAGAATGTGAACAACTCACCAGTGTACCTGCTCCTACAGTCATCTTTTTTAAAATTCTGATCAGTTCTCATTTCTCCAAATATGACATACAGATGGCCAACAGGCACATGAAAAGATTCTCAGCATCACTAATTATTAGAGAAATGAAAATCAAAACTACAATGAGGCACCATTTCACACCAGTCAGAATGTCCATCATTAAAAAGTCTACAACAGGGGCTTCCCTGGCGGCGCAGTGGTTGGGAGTCCTCCTGACGATGCGGGGGCACGGGTTCGTGCCCCGGTCCGGGGGGATCCCACGTGCCACGGAGCGGCTGGGCCCGTGAGCCATGGCCGCTGGGCCTGCGCGTCTGGAGGCTGTGCTCCGCAACGGAAGAGGCCACAACAGTGAGAGGCCTGCGTACCGCAAAAAAAAAAAAAAGTCTACAACAAATGCTGGAGAGGGTGTGGAGAAAAGGGAACCCTCCTACACTGTTGATGGGAATGTAAATTGGTACAGCCACTATTGAGAACAGTATGGAGGTTCCTTGAAAAACTAAAAATAGAGTTACTTTATAATCCTGCAACACAACTCCTGGGCATATATCCGGAGAAAACTCTAATTTGAAAATACAGGCACCTCAATGTTCATAGCAGCACTATTTACCATAGTCAAGACAGAGGAACAACCTAAATATCCATTGACAGATGATGGATAAAGAAGATGCAATATATATATATATATATATATATATATATATATATATATACACACACACACACACACATACACACAATGAACTATTACTCAGCCACAAAATAATGAAATAGTGCCATTTGCAGTAACATTGATGGAGCCAGAGATTATCATACTAAGTGAGGTAAGTCAGAGAGAGACAAATATCATATGGTATCACTTACATGTGGAATTTTTAAAAATGATACAAATGAACTTATTTAAAAAACAGAAACAGGTTCACAGACATAGAAAACAAACTTACAGTTACCAAAGGGGAAAGGCAGGGAAGGGATAAATTAGGAGTTTGAGTTGAACATATACACACTATTATATATAAACTAGGTAAACAAGAACCTACTGTATAGCACAGGGAACTATACTCAATATTTTGTAATAACCTATAATAGAAAAGAATCTGAAAAAGAATATATATATGTATAACAAATCACTTGACTATACACTTGAAACTAACACAATATTTTAAATTAACTATACTTCAATTAAATAAATGAAAAGAAAAAAAATTCTGGTCAGTTCTACTCCAATCCAAAGTTGAAACTTATCATGCAAGAAATGTTTTGGAAGGGAAGAGGCAAATAAGAGTTGAAAACTAGAATTGATCAATGTAAGAGAGTTAGAACATAAGACACTAGAATGCATAAACAGATAGTCAATACATTGAATTCAGGTAATAGTATTTGAGTTCTTTAACTCAAATACTGTATCTAGAGACATCTACTGTAAATAGAGGTATCTGGGCCATAATAGGTGCTCAATAATTATTTATTGAATAATGATTATTTATTTAAGCTGGTAAATGACAGTGTCTTTGTCCAAACTACTTGCTTGTGATTCATTGTAAAGATGTTTTATTTAACTTGTCTGGCAAGAGAGACTAAAAGTTTGCATCATGACCTCTGAAACAGTCTCCATCTCTAGCAAAACAATGCGATGACTTTGTGTTTCTAGGTTGAAATGGGCTTGACAGGGTCCTTCTAGGCGCACCATAATGAGTCTTTGCACATGTCTATTGCAACACTTCAAACTGATTTGTAATAATTTATCCAGTTGTCACCTCCATCAGACTGTGAGTCTTGGAGGATGAAAGCAGTGCTGTCCTCATTTCAGAAGACCCCAGCAGTAATTATCGCTTTGCACACACAGTAGAAACTCAGAAAATGATAAATGGGTACACGTGGGACTTTTTGTTCCTAAATGAATGGTTCGTTTAGTATACTAATTAAGAGTAAGAGCTTTTTTTAAATGACATATTAATATGCCAAATTAGACTGCTATTGAGTTTATACAGTTTCAGCATTCATTTATTGGTTGCCTCCTAAGGATCGGGCATGGAGAAGAGCCAGAAGATGCAAACATGCGAGCACTTACAGAGGAATAATGGGCTTCTGTTGCCTACCTGCGCATCAAACAAAGCATAGCACAGGAAACAAGGCTTTATTCAATAAACTGGAAACTAGTTCTGTGCTCTTTGGTCCTCTGCCAATGTAGGGGACACAGGTTTGAGCCCTGGTCTGGGAAGATCCCACATGCCACAGAGCAACTAAGCCCATGTGCCACAACTATTGAGCCTGTGCACTAAAGCCTGCCAGCCACAACTACTGAGCCCACATGCCACAACTACTGCAGCCCGCATGCCTAAAGCCCATGTTCCACAACAGGAGAAGCCCCCTCAATAAAAAGCCTGCGCACCGCAATGAAGACCCAATGCAGCCAAAAATAAATAAATAAATAAATGTGAAAAAATGATTAACATAACAGCTACAAAAATTCAATCAAAAAATTTTCCTTTCTACTTAAAACAATTATGGGTAAGATACATCACCATATACTACCCTCTGGCTTAGACTTTCTGAGCAGAACTATTTTCAATATCTACCTTCAAAACACAAACCAATAGTATATCAGGAATCTCTGTCTACCACATTCCGCCCTAGTCAACTATGCCAGAGCAGTTTCCTTAATAAAAGTGGTAACATCTCAATTTTACCATAAGATGAGCCACATGGAGCGAGATACATATAATTACCACTTAGGAAGGAATTTGATGTCTCCTCTTATTTCTGTGATTTGGTAAAAGAAAAATGGATTTATACTGTGGGCAAAGATTGTCCAAGATAACTTTCAGATTACTGAATTGGGTAAAGGAATGGCTAGTTGCTACGGTTCATAAACCCCTCTTCTTTAGAAATGGGAAGAAGCAGCACCAATTTCGTCAGCTCAAAGAAATAGAAAGCGCATTTAATATTGGAGCACCTAACCAAAACAAAGTAAGGAAATAGATGTTAGAATAGGAAACCCTAGGAGAAATGGGCTGTACTTATATTTTCTAGACTCAACGACACAGCAAAATGCAAAGTAACGCAGTGAAATCCCCTCAATCGCAATTGCCGTTGTTTCTTTCCTCCTAGGTCTTGTGCATTGTTTTCATCTGGACGATTTCAATAACCTCTTCGTTCCTTGTCAGCTATCTCATCTGCCTCCTGTATGTGCTCCAAAGAACCACCAGAGTGAGGTGATCATGCTGTTTTCATGCTCAAATTCTTTCAACAACTCCTTCGGAGAATGAAGTCCAAAGTCAACCTGGTATTTAACTCTCCTTAAACAGTCCTCCTTTGTCAGCGCTTTAAAAATAACCTAAATAACAAGAGTAACACCTATACTCTAGGCTTCCCGTTGGGACATTTTAATGGTCAAATTTAAAAGTCTGTATTTCCTGTTTCACTATGCATCCCAGACCTTGCTGCATAGATGTGTTTTTTCTATCAACTATGTAAACAATATCACACAAAATGTCTAGCCATGACTGGATTAATTAGGGGCCACCAAGTTCCAAGGCAATTTAAGTGAGAATCTTAGCACTGCCTTGAAATCCAAGGCACTTGTTCACATTTAACAAGCTGTGCAGTGAAGGAAATGTGATGAAATTTGGCACAGAATTTGGGATCTTGACGGCCCACAGCTGTGCTGTCGGTAACCTTTACGTAGGTTAAGGTTATTCACATGGGAATAACTAAGAAGTCCAAAGGAGGAGCTGGGGTGGCTCTGGGCAGGTTTCCAGAGTCCTCACATCCTTTAATATATCAAAGTCCATTTTGAATATCCAAGGGAGGCCTATGGTGTATGGTGTTTTCAATGTATTTGACCACAGAACTTTTCCTTTTTTAAAGCATCACTTGGAAATTCACTTTACTTCCACACTAATGTACTGGGGGAAACATCACAGGTGTTGGAGTACTGGGGCCTTGAGCTCACTCCCAGTCCCATCTATTTGACTTCAGACACATCACTTAATCTCTCTAACCCCTATTTTCATGCCATTTGTAAAAGGGGAATAAAATCTACCTTATTATAGCATAAGACTTGGAGAGAAAGGAAATTTTCAGAGACCGGGGCAGAGGAAGGTTTGCTCTTCCCCAATTTGCTCACTTCCCATCCTGGGTCTATACTTACCGGGATCTTTTGCACTTGTGTGAAGCCACATCACTAGTTCAGGGTAGTGGAAGGTGGTGACCAGTGACAAACTCCACTTCCAAGTCTTGCCCACAGACTCTTCCTATGAACAACACAATGGCCCTCCTCTCTCCCTCTCTCTCTCTCTCTCTCCCCACTGACTCAGTGAAGTCAATTCTGGGAGGACAGAAGGAAGAAGGAGCGTTTTGTGTCCCTCATTCACTTGTTGAAAGGGAACCTCTAAGGAGAGCCTCCCAGCCAGGAGTACCCCTTCCAGACCATGCATGAGCAAGATGCAAACATGTATAATGTTGAATCAGAGATATTTTTAAAGGCTTTGTGATGTTCCTATGATATGAATCATATTCCTATAGTGTGGATGAAAATTCCAGAACACATTGCCTGGTAAATGTGTACTAGCTGAGGCACTCTGGAGTTGCTCTATAAAATGGTGATGCTGCTGCTGATGGTGGTGGTGGTGGTGATGGTGGTGATGATTAATGTTGCAGAAATATACTCGGAAAGGAACACTGCCTATGATTCAGCTAAAATATCAGGGAAGTAAAGCTCTAGGTGCACTGATGTCTCCCAGTGATTTTTTTGAGCCCTGTGCTGTGTGACTATAAAGTGTTGCTTCACTATCTCAGTTTGCTAAGGCTGCCATAGCAAAATACCAGACTGGATGGCTTAAACAACAGAAATTTACTTCTCACAGTTCTGGAGGCTGGAAGTGCAAGACCAAAGTGTTAGCAGAGTTGGTTTCTACAGAGGCCTCACTTCTTGTCTTGTAGAGGGCTGTCTTCTCCCTGTGTCTTCACATGGTCATCCCTCCGTGTGTGTCTATGTCCAAATCTTCTCTTCTTATAAGGACACCACCCATACTTGATTAAGGCCCACCCTAATGACTTCATTTTAACTTAATTACCTCTTGAAAGACCCCATCTCCAAATACAGTCATAAACTGAGGTCCTGGGGGTGAGATCTTCAACATAGAAAGGTTGGGGGAGGAGGGGACACAATTCAGCCCATAACAATTACCAACTTATGCTCTCTCTTCCAAAGAGTTCAGGTAAAGAAAACTTGTCCAGATAATAGCCTTATATTCTTACTGGAATGTTGATCACAAATAAGTTAACATCTCTATTTAAACTTACTATAGGTATGTCAATGTTACTCTCTCTACATGGAGATAATGCTTTATTATGGGACAATGGAAAAAGATAGCTATAGCAAATATAATTGGCTTTTCTCCCTGTTATTCAACTAAAATGGATGTGAGGTATTCATTTTAACATGAAAGAAAGTGAATTTTAGACAGAATTCCTACTGAGCAAAAAGTAAAGCTAACTCCCAATTATGACTAGGGTATCCTTTAATTATTGGTACATCACATGTAGATGTATGATAGGCACTTGTCCAAAGGAGGAAAAGTATCTCTGGGGTTCTTACAGCCTTTTAGAAGCATATCTGGGAAGGAAATTTTTTAATATATTTTTCAGGTCCAGAAAAAATGGAAAGTCAGAAAATGAAATTTAAAGAACAATGCCATTTTGCACTGCTTTTAGCAATTTTTGTATTCTAGAAAGATGATCAAGTAGATTTTTCTATTAATAGAATTTATTTCGAAGACATCAGGAGGAATCTTCATGGAACGTAACATCACTACACATACGGTTGTAGCGAACACATCCTGACACAGTTCAGGCAAAGATATCTTCACTTATGCAACTAAGAGTGGGGAGAACTCACAGCAAAGTAAAATCTTGAACCCACTGCTACCTGATCCCTTGAAAAATCTCTGTTGGAAGAAAGACACATTTAGGAAGTGTCACCTGAGGACCTTGAGGTCTTTTTGTTCCTCTCCTCTGCTCTTAAATAACACTTGGATTAAACCCAACAAGCAAAACGCCTTCTCACCTGGCCCAGTTCTTTCTCTCTCACCCTGTAAAGCCCAAAAGAAGTTCTGGCCTCACTGAAGCATCCAGGCAGGCCTAGAACACTCTGGGGAGAAGATCTACAGTTTGTACAAACAACAATGCTACGTGACATTTATTCAGAGTGTATTGTTTGCTCAGCACAGTTCTGACTTCATAGAATACAGGATTATAAATTTTAGGAGGACAGTTTCTACATATCTTGTTCACTGCTTTTCCTCTAGTGCATATCAGAAGAACTCAATAAATATCTCATTCACTCTTCAAAACAACCCTGTGAGGTTATGATCTTCATCTTAGAGAAGAAGAAAACAAGGCCCAGAGCTTGAGACTTGCCTGGGTTTCAGTTCTATTAAGAGGCAGACTTGGGACCAAGCTCAGGTCCAGCAACACCCTTAGTCCCAAGCAAGAAATCGGGACTCCTGTCCCAGACCTGGCTCCACAGAGGCCCCACACTTTGTATTGCTACCTTCCTCAAGAGTTTCTAAGTCCCCTCTGGCTCCTGGGGCTGGCTGAGGTGGGCAGTGCCATCTGGGGGTACCCCTAGACTGGATTTGGACCTGCATGAATGCTGATCCCATCTCTCTTTGGGGGGGATGTGCCTGACATTCTGCTCCCCTCGTGGGGTCAACCAGATGTCACAGAGATCTCCAAAACACGTGCCTTGTTCAAGTGAATCACAAACACCCAATGTGATAAAGCCATGCTCTCCTACATGAGTCATAAGTCATGCAGGATGGGGGACAGAGGTTCCTTGCATAAACGGGACTGCTCTTCTCACTCTTACCACAGACCCCTCACCTACGCTCCCTGCAACAGGCAGGTTTGTGGAAGGCACCAAGAAAGACATTGCATTCTAGCAATGCAGTCATTACAGTCTGAAGTCTTCAAAGAAGATGTCGCTGGAAGATGTGCCGCTGTATATTTATGATAGGAAATTCTGAGCAGTAAATTTCACATGACAAGAAACAAATTGCCATCCACATTTTCCTGCATATTCTGCGTAGGATTTGTATGTGAGGTCGTTATCAACAAAGCACAGTTAGCAACCTCAGAGAGAGTTGCTGAGAGCTAGTATTCCCAGGTGGTCCAGTGGGTGACCAGTGTCAGGAGTGATGATGTCACCAGCATTCAATAAATGACCTGAGATACTGCAAAGGTGAGACCTACAGTAACTCATTATAAAACTCTTTCCCTCAAACCATAGTATTGTGAGAAATGGTGGAAGATATGGAATTATGCAGAAATAGTGTGTCTGAGCCCAAAGACAGTGAGGTGGTGCCTGGACACTCTGCAGAATCTTCATGTGCACCGACTTGGCAATAAACAAACAAGTAAGTACTTCTTTTCCATCTATAATTCAAAATCTTAATCAATAAATCACTATTGCTCACACGAACCCATGAACTTTGTAATGCATTTTTGATAGTCACATTTTTATTGAACTTTTTGATTTTGAAAACTCAAGAGTTCATGCAAAAGTGGGGAGGGGTGAAAATTTCCAGGGTAAGGAGCACACTATATATAACAGTTTTCATACAAATCTGGGATTCTTGTACATGTGGTACTACAATGTGTTTTTTTTTTAAGAAATATACTTTAGTTTTTAATTTAATTTTTATTTTATATTGGAATATAGTTGATTTACAATGTTGTGTTAGTTTTCAGGTGTACAACTAAGTGGTTCAGTTATACATATACATATATCCATTCTCCAAAGAACATCCTTTTTTTAAAAGCAGTTTTGGGTCCATAGCAAAAATGAACAGAAAATACAGAGTCCCCACATACCCTCTCCCCACACACTGTCTTTCCCACCATCAACATCCTACACCAGTGTGATATGTTTATTGCAATCAATGAACCAACATTGATACATCATTATCAACCAAGGTCAGCAGGGTGCACTCTTCATGTTGTATATTCTATAGGCTTTGGCAAATATATATAATGACATATATCCATCATTATAGTATCATACAGAGTAGTTTCACTGCCCTGAGAATGCGTTTTTTAAAAAATAAACTTCTACCTTTATAGAAAAGTTACAAAAGATACTCTTCACCCCACTCCCCCAATGTTAACATCTTACCTGGCCATGGTACACTTGTCAAAACTTGGAAATTAGCACCAGTACAATATTATTAAGCTACAGGTTTTATTTGGATTTCCCAAGATGTTCCAGGGTCCAACCCAGAGTCCCACATTACATTTTGTTACTATGTCTCCTCAGTTGCCTTCTATCTTTGACAGTTTCTCAGTCTTTCCTTGTTTTTTATGATCCTGACACTTTGTTTTTTTTTTTGTTTTTTTTTTGCGGTACGCGGGCCTCTCACTGTTGTGGCCTCTCCCGTTGCGGAGCACAGGCTCCGGACGTGCAGGCTCAGCGGCCATGGCTCACAGACCCAGCCACTCCGCGGCATGTGGGATCTTCCCAGACTGGGGCACGAACCCGTGTCCCCTGCATTGGCAGGCGGACTCTCAACCACTGCGCCACCAGGGAAGCCCTGATCCTGACACTTTTAAAGAGGACCAGTCAGGTATTTTGTAGAATGTTCCTCCACTGTGGTTTGCCTGATGTTTTCTAATGATTAGACTGGGGTGCAATACATTTTTACATCAAATTGTTTATATATCAAAGTGCACAGAAAACATTTGCCCGGAGCCCTGCACAAGCTAGCCATGGTCCTACTCAGGACTACCGTGTTCCAAAGCCCACGATCTTAACCACACACCTTTCCATATAGCCTTCCAACCTCATTCCACCTCCTCAGTTCCAGGGAGACCACCTGTCCATTGCTTTTAATCATGATGAGATGTCCTCTTCCACCATCCATTTCATATACACTGCAGTACCCGTCTTCCTCCTCTCTACCGGATCTGTGAACCACCCGTGCTTAAATACAATTTGATGCTTCACCCTTCAGAAAGCTTCCCCCTGAAGCTTCTTCCAGCCCACCTTCGTTTTGCATCTGGCTTGTAGCAGAGCCCTTCTTGTGATGCTCTTTCAGTCTTAAGAATCCTTGATACTTTCACCTATTGTTACCTCTTGCTTTTTCCCAGACAGATTAAAAACAACTTGTAGACAGGAACGCTGTAGTATTTTCATTAGTTTTCCACATTGCTTAAGCTCAATGCTGTCTATTTAACAAGCCTTCTGTGAATAGTTGGAAAATGACTATTGAAAGAAGAGGTTTCATTTTTATCCTTCAGAAAACCACACAAGTCATGTAAGATGTTTTTTTCTAAAAGACTAACGCTGAATCAATTTTGATTACACTACACTGACTTTCTCTAGGGATTTTTCTTTTTTTATTTTGCAGAAGCGCAGGGTAAAATGTTATTTAAATGTTCATAAAGAAGAGTGATTTCATTCATTTATTCATTCATTCAATATTAGTTAATAATTAATAATTCATTCAATTAATTCATGGGATGGAGTACTTCCCATGAATTAGATGCTGCGATGAACATAACTGGGATAAAGATAAAAGACATACCTCATTCTCGAAATGTTCATAGACTACCTGGAAGGAGAGGAATCAGAAAACTAAACAGAAGCACAGGGAAACCAAAGTAAGGGTAAGGCAGGGAGGGAGGGAGGAAATGACTGGCATTCATTTGATTCTTATTGTTTAAGGTTAACATTCAGCTATCAAATTTTGTTTTGTTTTCCACCCCCATGCAGTGGCCATAAGCTCTAAAACCTATGAATGTACAAGACACATTTGCTTATCTTTTTCTTTTAAAATAATGGTTGATCCACACAGAGAATTAGGGAATTGGATGGAACTCAAACATAAGTTAATTGTACCTGGAAATTTTATACGTATCTATTTCTCTTCTGTCTGGAACACTTTATAAGGTCATCACTTTCATAATGGAATATTCACAAAATTAACTATAAGCAGCTCATCAAAATTAGATAATTAGTTACAATACACTTTGGTAATAATTACTTTTAACCAAGGCTTTGGGCATGCGACTATGTTATCAGGTCCACAGTGGGGACAGGAGGCTGGGGTCAGTCCCCACTGATGTACTCACTGTAGGTACAGCTTATTAGGCTTTTCTTGTTAAACCAGAGTCACAGGTGTGCTGTGGCTATGGGTAAGCCAGTCATATCCAGTCTAGAGGTAGAACTGAGGTTGTGATTGAAGAACCAAGGTATTTTCTCCTGTTAAACTAATACAAAAGCCCCGGGATGATGAGGCAGATGAAACTTAATCTCCATTAGCATCTTGGGAGACACTTTTTTTTTTTGCAAAGGAAAATGAATATTTATTAAATCTCCAGATTGGGAAGGGTCTCCACATTTAACAGGAAAAGATGGGAGGAAAAGAATGGCATAAGAAAAGAGCAATTTGTTTGGTTACTTAAAAAAGCAAAACCCGGGGCTTCCCTGGTGGCGCAGTGGTTGGGAGTCTGCCTGCCGATGCAGGGGACACGGGTTCGCGCCCCTGTCTGGGAAGATCCCACATGCCACGGAGCGGCTGGGCCCATGAGCCATGGCCGCTGACCCTGCGCGTCCGGAGCCTGTGCTCCGCCGCAATGGGAGAGGCCACAACAGTGAAAGGCCCGCGTACCACAAAAAAATTTAAAAAAAGCAAAACCCATAACCAAAATTTAAAGGCACATTCACACAACTGGATATACAAGTACCCAACAATCATACAGAAAGAACAATGATCAACGTCACTAATAAGCAAAGAATTCAAAGCTAAAATAGGATTCCACTTTCACCTATTATTGCGAGGGTTGGGAGTTTTTTTGTTTGTCTCTGTGGCTTGTCTTACTTAGCATCTTGGGAGACACTTTTTAACGTATATTTTCTAATGTGGAAAATAAATTGAGTCGTGTCACAAAGAGAAAGGAAGTGTATAAAGGGAAGAAAACGGGAAAGTGGACGAGTTCCAAGGACCAACCTCTTCTGCTTTGTACTTTGCATTCAGAACCTGACTCTAGATCAGAAGATAAGAGAAATTTGGCTCCAAAAATGTAACTTTTCAAACACTTGGCCTTCTGACCCACAAATTGAAATTTAAAGTGATGTGATTGATGTATTTTATCTGTGTCTTTGGATAAGACCAAGACAACATAATTGCAGTTTCTTTTTTTTTAAGGACCCAAAACAATGCAGTTGAGTGAAGTGATTAACTCTTTGCTAAATCTTGATAAAATGTCCTCCAAAGTAAAAAGGTCAAATTAAAAGCGTCCTTAATTAAAATGAATGAATAGAATTGATTTAATAAAACTGTAATGTTGTTTAATGACTGTGGGAAATTTTGTTCAGGGCAGAAAACTGACATTTTGCCATAATCAATGCACATTTTATTAAAATCAATGTGGTCTATTATGTAAGGCGTATTGAAAGGAACTTCAATAAAGATCAATCTATAGAAGGTAACCAACTCTAATTCAATTGAAATTTAACCTGATGGTGGCTACAAGTGTTCATTCAACATGTATTTACTGAGTGCTTACTATGTACTAGGCACTTAGGAAGTATTTACCCAAGGTCACTTTCCTTCCCTTAAGGTATGTAGCATGGAGTAAGTAGCTTAACATTTTGCATTAAATTCAAGTACACCTAAATGTACAGTATTTCACTAGCATATTAAAGAACTATTTCTGTTACATTTTAAATAAACTTCACCTTGAAAAAAAATGTTGAATGCTAATGGCCTTCCCAATTCTAACAAGTGACTAGTTGTTAAAGGAAAGTGGAATGGTCTCAATTTCAAGTTCAAAGGAAATTTTTGGGACTGGGAAAAAAATAAGGCTACTTATACTTTACAGTGTGCATAGCCTTGTGTCTCCTGGGTTTTCCTCTCTTACAATAAAAATTAGGTTTCTAGCCATGCTTATTTTCTTTTTAATTTACTTTTATATTTATTTTTGGCTGTGTTGGGTCTTCGTTTCTGTGCAAGGGCTTTCTCTAGTTGTGGCAAGTGGGGGCCGCTCTTCATCGCATTGTGCGGGCCTCTCACTGTCGTGGCCTCTCTTGTTGTGGAGCACAAGCTCCAGACGCGCAGGCTCAGTAGTTGTGGCTCACGGGCTTAGTTGCTCCGCGGCATGTGGGATCTTCCCAGACCAGGGCTCGAACCCATATCCCCTGCATTGGCAGGCAGGCTCTCAACCACTGCGCCACCAGAGAAGCCCGCCATGCCTATTTTTCATTTTACCTTCCAAGAGTCTAAGCTGCTCGAGTCCAGGAAACAGGTGGGGGACTAGAGCTTGTTACTAGTCTCCTGCCTTCACCTTGATCTTGACTGCCCATTAAAACTTCTGTTTCCCTGATCCTGACTCTTGATTCTTGTGGATATTGCATTTCATTCTATGACTTTTGCTTTTAATGTGATACCTCAGAACCATTAAGGAACAAAGTGACTGAATAAAGTAAAATATAACTTTTAAAAAGATTTTTTAACCATTTAAGGGATAAAACAATATCTTAGTCATCATTTCCCTGCAGTACTTCACTCAATTCTTGTCATATAGCAGATACTCATTAAATTCTTCTTATAAACAACAAGGTCCTACTGTATAGAACAGAAAACTACATTCAATATCCTGTGATAAACCATAATGAAAAGAATATGGAAAAGAATGTATATGTATACGTATAGCTGAATCACTGCTGTACAGCAGAAACTAACACAACCTTGTAAATCAACTATACTTCAATAAGATAAATTTTAAAAGTAAAATAAATAAGCTATTAGGATACATTGTACAGTATAGGGAATGTAGCCAACATTTTATAATAACCATAAAAAATTCTAAAATTTAGTATATAACTTTATGCATTAGTTCAACAAGTATATATACTGAGCATTTACTATGTTCTGGGAACCTTGTGAAATGCTGAGGCTACAGGTAGAAGTTAGATAGGAGTTGTCAGAGTTGGCTAACTGCTATAACAAAAACCACATCCCAGAATCCTACAGCAAGCACTGTAGCAAGCACTGCACTCATGGTGCAGTCCTGAGCCAGGAAGGAAGGCTCCTTGTTTCATCACAGAAGCTTCACTATTCTCCATATGTAGTCCCCAAGGTGGCCCTGGGTACCAAATCCAGTTGGAAGATGGGGATGGGAGAAATTGTAGAGGCTCCTGTGAGAGGAGGTGGTAGGACTAGCCCCAAATGGCCAGCCACTTCCATTCACATTCCTGTGGCCAAAATTCAATCCCAAAGTTCCATCTAACTTTAGAAAGTATGTATTTGTTGAAAGGGTCTGGGACCTGTCTTCCTGGGTGAGCAGGAGGAAAAGGACACCGGCTTGGTGAGCATCAAGCACTATACCCCTCGTGGTCCACTCTTCTGGTTGCCATGGACCCCATTCACCCCAGCCCCCAGAAGACAACATGAAGAGCCACGTGACTGCTAGTGGTCCAGTGAGGGTCACCTGCCCACCACAGACACACACACACTTGATAAGCAATGGTGGGCCAGGGTCAGGAAATTGACAATACAAATTCCCCATTGAACATGAAAGAATGGACGACACACAGAAGCACTAGCCCAGTTATGAGATCCAGCTGATTCAGGGGATGAGGGATGCTCCTTGATTCGGCTTTGATTCTGTTTTCTGGGAGGAATGCCTCTGTCCACTTTCCATTCTCCTCTTTGCCTTATCTGAAGAGGGTTTAGGGAGGTATGTCTTCCTTGGGAATGTCACAACACCCCCACCCTCTTCTTGCCATAGGAAACTTAGTGTCCTAAACGTCAAACAGGCACAGGGTTTTTTAATTGAGGGATGGAGATATTTTTTGTCTAGTTTTTTGTATTTTCCAGGATTGCAGTTTTGTTGGCAATAAAGCCTGTTCAAAAATGCATTTAGATTCTGATTTGATTCCAGTTGAGCCATGTAGCTCTAACTACACTCAAAGTTCTTTCTGAGATGTCTCAACCCTGGTTTATTTTTACATTTTTAATTCCTTTGTTTTTATTTTTTTTGAGGTATAATGACATATAATGCTATATTAGTTTCAGGTGTACAACATAATGATTCAATATTTCTCTCTACTGCAAAGTGATCACCACAATGTCTAATTAACATCCATCACAACACATAGTTACAGAATTTTTTTCTTCTGATACGAACTATTCTATTCTCTTAGCAACTTTCAAATATGCAATAGAGTATTATTAACATTAGTCGTCATACTGTACGTTACATCCCCATGACTTACCTATTTTATAACTGCAAGTTTATACCTTTTGACTCCTTTCCACAGTTTAACCCACATCTCACCCCCTGGCAACCACCAATCTGTTCTCTGTGAGACGTCAAACCTGTCTGTCTTAGTCTGCCTTGGATGCTGTAACAAATATCATAGACTGGGTGGCTTAAACATTTTTATTTCTCATAGTTCTGGTGGCTCGGAAATCTAAGATTGAGTTGCCAGGTGACTTGATTCCTGGTGAGAACATTCTCCCTGGTTTGCAGATAGATGCCTTCCTTCTTGTTGTGGCCTTACCTGATAGAGAAAGATCATCTGTCCCGTGTCTCTTCTTATAAATGGCACTAATGAGGACACCATCTTCATGACCTAATTACCTCTCTGTTGAGAGTATAGCTAAGCTACTCCATGATATCGCTGCCTCGGCATCCATCTTGCTTGGCATCCAATTTTTTCAGCCGTGTGGCCCTCAGGGACCTTATACTGACACTGACCCCTCATACAAACATGTGCCCTAGATAACAGTCCTCCGAGTCACAAGCAAGTGTAAGCTCCTGATATGACTTCCCAGCGGCCCTTGTGATCCCCAGTCTCCCCTGTCTCCCGGAGCCTGCCCCTTACACACTCCTCAGATAAAGCCCCCATGGAGCGTACTAGAAGCTGGCACTTGGCTTTCAATTGACCAAACCAGCCTTGGCTTAAGAACTCCAAAACACCCCACCCACAGACCCTCACAAGGTATGTGTACTAGGGCCTGTCTCTCTCTGTCTGTACTCTGCCTTGACCTCACTGGTGGCCTCTTGAGGCATTCCAGATACTTCTTCCAGGAGCCGCAAGTAATAAACTTTCCTATTTCAATCTCTCTTGTGACCTGTTTTTGAAATACAGCTCACCATCCAGCACCTTGGGCTCCATTTAACCAAGTGTTAATTTGACAAATTCATAACATTCCCAGAGACTCCATCTCTAAACACCATCACACTGGGGGACTGGGGCTTCAACATGTGAGTTTTAGGGGGACAAACATTCAGTCTATAGCAGTCCTATTTCTATACTTCCTGACCCCAAAGCTCATGCACTTGAGTGATATGGAAGGAGCTGAGACCAGGCTTGATCAGACTGCCCAGATGAAGTCAAATGTGGGTGCCATTGGAAGTGTCATTTTAAGCTTTTCAGAATCTCTAGTCAGACACGTACACAAAGAAGAAGGTTGGAATACGGTGTTTAATGAGCCAATCCACAGAATCACCAGTGCTGCTAATCAACCACGGGGACCCCAGCAGAGCAGATATTGTTCAAGTATTATTTTATTACAAGTGAATACTCTTTAATGACCCTCTCATCTGTGTTTATTCTTTTGTAATTGAGTCAACCTTTAAAATAAAATACTTGGATGAATTTCACACACAAAAAAATGTGGAAGCCAATACTTGGCTCTTGGGCTTCACACCGCTGTGTCTTTGCTCAAATGATACCTTTCCCTGAAACGTCTTTCCTATCTTTTCTGGCAAGCACCCGCTAACATTCCAAGTCATCTGAGCCTCATCTCTTCGTTGAAACTTTTTCTGATATGGACAGTCCTTACCCACAAATGGAAATGACAACTATCTCGTCTTTGCCCACCAGCTATGACTTCTGGAATGCTCCTGAATTTTGTAGCATTTGCTTGTTTGTGAGTGAGTTTACCCAGCCTCCATCCCCTCCACCTGCCCCCAGAGCAATCACAGTATCTCACGCACCTCCCAGTCACCAGCGTTTACTTGAAACACAGTAGGTATTTAAGATGTCATGTTGAACAAATTAATAATATGCTCCATACTAGTCTTTGCCTGTATGGAGAAACTAAGCATTCGAAGTGATGTAAAAGTGATTTGTAACCTAAACCTCCAAGTTAGAAGAGGGGTCCCTTGGTGGTATCAGTTTAAAGCAGGACACCTTCTAAAATGTACGTCACTATCAGATGGCCGAAGGCTTTCTCTTGTAAGTTTGCTGGATGTGTGGTTTACCTGGATTTCCTTATTCACCTACATTTCCCTCATATACTAGGCTTAAGTCCAATCTCTGCAGAGTTCCTCCCGTTCCTCCTGTATGAATCAAACTGAGGGTGCTCATCTTGTTGTCAAAGTCACCTGACAGATTTGTTACAACAAATGAAAACACTAAATAAGCAGCTCCCATCTATTTTTTATGGCTGATATTCATTCCCAGCCAACAGCTAATGTTATCCCAGGATGAAAGCAGCTATAATTCCTGAAGTTTTCATTTTGATGTAAATCATAGGGAATATTTCTATCGTGAGACTTTTTTAATGTCAAGCAATAGTTAAAATACATGCACCTGTATTTTTTAAATTCCTTAGAAAGTGTTGCAACCAAGTTTGGATCCGGAAACAATTGCAGTGAAGATGGCCGTAGGAAGCATCATAGAAGAGTTAAAAATATGGCCAGAAACATTTAACCTAATCATACTTTCTAAATAAACATACAAGCATAGATACTTATATAGACAGATGCAATCAAGAGGTCAAAGACAAGGTGCTTAATTACAGATGCCTCAGCTCCAGTCAATAACAAACTTTCATTTTTTACCCGTCTCCAAGGTCATCAGTACAACTGGCAGCATTCCTGAACCTAAGACCTTATAGCAGCTGCTATTAGAGGCTCACAAACTCACCAGCCATCCAAACCCTCCACATCTCCCTGGGGAAACTTGACCAGAAGAGCCAGGGTGAATGGAAAATAATTCTGGGAGGCTAACAATGATAGTAAGAGCTAATGGTTATTAGCAACCTCTTATGCATTATCTCCTTTCATCTTCATGACCAAATTTGAAACAGGTTCACTGATTAGTACCATTTTATAGATGGAAGAATTAAGGTTTAAAAAGATTAAGTAACTTGCCCCAAATCACACAGCTAGAAAGTGACAGAGGGCTTGAAAACAGTGGACTTTCAATTCGATTTGAAGAGCAATGTAAACAAAGATGCTAAAATGCTCTACATAATTTTCCGTCTTCATTTTTGAACTTGCATTTAAAAGACAGCAGAGTAATAACGGTCATTAATGTAAGCCGACTTTCTCCTCACTAGAGTCATTTTTCAGCTCTTTGGGAAATCCAACAAAATTCTACCTGCTCATAATGTGCCTGAAAATCTGACTGGGAACAGTTTTGACCCCTACAACACAATATCTATGTCCACCTGAGCTGGATGTGACTAGAAATTTGCCATACGTCAAACTTCTTTTGACCTCTCCCAGCCCCAAAATTCCTAAAAAGGAAATAGAGAAGATAGAAGTTTCAAAATGTCGTGTTGGTAAATATCACATCAATTACACATTACTTTTACTTGAGGATCTATTGGTTCAATTTCTTAAGCACTACCTGCTATATTCCAGTAGTCTCTGCAAGGATATCTGTATAGACTATCTCATTTCATCTTTGCAATATCCATATATGTGAGAAAGTTTTAAAAGCAGAGGTTAAATAAAGTGTCTAAGGTCGTAGAGGGCTTAAGAGAAAGAACCAAAATTTCAACATAGGTCAAACTGCCTGTACGATACATCTTCAACTCCGGCTCCTCAAATGAGACTAATGCAAAAAACTTAGGCAAAAGACTCAGCACTGGTCTTTTTAGCACTTCCTCTCCATTTGTTTTCTGCTTTCCTTTTTAACTTGAAAACATCTCGCACAAATGCATCCTCTGATTTTTTTCTGAGGTGCTGAATAAACAGTTTTGGTGATGTGTGGCCACGATTGCATACATATCAGAATCCAATTATTAAACCGATATTTAGGTATTTATTGCTGTCATAAGAACTCTGCACAATGGCTTTGAAAAACTGCCCTGACTCATGGTTCATATCTGAGACTTTATCAAATGCACATTTTTTATTATAATGTAGGTGCCAAGAAGTTACAGGCACATTGCATTCATATTCAATAACACTCTATAGTCTTGAAAATAAAATACTGGATTACTTTTAGGGAAATTTCTTCCTGCTTATATTTCTCATTCTAAAACCATAAGTCATCTATGAGAGGAAAGTGTCAGTTTCTAAATAGCAGAGACAGTTTAAGAACTTTGAGAAAATGGAAAATGGCCAGTCAAACATGGAGATACGGATTCATACTGTACTCCACATCACACAAATGCAAGGCATCATTTGTGTTCAGCAATTAATAATGGTGTATTTGATTCCAATGAAGCATCCTATGAACAAACATCTAATTACTAAAACATCTACTAAGAAAACTTTGGATAATATGTAATGCTCAAGATCATTTCTCTTTTCATTTGTCAACATAAAAGAGGTGGAACCCAGAACACTCCTGCTTTAGGAAATGTTTATAGGGAGCCAAAACAGCTGTCATAAAAATTCAGATAAATTATGTGTCTCCAAACAATAAAGTTACCTGTAGCTACAGAAGCTCTCCCAGGTAAGCCTCAAAGACATTCTCTAAAATGATTCTCTGCATGTCCATTATTTCCTTCTTCTCATCCATAACACCAATTACTCCCAATCACTAGGATCTTCATCAAGGAAAGAGGTGAGATAAATGAACACCCCTTTCTATCACTGACCAAGTGTTCTGTTCTTTTCAGAGATTCCACTCAACTCTCCCCCAACCCAGGATCTATTACTGGCAGAAAACATGCCCTGGTCCACTCAGAATTTTAGAAATGGAAACAATGACACTTCAATGACTGTAGATTCTAGCACTCTAAGCTCCAAGCCAGAACTGGCTCTCTATCATCCATCTTCCTCTGGTAGCTCTAAAAACAGCTCTAAAGCGGGAGCTCATTATTCCAATCTCCCCACAAAAGTCCAATATCTGGTGTATTCTTAAAGAAAGGAATAGAAAGATGGAGCATCAAGTAGAGTTGTTGACTGTAAATGTACACCTGTGAAGAAAGAAAGGTGATAGTCAATGGTGTATCAATGGTATAGATGAAGGAAGATGGGGAAAAGAAAGGTACCAATACACACTGCATACCTGTAAAGTACCTAGGGCTGAGCTACAAGCATACTGTAAGCCAGGGTACCAACCTCAGCACTATTGGCATTTGGACTAGATAATTCTTTGTTTTGTCGTCTGCAATGGACATTTTAGGATGTTTAGCACCTTCTCCGACCTCTGGTGCTATGCCAGTAGCATCACCCCACCCCTGTTTTAAACAATCAAAAATGTTTACAGACATTGCCAAATATCCTCTGGAGAAAAACTGGCCCTGGTTGAAAGCCACAGCCATAAGGTACACAAATTAATCTCAACTCTTCTCACAAGGAAGGCATTAAAATGCTTTCACCAGGGAAGAAATAACTGAGACAGTGAACACTTGCTTAGACTTTATTATGGGCCAGGCATCCTTGAAAGTAGTTTATTTATAAGCCCACCTATCCTTCATACAATCCCCATGGGTTTATATAAAACATAATAGATATTATCATCCCCATTTCACAGATGAGGAAACTGAGGCACAGAACAGGTAAGGAACCTGTCTGATGTCATATTTTGAGTACAGTGCTCCCTCAGTATCTGTGGGGAATTGGTTCCAGGACCCCTTGCAGATACCAAAATCCCTGGATGCTCAGTCCCTTATATAAAATGGCACGGTATTTGCATATAACCTACACACATCCTCCTGTTTACTTTAAGTCATCAATAGATTACTTATAGTACTTCATCCAGTGTAAATGCTATATAAATAGTTGTAAATACAACATATAAGCTGTCTAAACAGTTCCCAGTATGCATAAAATTTAAGTTTTGCTTTTGAAACTTTCTGGAATTTTTTTTTTGATTATTTTTGATCTAAGGTTGGTTGCATCTGTGGATGCAGAACTCATGGATCCAGAGGGCCAACTGTAAGAAACAGCCAGTATTCATACCCAAGTAGTGTGTGTCCCTTTGCAGGGCAGTTGGTTTCCTTGGCTTGCCCAGGTTGGTCTCACTGCAAAAGGAGATTGGGAATTCCACCCCAAGGTCATTGCCCTCCACTGCATAAAGCTGTCTCCTAAAACAGAAGGAGAAATGGTACACACGATGATGAAACAACTGCATTTCCAATGAGAAAGAATAGGATCTTCCACTTTGTCAGCCAAATCTGGCATGTGCTCACCACACCCACACAGAGAGTCCAGGGAATTTAAGGAAGCAGTCAGATGTCCCAGGGAAGGATAGGCAGTGTCTTCCCCAGGAAACACCTGCTAACCATCTTTCCCATGTTCACATTATCCCTCTTTGGTTACCCATCTCAAAGAACACATTCCACCATAGATCATTTGTCTACAAGAATGATAAATGCTTGCAACTGTGTCTAGGATAGTTAATTTTATATGCCCACTTGTCTGGGCTAAGGGATACTAGGAGAGCTGGTAAACGTTATTTCTAGGTGTGACTGTGAAGTTGTCTGTAGAAGAGATCAGCATCTGAATTGGGAGACTGAGTAAAGGAATCACCCTCACCAATGCAAACGGACATCATACAATCCATTGAGGGCCTGAATAGAACAAAAAGGCAGAAGAAGATCAAATTTGCACTCTTTGCTTGAGCTGGGACATGTATCTTCTCCTGCCTTCTGAAATTGAAGCTCAGGTTTCTTGGGCCTTTGGACACAGATCAGAACTTACACCACCAGCCCCCTGATTCTCAGACCATCAGACTTGCACTGAATTATACCAACAGCATTCCTGTTTCTCCAGCTTGCACATGACAGATGGTGGGACTTCTCAGTCTCCAAATCACATGACATAGATAGATAGATAGATAGATAGGCAGATAGACAGTAGAGATATATAGATAGATGATAGCTAGATAGGTATGTAATAGATAGATAGATATAGATAGATATGGAAATTTACTATAGAAATAATATACAATGTATTTTATATGTTAAAATAATAATATTACTTAACAATATAATTAATTATATAATACCCAATATTATATATTTTCTATTTATTTTATATATTTACTTCTATATTTATTATGTTATTTTATACCTAATATATTATATAATAATCAATTTTATTATTAATGAATATTAATATTCTATTAAAATATATAAAATATGTTGTCTATTATTCCTATAATAAATCTCCAACTATATCTCCTCTTGGTTCCATTTCTCTGGAGAACCCTGATTAATCCAATGTCCTAACTGTTCTTTGTACAATAGAGAAGCAGAAATAATGTCTGAATTATTCAGTTATTAATTAATAATTAACAAACAAGCAAGAAAGCCTACTTCCTAAATGTACAGGCTCTTGAGGAAGAAAAACCCAGGTTCAAGTTCTAGCTTCTCTATTCACCAGCTCTGAAGGTCAAGAGTTCCCGTGTCATCAGGTGAGGCGGGGATAACAGCACCATTTCTTAGAGGTCACCTTAGACAATAGATGAAAGCCCCGGCTGAGCGGCTGGGAGGTCAAGCCCTTTGCGGTTTGGACGAGGATGTGGATGGATGAGGGTTTAGGCAGTGAGAGTGGATGTCAGGCTTCCTTCTCACAACAGCCTTTCTTCACCAGGACAGAACGAGAAATACCGGTGACCCCACTATGCTCTTGATTAGCAGGTTCCAGACCCATCGCAGCATCTTCTCTCTTCCCAGAAATGAGGCAGCCTATTGATTCTACTTTGAAAAATCAAGATCTCATTTCAGGGAACATAACTCCTTTCCCTTTGCTCACAAAGAAGCAAGCTAAAAATAGAAATATCTCTGCCTCCCTCTAAAGCAATGATGCAATACTGCCTTTTGAGGCAGTAAAAGTGACTGTTCCAGGATTCCATTTTTACAATAACCCTTCTCCCTGGGGCATCAATATTAATCCAGTCATGCTTTCCAGGAGGGTGAATCGCTAAATCTGCAAAGCCCCCAGGGACAGCTTAACTGCCAGCCATCAACTCCAGGATCACACAGTGATGCATAGCTCTCCTGGGTAGAAATTTTAGCAGATGCAGCTCCACACCTCCTGGTAGGCAGAGACCGCTGTGGGGGATAGTCAGGAAGGAAAGACACTTGGGAATGCATGTATAGGACTTCCTACTTTCACCAGCCATTTAGGCAACCTGAGCCACTCCACCAGACTCTCTAAACCATCACTTAAATTCTCATCATGTCCTCCCTACCCTCCACAAACACTTACTCCTTCTGGCATTCTGACAGAGAGAAAAGCCAAGAAGACAAGTGGCCAAGATTCTGCAATTTATATGGCAGCCACTTGCAAGAAGGTGCTTAGCTAATGCCTGCCCTCTTTGTCAAGAGCTCTCAAGTTCTACTCTCTGCACCTTCTCCCCATTGGTGCCTTCCCCACCCCTCTCCAGCCCCAAATGCCAAGTGAGGGCTTCTCCTGAGTCCTGTCCCTTTTCTTTTCTTCCAGAAAATTGCCACTGTGGAGCACAGGTATCTTAATTATCTAGTTTGAACTGAGAAGCATATTCTTTTCTAAGAATCAGAATACTATGTTGACACTTCCTAAAATTTAAGTCTAAACAGATATCTCTAAACACTAAACAGAGTAATACTAATAAATAGCACATTCAAAGATAAAACCTATAGGGTCAATGTTTCTAGATTTTGTTATGCTTTTTCCTTTCTTTTACTGATCTCAACCACAGCTGACTATAATCTTGTTAGATTCTCTAGTCTTGGAATAGAATTATCTTTTGTAATTCCTTAACCGTCTCAGAGTCAAAACTGTCCTAGGACATCAAGAGAGAATTCTACTTTGCCATCAAAAATCCCTACAGTGGGGTTTCCCTGGTGGCACAGTAGTTGGGAATCCGCCTGCCGATGCAGGGGACACGGGTTCGTGCCCCGGTCTGGGAAGATCCCACATGCTGCAGAGCGGCTGGGCCCGTGAGCCATGGCCACTGAGCCTGTGCGTCCGGAGCCTGTGCTCCGCAATGGGAGAGACCACAACAGTGAGAGGCCCGCGTACCGCAAAAAATAAAAAATAAAATTCCTACAGTGATACCTATCATATGTCTTTATGTCTTTCAGGAATTATTCCAGCGACACAGCCTGTTGTTGAAGCCATTTACTAAAGGTTTTACTGCCCTCTATTAAACCTTCCAGAATATACAGAGAAAGAGGAGACAAAATCTACCCTTGTGATGAAGTACCTAACAACCCAGGAAGAGCAGAAATGACTTCCAATCAAGAAGACATTTTCTACTTAACTCCCTAAACTGGATTAAACAATCTATAGCTGAACATGTATTTTCCGTGGCTGCTGATGCCTGGATGGATGAAACCCCACCCACAATCTCACTTCCTAAAGCAAGTGTTTGAGCTCAAAAGCAACCAGCTTCTATTAGCCTCCAGGTACCATTTAAGATTCTAACAAACCAGAACCTCTGAAAAGCAAATTTAAACAAGGGTTTAACTTGCTTCTGTTTGGCTAGGTCAAGATTTAAAATAGCTCCATCAGTTTTTCCCTAGAGGTATTTGCCTTTTAACAAGGACCCTTGATTTGGCAAGCTGAAGCAATACATTTCTCTTGTTATAATGTTACACAGGATCCGTCATTGAGGGAGCTATAACTATTACCAAGGGAAATGCATCCTTTCATTCATAACATATTTATTAAGGGCCTACTACGTGTCAGGCACTGTTCTGAGGGATTGAAAATATAGTGAACAATGCAGACTAAAATCCTGCTCCTCAGGCTTCCCTGGTGGCGCAGTGGTTGAGAATCTGCCTGCCAATGCAGGGAATACAGGTTCGAGCCCTGGTCTGGGAAGATCCCACATGCCATGGAGCAACTGGGCCTGTGAGCCACAACTACTGAGCCTGTGCGTCTGGAGCCTGTGCTCCGCTAGAAAGGCCATGATAGTGAGAGGCCCGCACACCGCGATGAAAAGTGGCCCCCACTTGCCACAACTAGAGAAAGCCCTTGTACAGAAACGAAGACCCAACACAGCCAAAAATAAATAAATTTATTTTTAAAAAGCTCAGCTCTCTTCTACTAGCTGCAAAAAGAAATAGAGGATTCATAAGGGAGCAGTCAAGTGTGGCTATAAAAACTCAAATCCAGCCTTCCTTTAAAAAAAAAAAAGAAAAAAAATCCCCCTCCTCAAAAAAAGAGCCCTCCTACACTCTTGGCAGGAATGTAAATTGGTACAACCGGCATGGATGTTCCTTAAAAAACTAAAAATAGAGCTGCCATATGATCCTGCAATTCCAACCTGAGTATATATCCAGAAAAGATGAAAACTCTAATTCGAAAGGATACATGCACCCCAATGTTCACAGAAGCACTATTCACAATAGCTAAAACATGGAAATAACCTAAATGTCCATCGACAGATAAATGGATAAAGAAGATGTGGTACATATATACAAAGGAATATTACTCAGCCATAAAAAGAATGAAGTAATGCCATTTGCAGTGACATGGATGAACCTAGAGATGATCATACTAAGTGAAGTGAGTCAGACAGAGAAAGACAAATACCATGTGATATCACTTATATGGGTAATCTTTAAAAAATGATAAAAATGAACTTATTTAAGCCCAAGGGAAGATGGCAGTTCCTTGAGTTTTAGGAAACGCATCTTTTTTTAGGGCTTTAGGCAGGTCATTTTTATGGCCATCCCTTCATCTGCCTTCAAATACATCCTTTGGTGATAGGACTGTTTGTCTCCTCTGTTTAGTTTACTGTAGGGACCTAAATATGCCTTTAATATTTATCTGTGCTGTGAAAACTGCTTCTACATGCAGCCCTTTGAGGGAAATAGCCAAGATCAATGAAAGACTGACATATACTAAATGAAGAAACAAACAAAAATATTTATTTTTCTGTTCACAGACCACAGGGCCTCCTGAGGGTGAGAACAAATTGTCAGCAACACTATAGAACTCCAAGCAGGCATTGACTGTCTCTGTGAAGGCCAGGGCTGTACTGATTTGTTTCTTCCTTTCTATGAGAAAGATCTATACAAAAACATAATCAAAGGAAAATCATTTATATTTTAAATGCAGTTTCTTCATGACTTCTGGGAGTCAATGTCTCAAACTTTATTTTGTTTGGGGTTATAATAACTAGGCCATTGAGTACTAAGTGATTTAAATACTTTATCCTATTAAATTCAGACTCCTTCCATTTCAGTACCATTACTGACATTTCACACATTATGAAACAAGCAAGGTGAGAGCTGGTGGGGGGTGGGCTACCTTGCCTGACAGCCTCAGCAGCAATGGTTAGGTTTGCAAGATTCACCTGGCTTCAAACACGATGCCATTTTTCCATAAACATCACTCTCCGTGAGTTTCGAACATGACTGAATATATAAATCTGTAACACACAAACATGAATACTACATGTCTTAGGTGGGTTTCCCCAGAAGCAAATCCTGAAACAAGGATCAGGAGCAAAGTATTGATTAAGGAAAATCTAGTAAAAGAAAGACAGACAGAAAAGGAGAAGAAGACAAGTAAAGGTGTGAGTTCAGACAACACCCTACAGAAGCCGCTTCAGCTGATCTTACAGGGGAAATCGGGAATGTAATTTATGTTTAGGGATGTCCCACCCAGGTGAGGGAGCCAGGCTTCATGACCTTGCAGCTGTAGGTGACCAGGAAGGGCTACCCTGGGATGATGTAGACTCTCTGCAGGAATCATTCCATTGGCCTGAAGACAGTACTTGAAATAAGGCAAGAACCCACCAAACTGAGGGGAGAATTGCATAGAAACATTAAAATGGATCTCAGAGGAGGCATGCAGCTCACCCACAATGCTGTAATATTTCAAAGGAAATGCTCACCACCAAAAATAGGAGCAGGGGTTCATTCTCCAACAGGTAGATCCACAAAGAGCACCAGTACTAGCCCCTTCCTAATTGTCCTGCAAACAGAGGTTTGGATCTGCAGGCCCTCTTTTCTGCCCCCTCCCCTCCCCACTGGCTACTGCATCAGTTCTGACCAAGACAGCATTGGGCCTTAGATTTGGTGTCAACAGGTGCTGGAGTGGGAATTAGGGGGGTTTTTCCTTAAGCTTCAGGTACCTTTTTAGGATGCCTGGAGTATATCCCCTGGACCCCCAGGACCCTCCAAGCTTCAGCCTATTTCTCACTGTGCTTGCCCAGTCTTTGTAATATTTTGACAGGTCTGGAGTCTCTGCTTGGTTCCTTCCATTTCCCTGCTCTGAGAAGCAGAGCCTAACTCCTGTATGCCATGATGGAGAGCTGCATAGTGTAAGGTTATCAAGGTTATAGAGACATTGGTTTGCAACTTGCTTCTGCCACTTATAAGCCCTGGATCTTGGGTGAGTGACCTAATTCCTTTGAGTTTCCTCATCTGTTAAATGAAGAATAATAAGACTAGCTCAGGACTTCTTTGCTGTTGTGAGACAGTAAATTTCCTTGCTACATAGCAAAGTGTTACAAACCCTATTGTTATATAAACCCATCTCTGAAAACCATCTTAAAATAAATGCTTTTATCCTCCCCCATTTGTCCTCCCTCTCTTTCTTCCCTTCTCCCTCTCCCTTCCTCCCTATCTCTCTAGAAATAAACTGAGACAGAAAGATAGAGAGAGTCAGAGAGAATATCCTTGAATGAGATCTGATGGAGACTCATCACATACCAACACAAAAGAGTAGCACTGTTCAGTAAGATACTTGATATTCACTTAACTGCTAAGAACAAAGAAGCTTGGAAGTTATCCACACTGGAGTTCCTCATTGAATGAGGTCATTGGTCCTGTTGTTGAACCCAAGTCCAAGTTCGTGTGCCTGATGCACACTGAAGCAGACAGAAACAAACAGAAAGGTTAGAGTTTGCGGCAAAGGTTTATTGCAGGGCCAAGCAAGGAGAATCCGCAGTTCTGCTCAGAAGACCCAAACTCCCTGAATGGTTTTCTGGGAAGACTTGTTAAAGGCAGCATTTAGGGTGAGGGCTGCAGGGTGTGTGGCTTTCTTCTGACTGGTTGGTGGTGAAGTAACAGGGCGGTGCTCCAGGAATCTTGTGCTCAGCCTGAAGTTACCATCCTCCACCTTGGTTCCTGTACTCCAGTGGTCCCCAACCTTTTTTGGCAGCAGGGACCAGTTTCATAGAAGAAAATTTTTCCAAGGACTGGGGAGGGGGTTGAGGGGCTCAGGCGGAAATGTGAGTGGTGGGGAGCAGCAGATGGAGCTTCTCTAGCTTCACCCACCACTTACTTCCTGCTGTGCAGCCTGTTCCTAACAGGCTGAGAACCAGTACTGGTCCACGGCCTGGGGGTTGGGGACTCCTGCTGTAGAGCAACTCTAAGATGTGTATCAGATTGTTATCCCTTGAGGAGAAACTAGGACTCTGTTTTATCACTAAACTCTTGTTTCTTGACTGCTTCTCCTATGAGTCTGCATCTCCTCCCTTCCCTAATTAGTAACTGTTTGGGTCTGCTCTTTGGAACTAAGGGAAGGTCTAGGAGGCTGAAACCTTTATCTATGGACAAGAAGTGGGGGATACAGAGGAGATTTTGTACCCAGGAGGGCCCCACAAGTTTCTGCTTGCTTTTAGACCCTCTACTCTGTGGTCCCATAGCACATTGTGCTGACACTCTTCTAGAATTTATCCCACTGGATCTTGATTGTCTGCTCCTGTATTTATCTTCCTAGTGAATCATAATGGTAGGGATACAACTTTACTCCTTTCTAATCTCAATCTCCCAGAAGTTCTGACATATAAAAGGCACTGACACAGAGTAAGTGAATGAACAAATGAACTAACTAATGAAAGCCATTTCAGAGATTGTAGCATGGTGGGTTAGGATGTCTGGTCCAATATGGTGGATATGTATGGCCAAGTGAGTCAACTTACCAGATCTTTACAATACTTTGACTTTGGAAAATATAGCAATATATATTTATTGACTTGCTCAGAACCATATGCATCTTGTTTTGACATATCAAAAATAATTTTAAGTGAACTTTTACATGATGCAAATGAGCATCCAAAACAATGTAACATACAGAAGAAGTCGATTTTCTCATCTTGAAAATTGTTTATGGGAGAGCCACATGTGTTGTGTGGAAAGAAGACTCAAGTGGTAATAATTCATGTGATAACTAAATCCCACGGGTCAATGATTGCAAACTCCATTGTCTCTAAGGCTCATTCAGGTAACTTAAATGGATAAATTAGGCCGAGTGTGGATTTTGACAAGCTGAAGACTGAATGGCATGCCCTATCTAGAGGGCTAGCTGTGACCCAGCTCAGCGTATTATCGGGCCAGTTTTTCAAAAAACAAAAACCACCCAGAAATATACAATGGAAAATCTCCCAGTGTTTATATGTAAGCCAACATTGTGTTCACCAAACAAAGCTTGCCTGTTGCCTGGATTTAGCCTGTGGGTTTAGAGTCTAAATGATCATATGGGTGAAAAACTATAAATCTAAGAAGTATGTAGCATCTGTACATTGACTAAAGTAAGCCAACTAGAAGACTCCTGCCTCTATTTTCTTTTTAATTCTTTGTTACACCCCCAGGCACTTAATCTAAGTTCCTGCAAACAATGGGTGTTTTTAGACCCAGATTTTTCCTGCTGGAAGATTATAGTTAGGGACAAAGCAGGTTATAAATAAATAAGCCACATAGAAAGCAAAATTGACTATTTCTATTTTTTGTGCCCAAATTGTACATGTTCTTCTATCACAACCCCTGCAACTCTTTGTTGTTGGCTCTTGGCATTTATGACTTGAACTTTTGCAATTTCAATTATATGTGATCAGACCCAAAGGTCAATGATATACAGAAAATTGTCTTTTTGCTGAGGTCTAAATGGGAAGCATATATGTTGTGAAACCAACACAGCTAAGGAGACGGCCTCATCCATAGTCCAGCAGTTCATCTCAACACACACTCATCTCTCTTTATTCTCTTATTATTACATGTAATGCATGTTATGAAGAGTTGAAAATATTCTCTTAAAGAAAGCTACCACTGGAGACTTCCCTGGTGGTCCAGTGGTTAGGGCTCTGGGCTTCCACAGCAGGGGGCACAGGTTTGATCCCTGGTCAGGGATCTAAGATCCCACATGCCACATGGCATGACCAATGAAAGGAAGAAAGAGAGTGAGAGGGAGGAAGGAAGGAAGGAAGGAAGGTAGGAAGGAAAGAAGGAAGGAAGGAAGAAAGCAAGCTCCTACTAGCTCTTAATATATGTAGGCATAAAAGCCATTTATGACATTTTTTTAGGGCTGGTAAAAAATAAATGAGAAAAGAAAGTGAGGTCTTCACCTTGAGTCAAAGTTGAACATTAGTTCCTTGAACCGTCTTCTTCACTTGGCACTGAGTTCACTTCCTCCTGGATCTTGCTATTCACTCCTCTCCGTCTGCTTCCCAGGTTCCTCCTCACCTTCCCAACATCTAAATTTTGGGATGACCTAGAGTTCAGTCCTCATCCCCTCCTCTCTCTATATTTACTCTCCATGGGATTTCAGCCCCACCAAGGGCTGCAAATAACATCCATACACCAGGGACTCTCAAATTCTGATGGTTTCCAGCCCAGATTCCTCCCCTGCCCCACCCTAAACTCCAGACCCACACATCCAACTGCCCACTCATCAGTGCTACTTGTTTTCTATTCTGTTGATAAAATACAGAAAACCCAAACCCACTTTTCATTTATCTCCATTTAGGGTGACCCCCACCCCAAACATGCTCTTCCCTTAGTCTTTCCCATCTTGGGAATCACCCACTCCTGGTTGCCAGTCACATAGGACAAAAGCCTGGAGTTGTCCTTGTTATTTTTTATTTCTCAAACCATATCACAATCCACCGTCAAGTCCTGTTGGCTCTACATTTGACATATATCTGGAACCTGCCCTTCTCCCCATCACCATTCCAACCCAGTCTCCCAATATCTTCCACCAAAGCCATTTCCATAGCCCATCACCTGCTTTTCCTGCTTCTTCCTTACAACCTTCCAGGTTATTCCCAACATAACAGGTTGAAAGATTTGGTAAATGAAAGTGTAGGGGAGGAAAAACTTAACTCTTTTTCCCTCTACCTCCCTAGTTTCTCCAGCTAGGGCTCTGCAAATTAGACTGACAAAAGACAGATGAACAAGAGGAAAACAAACAGCAGTTTATTAATGCATGCATTCACATGCACATGGGAGTCATCTGTGATGGTGACTCATAGGGGTGGTTAGAAATGGGGCTTAAATAGCATCTTAACAAAAGAACAATAACTTTGTAGAGAAGTGACAAGACAAAGAGGAAAGGGAGTTTTGAACTTGAGAAGCAAATTGTGAGAAGGTAAATATAGGGAGGAAACTAATGTAAACTAAGGGCAGTTTTAGCAAGATTTCCTATGTAGATTCTTCTGGGGTCATCTTTGGGCTGATAAGCACCTGGAGTTTTCTCCTGGGGATTAAGGACTGTCTTGCTTTTCCTGGTTGAGAGGGGGAGGGCAGAGAGATTTTCTTGTGTCTGCTTTTTCTCAATTGTCTTGAACATAAAATAATCCTTATGCCAGCATAGTACATTTGGGGGGAGCATACTCTGAACCCCTTCAAAAGCCAGACCATGCCTCTCTTCTGCTCCAAACCCACCATGAGCTGCCCACATTTTTTATTATTCAGGGTGGCCATAAAGTTTGGAAATAGAGATGGTATTATTTGATTATACTGTCATACTATGTTAAATAACATTTATTGTATATTCATCTGTTTCCTGTAGTCATGCTGTAAAACCCCAAATTCTTACCAGGACCCACACAACAATGCATCCACATATAAGATGCCTTCACCTCCTCTATTCCTCATCACTTACTTCCTCTTCCTTTTCCGTGGACCCACTGGCTTCCTGGCTCTCCCTTGAGCATGTCTAGTTCATTCATGCTTCAGGCCCTCTGCCCTTGCAGATATCTGACACCTGTAAGGCTCACCCCTTCTCTGTTCGATTGTCACCGTATCAAAGAGGCCTTCCTTGACCACGATATCTCTCTCTATCTGCTTAACTGAGCTTATTCATCACTGCCTTTATCACTATCTGACATAAATGTAAGTTTCATGAGAGTTTCTGACACTTAGTACATGCTTAATAAATATTTGTTAAATTAATGAGTAGCTTAATTAATGACTATTCAAGCATGACAAAGGACCTGAATGAGTTTAATTTTTCAGTTTTAGTTCATTGCATGTTGGGGGGGCATAATAGGCTATGGGATTAATCTCAAAGGCTTCAGTTTGGCTTCTCTTGTGAATGTCGGGGATCCTTTACACTTAGAACTCCTCGAGGACAGCAACTATTCCTTCATCATCTTTGTATCCCAGGCTACAAAATGATTTGCACATAATCACTACCTAATAAGACATTATTGAGTGATTAAGTAGATGACCAACTAATATTTTGATCAACTGAAATCAGACAAAAAGAACTTAAAAAATTATGACACATTCCCAATTAATGCTGTTTGCAAAAGGAGAAAGAAAAGAAGTTTACATTTAAAGAAACAATCTTCCTAAGATACACAGTTGTGTTAGTAGGTGTTAAACTTGAAATTCAAAAGCAACCTTTTTGTCTCCCTTAATAGGCAATTGCAATGCATGCCCATCTTTTCTCTCTTCGCAGGGTGAGACAAAGAAAGTCGTAAGAGAGAGAAGCCAAAGGAGTTTGGGAACTGGTGGGATGTTCCAAGATGCTCACGGTCCCTGCAGATGTGTGACAAGGAGATGCTACATGATACAAGAGAGGAATGACTGGGCGGTACCCAGGTGGGCTCATCTTCTGCCAGGCACACATCTTTCTCTTTCAAGAACAAGGTAAATATTTCATAATTTGAAAACTGAAACTCCTAACTGCACTTTCTCTGGCTTCAGCCTCCCAAATTGTGTGGCCAACACAGAGTGAGCAGGGGGAGAGCCAAGAGTGCTTAAATGTATGTTTTCACCTGGGTCCATCGCTGGTTTCCTGCTGTTGCTGTTCAGTGGAATGGGGTAGACAGAAACCACTGCCTTTGGTGCAGCCCATCACACAGCTGTAATTGTGTGTTTCCTCGCTGATTCCGTTCTCCTACCAACTCATTTCCCACCCACACCCCCTGCCTTCCTTCTGTCAGGTGATTAATTGTGGAACTTAAAAAGGACACCCAGATTGGAATTCAGCACAGCTGACTAAAATGGAAAAACGTTTGCTTGGTATTAATGGGAAAGAAAATGCAATCAACAGGCATTTTATTCCTTGAATATAGTGTTCACTTCTCTTTAAACTTAGTCCTTGATATTGTGATGAATGCCCCCACCATGGTGTGCACCTCTTCAGGGTGTAGTAAGGGCATCCTTGCTCCTCCTTCATGTCCTGCAATTTTCTACAGCAAAGAGGATGTGAGGGGGAAAACAATCATATGGAACTGGAGTAGGTTATATGGAGTACCAGGTAACAGGAAGAGTCCACACTCTGGCTTTGTAATCTCCTTCTCCTTTACTTCTGGGTGAGAGCTCTGTGCTTTTTCTTCCTTCTGCCTTTCCCTGCCCAGGGCATGGTGGTATCTGAACCTCCAGACTGTATTTTGGGGTTTATGTAACTCTATGCACTATAATTAGAGATGAGACCATCCACTTTTCCTACATTTTCTCACTGCTGTTTGTGGAACTTCAGCATGCACTTTATGATATAAGGATATTGGGATAGAGACTTGTGTAGATTTAAGTGGCACCAAGATATCCAAAGTGCAAAGATCCATCTGGGAAATGTGAGCAGGTTCTCTAGAAGAGTCCACTTACCTTTACTTGCCAAGAGTCTTCAAAAAAGAATGAGTGGGCGACAGGGCAGACAGCAGAAGCAAGAAGAACTACAATCCTGCAGCCTGTGGAACAAAAATCACATTCACAGAAAGATAGAAAAGATGAAAAGGCTATGTACCAGATAAAGGAACAAGATAAAACCTCAGAAAAATAAATAAGTGAAATGGAGATAGGCAACCTTCCAGAAAAAGAATTCAGAATAATGACAGTGAAGATGATCCAGGACCTTGGAGAAACAATGGAGGCAAAGAGCAAGAAGATGCAAGAAATGTTTAACAAAGACCTAGAAGAATTAAAGAACAAACAAACAGAGATGAACAATACAGTAACTGAAATGAAAACTACACTAGAAGGAATCAATAGCAGAATAACTGAGGCAGAAGAACGGATAAGTGACCTGGAAGACAAAATGGTGGAATTCACTGCAGCGGAATAGAATAAAGAAAAAAGAATGAAAAGAAATGAAGACAGGGCTTCCCTGGTGGTGCACTGGTTGAGAATCTGCCTTCCAATGCAGGGGAAATGGGTTCGAGCCCTGGTCTGGGAAGATCCCACATGCTGCAGAGCAACTAGGCCCATGAGCCACAACAACTGAGCCTGTGCATCTGGAGCCTGTGTTCCACATCAAGAGAGGCCCGCACACCACAATGAAGAGTGGCCCCTGCTTCCCCCAACTAGAGAAAGCCCTCGCACAGAAACAAAGACCCAACACAGCCAAAATAAATATAAAAACAAATTAATTAATTAAAAAAAAAAAGAAGAAATGAAGACAGCCTAAGAGACCTCTGGGACAACATTAAACGCAACAACATTCCCATGATAGGGGTCCCAGAAGGAGAAGAGAGAGAGAAACAACCTGAGAAAATATTTGAAGATATTATAGTCAAAAATTTCCCTAACATAGGAGAGGAAATAGCAACTCAAGTCCAGGAACACAGAGAGTCCCATACAGGATAAACCCAAGAAAAAACACGATGAGACACATACTAATCAAACTGGCAAAAATTAAAGACAAAGAAAAAATATTGAAAGCAGCAAAGGAAAAACGACAAATAACATACAAGGGAACTCCCATAAGGTTAAGAGCTGATTTCTCAGCAAAAACTCTACAAGCCAGAAGGGAGTGGCATGATATACTTAAAGTGATGAAAGGGAAGAACCTACAACCAAGATTACGCTACCCAGCAAGGATCTCATTCAGATTCGATGGAGAAATCAAAAACTTTACAGACAAGCAAAAGCTAAGAGAATTCAGCACCACCAAACCAGCTCTACAACAAATGCTAGAGGAACTTCTCTAAGCGGGTAAAAAAGGAGAAGAAAAGGACCTACAAAAACAGACCCAAAACAATTAAGAAAATGGTCATAGGAACATACATATCGATAATTACCTTAAACGTGAATGGATGAAATGCTCCAACCAAAAGACACATGCTTGCTGAATGGATACTAAAACAAGACCCATCTATATGCTGTCTACAAGAGACCCACCTCACATCTAGGGACACATATAGACTGAAAGTGAGGGGATGGAAAAGGTATTCCAAAAGAAAGCTGGAGTAGCAATACTCATATCAGATAAAACTAGACTTTAAAATAAAAAATGTTAAAAGAGACAAGGATTGAAACTACATAATGATCAAAGGATCAATCCAAGAAGAAGATATAACAATTATAAATTTATATGCACCCAACATAGGAGCACCTCAATACATAAGGCAACTGCTATAATAGAGGAAATCGACAGTAACACAATAATAGTGGGGGACTTTAACACCTCCCTTACACCAATGGACAGATCATCCAGACAGAAAATTAATAAGGAAACACAAGCTTTAAATGACACAATAGACCAGATAGGTTTAATTGATATTTATAGGACATTCCATCCAAAAACAGCAGATTACATTGTCTTCTCAAGTGCCCACGGAACATTCTCTGGCATAGATCACATCTAGGGTCACAAATCAAGCCTCAGTAAAGTTAAGAAAATTGAAAACATATAAAGCATCTTTTCTGACCACAACGCTATGAGATTAGAAATAAAAGGAGAAAAAAATGTAAAAAACACAAACACATGGAGGCTAAACAATATGTTACTAAATAACCAAGAGATCAAAGACAGTAAAAAAGAGGAAATCAAAAAATACCTAGAGACAAATGACAATGAAAACATGACAATCCAAAACCTATGGGATGCAGCAAAAGTAGTTCTAAGGAGAAGTTTATAGCAATAAAATCCTACCCCAAGAAACAAGAAACATCTCAAATAAAGAATCTAACCTTACATCTAAAGGAATTAGAGAAAGAAGAAAAAACAAAACCCAAACTTAGGAGAAGGAAAGAAATTATAAAGATCAGAACAGAAATAAATGAAATAGAAACTAAGAAAACAATAACAAAGATCAATAAAACTAAAAGCTGGTTCTTTCCAAAAATAAACAAAATTGATAAACCATTATCCAGACTTATCAAGAAAAAGAGGGAGAGGACTCAAATCAATAAACTTAGAAATGAAAAAGGAGAAGTTACAACAGACATCACAGAAATACAATGCATCCTAAGAGACTACTACAAGCAACTCTATGCCAATAAAATGGACAACCTGGAAGAAATGGAAAAATTCTTAGAAAGGTATACCTTCCAAGACTGAACCAGGAAGAAATAGAAAATAAGAAGAGACCAATCACAAGTAATGAAAGTGAAACTGTGATTAAAAATCTTCCAACAAACAAAAGTCCAGGACCAGATGGCTTCACAGGCGAATTCTATCAGACATTTAGAGAAGAGCTAACACTCATCTTTCTCAAACTCTTCCAAAAAATTGCAGAGGAAAGAACACTGCCAATCTCATTCTATGAGGCCAGCATCACCCTGATACCAAAACCAGACAAAGATAGTACAAAAAAATAAAATTAGAGACCAATATCACTGATGAACATAGATGCAAAAATCCTCAACAAAATACGAGCAAACAGAATCCAGCAACACATTAAAATGATCATGCACCATGATCAAGTGGGATTTATCCCAGGGATGCAAGGATTTTTCAATATATGTAAATCAATCAATGTGATAAAACATATTAATAAACTGAAGAATAAAAACCATATGATTATATCAATAGATGCAGAAAAAGCTTTTGACAAAATTCAACATCCATTTATGATAAAAACTCTCCAGAAAGTGAGCATAGAGGGAACCTACCTCAACATAATAAAGGCTATATGTGACAAACTCACAGCAAACATCATTCTCAATGATGAAAAACTGAAAACATTTCCCTTAAGATCAGGAACAAGACAAGGATGTCCACTCTCACCACTATTATTCAACATAGTTTTGGAAGTCCTAACCATGGCAATCAGAGAAGAAAAAGAAATAAAAGGAATACAAACTGGAAAAGAAGAAGTAAAACTCTCACTGTTTGCAGATGACATGATACTATACATAGAGAATCCTAAAGATGCCTCCAGAAAACTACTAGAGCTAATCAATGAATTTGGTATAGTTGCAGGATACAAAATTAATGCACAGAAATCTCTTGCATTCCCATACACTAATGATGAAAAATCTGAAAGAGAAATTAAGGAAACACTCCCATTGACCACTGCAACAAAAAGAATAAACTACCTAGGAGTAAACCTACCTAGGGAGACAAAAGACCTGTATGCAGAAAACTATAAGACACTGATGAAAGAAATTCAAGATGATACCAACAGATAGAGAGATATACCATGTTCTTGGATTGGAAGAATCAATATTGTGAAAATAAATATACTACCCAAAGCAATCTACAGATTTAATGCAATACCTATCAAATTACCAGCGGCATTTTTTACAGAACTAGAACAACTCATCTTAAAATTTGTATGGAGACACAAAAACCCCAAATAACCAAAGCAGTCTTGAGGAAAAAAAACAGAGCTGGAGGAATCAGACTCCCTGACTTCAGACTATACTACAAAGCTACAGTAATCAAGACAATATGGTACTGGCACAAAAACAGAAACATAGATCAATGGAAAAAGATAGTAAGCCCAGAGATAAACCCACGCACCTATGGTCAACTAATCTATGACAAAGGAGACAAGGATATACAATGGAGAAAAGAGTCTCTTCAATAAGTGGTGCTGGGAAAACTGGACAGATACATATAAAAGAATGAAATTAGAACACTCCCTAACACCATACACAAAAATAAACTCAAAATGGATTAGTGACCTAAATGTTAGACCGGACACTATAAAACTCTTAGAGGAAAACATAGGATGAACACTCTTTGTCATAAATCACAGCGAGATCTTTCTTGATCCACCTCCTAGAGTAATGGAAATAAAAACAAAAATAAACAATTGGGACCTAATGAAACTTAAAAGCTTTTGCACAGCAAAGGAAACCATAAACAAGATGAAAAGACAACCCTCAGAATGGGAGAAAATACTTGCAAAGGAATCAATGGACAAAGGATTAATCTCCAAAATATATAAACAGCTCATGCACCTCAATATTAAAAAAACAAATGACCCAATCTAAAAATGGGCAGAAGACCTAAATAGACATTTCTCCAAAGAAGACATACAGATGGCCAGGAAGCACATGAAAAGTTGCTCAACATCACTAATTATTAGAGAAATGCAAATCAAAACTACGAGGTATCACCTCACACCAGTTATAATGGGCATCATCACAAAATCTACAAACAACAAATGCTGGAGAGGGCGTGGAGGAAAGGGTACACTCTTACACTGTTGGTGGGAATGTAAATTGATACAGCCACTATGGAGAACAGTATGTAGGTTCCTTAAAAAACTAAAAATAGAATTACCATATTATCCAGCAATCCCACTTGGGCATATACCCAGAGAAAACCATAATTCAGAAAGACACATGCACTTCAATGTTCATTGCAGCGCTATTTACAATAGCCAGGTCATGGAAGCAACATAAATGCCCATCAACAGATGAATGGATAAAGAAGAAGTGATACATATATACAATTGAATATTACTCAGCCATAGAAAGGAAGGAAATTTGGTCATTTGTAGAGACATGGATGTATCTAGAGCCTGTCATACAGAGTGAGGTAAGTCAGAAAAGGAAAAACAAATATATTAACACATATATGTAGAACCTAGAAAAATGGTACAGATGACCTGGCTTGCAGGGCAGAAATTTAGACACAGAAGTAGAGAACAAACGTATGGACACCAAGGGGGGAAAGCAGTGGGGGAGTGGGGGTGGGGGGTGATGAATTGGGAGATTGGGATAGACATGTATACACTGATGTGTATAAAATTGATGACTAATAAGGACCTGCTGTATAAAAAAATAAATAAAATAAAATTCAAAATAAAAAATCTATTAAAAAAATAGTAACTGAACATTATTAAATACTTGCTATGTGTCAGGCACTGTTCTAAATACTTTACTTGTATAAATTGATGGAATCTTTACCACAAGCCTATAAAGGAGTTCTTCTTCTTTTCATTCTGCATGTATAATATCTGAACCTCAGAGAGGTGAATGGGTAAACTGAGATTCCAGCTCCAGAATCCCTATTTCATGACAAATAATGCATAAGGTGTACACTGTAATTACTAGCACTGGACCAGTGGCCAGCAAACCTGCACTGTTTCTGCTTTAGGGACCTCCTAGCCAGAGCAAAAGGGAAAAAAAGAAAGAAAGTATGAGTGGGCACCAGATAAGAACCCTAAAGGAATCATTAGAAATATTTCTCAGGTTGTTTTGACAATGGCCCTTTTTGTAGTGGAATGCAGCCTATTATAAGAATAGAGGTGGCTGAACGTGTGTGACAAATGATACCGAGTGGGAAATTATGACTTTAAAACTCTTTGAATGTTAGTTCCTTTGGCTGGACTTGAAACAACACATTTCTTGGTTTCATGATGCCAGTGATGGTTCCAGAAACTCTCCTTTCTCCTTGTCTTCTCTGTGTCACCCTGGTGATTCCAGGAGTCCATGACTCTCATGGCTTAATTGGAAGGCGGGAATGACCTCAATAAAAATGCTAGGATAATTGCCAAAATATACAGCAAAGTCAAAGCGCAATTCCATGTTTTACAGGCATCTAAAGATATACATTCTATAGTCATGGGCCCTCATTACAGTTGTTATTCTATTATTAATAATAGAATATATAGTCCACCTTCTTTTTCTCTTTTGAGGAATGGTTTCCTCTACTCTGCTCTATAGTTTCCTTCCTCACCAGAAAACATCACTAATTATGTTCATGCTATGACTTTTGCAAATGTTATCTCAATCAGTTGAATTCCATCCCATCCTGCCTATCTAATAACTTCTCTATCTTTAAGGTTCATATAAATTACCATCTACTTACAACACCCTTGATTTAGTTCTTTTCTTTTATCTTACAAACACTTTTACAGGTTTTATGAAATGTCAGGAGTATTCTAAGTGGCTACAAGGACCAACTCTGTGAAGTTATCTTAGATGACTTGTCTTCTGTTCTGAAGCCCTGTAGCCCACCGTAGTGTAACCCAGCGCTTTTGAGACATTTGGAAAATCTCTTAAAGGCCTTTAAGAGAATGAAAGGTCAGGCCACAGACTCAGAGAAAATATTTGCAAAGAACACATCTCATAAAGAACTTGTATTGAAAACATGCCAAGAAGTCTTAAAACTCGACAATAAGAAAACAACCCAATTCAAAAGTGGGCAAAATATCTGAGCAGGCACATCACCATAGAAACACACACAGATGAAAAATAAGCATATGAAGAGATGCTTAATATCAAATATCAGCAGGGAGATGCAAATTAAAACAACAATGAGATGTCACTACACGTCTATCAGAAAGGCCGAAACCCCAAATATTAACCATGCAAAGTGCTAGGGAGGATGCAGAGCAACATGAACTCTCATTCACTGCTGGTGGGACTGCAAATGGCACAGTCATCTTAGAAGACACTTTGATGGTTTCTTACAAAACTAAGCATAGTCCTATCATATGATACAGTAATCATGCTCCTAGGAATTTACTCAAGTGAGTTGAAAACTTAGATCCACAGAAAAACCTGCACGTGAATGTTTTTAGCAACTTTATTCATAATTTGCCAAAACTTGAAAGCAACAAGATGTCTTTTACTAAGTGAATGGATAAATAATCTTTGGGACATCCAGACAATCGACTATCGTTCAGTGTTAAAAAAAAAAAAAGGAGCTGTGGTACATCTATACGGTGGAATATTGCTCAGCCACAAAAAAGAATGAAATAATGCCGTTTGCAACAACATGGATGGACCTAGAGATTATCATACTGAGTGAAGTAACTCAAAGACAAATATCAAATGATACCGCTTATATGTGGAATCTTAAAAAAAATTGGTATGGGGCTTCCCTGGTGGTGCACTGGTTGAGAGTCTGCCTGCTGATGCAGGAGACACAGGTTCGTGTTCCAGTCCGGGAAGATCCCACATGCCGTGGAGCGGCTGAGCCCATGAGACATGGCCGCTGGGCCTGCGCATCCAGAGCCTGTGCTCCACAACGGGAGAGGCCACAACAGTGAGAGGCCCGCGTACCACAAAAAAAAAAAAAAAAAAAAAAAAATTGGTATGAATGAACTTATATACAAAACAGAAATAGACTCACAGACCTAGAGAACAAACATGGTTACCAGGGGGGAAAGGGGGAAGGAATAAATTGGAAGATTGTTATTGACACATACACACTACTATGTATAAGGTAGATAATCAACAAGGACCTACTGTAGAGCACAGGGAACTCTACTCAATACTCTGTAATGACCTTTATGGGAATATGAGCATGGAGATGAGCTGAGAGTATGCCCTGTTCTCACCCAGCACAGCCGTCTGCAGCCTCAGGCTCTCCCAAAGACTCAGTACTGGACCACCTGCCAAGAGCCGTCCCAATCAGGACACTGGGGGAGAAAGAAGAGGAGGGGCAGAGAACTTGGGAGCAGTAAGAAAGGGAGCCAGGACTCTCCCCTTGGAATCCACCTGACTCCTGGCCCCACTGCACCCTCTGCTCTCCTTGGGCTCCCTTGCCCTTCCTGAATCTCCAACCTTCTGCCCTCTTCTCTGTATTCTTGGATACCCACTACTCTGACCATCCCTCCTCCCACTCCCCAAGACAGTTGTGTGAAGGAATCTTCTCTACACTTTTGGGTTCCCAGTAGAGAGGGGGGGTGGAATTTGTATACATATTACAATTCTAAATATCTCTGTTATCCAACTCCATCCCTTTGATATGACTAAGGTTGGGCTCCATCCTCCCATGTAGGCTTAGTAAGAACATTTCAAATTTGGGGGAGGGATGGCTGGAGAAAGTTCCAACCTTTTTCTAAGGCAGTGGTGCCTGGAGATAACCCCTCCCAGGCCACCTGCCCAGGAGAGCAACAGGTGGAAAAAGAGCAGTTAACTGAACCTCCCACAATTTCCTTGGTGCCTCCAAGGAACACTCCAAGGGTTCTTGAAAAATCATTCTCATTTTAAAAGCACGCGGATAAACACATTATTTTCAGGTTTTCACATGGGCACACAGAGACGTGTGTGGTTTCAGCTGCTGTGCTGGTCTAGCTTGGGGCAACAGCGAGTCACTTCCAATCTACAATTTTCTGCTGATGCTGACAAAGGCAACCCCCTTGGGGCTGGAGAGGAAATACTGTATTTACTCACATAACTTTCCTCTTCTCCAAAGGTGTCAGACTGCTGCAGGAAGTGAAATAGAAGGAAATGCCCCAGCAAGCACCCTCTCTGCTGTTCTTCCAGCCCGGAGCCAGGAGCACCGTAGAAGGGATGGGGTATAAATTAAACATAGCTGTTGACCATCGGAGTGTTGAGAGTCCATGGTGATTACGATACTCAGCCTGCAAAGGTCCGTAACTGCTATGAAATGCAACTGGGTGACACTTGGTAACCTCTGACATTTCTCCTGGAACATCAGAATGAGGGAGGGATCCTGGCTCTTTAACCTACTGCCTGCCAATAAGAACTAGGACTTTTAGACTTCATTTATATTCTTATGCAACCTTTTAAACTCTCTAGTTAGGTGGAAATTAAAAAGGCTTAGAGTCACATAATCCTGGGTTCCAATACTGTGTTGTATTTTATTGTATTCTACCAACTCATCATTCTGAAACTTGGTAAAAACAGGGTCAGAATCAAGCGAATCAAGATTATATCCAGCCTTTTGGCTATGAACCATATGTTCTAAATAATTGATGAAGGAAAAATTCTTATTCTAGCAAACTGCTAACTAATGAATGTACCAGGAATGATAGAATTATAGTAATCACCATTTTACAACACATAATGAAATAATCGACATGGAAAATGAACATGGCTTTGGCTTCAAAACAATGAGTGAGAGGTTCATGAGGGTTTTTGCAAAGTGTGGCTCAGATCGACAACATCTGAACCTAGTTATCAACTGTAATATTGACAGAAAGGAGACACCAGACATCATGTGTTCCCTGAAGTGATGTAATAAGACGGACACTGTACCACTTATGAAGAAAAGTTTTGCCCAAAGAAAATACATTAATCTGAATCTAATGATGCCACTAGATTGTCCTGCCTGTTTACTGAAAATATGTGGGATAAAGGAATGCATTAAACAAAATCAAGTGAAATAATCAGCCCAATAGAGAATGTGAGAAATTCTGCAGAAGAAACAACCAAGTGTCTTCAACAAGTAATTGGCATGAAAAAAACGGGGAGGAGGGCTTCCCTGGTGGCGCAGTGGTTGGGAGTCCGCCTGCCGATGCAGGGGACACGGGTTCGTGCCCTGGTCTGGGAAGATCCCACATGCCGCGGAGCGGCTGGGCCCGTTAGCCATGGCCGCTGAGCCTGCGCGTCCGGAGCCTGTGCTCCGCAGCAGGAGAGGCCACAACAGTGAGAGGCCCACGTACCGCAAAAAAAAAAAAAAAAAAAAAAACGGGGAGGAAAAGGAATTGTAAAGGTAAAAAGAACCTTAATACGCATATTAACCAAATGCAATGTATGGACTTATTTGCGATCTTAATTGTTAAAAAAAAAAAAGCAACTCCAGAAAGACATTTTGAGACAATCAGAAGAAAGCAAACATGAGTTGATTATTGGATGATATTAAGCAATTATTAAGGAATATTGTTAATTGTATTTGTTGTGTTAATAATATTGTTTGTTAATTTACAAGTTCATATCTATTACAGACCCAAAGTAAAATGTATACAGGTGAAATAATATGACATCTTTGATCTGCTTAAAATATTCCTGTGCCCCCCCCCCAAAAAAAAGATATGGGGGATGATGGTGATGGATGAAAGAAGAATGGCAAGTTATTGATAAATTAATGATACTGATATTTGATATTGAATATTGATGCTAGGTGCTATTGGTGCATATTTGAAAGTGTTCAAAATAAAGATGCCAAATGTCCAGAAAGAGCAAAATTAAAACCACAGGATCAGTAAAATTTAATAAGAATTTATTGTGTATATAAGAACAGTTCACAAACTGTTCTGGAGCTTTAAAATCTAAACTGATGTGAAGTGCAGAGGCATGATGTTACAGGATGGTTTATAGAGTGAAAATGAAGAAAATTAAGAAAACAATTCCATTTACAATTGCAAAAAAAGAATAAAATACCTAGGAATAAATTTAACCAGGGAGGTAAAATTTAACCTGTACACTGAAAACAGTAAGACCTTGTTGAAAGAAATTGAAAAGACATAAATAAATGGAAAGGTATTCCATGCTCATGGATTGGAATCATTAACATTGTTAAAATGCCCATATTACCTAAAGCAACCTAAAGTTTCAATGTCATCCCTATCCAAATCCCAAGGATATTTTCACAGAAATAGAACAAAAAATTCTAAAATTTATATAGAACCATAAAAGACCTCAAATAGCCAAAGCAATCTTAAGAAGAAAGAACAAAACTGAAGTTATCACACTCCCTGATTTCAAACTATATTACAAAGCCATAATAATCAAAACAGCATGGTATTGGCAGAAAAACAGATACATAGATCAATGATACAGAAGACAGAGCCCAGAAATAAACGTACACAGGTATGGGCAATTAATTTATGACAAAGGAATGAACAATATGCAAGGGAGAAAGGATAGTCTTTTCAGCAAATGGGTTGGGAAAACTAGATAGTCACAAGCAAACAAAAAAAAATAGAAAGAAAAAGAAAGAAACTAGATCCCTATCTCATGCCATACACAAAAATTAACTCAAAATGGATTAAAGACTTGAATGTAAGACCTAAAACCATAAAACTCCTAGAAGAAAACATAGGCAATACACTCTTTGACACAAATCTTAGCAATATGTTTCTAGATATGTCTTCTCAGACAAGGGAAACAAAAGCAAAAATAAACAAATGTTACTACATCAAACTAAAAAGCTTCAAAATGAAAGACAATGTACTAAATTGGAGAAGATATTTGCAAATGATACATCCCATCAGGGGTTAATAACCAAAATATATAAAGAACGTATACAACTCAACAACAAAAACAACCCAATTAAAAATCAGGCAGAGGAGTTGAATTGACATTTTTCCAAAGAAGACATACAGATGGTCAACAGGTACATGAAAAGATGTTCAACATCACTAATTATTAGGGAAGTGCAGATCAAAATCACAATGAGATATAACCTCATGCCTGTTAAATGACTATTATCAAAAAAACAAGAAATAACAAGTGTTGGTAAAGCTGTGGAGAAAAGGGAACCTTCAAACACTGTGGGTGGGAATGTAAATTGGGGCAGCCACTATGGAAGACAGTATGGAGATTCCTCAAAAAAGGAAGAATAGAACTACCATATTATCTAGCTGTCCCACCTCTGGGTGTTTATCTAAGAATAAGAAAACACGAATTTGATAAGATATCTGCACCCCTATGTTTATCACTGCATTATTTACAACAGCCAAGATATGGAAACTACCTAAGTGCCCATCAACAGATGTAGGTATAAAGAAAATGTGATATATCAGCAAGTCTTCTGAGAGTTTTCCTTTTGAATCCAGGCCTAGGTGTGTCCTTCTCTCATGGATGTTCCTTGAAGACATAGATTCTGTCTCATTCATGTCTACATTCCTAGTAAATAATACATTTAGTGTGGATGCTATGAGTGTTTGTTGGCTAGCTGACCAAGAAATGAATTAACGAGTGATGCCTGATTATCTAGTACTTTTAAGGCATGGTCAGTGCACAAGTGTGTAAAGCAATAAAGTTAGAACTGTGGTGAAAAGAAAGAGAGTTGGTGAGAAGGAGGAATCTAGTCTCTGGATTAAAATGGAAGGTGGAGAAAAGCGGTACAACTTCCTTTAATCAGGAGTCAGAGGAACAGTGCAAGATGCAGGTGAGATGGAGCAGAGAGAGGCAGATAGAGTCTTTAGAGAAATACAAAGAGGGAGACAGAGATAGAGAGAGAACCAGAGCACAAATGTTTCCTGCTCAAAGTCAAGCACCTTTTCAATACTCTCAAGAGCAACAGAGCATTCATTCAAGTTGGAAATTTACAAATTGCACAGAAATGTAGTTAGGTCTTTGTTCAGGACTGAAAAGGTCCGCTTAAAAGTTTAGTCTATTTAAAAGTTTTGCAAAAGCTACTTTTAGGTAATCACATCTCCTCAAACAAGAGCCACATCTTTAAGTACAGATAATGATAAACTACATCTAAATGAGGCATTAAAATGTAAGAGAAGAGCTTAGTAGAAAAGCATAAAGGTTAGATGTTTGAAGAGAATATTTAGGACAAGTGCGAAATGTAGAAAAATGGGTGAGATGTGAGAAGAAGACCCATTAAGTATACATCACTAATGGTTTTGAAGAGCTAGAACTAAAACAACAGGGATCGTCAACACGACAGCTCAGCAAAAGAATTTCATTTCGCTCCAAGTGAAAAATTGATACTTTGAGTTCCATTAAAGGAAAATGGCAGTGTAATAGGAAATGTGTTATAGACATCATATCTCATTACAGAGAAGAGAAAATCTTTTTTAAAAGCAATATCAAAATCAGAAATGAAGTGATGAGAAATGAAAAGTGTTGGAACGTGATCTATGGTATGTTGCAATTTTTAAAACACTGTATTTTTAAGGCTTCTATTTATCAATAATGGATTAATCATAGAGTTGAGTTTAAGGCAGTCAGTTCATCTTGAAGAAGGGGAAATAATTTGTAACCTAGGAAATGCCCCCCCTATGCTGGTGTAGAGACAGGAATAGATGAGGCTATTTTTCTTTGCATGTCATGTCAAAAACAGCGTGGATAAATGTGGATGCAATTTTGAACTGTCTGATGCTTTCAGAATTTGGAAGCCTTTTAAGAAATCTGATTAATTTATCATGTCAAACCTAATGGAGAATGAGTTCAATTTCTCCAAAGAGCAATTAGTCAACAGAATAAATTAACATGAGATATTGTCAAATGCAAGATCACGCTCATTTCCAAAGATAAAACACTTTTGCTGCTCTTGTTGAACTTGCTTCTTTGTTCTCTGAAGGGTTTCTGTGACATAATTCCTTCATGGACCCAAATGCTTAGAATAAGCTGCCCTCATTTCTCACCTGGACCACTGCAAAAGCCTCCTAATTTCTCTCTCTCTAGCCACACAAACCCACATCATGTCTGCTCTCCATATACTATCCACACAGTATTTCAAAACTCTCTATTTGAAACCCTTTCAATAACATTCCATTGCACTTGGGATAGACAAACAGGTGTTCTCACTGCCTCCTGAGCTCTGGCACAGCACCTGTCCCAATCCCCACATCCTCATTATTATCGGTCCAGCCCTTCCATTCCTGCTTCCAAAGCCACCACTCTACAAAAAATTACTCTTTCCAACACCACTCCAATTCTCCTTGTCAGATGCAATCACTCCTTCCTGCCATTTGTCTTCTCATCAGCATCTGACACAATTGTGGGCCTCCTTCTTTAGAAGACACTCATTCCTGCTGGTATTTTAAGAACAACGACCCAGGCTTCCCTCTACCACGTTCACCACCAGCTTCCAGTATTAGTTTTTGTCTTCCCTTCCTCAGCTACATCTTTTAATGATGGAGCCCATTTCACTAAGGACTAGACTCCCTGTTTTTCTCTATCTGCCTTCTCTTCTTGTCTGATGCCAGACTATTCCACAGCTCTAAATACCATCCGCATGCCAAAGGCACTGACATTCATGAATCTAGGTCCAGACATTCTCACCGAATTCCTCATTAATTTAATCATCTATCTACTTGACATCTCCTCTTGGAAATCAATAGTCATCTCAAATTCACCTCAATCAAAACAAAATTCTTTTTTTTTTAACATCTTGATTGGAGTATAATTGCTTTACAATGATATGTTTATTTCTGCTTTATAACAAAGTGAATCAGCTATACATATACATATATCCCCATATCTCCTCCCTCTTACATCTCCCTCCCATCCTCCCTATCCCACCCCTCTAGGTGGTCACAAAATTTCTTGATCACCACCCTTCACCTGCACAATAATACACACAAGCCCACCCCAATCTCATCAAGTGATTCTACCATCCATACAGCTGCTCAAGCCAAAATCTAGTACCCATCATTTTTCTTTAACTGAAGTATAGTTGTATAGTTGATTTACAGTGTTGTGTTAGTTTCAGGTATACAGCAGAGTGATTCAGTTAAATATATATATATATATATATGCTTTCTCAGATTGTTTTCCATTATAGGTTATTACAGAATATTGAGTAGAGTTCCCTGTGCTATACAGTAGGTCCTTGTTGGTTATCTATTTTATATATAGTGATGTGTATATGTTAATCCCAAACTCTCAATTTATCTCTCCTCCCTTTCCCTTTTGGTCTATTTCTGTTTTGTAAATAAGTTTATTTATATCATTTTTTAGAGTCCACATATAAGTGAAATCATATGATATTTGTTTTTCTCTGTCTGATTTCGCTTAGTATGATAATCTCTAGGTCCACCCATGTTGCTTCAAATGGCATTATTTCATTCTTTCATATGGCTGAGTAGTATTCCATTGTGTATATATATACACCACATCGTTTTTTTTAAAATAGATCTTTATTGGAGTATAATTGCTTCACAATCCTGTTAGCTTCTGTTGTACAACAAAGTGAATCAGCCATATGCATACACATGTCCCCGTATCACCTCTCTCTTGAGCCTCACTCCCATCCTCCCTTTCCCACTCCTCTAGGTCATCACAAAGCATCGAGCTGATCTCCCTGTGCTATGCTGCTGTTTCCCACCAGCCAACTATTTTACATTCAGTAGTGTGTATATGTCAATGCTACTCTCACTTCGCTCCAGCTTCACCCTCCCACATGCCCTCAAGTCCATTTTCTATGGGGTCAAGTCCATTTTCTATTTCTTTGGGATTTTTCTTTATTCTTGCCCTGCATCTAGGTTCATAAGTACCTTTTTTTTTTTTAATTTTTTTAGATTCCATATATATGCATTAGCATATGGTATTTATTTTTCTCTTTCTGACTTACTTCACTCTGTATGACAGACTCTAGGTCCATCCACCTCACTACAAATAACCCAATTTCATTTCTTTTTATGGCTGAGTAATATTCCATTGTATATATGTGCCTCATCTTCTTTATCCATTCATCTATTGATGGACACTTAGGTTGCTTCCATGTCCTGGCTATTGTAAATAGTGCTGCAGTGAACATTGTAGTACATGTCTTTTTTTTTGAATTATGTTTTTCTCAGGGTATATGCCCAGTAGTGGGATTTCTGGGTCATATGGTAGTTCTAGTTTTAGTTTTGTCTTTTGTTTTGTTTTGTTCTGTTTTTGCGGTACGTGGGCCTTTTACTGTTGTGGCCTCTCCCCCATTGCAGAGCACAGGCTCCGGACCCGCAGGCTCAGCAGGCTCACAAACCCATGTCCCCTGCATTGTCAGGCAGACTTTCAACCACTGCACCATCAGGGAAGCCCTAGTTTTAGTTTTTAAGGAACCTCCATACTGTTCTCCATAGTGGTTGTATCAATTTACATTCTCACCAACAGATACTTTTAGTTCCCCAAATATGCAATACTGTTTCATATCTCCCGGCCTGAGCAGATGCATTTCCCTCCAATAGAATGTCTTTTTGCCACTGTGGTCCATATGGGGGTTTCTTCTTAATCACACACAACCAAAGTTTAGTTACCTGTTCTGGGACTTCAAACCCCCACCCAAACATCCCCTTTGTTCTCCCTGGACAAAAATAGTACTCTATACCTACTTTGGTCTTATTTAATTTAGAGTCCAGCAATTACATCATATTTTATATGCAATTAATTAAATACTGCTTGTAGGCTTACTAAATTCTTGGCCTCTTGAAGGCAGAGACTCTTTTTGCCTCTCATCTCTCTTTACTCCAAGGACATGTTCTACTGCAGGTGTATTTGAGAGATTTGCTGAACCAACACCTAAAAGAGAAACTGGAAAATTGCAAAGCCATCTTTCCTCCTGAAAAACACTTCCTAAGCTTCCATCCAGCTCTCAGAAGTGACATTTGTTTGGTTACCACACAAGATAGGACAAAAAGTACCCGCCTAGACAAACATGAAAATCTACATTTAGCTGCCACTGATGAAACTCTGGAGTTATTCATGAATGATCATCTTCAGAGTATAGACATCAAATTGATGCGAGAATACCTTCAAATCTCAAATAAACGTATGGATGCTTAAAAGAAAGATAGTCAACCAGGCCAGTATCCTTGACTTGAAATCTCAGTGAAGGTTGTCTTTTCAAAGGGTAATAATATGTTTTCTGTGAGACATGGAACACTTCACATCTATATACATTATATTAACACCTTGCTTTTAGAGGTTTTTTTTTTAATAAAACAACAAAAGAGAAAATAAAAGTTTTGTTTCAGTTCTCTGAAACCCTGGGGAAGCACAAGGCTTTACAGTCTGCTGACATGGCCACGGGAAAGAATCACAGACAGGGAAATGAAATCAAGCCACTCTTTCCACATCAGTGAGCATGTGAGCTGGTTTCTCTGAGGACAATAATGGTTACACAGGCTCAGGCAGCTCCAGGCTGGCACACCCACGAAATAAATGCAACAGGAAGCCCATCCCTCATTTCACCACAAGGAAGTTTTATCCAGCTGGCCCATATTTACCCCCAGAAGTCTCCCTACAAATAGCGCAAACTAGAATTAACTTCCTACAATTACTCCATCAGCACTCATCACCTGCTCTAGCTCAGCTCTCCTCAAACTTCAATGGCACTTGAATTTTCAGAGGCTCTTCCTAAAATGCACATTTGTCATTCAGTAACTTTTGGGATTCTGCATTTCTCACCAGCTCCCAAGTGGCTGTGATTTTTCTGGTCCCTGGAGTCTGATGTCAAATCTTCATTGATTTATTCTTTCCTATACAGGGAAATAACAAATAAGCAAGGAGTGAGGAACACGCATAATTTTATCCTTTGCTTATGCAAGGGACTATCATCAATAGGCTTCTTTTAAAATGAAAATAACCTAAAAGCGGCCCTTTTTGGGAGAGTAGACCTCTAGGAGAGTAGACCTAAAAGTAGCCCTACTGTGTGACAGTGACTGTGTAAGTGCTGTCTCATCTAACAGAATACTTATGATTCTCATTTTATCAAACAACAAGCTAAGATTCAGATACTCATTTTTCCAAAGTCATCTGAGCAATAAATGGCTAAAGTAGCATTTGAGTCCAGTTCTCTCTGATCCCAAAGCTTTTAATCTTCTTTTATTTCTGCCTCTCTGCATATCAGTTAATGATACTTTCATTTCAATTCAGTTCAACAGAAATAGAAAGAGAGAAAGAATAAATATATATGTATATATTTATAACTGAATCACTTTGCTGTACACCTGAACACCTGAAACTAACAACATTGTAAATCAACTATACTTCAGTTAAAAAAAAATAAAAGATTAAAAAAAAGAAGCTGACCTAGACCACCCTAGGGAACACCCAGCCTCCTTTTAAATAAAAAATAAAATGCACATGGACACCAAAAAGAAAGAGATTCATTGTGTGCGTGTATGTGTGTGTGTGTGTGTGTGTGCATGTGTGTACAAAGAACAAAGAAGAGCAGATACATATATGAAGAGGACAAGTTCATGCTCTTCAAGAGCTCACAGTCCAGCAGAAAGGAGGACACATGAAGAGGCCAACCTCACGCATGTTCTGAGCACCATGATGGAGATACTGGCTGAGGGGCACTCTTAGTTTAGCTGGTTTTAAAGGGTGAAGAGGAATCTATTTTCTAACAGGAGGTGGACACATTGCCAGGTAGAGGAAACAGCTGGAGAAAAGTCACAGAACCATGATATAGATAACATGTCACTCAAGGAGAATTTTTGGTGAATAATTAGGGCAGATTTCTTCTCTTACCAGGTCCAAAGATAATGAATAAGTTATTATTTTTTTAAGGGTTCAGAGCTTCAGGAGATAGGCCCATCAGGTAGATGGGTTTATTGACAAAATCCCTTCATTTCTCTATATAGGGTATAAATGATAAAAACCATGCTTTACTGATAAAGCAGAAAAAAGAAATCAATCCACGCTTAAGCTCCATGGGCTCAACCTAGGCACTGCCGCTCCTCCTCTGACTGAGCTGACTGGTAGTGATGACAGCCAATAACACCTTTATTTTGCTATTTCAGGCCCTGAGAGGTGGGCTTCATCTAATCTCCATCAGAGAGCTGTTACAAAGCAGCAGGCTCAGAGCATTCTAATGAAAGCCCATGATTAAAAAGCCTGCAGAATATCAAGTCTGTGGCTTTAACTTAAATAACATAGTACATAAGCTGCTCCCAGGCACAGGTTACTGAGTTAGATGATGAAAGCTTATCAAATGGCAAACAGTCAAAAGACACTGCCCACTGTCCTCTGGCGCATTTGAATGAAGGACTAATTTCCTTTGCTGCTTCCCAGCAGTGATGTCCTGAGTCTTCTAGCCTCATGCTCTGGGCTAAGACCACAAGAGCATCTCACAAGTTCAGATCGTCCCTCTATGACAAGAGTTAATTCTAAAAGGCCCAACTTTCCCAAAGTCTGGAAGACGTCAGTCAAGTCTAAATCACTCACAGTCATAATGAGTAATTAGCCATTAGCTATTTTCATCTTGCCTTGCTCTTATTTATGTAATGCCTCAAATATTTTGGAATATTTGAGTACCTATGGAAATTAACTAGTCTGTAAGTAATAAACAATTGCAGGCAGATCAAAGACTTAAATATGAATAAAATGAAAACCTGAAAACTGTATAAAACAGTAAAGAATATTTTATGACTTCACACAGGGAATGATTTCTTAATAAGACATAAGAAGCTCAAATCTTAAAGAAACTAATTAATAAATTTAATCACACACTAATTTTAAAACACCTCTTTATCCAAAGAAACCATTTGAGGAGTGCAAAAACAATCTATTATAAAATGAGATGACCATATTTGGACCCTCAAAATATTACTCCCTAAGATGAGTAAGGTAATCTATAGTTCAGTAAGAAAAAGATACGGACAAAGATGGTCATAGTAAGCCTGCTTCTAATTGCAAGTGTCTATTTGGAGAAAACCTGAATGCACACCAAGAAGAAAATGAATAAATAAACTGAGGTCTGTTCAGATATTTTAAACAACAATTTGAAGGAATGATCTAGAACTATACCTATAAACATGAGTGAATATTATAAACATAATACTGAGTTTTTTTTAAAAAGCAAGGCTACAAAAGATGTACACATTATGATATCGTTTGTACAATATTTTAAAAAGGGAAGCAATGCCATGTATATCGTAAATGTAGAGACATGAGTGGGAATGATAAAACACCAGATGCAAAAATATGATTCCCTCCTGTTAGAGAGAAACGTTCTGATTGAGGAGAGAAACACCACAGACTTCAAATATTTTGGTGCTATTTTATTCCTTAAGCAAGATTTTATGCACATAAATACTCATTATTCTCTGCACCTTTTAACATGTTGACAATTTTTCATGATAAATATAATTTTTTAGAGGGAGTAAAAAGGTGAGCTGGAAGTTTAAACTGACTATTCAAGAAAAACACCACAAAAAGATAAGAAAGTAGAAAGGTAAAAGAGAGAAAGGAAAGATATATATATATATATATATATATATATATATATATATATATATATATATATACAAAGTATAATTCACCTACAACATTATGTTAGTTCCTGTTACACAGCATAGTGATTTTATATTTCTATACATTTCAAAATGATCACCATGATAAGTCTAGTTACCATCTGTCACCATACAAAGATATTACATAATTATTGACTCTATTCCACACAGTGTACATTTCATACCTGTAACTCATTTATTTTGCAACTGGAAAGTTGTACATATTAATCTCCCTCACCTACACAAATTCTAATAACTGTCTAATAGTAATTCCCAAAGCAGAAACCAGAGAGGAGAAATACACATATATCAATAATAGGAGAAACTTCTTAGAATTTAAAAAAGACATGAAACCTCAGATAGGGCCCTAATGATGCCAAATGAAGGCACGAACATACGTATCATGATGAATACCAGAGAAAAAGAGAAAACTCAAAGAACTTCTAGTGAGGAGGATAGATTACTTACATAGAAGAAATAATTAAACTGATAGAAGACTCTCTGTTGACACTATTAAATGCAGAAAGACAATAAAACAATTTCTTCAGGATTTTGAGGGAAAATATTTTTGATCAAGGATTCTCTACACAAGTTATCTATTCAAAATGAGAGCAAAATAAAATTAAAGCATGTTTAGAATTGGGGAAGAAAATAAGTTAACTCTTCACAGATCAACCTGGAAGAGGTACTAAAGGATGTACTTCAACAAAACAAAAATAAAAGTGCATCCAAGACTGAATCATACAAGCAATTATGAGAAAAAAGAAGGATTAAAACTTATCACTAGTCTAATAAGGGACAAAAACAAAGAGAAATAATAATGATAGTATAATTAAAACTCTACATTATATCAAGAAGGGCAGTGGGTGGAAAAAAAGGAAAGGAGATAAAAGCAAGATATGATTCTTGCTTATTCCAAGCAATGATGTGTTTTCTGATTAATTCTAGAAATTAATTTAAAGTAAATACATATGTATTAATATTTAGCATACCTCTTAATTTAAGAGAAGCTATAAACACATATTTTTCAAATCTATTTACAGATCTATTTTTCAAAGCCATTAGAAGTAATTTAACAAAAGGCAAGAAAGGGAAAAAAATAATAACACATTAAATAGAAATTGCCAAAAGACAGAATAAATCCAAAAATAGTTTAAATTCACCATGAATATGAATTGTAGTAAAATGAAACTCAGATTTAAAAATCAATTGTATGGGACTTCCCTGGTGGCTCACTGGTTAAGAACCCGCCTGCCAATGCAAGGTACATGGGTTCGAGCCCTGGTCCAGGAAGATCCCACATGCCGTGGAGCAACTAAGCCTGTGTGCCACATCTACTGAGCCTGAACTCTAGAGCCCCCATGCCACAACTACTGAAGCCCGTGTGCCTAGAGCCCATGCTCCACAACAAAGAGAAGCCACCACAATGAGAAACCCATGCACCACAACAAAGAGTAGCCCCCACTCGTCGCAACTAAAGAGAAAGCCCTCACACAGCAATGAAGACCCAACACAGCCAAAAACAAATCAATAAATAAATTTATAAAAATCAATTGTGTTTCTACACACCTGCAATGAACAATCTGAAATGTAAATTAAGAAAGCAATTCCATTTACAATAGCATCTAAAAGAATAAATAACTAGAAATAAATTTGACCAAAGAGGTGAAAGACTTGACTCTGAAACCTGTAAATTACTGCTGAAAGAAATTAAAGAAAACCTAAATTAACATAAATGTATCCCATATTCATGGGTAGGAAGACTTAATACTGTTAAGAAGTTGGCTCTACCTAAAGCAATCTACAGATTCAATGCAATCCCTATAAAACTTTCAACATCCTTTTTTCAGAAATGGAAAAAGCAATGTTCAAATTCATATCAAATTGCAAAGGGCCTCAAACAGACAAAACAATCTTGAAAAAGAACAAAGTTGGAGGATCCACACTTCCCAAAGTTGACCTTATAGCAAAGCTACAGTAATTAAACAGATAGATATATAAGCCAATGGAACAGAATTGAGAGCCCAGAAATAAATCTATAAATGTATGGCCAGTTAATTTTTGACAAATGTACCAAGTCCATGGAATGCTGATAGAATCATTTCTTCTGTATGTCTTCTTTGGAGAAAAGTCTAGGTCTTCCACCCATTTTTTCATTGGGTTTTTTGTTTTTCTGATATTGAGCTGCATGTGCTGTTTGTATATTTTGGAGATTAATCTTTTGTCCATTTCTTCTTTTACAAATATTTTCTCCCATTCTGAGGGTTGTCTTTTCATCTTGTTTATGATTTCCTTTGCTGTGCAAAAGCTTTTAAGTTTAATTAGGTCCCATTTATTTTTATTTTTATTACTCTAGGAGGTGGGTCAAAAAAGATCTTGCTGGGATTTATGTCAAAGTGTGTTCTGTCTGCTTTCCTTGAAGAGTGTTATAGCGTCTGGCCTTACATTTAGGTACTTAATCTATTTTGAGTTTATTTTTGTGTATGGTGTTAGGGAGTATTCTAATTTCATTCTTTTACATGTAGCTATCCAGTTTTCCCAAGAAAAGATGCTCAACACTGCTAATTATTAGAGAAATGCAAATCAAAACTACAATGAGGTATCACCTCACACCAGTCAGAAAGGCCATCATCAAAACTATCTATAAATAAAAATGCTGGAGAGAATGTGGAGAAAAGTGGACCCTCATACACTGTTGGTGGGAATGTAAATTGATACAACTATTATGAAGAACAGTATGGAGGTTCCTTAAAAAACTAAAAATAGAACTACCATACAACCCAGCAATCCCACTACTGGGCATATACCCTGAGAAAACCATACTTCAAAAAGAGATATGTACCACAATGTTCATTGTAGCACTATTTACAATAGACAGGAGATGGAAACACCCTAAATGTCCATCAACAGAGGAATGGAGAAAGAAGATATGGTACATATATACAATGGAATATTACTCAGCCATAAAAAGGAATGAAATAGTGCCATTTGCAGACACGTGGATAGACCTATACTGTCATACAGAATGAAGTAAGTCAGAAAGAGAGAAACAAATATCATATAATATCACTTATATGTGGAATCTAGAATAATGGTACAGATAACTTATTTGCAAAGCAGAAATAAAGACACATATGTAGAGAACAAACTTACAGATCCCAAGGCAGGGGGAGGGAGCTGGGATGAATTGGGAGATTGGGATTGACATATATACATTTTTGCTACTATGTATAAAATAGATAACTAATGAGAACCTACTGTATAGCACAGGGAACTCTACTCAGTGCTCTGTGGTAACCTAAATGGGAAGGAAATCTAAAAAAGATGGGATATATGTATACGTATAACTGATTCACTTTACTGTATGGCAGAAACTGACACCACATTGTAAAGGAACTATACTCCAATCAAAATTATTTTAAGTAAAAAAAAAAATCATTTCTTCAACAAATTGTGCTGAGACAACTAGATTATCACATTCAAAGGAAAAAATTTGGACCGTTACATCACAGCATATATAAAAATTAACTTAAAATTGATAAACAACATAAGAGCTAAAACCATAAAACTCTTAGAAGGAAATATAGTGCTCAATTTTCATGACTGTAGGTTTGGGGTCTTAGTTATCACACTAAAAGCATGAACAAAAAGAGAAAGTATAGATTAAAATGAACTTTATCAAAATTAAAAACTTTTGTACATCAAAAGACATTATCAAGAAAGTGAAAAGACAACCTACAGAATGTGATAAAATATTTGCAAACCATATCTCTGATAATGATTTGATATACAAAATATATAAAGAACTCCTACAACTCAATAGAAAAAAAGACAAATGACCCAATTTTAAAATGGACAAAAAGCTTGGATAAACATTTCTCCTAAGAAGATAAATTAATGGTCAATAAGCACATGGAAAGATGCTCGCCCTCACTTATCATCAGGGTAAAATGCAACATCACATTTGTTAGAAGCTATTATTAAAAAGACAAGAGATAACAAATGCTGGTAGGGATGTGGAGAAAAGGAAACCCTTATTGGTGGGAATGAAAACTGGTACAGCTACAGTGGAAAACAGTAGGGAGGTTCCTCAAAAAGCCAAACATAGAATTACCATATGACACAGCAACTCTACTCTTAGGTAGAACTGAAAAGAGAATTTCAAAAGAAGTGAAAACAGGGACTCAAACAGATATTTGTATGCTAGTGTTCATTGCAGTATTATTCACAGTAGCCAAAAGGTGGAAAACAATCCAAATGTCCATCGACTGATGAATGGATAAATAATGTGGTATATCCACACAATGGACTATTATTTAGCAACAAAAAAAGAGTGACATTCTGACACCTGCTACAATATAGATGGATCTTGAAAATATTGTGATAAATGAAATAAGTTGGACACAAAAGGACACATTCCACTCACATGAAATATCTAGAACAAGCAAATTCATAGAGGCAGAAAGTAGGTTAGAGGTTATCAGAGGCAGGAGGAGGGAAAAATAAAGAATTATTGCTTAATGGTTACAGTTTCTATTCAGGATGGTGAATAAGTTTTGGAAATTGATAGTAGTGATCGTTGTACAACATTATAAATGTACTTAATTTTATAGAATTGTACAGTTAAAATGGTTAAAATTGCTAATTTTATGTTGTATATATTTTACCACAATAAAGAGAATAATTTTTAAAAAATTATAAGTAAACTCAAATGAATAACTAATTAAAGCTAATATGTTGCCTTAAAGAGACATACCTATAACTAAAACATCTCCAGAAAATTGAATAAACGATGGAAAATATATGCAGTGCAAATATTAATAAGAGGAATAAATGTAGTGGTATAATACAGTAAAAGTTAACAGAATTCAGTTTAGAAAATATTAAGAGAGGTAGGAAGATATTTCATGTTAATAAGAGAAAGAGTCCAGTTCACAAAGAAAATAATCACATTTATTTATGTACCTGACCACACAGATTAGAAATATGTAAGGCAAAATATGTTGGAAATATAACAGTAATTGACATCTAAAATCATGGAAGTAGATTTAAATGCACCTTTCTCAGAGATAAGTTAGTAAAAAAAAGGGGGGGAGTAGATGATGCTTGAATAACATAATTTTAAAAGCTTGACCTAGTACCTATCTGTACATAGAAATTTGTTATGAATCAATACTTTCTCTTCAAACATACATGGAATATTGATAACACAAATTATGTGTTAGACCACAGAAGAAATCTCCCCAAATTCTAAAAAGTAAAAATCAAAGAGGTCACCTTTTCTGAACATGAATGCAATCAAAGTAGACAATAGCAATAAAGGCTATCCAAAAGAAAATCCATATGCCTGGATATTAAAACATACTCTTAATTAATTATTGGGGTAAAGAAATTATCAAAGTTAAAATTATAATTTCAACAGAAACTTTAGTGACTGTTTACATACAAACTGAGGGATCTAACCAAAGCAATAATGAGAGAAAATATATCAAAAATCTCTATTGGAAAACAAGAAAAATGAAAAATAAATAACCAGCTTTCTTTTCTAAAAGCTAGAAAAATATACTCATTAACAGAATAGGAAAGGATTGATAAAGTTTAAAACAGAAATTAATGAAAAATAAAGTCTTCAACTACAGTTGATTAATAAAGTAAAAAAGATAATTTGGAAAATTGTTGAAATACATAAAAATTAAAGGACTAATCAGGTAAAAATAGATATTGGAATGAATGTTATTAGGAAGTTGTTTTTACATATACATGAAGAGGAAAATGTTAGTGATAGGAGGATAGTGTGTATAGCCTTTCAATAATATCTGGAAACCTAGAAGGAATAGAAATTTCTCCAGAAAAATTTAAATTATCAAAACTGACTCAATAAAATATGGAAAATGTAATAGTCCAATAATTAAAATTGTAATTGATAAGCTAAAAATAAAATAAGAACAGATTGATTTTTTGAGGAGTTCTAATGAAACTTTGAGACGATTCTGTGATTTCTGCCAGAGCATAGGAAAGTCCAATTCATTTTATCCATCAAATATAATTTAATACTAAACTGGAAAAAAAACACCAATGAACAATAGAAAACTATTAGCAAGTTGAATAAAGCAGAGGAAAAGAAAAATAAACAATAACTACAAAACCACCTCATGGCCATAGGCTTTAATCTCAGGAATGTGATCATGCTTCTACATCAAAGTGTTTCTCAGGCTGATACACCATACTATCAATACATGAAATTACATTAGATTTGAGATGGAGTAAGGGATAAAAATCAACTCAATAGATTCTGGAAAAACATTTGATGAAGTTCAACCTTCATTCCTACCATCATTTTTTTAAAAAAAGACAGCTATCTAGGTTTAAATGAAAACTTCCTTAACTTGACATTTTAATCTCTCAAAAACCTACAGTCAACTTTATACTTGATGTAAAAGTAAAAGAAATCACTATCAATCATATGATTCAATACTGAACCTTGGTTCTAGCCAACGCTATAGGAAAGGAAATAGTATTTTTGTCATTCTTGGTATAAAATATGATCATCTAGCTAGAAAATATACGAGAATCACTTGATCTATTGTTAAAGTTAATGAGCTCAACACAGGTAGAATTAACATCACCTTATAAAAACCAACAAACTCTCATATGCACCCTAACCTCCGGTTTTAGGTGACAGTAAATATGAAACATACAAAAAGTTGCCTGTATCCTATCCAATTATCCATTTGCTATTGACTTTCCCAAGTGATCATTTATGTGAATATTTTATTTCCTTTGTTCAGTATATATTTGCTTCTAGATGACCGAGTGGCACTTGTTTTTATCTCTGTGAACAGAAAAAAGAAATCCAAGGAACTGCAAGTACGTCAGACAATCTCAGATGCAGAGAAGAAAGGGCCAGTCAGCAGGGTCCTTCTCACAAAATAAGGCAGAATGTAGCTCAAATGGTTCATCAGTACAGTGTTTGCATACAACAACCAAATGGAGAAATGATTCAATAGTGGTTCCTGAAATGTTAAATTAGTCCATTTTCCTAATGAAGAGAATGAACCAGGCAGGCATAATCCCTCTTCATCTGGGAGATGAGAATTCTACTTGGTTCTACCAATTATAACAAAAGAATAACATGAAACATGCAAGTTTTAATAATGTTAATAGACCAGGTTAATCCAACAACTCACTCGAATGACAGTTTATATAACAATGTCCAAGAGAGATTTGACAGTAGATAATTAGGGAGAAAAACATGTTGCAGGAAAGAAAGGAAAAGGAAGAGAAAAAAAATCCATGTGTTAAGATTGCACTGAAAACATCTTTGTTGATGCAAGAAGAAATGTTTATCTTTAAAAAGGAGGCTGTGGCAGTTGATGAGTGACTCAGGTTAGATTCTCCTCAGGGAAACACCCAAGTGCAGTGTTCTAACAAAAATCAGCTTGTTGATAATCCAGATCCTATACCTTCAGCCACTTGGAAGTTACTCTTTTGTTTTTAGGTCTGGAAAGAGCACTGTAATTAGAGGGAGGATTGATTTTGTCCCAAAGGTTGTTAGGAATGATATTAAACAATAACATAAAAATAAATATAATTAAGTAGTACAGCTCTTGTTCAGGCCAACAAATCACTTACAAAATGTGTTGGAGCTTGTTAATGGTCTTGCTGGTACTACGTGCCAGGCCCTGAACTAGGAATTCTAGACATATTTTCTTTCATATTCATAGCAACCTATTTTCTGCACTATTTTTTATTACTTTTATATGATCTTTCAACGTCTAGAACAACTACAGTTATTTGCAGCTTCACATTAAAAACTTCATTCTAATCACAGATGTGAAGGTGTGTCCCCAACCCATTTAATAAAGAGAATTATTGAAATCCATCAGCTGATCCTCAATGACAAACCCCATAGATAACAGTAAGGCAAGGCTATTATTTTTTCCTTATGCTGTCCTCAACTTCTAAGCCTATATCAAGCCTAGTTTTGCTGTTGTTGTTTTGTTTTGTTTTGTTTTGTTTTTTGCGGTACGCGGGCCTCTCACTGCTGTGGTCCCTCCTGTTGCGGAGCACAGGCTCTGGACGCGCAGGCTCAGCAGCCATGGCTCACGGGCCCAGCCGCTCCTCGGCATGTGGGATCTTCCCGGACCGGGGCACGAACCCGTGTCCCCTGCATCGGCAGGTGGACTCTCCACCACTGCGCCACCAGGGAAGCCCTACTTTTTTTTTTTAATCTTTCATTTTAACTGTACACATTGAAAACTGAGAGATAACCATGTTTTCTATGCATGGCTTTCTCTCTAATCTCCAGAAAGTTGTTAGAAACTGTAACAGTAGTGCCTTGCAATCACTTATTCCATTACACACAAGCTATTTCCATTCAAAAACCAGAAGTTGCATTTTACCTCCTTCTAGCAAATTGCAAATGAGGCTGGTCAGTTGAAAAGCTCAGTATGAAAGGTATATGGATAAATGTGCTGTCAGGAAAAAAAGAGAAAGATAGATCTAGGAAAAATCAAACATATTGTATAGAACAGGACTGCAACTTAATACAGATCTTTAAAAACTTCTAAGACAGACCATTTTCTACTTCTGTAGATATCTTTTGGCCAGGCTCTAAGTGTTATCAGCTAAAAAAAAAAAAAAGAATTTACTTAGCTCTAAGGGATATTTCCTTGGTTTAGGAGATTAGGTCAATTTCCTCCACTTCAAAATAGCTTTTACATAACTGATTCTGTAATTCATTATTTATGCAGTTGATAATGCAATTCATTATGTGACCACACAATTATCACTCAATGATCAGTGATGACTACAGAAGTGAAATCTCTGGCTTCAAAGGCATCTTATTATATTAGCAATAAGGATAATGAGTTTAATTCTCTGACCCTGTGAGACAGAAAACTTCAGATAAAATATACTGTGGAATAGTAAACATTAGCATTTTGTCTACTGTGTGCTTTGCAGCCATCTTCCTAGATAAGAATAAGAGAAATCAGAGGATTTTTAGAGCTGGGAAAAAAACAAAAAGATCACCCCAGCATTTTGCTTTCCAGATGAGGAGGCTGAGGTCTAGAGGGGGACCATGATGTCCTAAGTCCCTCAAAGAGGCAATCAAGAGTTCCCTCTCTGTGGGGATTGTAATTGACCACTACTCTCTACTTCTTATACCAAGAGTTATGACTCTCCGTGGAGAACACTTACACTAGCTGTTCATCATGCAAAATCTTCAGGAAATTATATTTTCCCTTACTGCGTTACATTTTTTATTCTAGTATGTTCTATACTTTTAAAAAATGCCAGTGCAGACCCACTACTTAAATTAAAATACACTAATGGTTTGCAACCCACAGTTTGTTCTAAGCCGCTGGCAAGACCCAGATCAGGTCTTACTTTCTCCAGGTGGATTTTCCTTTGGATGTAGAATGTTTGCCCTCTCCTTGTAACCAGGTGAAAACTTAGAGTTCACCCTCTCTGTGAAGTCTTCCCCAATTCCTCTGAGAAGTTAATTCTTCTATTTTCTCTCAATAGCGATTGACACCTGCATGCTGCATTATGATCTGGCAACACTTTTTCGTTTGAGTAAACTTCTAAATCTTTACATAGAGGATAGAGGTGGTATCTCATGTCCCCCTCCACCTTCTGAAAACAGCAAACATGCTTCCCCAAAATGCTCCCTGACTCAATGCTACACGCTGCTGAAGAGACTTGTCTCATGAAGATTGATCAACCTTCTGCCCAGAGGGCACCATGTCAAAGCCCATGATGCAATATCCTCCTTTAACTTGGTCACTAAAGAGCACCCATGACTCAGCCCCTCAAAACTTGACCCATTTTCTACACCAACCCAAGCTCCTTCATTTCCTCTGCCCTCCAAACCCAATGACAGACCATGAGCTCCAGAGGGCAAATTCTTCTCCATCTTCACTCTCTCTCTAAACATTCCTTCCGTCTTCTAACTGGAAGCTGTCTCTCCCTGATGACTGTTTCCCCTGCAATTCTTTTAAGTGGCAGCTGTGTTTCTCTCACACGAGTGCCTTCTTGCCCCACATAGCTGCTTCTACACCATGTTCTCGCCATCTCCCTAAGACTACTGGTCCCTCTGAAGTACTTTCGATTGGACTAGAAGACACCATCCCTCCTTCTTTTGCAGTCACCCATTCTCCTGGTCACTTACCCCAATTCACTGAAGATTCTATCCCCCTGGACCACTGTCTTTCTCTCCACCATTACCCCTACCATGATGCTTGGTGATTTCAAAACCTTTGAACAATCCATTCAATACTCTGGCCTCTTGGTTTCTTTACCTTCTCACTGCCAGTGGGTTTGTCTTCTACCCCTTGTTAACCACCCGTTCCTGGTGATTTTCCAACTAGAGTGACAACTTATTAGTGAGTCATAAAATCTATATTTAGTTAGGTAAACAAAATAAAGTAGGAAATATCAGAAGGCATTTCCAGTAGGAAGAGTAAGAATTGTTTCATGAAACTGTTTCAATGATATACATGGGTACTAGGTAGAGATACAAAATATCTCTCTCGTATGTTGAGTCATAGTCAGAAACATGAAAAACACTGCTGTAAACATTACCAATAATTTCACCTCATCCTATGTTTTTATTTCAAGCATCTCACTCCCTAACCACCACCTTCTGTACTCTTGTTAATTCTCTCTAGTATCCCAGCTCCCACAATTCTTTAACTACCTCAAGACTTCCAATCTGTTCATTCTGCCCCTTTTCCTATCCCTTGACCATCTCAGTACTCAATTCCCTCCTTGCCTGGCTGGGGGTCCATGCTCCCTACAAGCTGAGATCCTCAAGGACAGAAGCCATATCCTAGTTAACTTTGTGTCCCTGGCACAAAACAGATGTTCAGAACATCTTTGTGAAATTAACAAGGCCGTTAAATTAACAAGACAGAATCCTGCTGATCTGCCAGATAAAAGCCTCTACCATTTGTGTTTAATTTTGTTTATTACTGGACCCATATGTCAGTTAATCTCCATCATTAGGCCTCTAATTTCTTCTTTGCAGAGTTTTATTTCCACAGTTTAATTCAATAAAGTCAGGATGGTAGAGAGACATACCCTCAACATGGCACTCTGCCATGAAGAAAATTTCAGTGAGCAATTTCAGCCATAATTTTCCATTGTACACCTCGATGGAGAGGAAGAAAAATCTCAATGTCTGTCCAAAGATTAATACGTTTTTATATACAGTTCAAAGCTGTCAAGTAGAGTTCATTAAAATAATAAATCTGTGAAATCTTGGAAGGATTAACATCTCATTATCTCATCCTTGTTATGAGAATGAAGGTTTTATTATCTCAATGACTTAAATAATTCTTATCATGTAATGCATTCTCTCCATCCCATCCCCCATAATTGAGGCTTTAATATTAATTTTTTTAACTTACACATTATCCTCTAAGGAGAGCATCAGAATGTCATTCCTGGCTATGAGAGACAGATGGAAGCCTGCATTTTAAACAGTTCTTCATATTTGATTCATTTGTGGTTTTATATGCTCTTTCCTAAATACCTCAATTATCATATTTAGCATCTAATCTTTTAAAGCTCAAACCAAGATGAAGAATACGGCAGCGAAAAAGAGCACTAGCTTAGGAGTCCAGAAGCTCCTGGACTGGGAGATGGGCCTCTCTCTCCATCACACCCTCACTAGTGGAGCCTGGTGAGTTCCCCACTTGGAATATTCCTCTTCCTCATTCAAAGCTACGGGCCAGCAGCTCTTCTCTGTGAGCTTTCCCTGATCTCACCAGTCCTTCTATACTCTTCTATAAACCTGGAAATCATCTCTATCCATGTATTTATCACTTTCTCCTGCAATCCTTTTTCTTTTTCTGGCATTCATTTTAGTGGTCTGGCACATAACAGATTCTCACCAAATATTTGTGAATGAATAAAAGTAAATCTGTCTCTCCAACTTGACTCTGGTCCATTGCAGATATTCAGTACATGTATGGATTTCATTGAAAATTTGGGGATAGAGTTATTTCTATTCCCATGGGGAAATCTAGAGCTCAGAGCAGTTCCAAAACTCATTCCAGGCCATAGAGGTAATAAGTCCTGGAGCACTTGATTTGAACATGGACCTGCCTGGCTCCAAGCTTTCACACATTCCACCACATCAGTCTCCTCCTGTGTGAGCCTTGGGTATCTCCTCCATATCATCAGAGATTGCATGGATGTTACAGACCCACTGGAAAGCCTCCAAGAGTATCAACTGTACACATGAGTCAAAACAGCCACTGAACTTGCTGCTGCTCCTCTTGGGCAGAACAACTGACTACTGGGTGCCAATCCTTCACCAGGACATCTCAGAATGTCTTGAAAAAGGGGAGAGGACACTCTCTTAGGAAATTCTCACAGTGTAAATGAGGCCCTGTTGAAAGAAAGACGAAAGACATAGTAATGTTCACTCCCGGTGACACCATACCGCCACCATTCCCTGCCAAAGGTATCCAGAAGAGAGACCCATCCATGGCATCTCTAATGATTTCTCTGGATCGCAGACATGGGCTGCTCAATCACTGTGGCTGAAAACAGCATGGCCGTTACACATTCATTAAAAAGATAGCATCATTCCATTTTACCTTGTCAGGTAATTTTATATCTAACATAAAGAGGGTGTCTAAACAATAACAAACAGCTAGAGAGGAGAAAAATGGTCATGTCACTCCACTGTGTAACATCCTAATGATGAGCCAATCTCCAAAACAGATTGCAGACTGAGCTCAAAAAACCACTGGTTTGCCCAGCTGAATGATTGCCTTTGTTTCATTTTGTTCAGACTTGATGATAAGGACCTCATCAATTGGCCTGCACCCGAACTGACTCTGTCCCTCCAGTTTATTCAAGTTTGCCCAGCATGGACCCTGGATGGGCATCTTGTCTTCAAATATAGCAAAGCTTCTTTGGGGTTGCTTCTTTGAAGTCAATGTATTCATTCTCATTTGGGTTTCTCTAGTTAAGCTTTCATGTATGCTGCATGTATCTTCTCTGAGTTTGCATGTTTAGTTTTCATTAAGATATCTTGGAGAGCTCTTCTTCACAACAGCATATACCTTCAACTGATATAGTTCTTCAACCATGAGCTGAAGACAACCTAGGACAACTAGATACAAGGCAGTGAGGGAGGACATCTTTCCTGGTGTTGGCTTCCTTCTTTTCTGCTTGAAAACCACACATGATGAGTCCTTACCTATGCAGCTAATTGTCTCTTCCCAAATAAACTTTGTCTGATGGAAAAGTTTAGAAAAATCAAATAAGACCCTTTAGACAATCCAAGAACTTGACCTTAGCAATATTACTTTTTCTTTATTTTTATCAAAAAGCTTTTATATGGATTCATTTGATCATATTTTATATTATTTTCTTTGTTAATTGAAGTATAGTTAGTTTACAATGTTGTATTAGTTTCAGGTGTACAGCAAAGTGATTCAGTTTATCTATCTATCTATATACTTTTTAATCCAAATGTCTCTAAAATAGTTCATGTGGAGCTTCCAATTAAATAAGCTGGAATAAAGCATTTATTTCAATTTCCTCTCTGGAAGTAACAGAAAACAACAACAACAAAAACTGAAATTGGAAATTGAAGAAAGAAACCCTATTGACATCTGTATAAAGAGGTTAAGTATAATTACAAAAACCTGGGTATCAAAAAGAAATGATCCTTCTTTTTATTTTTCTCTAATAATTAAAACTCCACCCAATGAAATGGTGGAAAATTCATCTCAGCTGATTTTGGTTTCACTCAGACTTCCCCCAAGGCCATGTCCAAGTTCCAGAGATTTGTGTAATACCAAGGAGATGTGTTTATATCTTGTTTTTATCAAGGAAGCAGGGAAAGCAGTGGGGATCCAGCTATAATAGAATAGATTTACATGTCCACAGAGAGATTGCTGTGTCCATGCCCCAAAGATGTTCAGCCATCTGTACACACAGATTGCTACTACAAGTTGGCCCCAGGGTCCATTCGCTCACTCCCTCTTGGTTCTCTCTGATACTCTCAGGTGAGACCTAAGGGCATGGCCATCACATTGCTGTTTCTGGGTCACAATGGGGCCTAGGAGTTGTGGCCACGCTGGCCCTGGCTAAGATGCACCGGGCGCCGTGCAGCACGCCCTCTCTGCAGGCGGCCACTTTCCTCCATTCTCTGTGGGAAGTGTACATCTCCTCTGTTCTTGCTTCCTCCAGAGCTCTCTGGGTCTTCTGTCTGCCCAGGACAAGGAACAAGGTAAGGGGGCAGGCACAGAACCCCTTCCCTGGGTTGCACAAACTCTTAACTTCCATCCACTACCCTCAGCCTCATCAACTCCCAGCTCTTGAGGAAATGGTTTCTAGTCTGGAGAGAGGGTGTGATAGTGAGGGGCACATTGCCTGCCTTTCTAAATCATTTTCTCTAATGCTTTAGGGTTTTGGGACACAGAAGCCAAAGTCTCCCAGATAGAGATATACAATTTATATTAATATGCAAATAATTTGTAATAACATTATAAATAACCTATAATGGTTTTCAAGGTTCATTCATTTTGCAACATGTATCTGTACTTCATTTCCTTTTATGGCTGAATAATATTCCATCATATGGATATATCACATTTTGTTTATCCCTTTAGCAGTTGATGGAAATTTGGGTTGTTTTCACCTTTTGGCTACTGTGAATAATACTGCTATGAACATTTGTGTACAGGTTTTGTTTGAACACCTGTGTATATAACTAGAAGTAGAATCACTAGGTCATGTGCTAAGTGAAAGGAGACACACAAAAGGCCACACTTTGTGTGATTCCATTTATGTGAAATGTCCAGAATAAGCAAATCACTAGAGACAAAAAGCAGATTAGTGGTTACCAGGGGTTAGAAGAAGAGGAGAATGAGGAGTGACTGCCTAATGGATGAAGGAGTTTATTTTGGGGAATCTTCTGGAACTAGATAGTGGTAAGGATTGCACAAAATTATGAATGTATTAATGCCACTAAATTGTACATTTTAAAATGGTTAAATGGTAAAGTTTATGTTATGCATATATTACCACAATCTAAAAAATAGAAAATGGCTTATATAATATATAATATTATATGATATAAAATATAATACGTAAAATGTAAAATATATTTATAGAATTAAAACAATGTAAAGTTTTATACTGACATAATTTTATGATTTTTATACTGACATAATACACATATACAAGTATACATGCCCCCCAAATAGCCCCCTAAAACAGCTATAACCCTAACCTACAGTATATGAAAACTAAGAATAACAGGTCAGTGAAGTTACAAAACAACAGTAAAAGTACCCATACTGGTGCAGCTTTTGGAAGAAAATTAGAGGACGGTTACTTTTTGATTACCTCTTTTTTCATACCAGAGACTCAATGGGTACTGTTTAATACTGAAAATCAAGAAATGGAAGTTTGCACACACTGTTTATTCTATGAAGATAATCCTGTATAACATTATGGTCAGGTCATGGTACTGGGGTACAGGCAGAGGTTGGAAGGTGAGAGGTGGGGATGGGTTTCCCCTTGAAAGTAGAAAAGAAAAAGTCAAAAGTCAGAGGTCAAAGAAGCAAAAGGCAGTGAAAGGAATTATATCTGCACTAATTATTTCATCTTTCACAGGGGGCACAACAATAGATGCTACTAGAGTCTCATAAATCAAGGAACTTAAGGTTAAGTATATTATCAAAAGTTATGAAAAAACAATAACAACAGAACAATACAACAATATATATTAACAAAAACTGAAAACAGAGCATAAACTTTCCAGGTTCTCAGAAAGAAAACATGCACAAAGCAAAGTAAACACAAAATATGTACCAAAAGGTAGAAAACAAACTGAAAATCTAGGTTAAACAAAAATGAACACATCGAATACAACTGTCATATCAATAAATGTTAATGAGATGAACTCACCTTTTAAAATGTTTCTTAGGTTGTGTAAAACATGAAATCCATCCACATGCTGTAAATAAAAGACACAAGCAAAGGACTCAGAAATTTTGAAAGAAAAGTGATGGGTAACAACATAAAAGCAGATGGAAACAAAAAGAAATCAGGACTCATCGATGAATATTAGTCCTCATTAAATGAAAAGCATAAAACAGTAAGTGAAGCCAAGGAGTGAACTTACTAGTGACAGAAGCCATCATCCACAGGAAGGTCTGTCATAAATCTTCACACAGGACACATAAACATTTATGAAGCAACAACAATGAGGGAGACAAATGGAAACATAGAACCATATGATGCTTTTACTCATCTTTCTCTGGCCATCAAGAAAAGGTAGAAAACAATAAAGTAGACTGTTATAAATCTGAATTACCTGGTTAACATGTTATGTCTAATAGCTGTAACAAACTCTACATCATGAAACTAGATGTCCAGGAAACGTTATTTTTATTTGACCATATATTTTGCCACAAAGAAGACATCAATATACTCTACAATTAGCCTACATTCACTGAGCTCTCTGATAACACTACAAAAATTTAGAAACTAATGCAAATAGATAATTCAAAAAATACATGTACCCCAATGTTCATAGCAGAATTATTTACCACAGCCAAGATAAGAAAGCAACCCAAGTGTCCATCAACAGATTAATGGAGAAAGTATTTTTGGTATATATACAAACAATGGAATGTTAGCCATAAAAAAGAATGAAGCAGCTGTATAGCACAGGGAGATCAGCTCGGTGGTTTGTGACCACCTAGAGGGGTGGGATAGGGAGGGTGGGAGGGAGGGAGATGCAAGAGGGAAGAGATATGGGAACATATGTATATGTATGGCTGATTCACTTTGTTATAAAGCAGAAACTAACACACCATTGTAAAGCAATTATACTCCAATAAAGATGTTTAAAAACAAAAATGAAATTCTGCCATTTGCAACAATGTGGATGGACCTAGGGAGTATTATGTTTAGCAAAATAAGTCAGACAGAGAAAGAAAAATACTGTATGTTATCACTTATATGTGGAATCTAAAAAATAAAACAAAAAAATGTATATAACAAAATAGAAACACACTCACAAATATAGAAAACAAACTAGTGGTTACTTGTGGGGAAAGAGAAGGGGGGAAGGCCAAGATAGAGATATGGAATTAAGAGATACAAACTACTCTGTATGAAAACAAACTTATGGTTACCAAAGGGGAAGCGGGAAGGGAGGATAAATTAAGAGGTTGGGATGAATATATACACACTACTATAAACAAAATCAGTAATCAACCAGGACCCACTCTACAGCACAGGGAACTCTACTCAATGTTCTGTAATGACATATAGGGGAAAAGAACCTGAAAAAGATTGGAAGCCAAGAAGCTGGGCTCCAGCACTCCACAACTTCCCTGTCCTAACCAGGTGCCAGAGTGCTCAGAATTAAGAAATATTTTCAAATACCTGCAGATGGAATCTGGTTAAGCTTTGCCTTATGAAGTTACTTGTTGTGGGAAAAGGCTCTATTTATTGGTAAGTATTATTTAAATGATCAAGTCAATTGCACATAAATGGTCTCACATTAGCATCTTATGCAGTTTTGACTGCCCCTGCAATTTAGTTGGTACTATGCATTCACCAGACACTTTCTCAATTATAACACACGTATTGATTACCTATGTCCCATGCTTTCCTACATTATGTCTAACCACTGGGATTAGCATGGCCTCTGACAGATAGGGAAACTGCATCTCAGAAAGGCTAAATGATTTGCCTCCCCTCAGGAGGCAGGGAAGCTTGAAGTTGCCCTGGCCAACTTCAAAGCCTGTGCTCATTTGATTGCCATGTGACCCCCTCATCCCCGCTTTGAAAGCAAAGTATCTCCGTTCCCTGACCAATTTATCATTCTTCATTACAGAAGTCTAATATCATGGGAGTGTAACATGTTCCTTTTAGGTTATAATATAGGCTTGTAGCCACTATCATCTAAAAAAAATAATATAATAAATTTAAAATTTCCAGAAACGAACACAATATTGTAAATAAATTGTACTTCAATAAAAAATAAAATAAATTTTAATTAATTAGTTAAAACATTTTTAAGAATAACTATATGGACATTACCACTAAGCTACACATTTTTTATTACTTTTTTTATTTTTTAAAGCAATCATTTTCTTTTATTTTTAAATTTTTATTTTATATTGGAGCATAGTTGATTAACAATGTTGTGTTAGTTTCAGGTGTACAGCAAAGTGATTCAGTTATACATATACATGTATCTATTCTTTTTCAAATTCTTCTCCCATTTATGTTACTATAAATATTGAGCAGAGGGTCAATGTTAATTTCCAGGCTGACTTTGCTGCTCTCCCATCTTTGGTGTCTGTGAGTCCTACCAAGGTAACTGGGACTGGTGAGTACTCAGGTCAAAGTAGTTTGGATCACTGGAAATTTCCCTGCATCAACTTTAACAGAAACTACCTTTTGATATTTTTTCCTAGGTTGAAATAACCCTGATCCGTCTTCAGTCCCAATATCCTTCTGTCCTGATAGAGTTGATCAATGCATTTACAAAAATAACAGAATGTTCTGCTATTGCATGGCAAAAGGAATTCCTGTTTCTGATGCTTAAAAACCCACCGTATGTTCACAACTGTTGCACCATTCTCCTGATTTAAATGCTCCATTGCTACTCTGCCAGGTTCCACTTGGACTCATTTTAATGGAAAACTGCAAGAGTTCCACAGGCTGAAAGGAAACTTGCAGCTCTTTAAGTTTTTACCCATAGCCTCAGCCAAGTTCTCTGAAAATTCTTGCTCATTACTCACAACAGAATATTTCCTTTGACACGGGCATGGTTTAATGTATTAAGCATGGGATAGTATGTTTCATTTTTACATGGAAACTACTCAATTTGAATCATATTCTACATTGCATTACTCTGAGTATGCTGAAATGGATAAAACATTCAATTTTTCCCAATGATCACTATTCTCGCAGTTGGGAAGGAATGCAAACAGAGGTTTGTTTGGTTTATCATGGTTTATAATGAGATAAATCACTCCATGTGTTGTACCCAGGGCTGTGGAATCATGAGAATATTATATGTGCCGATTGCTTCGTATATGCATGAACAGTTGGCATTGACTCTTCCTTTGTAATTCCAGGGATGGGCCTTATCATATAACCTAAAGCAAGGTTATTTTTGTAGGCATTCTCCCCTATAGAAATTTACTTTTCCTCATTACTGCTTATGCTGAGAATGAGGCAGTTAGGTCTAACAACTAGAAAAACAATTATCTAAGGGTCTTTCAAGGACAACTGGATCTGAAACTGTGGGCTTGGATGTGGTGACATCCTGAAATTCCTTCCTGCTTAAGAGCTGCTGTATTTTATGATACAGCTATTCATTTGACAAGGAGAAAAACATATCTCAAACTTGGGGAAAGGAAAAAGTGAAGACAAGAGAGAAGAGAGGAGGAAGAATGAAACCAGGAGAGGGAGGGAGAGAGAAAAAGAGCAACAGTCCCTTCAGTGTTATAAAATATTTTTCATTCCAGGTTCATCATCGAAAACGAACATTTCTAATCTATTCATTTTCAATGCATTAATACTTGTTTTTTAGGAGTTAACTAAAAAAATAAGTTTGTTCAGAATTACAGTTAAAGTAAAACAAAATAGAGCCTAACAAGGAAGTTCAGTTCGGATTTCGGCATTTTGCATACATTGACTTTGCGTCTGACTTGTTAAATCGAAGTACCTGGTGTAATCATGCCCGCTCATATACACATACTCATACAGGACCAGGACAAAGACTTATAAATTGTACACAAGCAACAAGTATTTACTGATTGATGGTCATCCGTTCTGAAAAAGAAATTCCCAGAGGCCTTTGGTTACATTTCTGTTATTCTCCTAGAGATTTAAGAACCAGACCACTTATGCAACTCCCAGAAGACTGCACTGTTTCAGATAGAGTTTAACATTATTGTGCAAAGGTTGTATGGCCTATGTACCATTAGCAAGCCTGTGGAGATTCCGTCTACCATATAAAAATGTTGACGATACTACAAAATAAATGGTGCACCATTATTACTCTCTTTGGTGTTTATTGTAATGGAATAAACCATGATGAATGCATTAAGTCCTCATGCACAAATCCACAGCATTTCCATCATGATTTTCCAGGAAATAATGCACATTTTTACAGTTTTGCCACCTTGCAGAGATGAACCAGAGGAGAAGCATTGTTTTTCTGGTCTATCCAGAGAGCACACTCACTATCATATTTCACCCTTCACAAGAAGTCTCCCATCTTCTGTGTGTTTCCCATGATATTTACATTTTATTGGCTTGATCCCCCTTCTCGTTCCCCTGAACTACAAAAAGAAAAAAATTCTTCAAAACTATGATCCTTCTAGGTATTGAGCAATCTTTCACTCCAACCATCAGCCTGTATGAAGCTCCTACTATAAAAACTGCTGATTATAGTGGTGTAGTGTTTACAAAAAGCAAGAATTGCTTGACTCAGGAAGCCTCCTTGAACACAGCAGAAGGGGAAGGGCTTGCATTGATTGAGAACCTTTCACGTACTGCAGTGCCAGGAACATAATGGGAACTCAGTCTGCTCTGCATTATTGCATTTATTCCTTACAAAGACTACAATATGATGTCATCATACTGATCGATGATGTCATCACATTGATGATGTCATCTTCATTATCCTTAACTAGAGAAAGAAATGAGGATTAGAGCCAATAAATAAATTATCCTGATAAATCAGCTAGTGAGTGCCAGAGCTGGGATTTTGACTAGTTGTGTCTGACACACAAGCCCATACACTACACCATATCTCCCTAGTGCGTTAGAGAAAAGAATTCATAATGCACACATAAAATACATCATATTTAAATAATTAAAGAACCAAGGCAGAGTAAAATTAATTGACAATATATTTGTGAGAAGTAAGAAATAATTGTGATGAGTTAGCCTGAGATAACCAGTTGTATATAAAAATAGAGAGAGAATTTTATTACATTTAAGATTTTTTGGCCATATTTTAAGTCAGCATTATTCTGCCTTGTAAATACTCCTTCAGGCATGCTCAACTTTTTCAGGATATGATTCAAAACTTGCCATAATATATGGCTGAAATAAGCAAAATAAATGAAAATTTGAACTTAACATCCTGTCTTATTTTACAAGATACAGAATTTTAGGGTTAGAAATCTAGGAGACTTTCTGTCCCCAAAGCTTCATTTTAAGCTGAAAAAATTGCAGCCCAGAGAGTAAAACATTTTTGCCCATCATTAGCTAAAGATAAAATAGAAGAATCAAGGTCTCTGATTCTTAGACCAGTTTTTCCACTACATTACAATAAGAATTTCCCACTTCCTTAACTAACTTACTAATCAAACTATCAAACAGCCTAAGAAACCAAAGGACAATAAATCCAGTGCCACTGAAGGTGAATTAACGTGTGATTTAATCACTTATCTTCTGCAAGAAATAGAGCAGGCTGCTCTGATGCAACCACACATACCCCTTGTAGTTTCTTACCTGCTTCTCCTCAGTCAGGCACATTGGTACTTGGTTTGGTTCACGCTTCCCCCAGGGATGGCATAATGACACAGGACAGATACAACCAATTCATTTCAAAAACAGTTTTCTATTAAGTGTCCAATATGTGTCAGGCTTAGCCATGTGTTCTAAGAAATTAGCATTCCCTAATGAGGAGAGAGATGTGAAAACAGGTTATTAGATGATTTCAATACTTTTATTCCATTAATCCAATTAAATATTTACTGAGCCAAGCACTGTGCTAAACCATGAACAAAAACAGACATAGTTCTTCCAGTCTCCTGATCAAATCATCATAAAATAAGTATAAAATTGCAACTGAGACAAAAGAGAGAAAAAGATAGAAAAGAGAGGTAGGTGCACAGTGTCACAAAAGTAAGCCATGAAGGGAATGGACCAAAGTAAGGGAAGTCAAGGAAGATGTTCCCCATTTAGAGAAAAGTGTGTGTGTGTGTGTGTGTGTGTGTGTGTGTGTGTATGCACACATGCATGCATGCACCCACTGTAGTGTATTATAACGTAAACTAAAATGTTTTAATTGATTAGAAACTGTCACAAGAAAAAAAAAGGAGTGAAGAATGATTAGAGGAAGAAGTCAGGGGGAGAAAAAAATTAGAGAAAGTTCAGGGTGAGTTTGTGCACATCACATCTGCCTGGAGCTATGACTTGGTTGGTTCAATCAGATGGACCATCTCCATGAATAAATTTCAATATAAAGTCATAACATTCACCAACATTTTACCTTTCCTAATCTACTAAAACTTAAGTCTTTATAATTCTTCACTATAGGAATAAATCTGTATCCTATAAGACCACAATGCTAGGACTTCAACAGTTTGAAAATATCTCTTGCATAATTTCCCTGGAATAAAATACTTTTAGGCCCTCAAAAATATACAGGGTCTTTCTCTTGAATAAAAGGAATCTAATAATAAGTAGCAACATTTCTGAACCAAAGGATCCTAGAAAAAGGACCTTAGTGCCAAAAGGAAGGTTGAAAGGACAAGCATGAAACCAATTTCCACTAGTCACAGTTCTGGCCCCAGGGCCAACTGTCCAGCTCAATAATATCCTGCAAACAGTAGGAGTTGAGGATGTTGCTGTGGGAATGGAGGAGGGGAGAACCAGCTTCCATAGACTCATTCATTCAACAAACACTTAATAGTTGTCTACCATGTGTGAGACAATGACAAGAGAAAGGTTATTATTTGAAAGTTTAAAAAAATGCAACTGAAAACTCTATTTCACTCTTGTACTAAATCAGACTAACCTTGTCTTCTCTCTCCTACCCAAAATTTCTTCCTCTCCCTAACCCATATGCATATTATTCTTAATTAGCAAGATTGCCCTTTATTCTTTATGGCTAAGAAGTGTGGCAGTCACCACCACTTGAGTTTGACAGAGACTCAGAGGCAGGCAGGAGAGTAGGAAAGGTTTACAGTGACAAAAAGGGAAGACTTCAGCTATGCCCTGATTGAAGGTTGTTGCCACAGGGAAGTAGAGGTAGGATAACTAGAAGTGAGGCATCTTATGTAAGTGGTTTGGGGAGCATATTTGGCTTTCTCTAGTTGGTCCTGAACTGGAAATAGGTAAGCGATGGGAACAAAAATTGGGGAAGCTGTCAGTCATTGACCAAACCCTAACCATTCAGGGACAATTGTTGCAGAAGTTGTAGTTGGGTTTCCTGGAGTGGTTGCTGCTGATGTGGGTCACAGTTTGCTGTCACATATGGTCTGGGCTTTGTCCACTTGTATATACAGTCTATCAGTTCCCACTTTTGGTCAGTCTCTCATTTGTGAGAGGTTGACCAGTTCACAGAAGGCTAAAGATCCAGATTGTCTCCATTCGTGGATTGTACAATTTTCTCCATAGTCCACTGTATTGTGAGATCTTCTTGAACTTTTTGTTTTTATGTCACCATCATGACCTTCTGACAAGACGACAGCTGCATAGATGCATTTAAGACTCTGGATAGAATGCAACAAACCAGCATCAGGACAAAAACAAGAGCAATTAATAGTCCCTGTAAAATTCTTCAGAACTGGGAATCCCAATTGTCCAATCCAGACCAAGAACAAATCCCCTCTAGGTCATGAGCATCAACCATGAGCCATGTAGCTTTTTCCTTGAGGCATTGTATAGCCTGCTCCATCCTGTCTGTTTCATTGGCCCAAGTACAGAGCAAGGTATTAGCAATGGCAGAGGCTCCACCACAACTAGCCAACAAAAGCATCTAGAACAACGTAACTGTCCACTACTATTCATGCTAGTGAGTTGAGACCAATCTGTATTCCATCTAGGGCAGAGGTGGTACAATTAATGACCTCTGCAGAGTGCCAGTTGGGAACACTGCTCTGATGATTCACATAAACTCAATTCACATAAAGTTTATTCACATAAACTTCCTCACATTCTGAGGAAGTCAGTAATTCCTCCAGGTAGAGTGTGTGGAGAGTGGCTTTGCTTCGGAGCCCACGTTTGAGTCAGAATTTTGAGCCCTGATGATTTATAGAAATAGGGCCTTTGTGTACAGACAAGTATAATAATACTAGTTCTAAAGTTCATGAGGTACTAATCAGAAGCAAACAGGACCAGACATCCTAGCCATAAAAGAAATAGTATCCAGTAGGGGTACAGGGGGATCAGGAAAAAAGGAGTTTTCATGACATGAGATTGGAGCCAAACCCTTATATTAGCTGGGTTACGTTTGGACCTATATTAGTCTCTTTCAGGTGGGATTTGGTGTATCCACCTACAAAGTTTGTTGAATTCAAATTTAGAGGTTCCTAAGGTCTGATCAATAGATTGTAATAAATAGTTCTTTTTCTGGGAGAGAGGAACACTAACAAAGTCATAAGTTGACTTGTTTAGGGTCAACTGTCCATGTGGTGCAAGTGGAAATGCCATTGGCTATGATTGCCTCATTTGATTGCCTCATTTGAAACAAGAATTGCCCAGAATTTTTATCATGGGGGACTGATCATAGATGGCATATCCAGCAGTCAGCAAGACTGAGGGTGGTGGCTACTATTTGGGGTAATCTAAGAATGGTGTTTAAATGAGTAGGTTCAAACTCAGCCATTATAATAAAGAGGAAAGAAAAGAGAAAAGAGGCCAATATGGGTCAGTGGCAACCAGGGGTCTAGAGAAAATAAGATGATTATAAGTGAACAGATGAAAACAAAACAGGAATTAGACATAGGTCTTGGCTCAAATTTTGGGGCGAAGCTTTCCGCTATCTGAAGTCATGTACTAGTTCCAAAGATCTTGGGTCAGCTGTCTACTCCAGAAGATCAGCTCCTTCTAGAAGATCTCTAAGAACCTGCAGTTGGAGTAGACTTCCAATTGTGTGGAATTCTGAATTGCTTCTTTAGTTGTGAAAAGTGAACCCAAAGCATGGCTCCCTGGGGTTGTACTGCTGTATTCATTGTTAACAGAACATGATATGGTTCTTTCCAGCATGACTTCAGAACAGTTTTTCTCTGATATCTCTTCCAATATGTGCAATCTCACAGTCAAATGTCATGAAGAAGCTGTTCAGGAAGATATTGAGGGATGATGCACTAACCTATTGGTGATAGGCCAGGTATAGTATATGATGAGTTCCTTAGAATATTTTGCTACATCTGTGTGTAGCATGGCAGAGTCTAGTACTGGAAGTAAAATCTTAAGTGCATGGGACTTCCAGTTACCAATTAATAAGGAGATGACTAATGTGTCCTAGACGGAGTGGACTTTATAGCCAGAAGGTCTATTTCAGAAGAGGTTTGGCCAGAAGAACTCAAGAGTTTCTGAAAATTTTGCTCATATTAATTTAAGGAAACCAATGGTTCTTTCAATCATTCCAGATGATCATGCATGGTAAGAGCAATATTGTTATTGAGTAACAGGTAACGCTTTACGGAGTTTTTCTATAATTGTTCCCAGAAACTATGTGCTCCAGTAATTTAATATAAAAATTGCTGTGCCCAGGTTAAAACACAAAATCAAGCAGGTGTTTCACTACTGTAAAATCTGTAGTTTTTGAAAAGGAAATGCTTCAACCCATCCTGAGAATAAATATACAACAACTAAAATATATTCAAATCTCATGGAGGCTGGAAATTGTACCAAATCCATCTTAAGGTGTTCAAAGGATCCTGGGGTTTTGTTTCTGGCTATGTTCCTTTACAGTTTTTCCAGGATTATGTTCCTGACAGGTGACATGTGACCTCAAAATAACTTTAACTGTCTTTTGAAAGTTTCCACACAGATGTTGATTTAAGATAGTAACCCATTTGTCTGTACCATAATAAATGGTTTCATGGAAAAATTTAGCTAGTATCTATTTGAAGTAATCTGGTACCACCAGGTAGCCATCTTGGTATTGCCAGAGTTTATATGAGTGAAGGGTGCAACCCACTTTTTTCTGTTCTTCCTTTCCAAAATCAGTGGCTAATCATTGACATTTTATAATGACCTGGTTAAATATTTGGAGGGTTTAGTTAAGATTGTTACCTAGGTTAAAACTGTTTTAGAATGCTTCTAAAAGTTCCTTAACTTGTCCACTTTTGATAAGAGCTTCAGAAAAGGCAAAAAAGTCTTTTCCTCTAAAGCATCCCCGAGTCATGTACTACTCCAAAATCATACCTGATATCTGTATACAATTGGCCTTCCATATTCATGGTTTTCACATCCATGGATTCAACCAACTGTGGATCAAAAATATGCAGGAAACAATTCCAGAACATTCCAAAAAGCAAAATTTGGATTTGCTGTATGCTGGCAACTATTTACATAGAGTTTATATTGTACTTAAAATTATTTGTATAACATTTACATTACATTAGGTATTATAAGTCGTCTAGAGATGATTTAAAGCATACGGGAGGATGTACGTGGGTTATGCGTAAAAACTACCCCATTTTAATATGAGACTTGATTATATGGGGGGGGGGGGTCCTGAAACCAATTCCCTGCAGATGCTGAAGGACAACTGTATATGCTTGTTCTCTGTTCTTTGGCTAGTTGACAAGTAAGTGCAATGAGTTTTTCACTTACTTGTCAAAAGCTGGGTTGATTTTACCTCAGGTAGAGAACCATGTTCTAAAGGACAGCTTTCATTGGAAATAGCATATTCTCCTGATAAGCTCCAGTTTAACCTTTTAGGAATTATCCACACATAAATAATGTCAGGTTGGCATTCTCAGTAGAAGTCTCTAGTAAATCTGAGCGAGGTACAGAAAGTTCCCCAAGGTAAGACAGTCATGAAATTTCCCTTCTCCTTGTAGGGGCAGGAGGTTGGCAGGATTCAGGGTGTTGTGGCAATGAATAGTCATGTGTCTCACAAGGGGAATTTAGATCATTTAAGTATTAAGGACCTAGGAAAAATAGAAGGGGCTTCTGTGAACCTCTGGGGCATGACTCTCCAGGTATATTTTTGCCCTCCCCAAGTGAAAGTAAAGAGGTACTAACTATACTGGTCTAGAGGGACACTGAAAAAGAAAGACAGGTACACTACAATGGAGCAAGAGGTAGCCTCACTGCCTTCTAAGCTGCCTTTGAGTCATTCTTCCTTTTTCTTGAAGGACAACAGTTGTTTGCAGCTGAATAGCACTATCAGCTCAGTTCTTGCCTGTAGAATCCGAGAAGTCCAGCAACCTTTCATTTCATCCCTACTCTGTCCCCTTCAGTCCAAGCTGGCAGCATTTCCCCTGAGACAGTTGATTGGACCCACAAGCCACAGACCTAATCTCTTTAGCAAAGGTTGTCCAGCTACACCCTTGACCCTGCTTCCAGAGCACTGCTTGCTTAGTCGTCCCTCTTCAATTCATCGCTGTCCACTCCCATTTTACCACGGGCAACAAGAAGCAACTGGATCATACCTTCGACACTTCACTTGGAAATCTCCTCGGCTAAATACCCGAGCCTATGGCTCACAAGTTCCACTTTCCAGAACACAAAGCACAATCCAGCCAAGTCCTCTGCCACCTTTTCACAAGGACAGCCTTTCCTCCAGTCTCCAATAGCGTTCCTCATTTCTATCTGAGACCTCACTAGAATTCCTTTAACAATCTTATTTCTACCAATAATCTCCTAAAGGCAATCTAGGCTTTTTCTATCCAGCACCTCAAGACTATTACCAAATTCCAAAGCCACTTTCTCATTTGTAGGTATTCCCTGAAGAAGCACCCCACTTCCTGGTACTACAATCTGTATTAATTTGCTAGAGTTGCCTAACAAACTACCACAGAGTGGGTGGCTTAGATAACAGAAATGTATTGTCTCACAGTTCTGGAGGCTAGAAGTTGGAAATCAAAGTTTTGGCAGGGTTGGTTCATTCTGAAAGCTCAGAGGGAGACTCTGTTCTGTGCTTCTCTCCCAGCTTTAGGTGGTTTTGTAGCAATATTTGACACTATTTTCGGGTTGTAGAAGCAGCACCCGGATCTCTGCCTTTATCTTCTGGTGTTCTCCCGGTGTGCGTCTGTGTCCAAATTTCCCCTTTTTATGAGAACACCAGTTGTATCAGATTAGGAACCCAATCTACCCCAGGATGGCTTCATCTTAACTAATTGCATTTTCAATGACCCAGTTTCCAAGTAAGATCACATTGTGAGATACCAGGCGTTAGAACTTCTACATATGAATTTGAGGGACACAATTCAATCTATAACAAACTATTTTTTAACATACATTTTGAACTTTTAAAATATCCCCTTCTTTCCTTAAAAATGAATAATTTCTTAAGTCTTCAATAGAATCTAAGTGCATGAAAGAAAACTTCTAAGTATCATATGTTTTCTATTTAAAGCTTAGTATTCAATTAATATGCAAAGAAACCAGAGAACTGATAATCTCTGATATTTGAAACAAAATTTATTTCTGTGATTCCAAGGGACTACTACAAAGAAATACAGCTAGTTAGAAAGGTTATGTTTATAGTTTTTATAGTTATAACTACAAAATGGTTATATTTGCATCCAACAGGACACAGAATAAAAGTGGGTAGGTTTCTGGAAAATTCAGGCATGCAATATGTTTTAGAGGAAATAAGTGAGAAGGCGAAAGGGCAAGGTGGAAGGGAGAGATTCGTTGTTTTGCCGAGATTACTCAGGAGAACCAAAGGCAAATGTAGGTCTTCTAATTTCAAATCCACTATGTCTTTGCTGATTTGAAATGGAATTCACCCAAAGTACATCATCAGTACACAGTGAGAGAAGGTCTGTGATCTTGCTCTTCTCACCTGCTTACACAGGTGGTCTTTGAAAAATAAAGCGTTCTTTGAAAAGACAGCATTATATTATATAGAGATATGAACAGGGGTTCTCTATCATATGAATGAAACCTACAACTGAGTAGACTTTTCCTCACTCACAAAGACCACCAATCCTAACTTTAATTGAAAATAAGCCTCCTAAAAATGTGAATTAAAATAATCTCTTGACCTTTCAAAGAAAATGCATAGTTTTAATAAGATATTTGCAGAGCACTTTATAGTTTATTTTATGTGCATCTATAGTTATATTTACATTTCAAAACACTTTATTTCCCTGTGAAATTCAGCAGGGTTTCTCTTAATTTGATAAGAGAAAATTTGAGACAGAGAAGTAAACTTCAACTTGCTAAACTTCATAATGGTCTAACTGGGCCTAATAAGTGATATAGCCAGCTATAGGGGTATTGGTTAATAGTAAATTTGTTGAAGACCAATTCATTCAGAAACTCAGCTGGGTGAGTTTCAGAACAATGCAGTGATTGTGATTCCACATAATTCTTTATGTGACTTTCTACGTTCTTGGTTTACATCTACTTATGAAGAAATAAAATTTCTTGTTGTCAAACAAAACATATGCCACAAAGCAATCTTCATGTAAATTTTCAAAAACCAACATCTGCTTTCTTAGGGAACACTATTGTTACTTCTTTAATTAATGCAAGGGGGCCAGCTCACCACCACACAAAATCATTTTATTTTACTCTACCTGGAAAGCCACTTAAATCAGGGAGTAGAGAATGTCCAAGGGATTCTCCATAAACTGTGAAGAATGAAAATAATTAAGAGTATGTATTACACAACCCAAGCAGACATTACGCCAGCCTGGGGAACTAGGTAATTTCTAATGGAGATGTTTGCAAAAAATAAGAATAAAAGCGAGAAAAGAATAATAGGCAACATTTATTAAGGGCTTACTCTGTGCCAGGCGCTGATCCAAAAGCTTTTCACATAATACACATTTGATCTTCACAACGTTCCTATGACGCGGCACTATTATTATCAGGCTTCTGTGATGAGAACAGTGGGTTGAGGATAACTTACCGGAAGGAAGTCAGAGAACCACTGCAGAGCCAAGTTTACTATCAGACCCGGGCAGTCTTACCTGAAACCACAGGCTAAAAGCAGCTTTTTGAGTGAATGTGTTTGTAGATGTCAGAGGGGAAATAAAAGTTTTGATTGTTAAGATGCAGATAGAAAGATAGATTATGGGCATTAAGAATCACATTTATGAAGGCTCCAGAAAAACACTGAAATGTGTTCTAGTGCGAGTGAGTAAAAAAGAAGACAAAAAGGTATGGACATCTTATGTTTAAAAATGCATTTATAGATAAATGGAGATAAAGGCAAAAAAATACCATTAAACAAGAGTAGATTATGATTTTAAATTGTGTGGGGCATTACATTCTTTTACCGTAAAGCTATGGAGAGAATGTTTTGTTGGCCAGGAAAAGAACAGAGAGCTATTACAGGTACTTTATTCTAGGGCTCATGAAAAGAGTTGAGAATGCAAATTTGATGATAATGATGATTGTTTCTACAACAATATAGGTTAAATTTTAATTAAAAGACTTTTCAGCAGAAATTCCTATGAAGAACCATGTCCAGGTTTCTGGAAAGAATCTCTGGAAGGAACATTTTCTAGGAAGCAGAATGACTTCTAGAAAAATAAATTAGTATGATATATATATATATATTCATTGTTAATGTCAGGGTTGCATTAAGTGGTGATTAAAAATAGCTGGAAAGTTGAACAGAGCCATTACAGCTAAGTACGTATTAGCTATTTAAGGCATATTATAAATCTTGTTTACAATATGAATACAGTGATACTTAATAATAAAAATGCAATTCTTTGGATAAAGAAGCATTTTGAGGAGTAGGAAAAAAAAGCCAATGTACTTTTCATGAAATCACATGAATGCAAAAATAAGGGGTTTAGTTTTCATTTCCCTTACTTATCCACGTTTAGGTAACATCCGTTAAGCCAAATACTGTTAAATAAGCATTGCAAACCCCCTTGCTTATAAACTCAAACCTACTCCATGCCGGAAATATTGCCTGCAATTGAGTATGAAATAATATTGGTGATCGCGGCCAAGTCCAACTTAAAAATACTTGTCTAAGGAAAGAGAGAAAACTGTATTCATCAAGACAGAGCTGACTGGCCTATAGCAGCTCTTCTTTACCAAAGACAAACAGAAAACCAAACAAAAAACACAGAAGTGGCAGAGTATCAGCTTGACTTGAGTAAAAATTTTGGAGGATAGCTCTGAACAGGCAAAGATTTGCATCCAGGCCATCAAAGAGGCCCATATGGAGACCCTGAGGACTCAAGTTTTGAATTCACAGCAATTGTTCAGAAAGCTCTGAGCTCACATGATCCATAACATTGAAGATTAGAGTCTCATTTACCTAGATATTCAGGAGGCGGTGCAGACCCAAGTGACAGCTGAGTAACACTGGGGCACAGGCCTAGGATCTTAAAGCTGAGAAACAGGACCCCAGTGCAATGCAGTGTGGATGAAATTACTACCCTAGAGCTAAGCCAAAGGGCACCCTCATCCTGATTGCCAAAAGGGGAGAAAGATGACTGTTCATGCAGGGACCAGGCTGATGCTTGGGTCAGAGGAGAGTGGCAATGCTTGGGTCAGAGGACAGTGGTCACATAGCCCCAAGACCAGCATGAAAATTGAGGGAGTGATGTTCCTATCCAGGCAGGTAGAGAGAGAAATACACACAGAGCATTTGCTGGTACCCTGGCCAGGGCAACACAGGACAAGAAATGAACTTAGCAACTAGCCAACCAGAGGAAACCCTACAGATTGGGGGTCAATACAGCTTCCAGTGACACTCAGTCCTAAAAGAGGAGAAGAGACCCATGATCACCCAGCTCAAGATAACTGAGAAGGGTCTTCATCTTGCTTTGTTTGCTGAGACAGACTGCTCCAGAGCCCGGCCTCCTGTTAAGGGGTAACTATCAAGCTAGCCTGGAATCGCTGGTCACAGGTGCATGGATGCTAGCCCAGATAAGGCATCTGGAGGCAAACAGTGCCAGATTGAAGAGGAAGATTTTGAGCCACAGTTAGGACATGCCACTTAAATGCTTCAAGGGAGACAGGTCTCAGATGTGGAGAAGCAATGGTGATGAATAGAAAAATTGTATGGTCCATCCAGAATTAGAAATTGCACATAGTCAAAAGTCATGAATCTCTCTGTCTCCAGGATCAAAGAGCACTCAGACAGGCCTGCAGGACTGTGGATGGTGCTGGCATCCACATGGCAGGTTTCTGAACATGCACCAACAGGAAGGAGAAAAGACCTCAGGGTAAAACCTCCCCAGGCTTTGGCAGTAAGCTGGATACCAACCCCTCATGATTTTAATCTGGAAAATCAGATCCAGCTGGAGCAAAGTGGAAAGAAAATGATTGACAGTGAGATGCAGCTCAAGAAACCCAGCCTGCACAAAAAGGCTGAGATTTTCTGCCCCCCATTCTTGTGAATTTAGGAAAATAAAAGTCTGTTACCTCCAGGAAAACTGCTACCCTCAGGAAACAAACCTCACAGAGATCTTGGAGCATAAACTCAGATTCCCAGACCCAAAGCTTATGCAGGAGGCTGAACCCCCAACCAGGCAGAGTCCTCGGGTGAGGTCATTGTTGGGTTCCTCAGAAGGGATCTTCAGAACAACTTAGAGACTCATTCCCTTCCATGGTCATGCATGGTCTCCTAGGCAACCCATCAGAGCCCAGGTACTTATGGAACAGATTGAAGAAAATACAAAATTGTACCTAAGACTTTGTGAAGTGGAATTGCATTCCATTTGTTTTACCTTCAACTCTTGATGGGCATCTTGGAGCAAATTGCACCAAAAAGAAGAATTCTATGTGGGACCTCCAGAAACTGAGGTCAGAGAATGAAGATCTGGTTAGTATGGGTGTCCCCTCACAAACCCTAACTCCCAAAGGATAGGGTCCAACATGGTGGTAGACCTTGGCTCTGAGGGTAGAAGAAGCTGGAGAAGATCTAGCCTGGGAATTCCAGCTACCCACACCCTGACCCTTCATATCCTCATGCAGCTCTGTCTGCACACACGACATCCAAACACATACCAGGCTACCTGACACCTTCCCCGACCACGGGCGCCCCATAGTGGCTGAGAAGCCTCAAGTAGAAGGGACAAAATAGTCCCCCATCCCGGCTGTGCCATGGAACAGATCCCCAAGCACAGTCCCAGAGAATAGCACTGCCCATCACCTAAGGTAGAAGCCGTATTGGGTGAGGATGGCCAAAGGCCAAAATTACACAATTTATTGTCTTTTGCTCATCCATCCTCCAGAGAGGTCATCTGCATTGGTGCCACCACAAGAGATTGAAATACTTTTCTATCAGATGTAATAAGATGGAAAAATACATTTTTATTAGAATTTCAGGAAATTTCATGAAAGGAAAAATGACCTGCTTTGATTGGTCCCTGAAAAACAATTCGAAAGAAATGGGAAAATGGACACTGTGGCAGGGGAAACGTGAAAGAATAGATTCTACTTCCCTAGTGGCTGCTTGGGGTAGGGAATTCACCTACTGAGACCCTACTTAAGGATGTCAGTGGACCAAGGGCAGGCATACAGGGAGGATGCAGGAGGCCAGCCATCCTGGTGAGTCTCCCTCCTGACACCCAACATCCCACACACAATGCTGGGCTGGAGTCGATTTTCTCTTTTTATGAAAATTACCTAAACAGCAGACCTCTGTGCCCAGGTTCCCACGGGGGTGTTATGAAGGTGACAGGAAGAGCAACAGGAGTAGAGATGGGGGCCTCTATGGAAAAACACTGGGAAAAAATCACAGAACGTGGGCAGGCTCAGCCCTCTCACAAGCCCATGAATTTGAGGGGTTGAGCCAGGTTTTGCCAAATCTCCAAGGACCTAGGGAACTTCTGAGTTTATGAGACTCGATTTAAAAAATGAAAAAAAAAATGAAAATAGTTTTCCCAGTCACCAACCTGCTGCCTAGTTCAGAATAAGAATTCAATCGATGTTCATTAAAGAAGCAGTGGCTTTGGTTTTAGGCATTGAGTGTCTACTCTGTGCATGGGATTGTGCCAGGGTCTCCATTCCTGTTTCTAAGCATCTTAGAGGCACCGCCTGCACTCAGCAACACCTGCTCATACAGCAGTTAACACAGGTACAGTAGATGCCCCGTGAGGACAGCAGAGACAGTTCTGGGCTGGAAGAAAGGATGCTGCAGCCCTAGGTGCCACCAGGTTGCAGGCTCATGACTGAGGATGTATAGAATGTTGATGGGTAGTTGAGGAAAAGGAAGACATTTTTATTCATTCCGCAAACTTGCATTTAACATTTCATTACATGTATTTCAGTAAAATTACTTTTCCCTTGTAATTCTAGATACTTACATTTTATTGGATATAATTTACATATAATAAAATGTATGTATGAGTTCAACGACATTTTTCCTTGATTTTTTCAAATAGATAACCTTTCACTGCCTCTCAAGTGTAGGTTGAGTTATTCTGAAGAAGAGTTTTCTCATAATGTCTTTTTTAAAAGATATGAATAGGACTTCCCTGGTGGTGCAGTGGTTGAGTCCGCCTGTCATTGCAGGGGACACGGGTTTGAGCCCTGGTGTGGGAAGATCCCACATGCCGCGGAGCAGCTAAGCCCGTGCACCACAACTACTGAGCCTGCACTCTAGAGCCAGTGCTCCGCAACAAGAGAAGCCACCGTAGTGAGAAGCCCATGCACCACAACGAAGAGTAGCCCCCACGCACCGCAACTAGAGAAAGCCCATGCGCAGTGATGAAGACCCAATGCAGCCAAAAATAAATTAATTAAATAAGTAAATTTATTTTAAAAAGATATGAATAGACATTTTATAAAATGAATACAAATTACCAATAAACCTACAGAAAAGCATATGCCAGTATCTTAACACTGTAGCCAAATTTTTTAAAAGTCTTCCCAAAGGTGAATTTTGTTTCAAGAACAATTTTGGGGTTAGTTTGTTGGTTGGTTGGTTTCAGTCTTTTATATATATGTTCAGTTTTATATATATATATATATATATATATATATATATATATACACACATATATATATATTCTTTTTCAGATTCTTTTCCATTATAGGTTATTACAAGACATTGAATGTAGTTCCCTGTGCTATACTGTAGGTCCTTGTTGGTTATCTGTTTTATACATAGTAGTGTGTATATGTTAATCCCAAACTCCTAATCTATCTCTCCCCATCCACACCACTGTCCCCTTCAGTAACCATAAGTTTGTTTTCTATGTCTGTTTTGTAAATAAGTTCATTTGTACCTGTTTTTTTAGATTCCACATATAAATGATATCATATGATATTTGTCTTTGTCTGGCTTACTTCACTCAATATGATAATCTCTGGGTCCATCCATGTTGCTGTAAATGGCATTATTTCATTTTTTATGACTAAGTAATATTCCATTGTATATATGTACCACATCTTCTTTATCCATTCATCTGTTGATGGACATTTAGGTTGCTTCTGTGTCTTGGCTACTGTAAATAGTGCTACAATGAACATTGGGGTGCATGTATCTTTTTGAATTAGCATTTTCTCTAGGTATATGCCCAGGAGTGGGATTTTAGGATCATATTAACTCTATTTATAGATTTTTAAAGAACATCCATACTGTTCTCCATAGTGGCTGCACCAATTTACATTCCCACCAACAGTATATGAGGGTTCCCTTTTCTCCACACCCTCTCCAGCATTTATTATTTGTAGACTTTTTCATGATGGCCATTCTGACCACTGCAGCAAAAATAGAAATGAAACTTTTGTTTTCCAATAAAGAAGGAAAATAAGGAAACAATGAACTGGGAAACAACATAAAGAGGCCTGAAAGAGTTATGCAATCTTAGTTATTCTTTAGCTGTTACTACTAACAAACACTTGTAGCTAGACTTGTCCTTCACAAAGCTGATTATTCTCTGACTCCACATGAATTACCCTTTATACCTGACATTTATTCTCTCCTTGCACTCCCTTGTAGCACTCTTCATTTCAGAAAGAAGGTCATGGGCCCATAACTTCAGGGACACCAGACCCAGTTGCTGAGCCACCTGACAGCAGCTTTGGCCATGAATTTGCAGAAGAAAATAAATGCAAGACCTTCATTACTTTGAGCCTATCACCTACCCCAGACCACGAGCTCCAGGCTATATAACCTTTCCCTATTCCCCAAGGAGGGGGGCACAGTTCTTGAGGCACTAGTCTGCTGTGTTACCCCCTTTGCAGGCAAAGATTAAAGCCTTTTTTCTCATTCCTCCAAAGCTCTGTCTCCATACTTCTTTTCAGCATTGGTTCACAGAGAGCCAAGATTTTGACATCATGACTGGTGTGAGGTGACACTTCACTGTAGTTTTGATTTGCATCAATCACTTTTGACAATTGCAAATATTCACATAACCACCACCCAATCACAAGACAGAACGTTTCCAAAACCTCAGCGAGTTCCCTCTTGCCAAGTCATAACCCAAAAACAAACAACCACAGCCCTGACTTCTATCACCACAGGTGAGTTTTGTCTGTTCTTGAACTTCATACACATTCCTTCCTGTGGGGCTTCTTTTGCTGGATGCGATATTTCTGAGTTTGATCCACAAGGCACTTACAGAGCATATTTGTCAGGAAGGAAGAGTCCACTTGTAAGTTAAGGGAATTTAATAACCTGTCTACTAACTTGGGGCAGAGATTTGGGAATGCACAAGCACCCTGGCATCAGTAATGACCAGGAGCACCCCCTGAAGGAGAGGGAGGGAGTGGCCGCCTGACCCACAGGAGAGAAGAAGCTACATTAGGTGCAGTGACCTTTGGCCGGGCCACAGCCAGCCTGGGCAACCATGCAGGGGAGAAGCCAAAAGAAATACCCCATCTCCCCCTCCTCCTGATGTGACACACTGACCCAATGCAACTGTAAGTCAGAGGGTGGGAGGCCTTGTAGGTTTCCTCCTAGGAGGCCAGTCTAGCCAGGTGGAGACGTAGGGGAGGAACCTGGAGGGGAAAACAGATCCTGCCTAAATCTTACCTAAATACTTAAGGTATTTAGACGATAGGGGTACTGAGGCAGGAAAGACAGGGTGGGACCCAAGGACAGCCTCCTCATGTACAGGCATCAAGCAGAAGGCAAAGCCACCTCGTTGTTTTGCACTGAATGAGGCCATTGGATACATGGAGAAATGGCATCTAAAACAGAAACTTTGTAGCAGCTGAGCAAGAAACTCTGACCCTGAAAACCACGGAGCATGTGCAATAAAAACACACAGGTGGCTGATGACCCTGTATGACCTTCCACGTGTGGTACTCAACTAGTAAGGGAAAATTTAAGGGAAAACAGCTCTTAGAGTGCATGTGTGGTGGCTTCAGGAGACGAATCCACAGGACTGGGTGCAACCTGGTACAGTCAAGGAAACAGCTCTTTCAGGAGAAATCCAGAGAATGGGTAAAGGTGTAGAGATGGGACAGAGCTTACCACGTAGGAGAAGTAGGAAGACTATGGTCTGACTGCGAGGAGAACAGTTAAGACAGTTCTAGCAAATTAGCTTTTCTACCTCCTTCCTTCCCTCCTCCTTTCCCTCCTTCCTCCCTTCCTGTGTTTCTTCTTCCCTCCCCCCGGCTTCCTCCCTTTGAAATGACCCACGTACTCTGGACCGTGCTTGTGTGTTTACTGCCTACCGTGGGCCAGACACTCTGTTAGGAGCTCACTGTACCCTTGGCATTTATCAATAATATTAACCCCATACCCTTGCTCTGGAAGAATGATTACCCTCATTCTATGGATTAAAAACAAACCAAACAGTTTCAAAAAGCATAGCTGTGAGGCTACAAGGTAAATAAGTCACAGTCCAGCAGTTCTAACACCCCATGGACACAAACAGCCATAATACCCTGCAGCCTAGGAGAAAGGATAGCCAGGGTGACCAGGGAGATAGTGGGAGGACATGAGGAAGAGGGAGACCTCCCCCCCCCAGGAGGAGTGCAGGGGCATCCCAGGCATGTAAGGGCGAAGCAAAGTCACAGAGGGGTGAGGCGAGCTTCCAGTTCAGACCAGAGACCATTCTCTTCCGTGTGATAGGTTCTGTAATATTTAATAAGTTCTCGAGGTCTGCCTAACTCCAGTGACTATAGCTCACAATACCGTACTGTGGGCTTACAAATTGGATAAGAGGGTAGATCTCTACAATGCTCTCACAATTAAAAAGGAGGAGGACACAACATTGAAAATCAACTATACTTCAATAAAATAAATAAATTAAAAAATTTAATTTAGAAAAGGCAAGGGGAGGGTAAGAGATTAAGCAAAGGTGATGAATCCTGAAATCCTGAGTTTCATTCCAGAGACGATAAGAAAAGAGTGAGCCGTTAGATCGAGGGATTTACAGAATCACAGCAGATCTTCAGGAAAATCTGTCTCGTGTCAGCAGGCGACGTGGATGACCCACAACGAAGATGGTGGGAAGTGATTAGAATCACCTAGGAGAGAGGTTCAGATCAGACCACTATGGTGCCCGCAGCGAAGAAAAGAGACAGTCCTGAGACGGATCGTGAGGAAGAAATCAGTAGGACCTGGCAACTGGGAGGACGAGGTCCTAGATGAACAATGCGGAATGGGAAAATAACCAAGAACCGGAGAGTTCTAGCTGGGGGTGGGGCGAGCTCTGGGGGAGCGACGCGCTCGGCAGAAGGTAGGGGCTAGGGCAGAGCTAGCGCGGAGGAAAGGGGCGGCAGTGATTTGATTTGGTCAAACTGCAGAGCAGCCACGTGGAAGTGAGCAAGAGGAAGCCGATGGACAAGGCATCCTCAGAGGGGACGGGCCAGGCGCTGGGCTGGGCGAGACTGCTGAGCGAAAAAGCACTCTGACAAGAGAAGAGGCTGAAATCCTGGGGTCCCTCCGCACTCGGCTGTTCAGCCACGTCACTGCAAAGATCCAAGGATTGAGCGGCGCTCAAATTCCTGGCTGGCTGAGGTTTGGGCCAGAGGACATTTCCGAAGCACAGTAATACTCCTTAAACCGCAGACGGCCCTGCACACCTTAAGTCAGAAGTTGCCACAGGCACTTGATTTCTAGACTAGTCTTGTTTAAATCAAATCGTCAGGAATGGTGCTTCTGGGAACCGCTGTACCAAATACTCATTAAAGATGCAGCCCTGCAGTTTGTTTTTGTGATTTTCTTAAGGGTAACAATTAACCTTTTAAAAGTCTGACCTTTCCAAAAAGGTAGCCCTTGGTTGGTGGGAGCTCTCAGAGATGTTGGGTAAATGTTTCAGAGAAGCCTTTGGCTCGCAGGAAACAGACATTGGGCTGCCATGGTTTCCTTAACGCTTTACCTCTTCGAGATGATTCGATTCGCTGATATTTTTCATTTGTGAAATGAAGCCCTCAAGCGAAGTCATGGTGGACAGTGTCCAGCCCAATGAGAATTCTGCTTCCCAGAGGAAGGAGGCGAGGCCTTGTGTAGAGGTTTTCTTCTTGCACACTCACCAGGGGGCACACGTGCAATGGCAGAGACCAGTCTCAGATTATCCTAAAGCTTATTGGCAACCATGGTTTCCAGGTTCAGCCTGTCCCAACCCAGATCAGTGGGAAACCAGCCTGGCAGCCTGTGAGGGGCCCTCCTACCCAGCCATCAGACTCTGTCCCGTGTGCCATCCGTGCAGTTCCCCACTGAGGTGGTCTTTCTGCTTGGAAATCTCACTATGTCATTCCCTGATGAAAACCCCAATGTTCCTACATTTATCCTCAATGAGGACCCTGTGATCTGGCTTCTGCTCACTTCTCTAGCTGTACGGCTGCTCTCAGACCCTGCCCCTCCACACACACACACACACACACACACACACACACACACACACACACTATGGCCAGGGTTCCCCAGGTCCCTCCACACACCCTCTGCTCCCCAAGACCTCCAGTTCCTTGTGGGCTGGCTGCGTACTTTTCATTTGAACTCATCTCCTCCCCCTAGAGAGCCTACTCTGAGCCACTTCCTTGGAGCTGGGTGGCCTTGACACACCCATAGCGTCCTACAGATGCCCGTGTGGTAGCAGGCACTCTGCTCTGTCCTCTTCATCCTCTGAACTGGTCCCAGCTCCCAGAGAGCCACACACAGAAGAGATTCTTTAGGAATGTTTATGCAATCAACACAAGAATAGTTCATCGATGAAACATTCTCCTCCAAGGAGTATTCTTTTAACGTACACAGACACAGAGTTCTCAGGTCCTTTCAGGAAAATGGAAACCCTTCAAGTATCAGGAAGATTCTGACCAAGATGGAGCACACAAAGGGTTTAACTGAAAAGGAAATGATTTACAAAGATTTAGACAGTGTTAAGGTAATCCCCAAAGGATGGGGAAGCACCCAGGCCTGAAGGAGCAAAGGGGGAGAATAGTGTCCCTGAGCCCAAAGGAACACTTGGCAGGTGCCATCTCCACTCTGACGGTTCTCAGACTGCGGTACCCAGACCAGCAGCATCAGCACCACCCGGAAATTTGTTAGACAGGCAAATCCTCGGTCCCCATTGCAGACCTACAGAATCAGAAGCTCTGGGGTCGGGGTCTGCTATCTGTCTTAGAACAGCCCTCCAGTGATGCTGATACACAGCAAAGTTTAACAACCCCTGCCGTGGACTCCAGATCAGCGGTTGGCAAACTACAGCTGGGCCAAACCGGACCTGCTGCCTGCTCTGTTATAGCTCATGAGCTAGGGATGACTTTACATTTTCAAATGGTTATATCAGTACCTAAATCATAGCCTTACTTTTGTCTCTTGGGCCACAAAGCTTGAAATAGTTACCATCTGGTACTTTACAGTGTTTGCAACCCCTGCTCTAGGGGAACACAGTGAGGGAGCAGGAACCACCTTGCCTCTGTCCCCCATCCCAGTGCCTCCATGGGCCAAATGGAAGCCAGAGAGCAAGTGAAGGGTCCCCAGAGCTGAGCTCCTGGGACACGGGGCAGAGAGAGCTGGAGTCTACACAGGGGAGGTGCGGGGAGGGGCGACAAACAGAGGGCAGCCCCACACAGCACACCTATGCTGTTTTTCAACTTCACAAAGACCACCATCTCCTCTTACAACAATATGTATCCTCTGAGAGAGGCAGGAAAGCAGCGGGAGAGGACAAAGACCTGTCAAGATGCAGGGGCAAGAGAAACAGAGAGGAGGGAAAGGGCCATGGGTCAAAATGGTAAAGACCATAGGCTTGGAAGCATGAGAGGCCAGGGTTTTGTTCCTGTCACCTCCACGCAGAAGCTGAGCCATCTTAGACAAGTCGCTTAACCTCTCTGTGCCTCAAATGACTCATCTGTGACATGGAGGAAAGGAACAGCATCTACCTCACAGAGGTGTGTTGTAGATGAGTGAAGCATGTAGGCGTGTGAAGCTCTTCCCTTGGGGCTGTGTTACCAGACACACATGGAAAGGTGCCGCTCAGCTAGCCTTCACCAAGCACATCTCTACCCCAGGCTGAGTACAAGGTGGCAACAGTAGAGAGATGGGAAGACAGGGGCCCTACCCTCAAGGAACTCAGGGTCTAGTGGAAAAGAGAGAAAGACAGACCACAAGGACGTGAAAGACAGAGAACAGCCAACTGCCTTTAAGGTCAAGGGGCTTCTCAGAAGAAGGGCCGTTCAGGCTCAGCCTTGAGGGGTAGCTCGTGGAGAAAGACCTCCCAGGAAGATGGAACTGCATGGAAAGGCCCCTTTTCAAGCTGTCTTCATGAACTTGTAAGCAGCTCTGCATAACTACAGCTCAGATTCCCGTCATGGAGGCTGGAGATGAGGCCAAAGAGATAAAGATGAACAGATTACAGGGGACCTTGCATGCCATGCTAAGGAGTTGACATCTTACAAATTGAGAGCCATTCCTAGAGGGAGCGATAAAATCACTGGGCAGCACTCACTGTAGAGCACGAGGAAAGGAATGAGAGTGCCTCTCGGCACAAGCACCAATTATACATCCAGATTAGAGAACACCAGTGCCCCGGACACGGTGGGGAACATCCCAGGGACCCAGGTGAGCACACACACCTTGGTTAGATAATGAACTTGGCGCCCAGAGAGGGGTTGGGAGCACAGGTCTGCAGTCAGAGATGAGGCTGCGTGGACAGCAGAGGGTCAGAAAAGCTCTCTCAAGATGTACATTGGACAAAATTCCCATCCTCTCACCAGCCCCTTTCTTATTTGCAGGAAAACAAATGAAAAGGATCCATTATGTCCAGCTCCTGGTTGGCTGTCCAGGAGCTGGGCATAAAAACGAATCCATTACAGACATTGATCCCAGATGTGATGGGAAATGCAGCAGCATCACAAACTATCTGTGTTCTTTAAAAAAAAAAAAATACTCCATAAATTCCAAACACAATTAAAAATACAAAGGTAACAGAGTCATAGAAGGAGACACGAAGGGAAAAAAAATATTGGTTCTAGAAAAATGGTTAACAGGGAGAAAATATTAATATTGATTTCTACTTTAATAGCAACAAAGATAATCCAGCTGGACTGGAGACTCAATTAACTATTCAAATTTTAATCTGAGCTCCAAAAGCAAAGCTGGCTCTGCTGAACATGCTAAAATTCTGTTCAAATCCATTTAAAATAATTTCCCATCTTCTTGCTTGGTGATGAATTTATGAACAGACTCAATTGGAGAATGATTCCGTCCCCACAATCCACCTGTGAATGAACAGGTGGTTTAGGAGCCCCACACCCTAGATCTACTGATGGAAGACTTGGCCATGGAGGGGCCACATCAAGGAAGTCAGAGCTGAGGAAACTTGCACCTGGATGCCCACTGCCTGTACACACCCTGGGAGACAGCAGAGCCAGGGCATGAGTGGTACTGATGGGCAAGTACTGTTTGCTCTGCATCCTTGTGGGTCAGTGCATCTGTGGGAAGCAAGCATGCCCCCAGAAAACAAGAACCAAACTTCATTTTGTGATAGCCAGTGTGTCACCAGTTTACACTCGAAAGAAATTAGGAAAGAAGGGGAATGGAGAAAAGGATATAAAAGGAAAAGGAAGCCTTAGGGGTCTCCTCCCCCAATCCCAACCAGGCCCAAAATGCCTACCAATTCCTGCAAATTCTACTTCTGAAATAGCTACTTTGTCAGCTCAAGTTCCCACCAACACCACCACATTCCTAGTTCAGGCCTCCATGCTGTCTCCCCTGGACTGTCTGTGAAGCCTCCTTATCCATCAGCCTGGGACAAATCCCATGTCACCCTCGTCTATCCTCCCCTGGAGAATTGCCACCAGAAGGGCATGCCCAAAGCAGCATTACGGTCAGTTTTTGCTTACCATTCTCCAACAGTCCCATGGCCTACAGTGTGATCCTAAATGGCAAACACAGCCCTTGAGCCTCTACTCTTGCCCCCTCTCTGTCACCACCCCACACCTTCCCACTCAGTCGTCTTGCAGTACTGGCTGGCTTTAGTCCCCACAGCACACACTTGGGGGCTTCTGGCTCCTCCACACCTGTGACCTGCAGTGCCCTCTTCCTGCCCATCTACCTGGCAAAGTCCTGCCCATCTGTATTAGTCAGGGATGCTTAGCTGCTGTAACAAACGACCCCAAACCTCCAGACCTCCACACCATTGTTACTGAGTCCAAACTCATTCTGCATGCCACATGACAGGCCAATAAATTGGGAGAAGAGTTGCTGGGGCAAGGAAAAATGACTTTATTCAGAAAGCCAGCAGACCAAGAAGATGGCAGACTAATCCTGGAGAACCATCTTACCCCAGTCAGAATTCAGGCTTCTTTTATACTAAAAAGAGGCTTCTTTAATACTACCACTTCTTGGTGTCAGAATCCTCTGTGCTTGCACTGTCCAGGTAGGTTAGGTCACAATGTTCCTGTAAACCTCCAACAAGACAAGTGTTATTCTCTGTTCTGTGACTTTGTATCTCTATGTGAGTGGGAAAGTGTTATACTCTTAAAGCTCAGAGCCTTCCAAACAGGCTATCCTGTATATTTCAGGCTATAGGCAACATTCTTAACTCAAAGCAAAAACAATAGAATACAAAGGTTAAAGAACAGATCTAACATGGAGTCAGATTTGTTTTTCCCTATTACACCATGACATTTGTGTACTCACTATTCAGTGCAGGTTGACAGGTGCTCATTCAGGGACAGGCTCCCCCGTCCACTGGTTTGACATTTCAGGGTCCCAGATGCACTACTGCATCTTTCAGGGTGGCCAGCAGACAAAGGAAGAGAGGCCTGGAGGGTTGGAAGGTAGGGTTTATGGGCCAGGCATGGGGAGAGATGAGAGAATGCTGCACATCATCTCGGCCCACAGTCCATTCACTGGGAAATGGAGTGGATGGACCTGTGTACCTAGTGGGAACAAGTAGCCATTGAGAACAGTTAGCCTGCCTCTGCAGCAACATCTCAGGGCCAAGCCCCACGCACCAGGTCTACTAATGGATGGCTTGGCCATGGAGGGCCAACAGCAAGGGAGTCTTCTTCTGAAACCTTTACTGCCACCCCTTCTTCTCCCAGGGCCATGCAGGGGTCGTCCTCCTTGATTACAGTCACCAGACATTAGAAGAATCGAAGCACCCACTGAAGCTTCACCTCTGCACCCCACACCCCTAACATCACAATTAGCCAAGTGTGTGTGCAGAACATGCTTATGTGTCTTTAAAAATGCTGAAATGGGACACAGAGAACAGACTTGTGGTTGCCAAGAGGGAGGGGGTTGGGGGAGGGATGGATTGGGAGATTTGGGTTAGCAGGTGTAAACTATTATATAGAGAATGGATAAACCACAAGATCCCACTGTAGAGCAGAGGGAACTATATTCAATAACCTGTGATAAACCATCATGGGAAAGAATTTGAAATAGAATGTATATATATGTATAACTGAGTCACTTTGCTATACAGCAGAAGTTAATACAACACTGTAAATCAACTATACTTCAATAAAATAAAATAAAACAAAAATTGGTGGAACAAAATGAAAGCACACAGGACAGCGTTATTTATGCATTTGAGGATGGCGAAGGAAAGAAGTGAACCTTTTAAAGGTACCCCCTCTGGCTCTGCTAAGTGCTTGATAAGTAGTATCCAAATGAGGGAATGAAGAGAAGGAATGGATGGGCAAGGAGGAAGGAGGAAGCACGTTTGCATCATTTAAAGCACTGCAATATCTGCTCCAGTTCATGGGGGTTCAGGCGCCGTGCTAAGCTCCTTCCATCTGTTATTTCTTTGAATGCTGCACCTGCAGTCCTCTGAGGTAGGTGCTGTTCACATTGCTGCTTTGGGAGAGGAGGGAGATGAGATTCAAAAGGATGTTTCGATCACTCCCTCAGAGAGTGATGCAATTAGGATTTTTTTTTCCGGTACGCGGGTCTCTCACTGCCATGGCCCCTCCCGCTGCGGAGCACAGGCTCCAGACGCGCAGGCCCAGCCGCTCCGCGGCACGTGGGATCCTCCCAGACCGGGGCACGAACCCGTGTCCCCTGCATCGGCAGGCGGACTCTCAACCACTACGCCACCAGGGAAGCCCATGCAATTAAAATTTGAACACAAGCTTCTCAAAACCCTATACAGGAGGACAGAAGAGGTGAGTAGAAAGAGGGTATTTCTCAAAAATGGGGTGCGTGTCAGGGCAGGCAACCAGGGACCCGTCAGGATGCCCCACAGGCTAGCCACAAAACAGGCACGTTTCACTGAGCTCTCCAGGGAAACCCTCTCTTCCTGGCATCCGTGAACCCCATTCTCTCACTGGAACCAAACAGGACCATGGTAAACAGGGCTGTGGTGGTACCATAATTTCTCCCTGTTAAGGGCAGACTTCCTCAGCCATTCTGCCCAAATCCTGCAGGCTGGGTCCCTGAAAATTGCTCCAATCATCCCAGGAAAGTGCATGAGAAATGTTAGTATTCAGAGCTGTGTGTTTCACTTTTAAATTAGAAACATATTTATCCATATTCTCACCGTTTTTGTTATTACTTTTGAGCACCCCAATTATTTGTGCCCTGCTTTTATGAGGCCCTTCATCTTGAGCTCCGAGGGCCTAAAAGTGTCACTCAGCCTAAATTAATAGCATTTTTATTGGCTCGTTATACTTGACATCTGGTTGGAAGAGCAGAGCAATAACTATTAGGTAATCATCTCAGTGGGCCCTGATCAGAAACTAATAACATTAGCGATAAACTTTTAACGTGGCTGCCATGAAGCTTGATAAGAGGAAAGGACACAGGGCTGCTCCATACAGAGAAAAGCTGGGGCAGAGGATGGAGCCCACCTTCCCACTGCTGCCTGATCAGACTACCAGCCCATTTGGAATATGTCAGCAAAACCAAAATCTGATTGCATCCCAGGAAAGAAGAGTGATGGGCGGCAAAAACTGCATTGCTGGAATGGAAATATGGCAAAAGAAATACTCTGTATTTCTCACATTTCCAAATCATTCATGAAGATTTCTAATATTTTTCTCTCAACGTTTCCCTGTCTTCAACAAAGGCACATAAAGCCTGCTCTTGCCTTGGTAATTACGGATATTCGTGGAGCCCTAACTGTGGACCAGGCCCCCTTCCAAGCCCTTCACATACATTATTCTGTGCAATCCTCACAAGAAGCGTACAGGGTCAAGGCTATTATTATGCCATTTACAGATCAGGGACCTGAAGCACAAAGAGGGAAGGTCACATGTCCCAGGTCACACCGCAGGAACTCTGAAGCTGGAATCCAGCAGCAATGCCCACACTCTGTAAGCACTAGATGATGCTGCATCCTCGCTTTCCATGTTTTAACAAGGGTTTAGTGGGCACCTGCAATGTGCCACTCTCTTGTGGTGGAAGGAGAGTGGATACAAAATAACTCAGGCCGATGTGCTCCGAGGAGCTGACCCCCTCGCCTGCATTAATGCAATAGCTTCCTAAATTCCTCTTTTTTTTAAATCTCATACTGGTGGAAGCCAGGCTGATATAGCTCACCCTCGCTTCTTTTTTTTTTTTTTTCCTTCCAGTTTTATGGAGATATACTTGACACACAGCACTGGATACATTTAAGGTGTACAGCATAATGATTTGACTTATATACATAATGAAATGATTATCACAGTAAGTTTCAGTGCACATCCATCAACTCATAAAGATACAAAATTAAAGAAATGAAAACATTTTTTTCCTGGTAGCCTCCTAACTTCTGACCTCTCCACCTTCTGGCTTTTCCCTAGGAAGCAGGTAGAGACAGCCTGTGAAAGTATAACTCAAGTCATGTCCCTCCTCGGCTCAGAGCCTTCCTTTTAACTTCCAACCTCATTCCAAATAAAAGGCAAATTCAGCAGAATGACTCCTGTCCTCTGGGAGCTTCCCCTCACCTGCCCCACAACTGCCCCATTCAGGCCACACCAATCCGACAAGCCTGCTCACTACCCTGTAAAAGACCTGCACCCCTCACCTCAGGGCCTTTGCTCTTGTCACTCCCTCCACCTGGAACGCTCTTCCCAGAGCACTCCTCTCACTACCTATGCCTCCTGTCTCTCATCTCCTTCAGATTTTGCTCAAAGGTCACCTGCAGTGAGGTTGGCTGTGAGCATCCCTTTTAAAATTGTAAACCCCTCTTTCAATGACCCTCTCCCAGTGACCCCTCCCCAATGACATTTCCATCTTCTTTCTTTTTTTTTTAACCATTTTTATATGGAAGTATAGTTCATTTACAATGTTGTGTTAGTTTCAGGTGTACGGCAAAGTGATTCAGTTATATACATATATATATTCTTTTTAAGATTCTTTTTCCTTATAAATTATTACAAAATATTGAGTATAATTCCCTGTGCTCTACAGCAGGTCCTTGTTGGTTATCTATTTTATATATAGGAGTGTGTATATGTTAATCCCAAACTCCTAATTTATCCCCCTGCCACGTTTCCCCTTTGGTAACCACAAGTTTGTGTTCTATGTCTGTGAGTCTGTTTCTGTTTTGTAAATATGTTCATTTGTATCATTTTTTTAGATTCTATATAAGTGATACCATATATTTGTCTTTGTCTGACTTACTTCACTTAGTATGATAATTTCTAAGTTCACCCATGTTGCTGTAAATGGCATTATTTCATTCTTTTTGATGGTTGGATAATATTCCTGTGTGTGTGTGTGTGTGTGTGTGTGTGTGTGTGTACCACATCTCCTTTATCCAATCATCTGTTGATGGACACTTGGGTTGCTTCCATGTCTTGGGTATTGTAAATACTGCTGCTATGAACATAAGGGTTCGTGTATCTTTTCGAATTATAGTTTTGTCCCGATATATGCCCAGGAGTGGGATTGCAGGATCATATGGTAACTCCAGTTTTAGTTTTTTAAGGAACCTCCCTATTCTCCATAGGGGCCGCACCAATTTACATTCCCACCCGCAGTGTAGGAGGGTTCCCTTTTCTCCACACCCTCTCCAGCATTTATTGTTTGTAGATTTTTTAATGATGGCCATTCTGACTGGTGTGTACCCTCCTACTTATTTTATTTTTTTCCATGGCATCTTCCACTATCCAGCAAACTCTATGTGTTAGCTGGTTAGTTAGTAGGGTTTGGTTCATTAACTTGTCTATCTTCTCCCCATTAAAATATGTTCTGTGAAAACAGAAGAGTGTGTCTATTTTATCCATTGCTATAGTCCAAGTGCCTAGAATGGTGTCTGGCACACAGTAGGTACACAACCCACATCTGCTGAATGAATAAACATATCCTACCCTCAGGTGTTCTCTGTTTAGAGAAACAAGCTGTACTCTCTCCCGCTCCCACCTGGAAAACAAAGAGCACTACCTATGGCACACAGGAGCCACCCCCACAGGGCAGGGTAGTCCAGAGGTTAGTGCCTGGAGAAGGTACAAAGGAAGTCAATAGCACTGTAAGATCTTTCAAGGGGCAGGGATGGAGAAAGTCTTTCAGGAGGAAATTCAGCACTGAGCAGGGAGGAAAGAGCATATACTTGGTTTAAATCCCAGCAGTGCTACTCTCTTGCTCTGCTTGTTCCCTTGAGCAGATTATTTAACCTCTCTGAGCCTCAGTTTCCTCATCTGCAAAATGACAATAATGTCCACCAGGTAAGTTGTTGCAAAGACGAAATGGAATAATAAATGCAAATAGCTTAAGCCTGCCCCTCACGCATGGTGCTCAACAATGCAAATTCTACTACTGCCCACCCTTCCAAACCCCCTTAAAGATAAGGAAGAGATATCTTTAAAGATAGGTAGACCCAAAGAGGTTAAGTAACTTTTTCAGGGTCATGCAGCTAAAATGATAGAAGTGGGACACCAAATGACCCCAAAACCAGACTCTTTCCCCTGCACAGTGACATCTCTTTGATGCTACGCAGAGAAAAGCTGCCTGAGGAGATGAGGGACACCTCCGCCGTCCTCTGCAAATCTCTGAAGGGGGCCTCCCTGGGCTCAGGAAAGGGAGCCCAAGGACAGCCACTGGATCTCTTTCCCTGACCCAAGGAGGTGAGGTAAACACTGAACAGCATTTGAATGCCAGTCACAAAGTAAAAGATCTTGGTCAACTTACCCAAACTTCCCAAACTTTGGTTTCCCAGTCTATTCAATGGAGCAACTGGTGTTGACCACAGAGGATTGTTGTGAGAACTTGGTGATGTCATCAACACAGACCACTGAGCACTGGGGCATGGAAGGAGAACGGCAAGGGGAACATCGGTCCAAGTGGACAGAGAGGGAAACAGAAGCCTGGGGACATCACTGTCCCCATCATCCCCCAATGCTGGACCAGAGATTCTCAAGCTCCAAACAACCTTATTTGTGGCCCATGCATAGGACCCAGCCTGTCCTGACCCATCTCCTCCCACCCAGTCGGGCCTCCCTGCCCCATTGACTTCTGAGAGCCATGGCCTCGGACTCACCACCTCCACCAGGGTTCATTGAATTCCACGACTGCAAATTGCAAACTGACCTGATGATGGAGTAGCCAGCATTCTATCAGCGTTAGGTCAATGGATGTCAAGAATCCTGTTATCACTGTGTCCAGCTCTCAGACAATGGTGGGAAGTTGCTTTCCAGGCAGTGGAGTCTTTGTGGTAATCAGTTTGGTAATTCACCAAACTGAATTGGGTGGGATGCAGGAACATGTGTCCCCTCGTGCAGAGTTGTGAGAAAGGATGTTTTGTCATCACTGCAGCTCAAATTCGGTGGGCATAGAATCCCCTCCTGATTTCTAAAGCCTTCTCGGAGTTGCCCCCAAACCTTCTGATTCAGTGAGTCTGAGAAGGGGCCCAGAAAATGCATTTTTAACCAGCAGAAGCCACCAGTGTTTCTGATGCAGGTGGTCTGTGAATCACACTTTTCAAATACAGCTTTAGATGTCTTACCCGTTCTTAAGCCACATGTAACTTGCTGTGATTTTCAGAGGCCTCCTCTGGACAAAAATACTCCCAAGATCAAAGATATTGGCTGTTCTGTTCAGGACTGGTGGGGGCAATCACCTGTCCTGAGCTTGGAGAGCCCATTAGGTTCACCATTTCGGGTTCAAGTTAACCCAATCTAGTAAAATAAAATCTAGATACTCTCTGGACCTTAGGTTTTCTCCAAATCCTACTGGGGTTTTTTGTTTCTTTGTCTGTCTGGTTGATTTGTTTGGTTTTGCTTATTAACAAATAATGATGATAGAGTGATCCCTGTATCCAGATATGGACAGCCTCCATCCCAGCTCAAAATCCAGCACCCTCTTCCTTAGGAAACCCAAGACTGCTGAGGCTAGTTCTTTTATTTTCAAGCAATCAAATTCCTTCCGTACCCCCAGTCCAAATAAATGCATGCATCCAAAAAATCAGATTAATAGTGTAAATGATTTGCAGCAATAACATGCGCACTATATACTCACCACTGTGCTTAACTAAAGATTTCTGTCCATGTCAACCTGGTGGAAACTGGTACTTACCCCTGAGGTCAAAAGGAATTAAAATGGGGGTGGGGGCGGATTTTAAGCCAGGAAGAAAGAAAATAAAGCACGTGTATTTTCTATTTTATCCTACAGTGAGAGGCGTCTTCATTCACTTCCTTTTTTAATCATGGCAAAATCATTCCTTTCTGGATTTTAGGCCCCCTTATCTACTATCAGCAGGAAAACATGTTTTGTTTTGTGTGGGTTTTTCTTTTTTTTAGGACTTATTAGTTCTACTAGCACAAAAAAAAAAATAGCATACATAAAATTATTAAAGCATCATATAGCCAGAGATTTCCGAGAAAATCGATTGTATTACCAATAATAATAATATTCAAAATCGTTATATTTACAGTTTTGACTCTAGCCTGTCTTCTTTCAGGCCTCTGAACGACCGTTTCCCTAGCAAAGTGAAGTGATGGCAATTGTCATAACTGAAGTCACCCACGCCATGCTTGAGATTTTCCTACGCACCAGGTTCCGCTTTCAGGGTTTCACTTATTCTGACCACACAGTTCTTGACACAACTGTACGAATCTCATAGAAGCTGAATCTGAGACCAGAGTGGCCTTTGAATTTGCCCCAGGTCACCAGGCTGGTAAGACGCAGGAGCAGGGTCAGGATGGGAGGCCAACCTCTGGTGTCTCAAGGTCAGACCTATGCTGCAGGAGTCATGATATTATCAGCCCTAGACTCTCATAGACCTTCTCAGGCTTGGGCAAATTCAAGATACAGGTCCTAGGCCCAACCGTTTACCAAATCACACTGTGAGCTGAATCTTAACAGAGGTATTTAAATACTTTCCCTGTAACCTGGCCATACTAGTAGGGCCCCTACCTCCTCCAAAAGGTTGACGTGGAGTCAAAAGAGCTGAAAAGTGTCATCTACAAATTGAAGACTTAGTTCCTTTTAAAATTTGTTTTATTGAAGTATAATTGACTTACAATGTTGTGTTAGTTTCTGCTGTACAGCAAAGTGATTTAGTTATACATATACATACATTCCTTTTCATATACTTTTCCATTATGGTTTATCGCAGGATACTTAATAGAGTTCCCTGTGCTCTACAGTAGGACCTTGTTGCTCATCCATTTTCTATATAATAGTTTGCATCTGCTAATCCCAAACCTGCAATCCATCCTTCCCCACCTCCCCGCCCCCTTGGCAACCACAGGTCTATTCTCTATGTCTTTGAGTCTGTTTCTGCTTCATAGATAAGTTCATTTGCGTCATATTTTAGGTTCCACATATAAGTGATATCATATGGTATTTGTGTTGCTCGTTCTGACTTACTTCACTTAGTATGAGAAAATCTAGGTCCGTCCTGAAGATTTAGTTCTTAATAAGTCATTATCTTTACCACTTCAAATCCTTCTTGAGAGGATACATTTTTTACCCCAACTATTCAGAAAAATACTTACTAATTTAATGGAAATAAGGAAGGCAGAGAGGGAGGGAGGGATGAAAGAAAGAGAAACTAGGATAGAAACAAAAGATGAGAAATGGCAGAACTGAGATTAGAACCCGATGTGTCATATTGATACTCCAAAAGCCAATAAAAGAAGAAATATTTTATATGCCTTTTAATTTAGTTTCGTGGTAGTTTTTTTAACTTGTATTTTTTATTTTTTAATCAGAGTATAATTGCTTTACAATGGAGTGTTAGTTTCTGCTCTACAACAAAATGAATCAGTTATATATATACATATGTTCCCATATCTCTTCCCTCTTGCATCTCCCTCCCTCCCACCCTCCCTCTCCCACCCCTCCAGGTGATCAAAAAGCACCGAGCTGATCTCCCTGTGCTATGCAGCTGCTCCCCACTAGCTATCTACCTTACATTTGGTAGTGTATATATGTCCATGCCTCTCTCTCGCTTTGTCACAGCTTAACCTTCCCCTTCCCCATATCCTCAAGTCCATTCTCTAGTAGGTCTGTGTCTTTATTCCTGTCTTACCCCTAGGTTCTTCATGACATTTTTTTTCTTAAAGTCCATATATATGTGTTAGCATACAGTATTTGTCTCTCTCTTTCTGACTTAACTTTACTCTGTATGACAGACTCTAGGTCTAACCACCTCATTACAAACAGCTCAATTTCGTTTCTTTTTATGGCTGAGTAATATTCCATTGTATATATGTGCCACATCTTCTTTATCCATTCATCCGATGATGGACACTTAGGTTGTTTCCATCTCTGGGCTATTGTAAATAGAGCTGCAATGTACATTTTGGTTCATGACTCTTTCTGAATTATGGTTTTCTCAGGGTATATGCCATATACCCCGTGGTAGTTTTTGAAACCTGATTTCTTTTCCTTGTAACATTTCAGCAGAAATTTCATCCTCGGGAATGCATGACTCAAGTCACGGCATGTTGGAGGAAACTGGGGATCTTTATAATCATCTCAGGAAAGAGACACTCAATATAGCAGAAAGACTGTGGTTCAGTAAAGTTGCTCTGTGAAGACTTTCCTGATAAAAACCCACACCAAATGAAAAGAAGGTGCATTCTCCATTTAGAACAAAGCCAAGTGCCTTCCTGACTTCCCACCCCACCTCAGGTTGCTTTTTCTGCAAAAACAATAACACCTCCACTCCAGAGACAAAGGCTATTGGGAGACCACCCTGCCCCTCATGACTCCACACAGTATTATAATTGATATTGTTCTTGTCCTTACCATTTTCATTATATATTAGTGGCCCTGCTCTTAGAGTGAGTAAAGTACTCGCTGAAAGTAATCTGTTCCCTCAGACTTCTGAGTGAATAAATGGATTAAAGATCTATATGTGGGGCTTCCCTTGTGGTTCAGTGGTTAAGAATCTGCCTGCTAATGCAAGGGACACAGGTTTGAGCCCTGGTCCGGGAAGATCCCACATGCCACAGAGCAACTAAGCCCGGGCACCACAACTATTGAGCCTGCACTCTAGAGCCTGTGAGTCACAACTACCAAGCCCGTGCACCACAACTACTGAAGCCCGCATGCCTAGAGCCCGTGCTCCACAAGAAAAGCCACCACGATGAGAAGCCCATGCACCGCAACAAAGAGTAGCCCCCACTCAACGCAACTAGAGAAAGCCCGCACACAGCAACGAAGAACCAATGCAGCCAAAAATAAAAATAAATAAAATGTTTAAAAAATAAATAAATAAAATAAAGACCTACATGTAAGACAAGACGCTATAAAACTCTTAGAGTAAAGCACAGGCAGAACACTCTTTGACATAAATAGCAGCACTATTTGTGTGTGTGTGTGTGGTCTGTATCCTAAAACAAAGGAAATAAAAGCAAAGATAAACAAATGGGACCTAATGAAACTGAAAAGTTTTGCACAGCAAAGGAAACCATCAACAAAATGAACAGACAACTTACTGAATGGGAGAAAATATTTGTAAATGATAAGACCAGTAAGGGTTAATATCTAATATATATAAACAGTTCATGCAACTCAACATCAAAAAAACAAACAGCCTGATTGAAAAATGGGCAGAAGAACTGAACAGACAGTTTTACAAAGAGAACATGCTGATGGCCAACAGGCACATGAAAACATCCTCAACATCACTAATAATCAGGGAAATGCACATCAAAAGCACAATGAGATATCTCCTCACACCTGTCAAGATGGCTGTCATCAAAAAGAACACTAATAACAAATGTTGACAAGGAAAAAAGGGAGCGCTTGTACACTGTTGGTGGGAATGTAAATTGGTGCAGTCACTATGGAAAACAGCATGGGGGTTTCTCAGAAAACTAAAATTAAGACTACCGTATGATTCAGCAATTTCACTCCTGGGTATATATCCCCAAAAAAGCCAAAAACACTAGTTTGAAAAAATACACCCCAATATTCACAGCAGCATTATTTACAATAGCCAAGACATGGAAACAACCTAAATGTTCATCAACAGGTGAATGGATAAAGACGATGTGGTATACATACAATGGAATACTACTCAGCTGTAAAAAGAAATTTTGCCATTTGCGGCAATGTGGATGGACTTGGAGGACATTATGCTAAGTGAACTAAGTCAGACAGATAAAGACAAATCCTGTATGCTATCCCTTGTATGTGGAATCTAAAAAATACAACAAACTAGTGAATAAAACAAAGAAGAAGCAGACTCACAGGATGGGAATCAGAGCAGAAAAGCTATCAGGTTTTCTTGATATTTGAAACCCTCAACTTAATGAAATTATCTAAGAAGTTTTCAATGCCGGCAGCTACTTGAAAGAGAAGAATACTCTCCCTTCCTCTGCAGGGTGATACGGGTAATGAGGGTGGGGGGTCGATAGTTATTTTCTGCGAGCCTCAGTTTCTCCAACTGTAGACCAGTAGTAGGAAGTACAGTAATATTTACAGGGATGCTGTAGGGATTAAAATGTGATAACAAAAAACTGGGGCAGAGGAGAAACCTCGTGATAGATACTCTATCAATCTTAGTTCCCAGCACCAGCCAAACAGCTATGGGACCTTGGGCAGGTCCCCTCACTTTTGTGGACTTCAAACACAATAGAAATAGATCCACAGACAAAGAAAACAAACTTATAATTACCAAAGGGGAAAAAGGAGGGAGGGAAAAATTAGAAGTTTGGGATTAAAAGACACTCATTACTATATATAAAATTGATAAATGGCAAAGACCTACTGTATAGCACAGGGAACTATATTCAATATCTTGTAATAACCTATAATAAAAAAGAATCTGGAAAAGAATATATATATGTATATACCCATATAACTGAATCACTTTGCTGTATACCTGAAACTAACACAACACTGTAAATCAACTATACCTCAATTTTAAACATGCACAAATGCTGGGTTTGGACCACATTATCTCAGTGGGTCCTCAGGATGTCACCAGTCTGGGAGGCCAGCCCTGCCCCGTTGATGTCTTGCTCTCTCTGTAATCACTAGGGGGTTTCACTAACTCAGTTATCTCAGAATTGAGATCCAGTAAAGGAGTCATTAACGATTTAACTGTGTTTAAAAAATATATATAAAAGATCTCCGGATCTCCCACAATGCTATCTAAAGGACAAAATGTCATCATTTAAGTTTTGACATAATTATTACATGTAAGGTTAAGGGCTCACTTCTGGTTAATCCTTCCTGAATAACTGCAGTGTTCCTAGCAGATCCCTGAGTTGCCTGGAAGTTGATAGGGAAGCCCTAACTGCACAGGATGAGTGAGGAGATTTAAACAATGGACATGGAAGAGAGGGTCCTGTCTCTCAGATAATATCCCAGCAAACTACAGCAAGCGGGGGGTGGGGCATGGGGCAAACCCCACACCCTGCCAGGGTGGGCCGTGCAGTGCAGGCACCCACACAGCTGCAGCTGCACTTGGGTAAAGACTCCGGCCATCGTGCCTCCCCCATTATTGCTATTATTATACTCATCATTATCATCTCTCCAGGTACCAATTTTTGCTGCAAAACAACACAAAATCTCAGTGGAGTAACAGTCTGCATTATTTCTCACTCGTGTGTGCAGGTCTGCTGGTTTGGCCGGGCCACAGGTTCAGTTGAGATCTGCTCACGTGTCTCTTGTCCTCCAGGGACCAGCAGGCTTCCTGGGGCACAGCCCTTTCTGGGTGATGGCAGAGAGTGTGGGGACAGGCAGAAATGCACAGGGCCCCTCCAGGCCTGGGCTCAGAATTGGTGCACTGGACACTCCTACCTACATTCTACGTGCTGAAACAAGTCACAGAGCCAAGACCAACGTCAATGGGGAGACAGGTGAACTCCTCCCATGGCGGGTGGGAATGAAACTTGCTGAACCATAATGTCATCTTCCACACTCCTTAAGACCATGAGCCTTTGAGGACAGGGACCATTCTTATTCCTCCCCAGCACTTTGCCCCGTACAGTTATAGAAAAGTTGACTCTCACTCATTCACTGGGATCCAGTCCAGTGGTACCCAGTGGTGGGGTACTCAGGCCAAAAGCAGTGACCAAAGGGAAGTCAAGTTCAGCAAACTAGCATCAGGGAAATTTTCTGTTAAAAATGAATAGAAGGCTTCCCTGGTGGCGCAGTGGTTGAGAGTCTGCCTGCCGATGCAGGGGACGCGGGTTCGTGCCCCGGTCCGGGAAGATCCCACATGCCACGGAGCAGCTGGGCCCGTGAGCCATGGCTGCTGAGCCTGCGCGTCTGGAGCCTGTGCTCCCCAATGGGAGAGGCCACAACAGTGAGAGGCCCGCGTACCGCAAAAAAAAAAAAAAAAAAGAATAGACATGGAAAACAAACTTATGGTTGCCAAAGGAGAAAGGAGGGGAACAAGAGAGATAAACACTACAACATATAAAATAGATAACCAACAAAGACCTACTGTATACCACAGGGAACTCTGCTCAATACACTGTAATGACCTAGATGGGAAAAGAATCTGAAAAAGAATACATACATGTGTATGTATAGCTGAATCACTTTGCTGTACACCTGAAACTAATGTAACATTGTTAATCAACTATACTCCAATATAAAATTAAAATTTTAAATGGCAAAAAATTAAATTTAAAATTTTTAAATATATTTTCTTCCAATTGAATATTGTCCCACAATTTTCTTTTCTGCCAGATTAAAAGAAAAACTGAATAAACGTAGAAAACAAACTTATGGTTACCAAAGAGGATGGAGAGGGAGTGGGGAGAGATAAATTAGGAGTTTGGGATTAACATGTACACAGTGCTATATTAAAAATAGATAAAAAACAAGGACCTACTTATAACACAGAGAGCTATATTCAATATCTTGTAATAACTTATAAGGGAAAAGAATCTGAAAAAGAATACACACACACATACACATATATATATGTACATATACATATATAAAACTGAATCGCTTTGCTGAAACTAACACAACATTGTAAATTAACTATACTTCAATTTTTTTAAGTGGTTAAAAAATGAATTGAGCTCCGTGACATGAGTCTTTCCAGAAGGTGGGCTGTAAAAGTAAGGCAGTGCCAAATCTAAAAGTTCTGGAGCAACAGGACAGTGATTGTACTTGGCAAAGAGAAACATTGACAGTTGCCAGGGCCAAGGTGGTGACAGGGCTTGAGAACAGGCAGATGCTCGACCATCACAGCCACAGCATCAGCAGAAACAGAACCCCAAGAGGGGCCAGAATCCCACAGCAGTGTCATGCTCCCTCTTCAGCTCAGATGTGCTCCTCGAGCCTGGGGGATTAGCAGCTTGGTGGGTGCCAATCGCTTTGCCAGTTGGCTTTGTCACTGGAGAAATCTGGATCCTTTCACCACATCTAATGAGAGTGTTGTCTTAATTGAGCTTTCTGATGTCAACTTTGATTTCTTCATCTATAAAATGGGAACAATAGTTTTTCAGTTTGACAGTGATCTGAATGAAATGTCCATTGTTCAGCATCTCAAGGAAGGATCGTAATGGAATCAAATTTAAATAAGAAATTGTACAAAAATGTGGAACAGGCTATCTCCCAGGAAACTGGGAATGAAAGAGGGGAAAAGGTGAAAACCATAGTGGATGTGACATTTCAGGAAAGAAACAGATGAGGACAGTTATATTTATTTTGTTCACATCATGTTACTAACATCATGCTGAAATACATAAATTGGTGCAGCCACTATGGAGAACAGTATGGACGTTCCTTAAAAAACTAAAAATAGAGCTACCACATGATCCAGCAATCCCACTCCTGGGCCTATATCTGGAGAAAACCATAATCTGAAAGGATACATGCACCCCAGTGTTCATAGCAGCACTATTTACAATAGCCAAGACATGGAAGCAACCTAAGTGACCATCGACAAGGGAATGCATAAAGATGTGGTACATATATACTGTACAATGGAATACTACTCAGCCATTAAAAAAGAATGAAATAATGCCGTTTGCAGCTACATGGATGGACCTAGAGTTTGTAAGAACTCTTGATGGTCTCATCCTCCTCTCTAACAGGATTCCTCCGGGTTGGGTGCCTCAGGGGAAGGTGGGTCCAGGTCAGCTCCACGGTGTGCCAATCATGGTGGTCTCCTTCCACTTCCTGGTGGTGGCTTGTGGGTCAGCTGGCTAGTGAGACATGAGGGGCAGTCATTAGGGTGTTCCCAGGAAAGCAGTCCTTTCTATTCAAAGAAAGAAATCTTGGAAGAGATAGCATCTTCTGCCCCTGGGAATCCCTATGTCTGAATGTAATACCTGGAAAACAGTGTGACCATCATATGATCAAGAAGGCGCCATCCTGGGGGCAAAGGTGGCACAACAGGATGACAGAATGGGGAGACTTCCCTTGATGTCATCATTGAGCTTCTAACTGTAGGAATAGTGGAGCTGCCCACTACTAAGCTTCTGGTTATATGTAATAATAGATGCCCTCCCTTATCATAACAACAAATTTGGGTCTCTGTCTCCTCTTACTTACAGCCAAGGGCTCCTTAACTCATGGGGTCAGTAGGTGCTGGAGCAGAGGAGATAAAGTCTTCCCCAAGTCCTGGAGGGGTACCTGATGATACGGGATCAGTAATGTGAGTCTATCATCAAGGGACAGTCTGGTCTGGGAGATGGAATCAAGCCAGGGAGCCCCTCAAACCACACCCAAGGAGATCAGTGCCAAATAGATCTACACTGAGGGCCAGCTCTGCACAAGGAAAAAAATATTTTTCCATATCTTAGACTGAGGTCCCAAATATATAATTGACTTCCACCTTGAGTGTCATAATGCAGCATTTCACAGAATTGAAAGGCAGCTCCTGAAAGTAGAGATGCTTTTCTACAGGAACATTAGCTGGTATTGTCAGGAATAATGCCCCAGTCACAGGGTAATGTGTTAAGTGAGTTGTTTCTGACACTTACATGTTTGATTTCCATGCTTCCTTTATTCTAAGATGTATGATTCGTGTTACCAAACACAGAGCTGGACTCCTAACTCCTCTCCCTTTGAAGGCTATGTGAATTTGAGACCTTCTTACTGGCGCTCCACACCAGCATGGGTTACTGAGAATGCTGATGATTTATTTCTCAGGAAAGCTCTGCAAAGGAGGACAGTCACCCATCTGTCTGAGACTTTTGCAGGGCAACAGTCCTGTCGGCAGCCTCAAGGATAAATGGACTGACCTGTAAATGTCCCCATCATCTGCAGCCATTGATTGATGAGAAAGAGGTGAGCTGGGAGAGGGGAGTTTGAAAAGCTTCATTTCAAATGTGACTCTGAGGCTGGCAGCTGCTCTATAACCACAAGTGGCTGGAGGTCCTCCCCTGCCACCCCCCCACCACGGTCTTTCTTTTATACCTGTTTTTTTTTTATGCATATCAATAGTCAGGCAGACAAGGTCAAGGAACTTCCTCAGACACTGTTTACCTGTCTGTTACACTTCAGTCAGTGAGGTATCTTTCCAGGGCAGCAATCAAATTAAATAACCTAAGTATCCTTGAGTCACTTCTATAATATGCACCACTTATAACCATTTGCAAGTCTCCTTGGAATGGCCACAGCATAAATCCTTCTCTTTAAGACAGAAAACCTGGCATCTCCACTTGACCAAAGTGGTGCTTTACTCCTGGTGTTTACATTTTTCGGAAGGCTTCTTCCGTCCTTGGGTCCAGGCAGAATTGAGCGTTTGCTTGAGGGAGACTCTGTCACCTTGACCAAGTAAAGGAGTTCTGAAGAGACCAAGGAAAGGAGTTCTGTGTACAAGGCTTGCAAATCTCAAGTGATGCCCTCTGCATAGGCTTCAACCTGGCTCTAAAATTCTTACCCGTAACAGAAAAAGGGAACTAGAAAGTATTGCATACCTACAAAGAACCAGACCCGTTTGGTCCATGCTTTTGCAGGAAGGGCTGAATCCAAATGTCAAAATCTAATGATAAAGCCAGAGATTCCTATTGGGTCCCGACACAACTATAGTTAAGGGAAGAGCTCAGTTCCCGGCCACATAGGCCTGACCCTGCAGTCACGTTCTTTTCACTGCATCCCACTGCATCTCAGAATGAAGATCATGCCATTACCAGGAAATGGAAATAGATAAAACTTTGCAAATTCCAGATACCGGATCTCAAGGGATTGAGTGAACAAGCAAAACTCCCGGAGCCTTCCACACTTTCCTACTACTTCTCTTTGCACACCACTGGCAGCCCTATTTCCCACTTAGAAAATGAGAGTCCTACTGTATAGCACAGAGAACTGTACTCAATGGTTTGTAATAACCTCTAAGGGAAAAGAACCTGGAAAAGAATATATATATATATATATATAACTGAGTCACCGTGCTGTACACCTGAAACTAACACAACATTGTAAATCAACTACACTTCAATAAAAAAAAAATCAAGATATAAAACATTTTCTTCACTTCAAAAGTTCCCTCTAGCCTCTTTGCAGACAATCACCGACTCTTGTCCTTAACCTTAGGCAGCCACTAGTCTGCTTTCTGTCACTACAGTTTTGTCTTAAAAAATAAATTTTTATTGAAAATTGTAACAAAAAAAGAGAGAGAGAGAGAGAGTCCTCCAGTTAGAAGGGATCAGAGAGAGGAGCATGACCCATCTGGACTCACACAGCAGGCCAGTAGCCAAACCATGACTGCGATCTTTCATCTGAGTCTAGAGCAGGCCATGGTTTTTCAGCTCAAGCTGTGAATTAGAATCACCTGTACAGACTATTTAAAATATAGACCCTAAGACCTCACCCCAGGGCCCTCAATCAAGGTCTCCATCGTGGGCCACAGGTCTCTGTAATTTTAAAAAATCTCCCCAAAGCTCTGGGTGATTTATTTTTCTCTACACTTTTCCATTATTTGAACCTTTCACAATGAAAATAAAATCAACAAATGACAGTGTCATCTGTGTGTGTGCGTGTTGGAGGGTGGGTCCCAAATTTCCCAGGTTCCTCTCAAAGAGTTTTGCTGCTCAAACTCCTTACCCATTGCTTGTAATGAAAATCAAAGAAATACTATCTACCCTGACAAGGGAGACCAAAGAAAGAGAAAAGACCTACAATCAAAGTGAAATTTAAAGGGCACAGAGTTTGAAGTTGGAAAAGCCCTGGGTGTGAATTCTCACTTTGGCATTTATTTCTAGCTCAGTCCTACTGACAGGTAGTTTAATTGCTCTGAGCTCTGCTTTCCCTGTCTATACAATGGAGACCACTTCTCTCTAGCAGGACCAAGGTGATTACTAAACACAACAGTGCACGTAGTGTACCTAATGCATACTCGATATTCACAAATAGTAGCTATTACTATCATCCATTTCATCGTTATCAAAACTAATATTTGATTAGCATTGATGAACTTTTGCTCCCAAGAAATGAGTGGGAAGAAAGAGAAGACACTTCCAGAGGCTGTGACTCAAAAGGGGCAACTTACAAAGTGTGCAGGTGCAGAAAGCACCGCAAGCCAGGGCAGTCACTTCTCCAACCTCCTCTGGAAACATTACATCCGTCTTCTTCTATGCTGAGAGTTCTCAAGGCAAGGTTCCCTCTTCTTTCTGCAGCTGGTAGAAAGCCAAGGACAAGGGAAGCACTCAACATCACAATTTTATCTCCTCTCTCTTTTTAGAGCTGCCCCAAGAGAAGACAAATCAACCACTCTCTGGGTAGTTTTTGTGGAAGAAAAGTGGCATTAAAACTTGGAAACCGCTTGTTTAACTTTCCACAGAAAGAGGCATTGTGATCTTTTCATGTTTTGTGGCATGTGTCAAAGCAGATCGTATCAAAGGCACCGTGTAATGGCATCGGAGAAAGGAAAAGAGAATCAGTCGGAAGGTTCCATCTCCTCCACGTGATTTAACAGTGGGAATGTGGCTGTTAAAATCATCTCGTTGTATCAGGACAAAAGGGGAACCTCCAGGGAGCACCTGTGGGGGACAGATTTGGAGGAAATCACTCTGATGGATGACGGTGAGGTCCAGGGACACCTGTGGAAAGCCAGCACTAAATAGCAGGAGGAGGAAATAATAAGGAAAGAAGCACAAGACAAATTGCAGCATGAAAAAGCATCCTTTAAAAAAAAGTAGAGCTTCTGCTAAAATGACATCAAACAAGTGGTTACAAAAGGGAAAACTACAGTCAGTTTAGTCTGCCCCAGAGGGTCCCATCAGCTCAAGAGATCCTGCAGCCCACCTTCCAGGACAGAAGGGCATCCTTAGCACCCTCACATTCTCCAGGGTTTTGCTGGAGGGCACGGAGACTTGGGGAAGTTAAGTGCCTCACTCAGGGTCCCTCAGTAGGAAGGAAAAAACCCAAGTATTTCTCCTGTCCTCTTTTCTATTTGTTCAGACCAGCTCATTCCCCAGAAGAGGGTTTATCTGAACACAGAAATGTTCAGCTTTTAGTTCAGGTCACCAGGCAGAGGTGGCCTCTTTGCCTAAGGGGTTGAGGAAAACATGTTCAGCCAGGTGATAGCGAACAACCCTCAGAAGGAAAGCTTGGCTCTCGGGGACCAGGTCAGGCGTGGGGATAAAGCGCCCACCCAGAGGAGAGAGAAAGCCCAGACTCCACCTGTCGATTTTAGAGAGAGAGGAAATTCCCACATCATTCTTAATGAATCTCATGCCACCTCTTACGGACCTGGTGCCCACGTCCAAGGTGGTCCAGGTCAGAAAAAACAGTGAGAGACTCAATGCACACATCACAGAAACCAGGACCCAGCAGGAGAAAGGAGAGACATGTCAGGGGCTAAAAGCACAGCACTTCCATGGTTTTCAAAGAAGAGTATATTATGCTGAACCCCTTCCATGTCTTCCTAGGTTTCCGAGACCCTGAAACTCTAAAGAATCTCTTGATGTGCAGGTCAGTCAACAGTGAAGCCAAATCCGGCCTCTGTACAATGACACCAAATTAAATCTCAGAGACAGTTTTCGGTGTAGTAAAAAAGAATAGCTTTATTGCTTTGCCAAGGAAAGGGGGCCACTGCAGGCTAATGCCCTCAAAACTGTGTGTCCCAATCTGGAGGGGCTAGTGATGGCTCAAAGAGGAGAGTGTGATCAGCTCGTGGACATTCTTCTGATTGATTGGTGGTGAGGTAATTGGGAGCCAGCATCATCAGCCTTCTGGTTCCAACAGGTCTGGGGTCTACGTGCTTGTGGGCAGCAAACAGTTAACTTCTGCCACCTGGGGGTGCGGGTTTCAATATCTGCAAACTGTCTGGTTCTCATGTATTCACTCTCACCCGTGGCCCTTCACAGTGGGGGACTCTGGAAATAAACAGCTCCTTCCTAAGGCAAGAGTGTATGACACTTCAACCACAAGCCTGGAGTCTAGAAGATTGCAATTTTATATCTAAAAGTGGATTTGCTCTATATTAGTTGAAAACTATAGTATAAAATTAACCAACCCCTCCTCATCTTTTGTCACAGTCTCATGTGAGAGGCTGAATAATTTTTTTTAAAGAAACCTAAGTGGACTCGGCATAACTGACCCTAAATATTCCCAGACAGTGTGTTCTTTCAGAGAAAGCAAGGGTCACTTAGGTTTGTGGGAAGGGTTCTTTGCTTTCCCTGAGTCCTGAGGTAGATTTATTAGGCTCGGAATAACACAGGAGATGTAACCCCACTCCAACTCTATCCAGCCCTATGTTTCATTTTTCTGCCTCCCAAATCTTCCTCAAGCCCCCAAGGGGAGAAGCGCGTGAAAATGGCAAAGCACAGCGCCGGCCATGTGGTGAGTCCTCCTGCTTCAGCCACGTCCAGGACAGCACGGTGCCACCCTCCCTAGACTGGTGATTTGTCAGTCACAGGTCACAGGCTGCCCACAGTGCTTTCTGTGGTCCAGCCTGATGGTCTGCTCAGCACTGTGAGATGGGGGTTCCGAGCTGTTGTGTAAACTGGCAGAACTCACGGAAAAGGGTACTAACAAGATTCCCCACTCTCTCCTGTCTCTAACGAGGACAGCTTAAAGTTGAAGGAACAAACTAAGAATGTTCTCTGTGTCAGCTTAACAATATCCTTATAAACAGCTTTTCAGAAGGTGGTCAAAATGTGCCTGAACCAAATCATTGGTGTAACCATTGTAGTAGGTGATTTCAGAAAAATAACTTGAATATCATTTCTAATAGCCTTGCATGAGTTGGAAGCAGAGCAGAGGCACCTCCACTGTTTTCATTCTGGGAAAAGGGAGGTGGCAGGGGCTCAGGGCTTTCCCGGGTTCCCAGATGTCCTGAGGAGCCCTTCACCCTGCCATTTCTTCCCTCACGAGAGAAGGGTGCCGATGGCACCACCGGGGTTCACGCAGCACCTGCACCGCTCAAAGATTTCTGCCTCCAGGGCTTCTTTGTAAACATAATAGATGGCTTTGTAAACATAACTCTGAAGTCTGGTGTTTAGAGAACTTTCTTGAAAAAGTCTTCCAGGATATGTCAATAACCATTTGAAAGGATAAAACTTTAGGGAGTCAACTTTCTTGGTTCACAAAAGATGGTCTCAGCCATAGGATGGACCTGCATTTGTATAGCCAGGAACCCCTGTCCATCAGGACAAAGCTTCAGAGAACTGAGAGAAACATCCTGCAGCAAAACATCCGGGGTTGTTCTGGGGAGTAGATCATTGTAGGAATGCCATATCTGAGATTACACTGCATGACATGTACCTGCTCGGCCTCCCAGATCCACTTACTGAGTGGTGTCTCTTGAGGGGTAGATGTGAGCATCTCAACCAGGACTGGGAGGGACAACTCATCTCTGTAACTCCAGCATAGGTGATGACACATAGTAGGTACTAGAAAAAGGTAAATGAATGAATGAAAGGCTATGCAACCTCAACTTTGGTTTCCCCATCTATAACATGGGGGAAAAAAAGACAGGACCTGCCAACTTCATAGTGTTACCTAATGCAAGTTTGTGCGCCCAGCGTACAGAGAGGCCAAACAATACCAAAACGTCAGAGTTTGGAGCAGAGAAAGGTTTATTGCAGGGCCATGCAAGGAGACCAGGGGCTCATGCCCCAAAAAACCCCAAACTCCCCAAAAGGTTTCAGCAAAGCATTTTTAAAGGCCAGGTGAGGGAGGGGCGTGGCCGTTTGTGGCAAACTTCTTGGTGTCAGAATCCTTTTTTCTTGCAGCTACTCATGCAGGTCAGGTCACAATGTTCCTGTAAACCTGCAACAAGACAAATGTTATTCCCTGTTCTGCAACTTTTTATCTCTCTAGGAATGGAAAAGTGTTATACTCTTAAAGGTCAGAGCCTTGAGAATGGGTTATCCTGTATACTTCAGGCTAGAGGCAACATTCTTGAAGCAAAAGCAAAGGTATTAATACAAAGGCTAAAGTAAAAGAAACAACTCTAATATGGAGTCAGATTTGTTCTTTACAACAGGGTGAGTGAGCATCAGGAAGTAGGATAAGCCACATTCATTACTGCATCTTCATGCAGCCTCTTCAGATCCATTCCTTCCTTTTGAACTCAGTGTTCTGTATTATGACTTACACATCCAGGGGTCTGTCTTTGCTCACAGACTTGATGCTCTTGGAGGACAGGGACTGGTGATGTTTATTTCTGTATCCTCATGCCTGGTCCAGACACTCAAGGGTGTTGCTGAATGGGTCCCAGAGAGAATGCACCCCTGAAAACATCTCACGGAGCCCCAAGCCTGGTGGCCACATGCCGCTGGGCCCCTCGGACACTTGGGCATCCTAGGACACTGACTTGCACCTGCGCGACAGTCATAAGAAGTGAAGTTAAATGTCTTCATGAGGAGAAGCTGTGGAGCAGGGAACAGTGGGCCCCAGGAGCATGTATAATAAGGCCAGAGTTGCAGGAAGGCAGCCGCTGGGCCACGGAAGATTAAGCTGATGGTACTGGGCAGAGGGCAGAGGGGCTCAGGCTATTAGCATCCCAACCTCTCTACGTTCATGCCTATTTCCTTCCACGACTAAAAAGATCTGTGCTCCCCGGCCCCTCGTGGAGGAGTTTGTCAAGACGAGAAATCCACTCTGAAACATTTTACGTCTTCCACACAACTGGCTCATTCACAACGTAACTGTGCCTGAAGCAGAGGAATGCAAACACTCCCCAGGCATTGCGGCCGCAGCCTGTACCCAGATCTCAACAACTTGCCAAGCTCTCTGCTTTACCTTGATTTTCACAAACACACAAAAAGATGGGAGCAGGATACCCTGGGACCTTCATTAGAACAAGAGATGCTTGAATATATTGCTCATCTTCTGCAGGAAAAATTATATCCCCTCTTATGTTCTTTATTTTTATTTTATTTTTTTTTTTTTTTTGCGGTACGCGGGCCTCTCACTGTTGTGGCCTCTCCCATTGCGGAGCACAGGCTCCGGACGTGCAGGCTCAGCGGCCATAGCTCACAGGCCTAGCCACTCCGCTGCATGTGGGATCTCACCAGACCGGGGCACGAACCCGTGTGCCTTGCATCGGCAGGCGGACTCTCAACCACTGTGCCACCAGGGAAGCCCCTCATGTTCTTTCTTAAAGGAGAAAATCTTTTTCTTTTTAAAGGCATTAATGATTCGCACGGCCAAATAAAGTCATCTTCTCCATCAGGGTTGGCTAATCCATGGCACTTACCCCAGCCCTCCCTTCTTCATCCGTGATAGACATTGCTTACCAGTTACTGCACATCAAGGCAGCCTCAGAATCCTTCTCAACACCATGTTTCAGGCAGTCATTCCAATCAAATGATATTCATAATTGAGACTTGCCCCTGCCATTCTAGATGCTTCATGAGCTAGCTTCGCTGGTCTAATCTCCTGCTGCTCCCCATATGCATTGGATATTTTATTCCTTCCCCTTCTTCTAGTAACAGAACCCTAATTTACTTCGAAAAATCCTCCAAGCTCTAAACCTCCCGCTTTTAAGTGGCTCAAGTGCGATAATTCCCCCCTTATCTCTGGATGTGGACACATGAGCTAGGTCTGGCCAATCAGAACACTGAACACAACCCCACCTCCTCAACCCCAGCCACAGAGATTAGACCAGGGATGCTTACGGGTTCCATCCTGGTCCAAAAAGGCTCACTCTCAGCGCTTAGAAACAGGGAACTTATTTTACTTCTGGACCTGAGTTCATGAAACTGTAAGCCCACAGACACAGAGAGGAAACCTGCCTGAGTATGATACCAAGTCAGAGATGATCAGAGATGAATGAAAGAGGGCATTGGCGTCCCCGTGGGTCATGACATCATTTGATTCTCTGTCCTCTGATGTGTGATTTTTTGTTTCTTGCATTTTCTTTGCAACTGTCGAATATACCATATGATATTATTAACTATAGTTACCATGCTGTACATGACACCCTCATGACTTATTTATAAGCAGAAGTTTGTGCCTTTTGACTACCCCCAAGCTGTTTCACCCACCTACCCCCAATTTCACGTTCAGAAAGCATCTTCTGATGTTATTGAACCTAGATTTACCTCTGTACTTTTTAGTTCTACAAGGCAATAAAATTCATTTTTAAAAAGCAACTCAAGCCAGCTTGAGTTGAGTTTCTGTCACTTGTAACTGAAGCCACCACTGTTTACACAGTCACACACTTCAACAGGATGTTCTTCTTGGGTGATGGACTCCAGCCGGAGTAACATCATATAAAACAGCAGGACTGCCCCAGGAGAGGTGAGCAAAGGCAAGTGTGTGGGAGGCCAAGACCATGGAGTCCCCACATCCACAAAACTGAAGCCCAGCTCACACACGTCACCCTCAGAGGAGGTGGTCCTAGAAGGTCAGTTACAAAGAAGAGATGCTACAGAGGGGGCCTGTCGCTGGTGCCACCACCCCCAGTGGGTCAGTTCCTGGGCATAACCTGCTCTCCGGGGACTCCCAAGCATGGGATTGTGGCCTTGATGTGCCATCTCAGCCTCCAGCCACACAAGCTAGAAAAGCCAGCCCAGCACCCTACGGCTGTCCACAGCATAGATCTGAACCTCTTGCCCCAGCCCACTGCTTGGACCTTGCCTTGCAGCTTTCACTTTCTACCCTCTTCAACCCCCAGTGCCATCTTCCTGCCCACCATTGTGGCTGCCTGATACCACCCCCCCTATAATTCAGGCTCTCCCTCGAACTCTGCCACTCTCGGGTCACCTTCTTTGGTGAAAAGCTCCCACTGAACTTATCTTAGTTCCTTAAAAAAAAGTCTTGACACGAGTCCACTATTTTTTTTCTACGTCATCTTGGGGTCTTTGATTTCTGCACATGAAGGTAGATTGGAGTTTCCCTGGGCATCAGTGCTCCTTGCCGGTAGAGTTGAGTTTGTTTCTGATGGCTGAAGCAGAATCTTTGTTCCCTGTTATTCTAGAAGCTGTTAACATGCCAACACTCTCCCAGTTGGTACAATATTGAGGGTTAAAATAATAATCAGGAATAATCATGTATGCATTATTCATTCTTCAGACGTCCTGGGTATGGATGCCAAGAAAGTACACATATTTCAAATGTGAAATCCTTCTTCTTTCCCAGATAGCTCATATCTCTGTGATCATACCAAAGGGGACGTGTGGGCACATTTCTCTGCATGCACGAAGAGAAACAAAAGAGTGAAATTTAGCTCCCACTGTTAATAACAGATGCCCCTTCTGGATGCTTTGTCAAAACCTCTTAACAAACACATGTGTCCCACTCACTGCTTGGCTCTCTTGCTTTCTTGGCTTTCCCTGGAATACATTTCATACCCAAGAGAGAATACATCAGGGAGAGAAAGACTTCAGCCTTTCTATAAACAAAACCAACTTGAGCAAATCCCATAGAGAATTGTTTCCCTTAACATCTTTCAAGGAATCTTTGGAAATTTATTAATTTTAAGGAACTGGTCTCCACCAAGATATAAGCTACTACTATGGGACCAAAATTATATCATTTTTCTGTCTTTGGAAACTGTCTTTTCAACCAAGAACAATGATGAAACTGTTTGCTGTGATAAGAATTTTTCTCCATTCAAGGTATTTCCTTTATCTCCTTTCTAACCTTCCAAATACCTCATTCGCAGGAATGTTCCTTCTTTCCTCTGTTACCACCTCACTTTCTCAGCAAGTGTGCGCCTTGCCAGGTCCTTCGAGTGGGAGACTGTCACCACCTCTACTAGCTAAGTTCTCTCATGTGGCACAGGTGCAGAAGGCCAGAAACCATATTTCCCAGGCTCTTTTGTTAGGGTGGGTTCTTTTTTGAATCATCCAGTGAGAAGCCCTCCTGAAAGATTTGGAAAGTGGTAAGAAGCAGAAACTATCATTGCAACAGCAGCAGGTAGGCATGAGGCCTTGGGCAGGCAGCAAGCAGGAGGCTCTTCAGTGAGCCACGAATCTCTCCCAGGAATCGTGCCTTTAGTGACAGCAGCTGAGATCATCAACAGCTATTGCTTTTGCCCATCTCCCCAGAATCTGCAGAGTTCTGCCCATGATCGTGAGTCTGGAGGCAATGCAAGGCTATGGGAATGGAACTTGAGAATATCCGCATTCCCTCATGAGTGAAAGGCCAAGGTGGGGACATTGCAGGGTGCCCGTACAGGGGAAGACTGACATCCCCAGAGAAGAAAGGGTCAGTGCAGAATGAAGGCTTGAAATACCAGCTTCAGCAGAATTCATGCACTGTCCCCATTTCCATTCTGTTTCTTCTTTCTTTTGTTTTTAATTTTTATTTTACATTGGAGTACAACTGATTAACAATCTTGCATTAGTTTCAGGTGCACAGCAAAGTGCTTCAGTTATACATACACATTTCTTTTTCAAATTATTTTCCCATTTAGGTTATTACAGAATATTGGGCAGAGTTCCCTGTGCTATACAGTAGGTCCTTGTTGGTTATCTATTTTAAATATAGCAGAGTGTACTATGTCAATCCCAAACTCCCAATCTATCCCTCCCAGCTACCCTTCCCCTTTGGTAACCATAAATTCATTCTCTAAGTCTGTGAGTCTGTTTCTGTTTTGTAAATAAGTTCTTTTGTATCATATTTGAGATTCCACATATAAACGATATTATATGATATTTGTCTTTCTCTGTCTGACTTACTTCACTTAGTATGATAATCTCTAGGTCCACCCATGTTACTGCAAATAGCATTATTTCATTCTTTTTTATGGCTGAGTAATATTCCATTGTATATATGTACCACATCTTCTTTATCCATTCATCTGTCAATGGACATTTAGGTTGCTTCCATGTCTTGGCTATTGTAAACAGCACTGCAATGAACCTTGGGGTACATGTATCCTTTTGAACCATGTTTTGCTCCAGATATATGCTCAGGAGTGGGATTGCTGGATCATATGGCAACTCTATTTTTAGTTTTTTAAGGAACCTCCATACTGTTCTCCATAGTGGCTACACCAATTTACATTCCCACCAACAGTGTAGGAGGGTTCCCTTTTCTCCACACCCTCTCCAGCATTTATTATTTGTAGTGAAGAAGTTGATCCATTCTAGACAAAGCAGCCTATTTCCCCAGCTACCCCAGGGCTTGCTCATGCATCCAGGACATGCATCCAGGACATAGATTGAAGTTATGCATCAATTCAACAATATTGATCACTGCTGGCTGCTACGATTGTCAAATGCCCCACCTGCCCAAATCGGAGATGGAAACCATGTTCACAATAGGACCAGACACCTGGTGGCCATCAGATTATACTGGGCCCCTTCTCATGAAGGGTCAGCAATATGTCCTCACTAGAATAGACTCTGGATTTGGATTTGCCTTCTCTGGCCCTGATGCTTCTGCTGAACTATCATCTGTGAACGAACTGAATGCCTTTGTTATCACTATGTAATCACTTCTATATAACATTGCTTCTCACAAAGAAATTTATTTCAGAAGCATGAGTAAGGCAATAGACTTGTTCCCTTGGCATTCACCATTCTTCCATTTTCCCCATTATGTAGAAACAGAGGACCTTCTAGAAAATTGTAATGGCCTGTTAAAAACTCAGTTGTGGCACTAGCTCAGACACACCACTGTGCACATTTGGGAAGCAAATCTTATAAAATACAGCAGCCACTAAAGGACTCTGTCTCTGATAGCTAAAGTGTAAAGGTGGGAGATGCAAGCCATGAAGGCAGGAGTGGCCACCCCCACTGCTACTTCTATAACTAACTTGTAGAATTTTTCTTCACACCTCCATCACTTTGGAGTCTGCTGGTTTGGAGTTCTTTGTGCCCAAGGCAGTAATGTTTTTACTGGAGAGGCTCAACAGTTGTTCCACTGAACTTACCTGAGATGGCTGTTTGACCACTCTGAGCTCCTCCTTCTAGTAAACCAACAGGCAAAGATCAGGGTTACTGTACCAACTTTACCGAGACAAGGAGAAATAGAGCAGCTGTTAAACAATGAGAACAGAGAACAATACAGATGATCCCCAACTTAAGACGGACGATCTCAGAATTTTTTGACTTTACAATGGGGCAAGAGCACTATGCACTTGGTAGAAACTGTACTTTGATCTTTTCCTGGACGAGTGACATGTGAGACGATACCCTCTTGTGATGCTGGGCCATGAGCCACACCTATTCTGGGATGCGGGGTCTACCCCAGTACTCCACAATTCACAACACACAAGTAGTTGCCTCTTCAGCACATGCAGGAGGGAGGATGATGTGAAGAGTGTCTGCTAAATAAAGCAGTCTAATTAATAAAGCAACCGTCAAGTGCCTGCAATGCTAATTTCATCTAGTTGCGTTCTCACCCACGACCCAAATAGGCAACCAGCTCACCAAGGTCAAGTAGTTTCTGAATTCTGTCTTCAGAGGAAGACAAGTGCACATACAGTAGTGAAACGAGGGAAATGCTGGTAGCTGAAACAATACCTGAAATTCAGAGTTTGTGCCTCTGATCTTTCTTTTTCAAAGATCATCTCAGTCTGGCAACAACCCCTGAGGCTAGAGAACAGCAGTGGAAGTGACAACTCCCTGCCCCATGCTGGAAACCCTTCTACAAATTGCATTCGGATTTGAATTCAAAGGTGTCCTGCTGAACGAGCTCTCCAACAGAGCCAGAGTTTAAATGCCAAACAGCATTCTTACTTTCTTCGAGCTAACCAGGTCTCTGGATTTCCATCTACTGAGTCTAAGACCCAAAAAATGGGAGAGATAATCCTGGCACAGGTTCTTGTTTCAGACCAGCTCAGGGTTTCAATCCCAATTGTACTGCTCTCCAGCTGCGTAGGCTTAGACATATTGTTCAACTTCTCCGAGCTTTAATTCTTCATCCATAAAGTGGGGACAACGTTTCTGCAGAGTTTAAGCAAAGATGAGATGAGATAATACGTCTGATGCCCTAGATAAGCAGTCTGTCACATGGCAGACTCTCACAAAACTATTACTTTTCCCACCCACTAATCTTAAAGTCCTTGATAATTTGAAAAGACAGGGGTCTCCTATTTTTTCCCAAGTGCTAGCATTTCTTCATTAAGTGGCATTTCCCATCCATAAAGTGTTATGGTTAATAACAACAGGCTCATTTATTCATTCAACAAACACATCAAAAATATGCCAAGTCATATGACTCACGTTTTGACTATAGAGATAAATAAAACATACATTTTGCCCTCCAGGAGTCCATGTCACTTTTTCAAGCCAAGAGAAGTTAAATCCCTTTGTTATTGTCATAAGACCACCTTGGAGCTCTTCCATCTCCAGACTTGAGACTATTGGTGGTATTAGGGGGTGGCTGTATGGCCCCTGAGACAGGACCAAGTTCAAGGTTTCAAATGCAGTCATTGAACATAGCCTTGAAGGCTGGCAAATGCCTTTTAACCAAGCTGACAACTAAATAGAAGGGGTTTCTGGAACACATGTATTACACAGGTTTTCAACCGTCTTGAGTGGTGTCACTGTGGCGTGTTGGCAGAGACCTAAAAGTACTTCCTTTTAATCTACTGCTGAGTGACTCATTCCTTTATTCCCTCTTCCCCAAGTTCTTGAGAACCTACTATGTGCCCAACACTATAACAGGTGCTATGAAGACAGAGGATAAATCGATGGTCCTTGTGCATGAGGTGCCCACAGTTCAATGGAGCAGACAGACAGGCAGGATGCAGAAATGGATGGTGCAGGGCCCTTGGTGCTGTGATGAGGGATGGAGTGCCCACAGCATGGCATTTACCCTGTGCTCACATCTGGCTGCACCCTTTAGACATAGCTTTAAGTCTTAGTTCAGCAAAGAGATTAAAATGAGTGAACAAGTGGTTCTACTTAGTCAAGGAAACATGAGTCAGCTGATTTCACTTCCATGAAGAAAAAAATCACACATGGTTCTTGTACCAAATCTTCGCTTATCTCGTGAGGTGGACTGAGGGGTACCCTTCCATGCCATCTTTCACAGGTGGGGAAACACGTTCAGAGAGATTACCTAGGTAGTAAACAGCAGAGCAGAACCTGGCACAGAACCCACAGCTCCTGACTCCCAACGTTGTTCTTTCCTCTGTGAGCCCAGAGCTGCCTACCCAACTGACACTGGGGTCACCTACGTAGAGTACTGTTTAATCTGAGCCCATCAAGAAAGACAATAGCATTGCCTTATTTACAATAGTCAAGACGGAAGCAACCTAAGTGTCCATCGACAGGTGATGGATAAAGAAGATGTGGTCCATATACACAATGGAATATGACTCAGCCATAAAAAGGAATGAAATCCTGCCATTTGCAGCAACATGCATGGACCTAGAGATGATCACACTCAGCGAAGTAAGTCAGACAGAGAAAGACAAGTACCATACGATATATCACGTATATGTAGAATCTAAAATCAAATGATACAAATGAACTTATTTACAAAACAGGAATAGACTCACAGACATAGAAAACAAACTTGTAGTTACCAAAGGGGATAGTGGGGGGTGGTGGGGGAAAGAGATAAATTTGGATTTGGAGATTAACATATACATATATACTATGTATAAAATAGATAACCAACAAGGACCTACTGCATAACACAGGGGACTATACTCAATATTTTGTAATAACCTACAGTGGAAAGATTCTGAAAAAGAATAGGGGTGTGTGTGACTCTATCGCTTTGCTGTACACTTGAAACTAACACAAAATGGTTCATCAACTATACTCCAATATAAAATTTAAAAAAATTTTTAATTAAACAAAGAAATTCTTAGGTCTTCAAAAGGAAAAATAAATCTTAAAAAGAAAGAAAAGAGCATTATTCCACGGTCAATAGTTCTGCATATCATGTGGATGTCACTTTTCTCTTCCCACTTTAAAAGCGCTGTCAAGGTGGTTTTCTGCCAGCTAAAGATACTAGTTCCCTGTTCAATAAGGAATCTTTTGTAGAGAAGAACAAACAATTAAGATGAGGTATTTTTTCCCTTAAAGCCGTGCTGAGCAAAGGATAAAGACGTGCTATTGTCTTCCTCATACGTATGCGGGGAGGAGAGTTTGAATCTCCATCCTTGTACACCTGGTAGAGTTAGGTAATGGACATTTCTTAATCCAGTGGCTCAAATTTCAACCGAGTGTAACTTTTTCTATCTTGCAAGACAGATGTGGCAATCCAGAAACGTTATTATGAAGATGTCAAGAACGAGAAAAGTACAGTTTGTACTTACATGGCAGTGAAGAGATAGCAAAGTATGCAGCAGAATCCCATGAATTATGAATCCAGTGGGACAAGAATTTTTTTTCCAAGAGAGACGGATGAGTGACACGCATTTGACTGGGACTCAGGGAAGACACTGTGAGCCCCGTTGTTACAGAAGGAAACACAGATGTGAAAACCTAGTATAAACGTTTGGGGACAAGACTGAAGGGAAGGCGGAAAGGTTACCACTGACAATACGAACCTAAAAATCCCAATCTGCAATATAATAATAAATAACATGGTTGTTAACTTTTACAATGTCTATATATTTTTATGTAATGTTAAAGCTGACACATCACCAATCTTTATATCAACTTTCATATTGGCATTTTGAGAAAAACACCGTATTTCCTAGAGCTTTTTATACAGTAATAAACTGGCCATGGTCATAACCATCCTTCAAATGAATAGATTGCATCTCCACATGTGTAAATGGTGTGCTTGCTACGGACACAGGATAAATAACTCACTGGAGATGCCAGAAATGGCCGGGCAGCAGTGCCGGTTTGACCTTTAGCAGAAACAGTGTGAAAATATTACCGTTGCATCCATATGCTTTCCCCTCCCCCACTCCCCATTTGGGAATGTGGAAGGGAGAGGTAGATGCCCTGACCGTTTCCAGTAGATGGTCAGGCATAGAGTGCCCAGCCCTGGGTTGAGGAGGATGAGTTTATGTCCAGACCCACCACTAGCTGTCTCAGCGATTTTTAAGCAAATCAAACATTCGCTTTTTGCCTTCATCCATAATGGAGATTTGAGTGTATGTGTAAGATGAAATCAAAAATCAGATGAAAGGTTTTTTGACACTCAAGTGGAAATTATGCATCCAAGCAACGGCCACGCCACTCAAGGAGGCAACCGGAGAAAGTGCTACACTTATTCCAAGGATGAAATTGTCACAAGCATCGGTGTGTAGACCTCACCAGTTGCAAGTGTCCTAAAGGGCAGCACCCTGGAGGGGAAGCAGCCCCAGCTCTGTGGCCCATGGGGCTGGGTTTAAATTCTGACCCCATCACTTACCTGCTGTGTGACTGTAACCAAGTCACTTAACCTCTCTGAAACTCCATTTCCTCATCTATTCAATGAGAACAGCAATCTCCATCTAATGATGCAGACTCTGCCTGCATTCACATCCCAGCTCTGACCCTCAGTAATTACTGAAGGCCTGCATTTGGGTCCGGGTGTGGAAACCACACTTTCGCCTCAAGCCTAAACTCTCTTCTCCAATCTAGGGTTGCCCTGAGCTTTGCTTTGGGGTTCCTGGAACTCGCTCTGGTTGATAAATCTGCACATCACTTTCCTTTTGACTATGCAACATTCTAAAGCCCTAAGAGTAAATGGTTAGTTTACAGCTTTGGTGCCTCAAAGACATGACATCAAATTTTATTAGAATCGTTCACAGGCCCAGTGGTTCTCAAACTGTGGTCATCAAACCAGAAGCACATCAACATCACCTGAGGAAATTAATTGGGCTCCTTCCGGGCATGCCGAATCAGACCCTCTAGGCCTGGGGCTCAGCCATCTGTGTTTGAACAAGCCCTTCAGGTGATTCTGAAGTATGATCAAGTTTGAGACCCCAATTACAGAGACCATCCATCAGTCAGTCCATTTGACCATGCCTACTAGGTACTAAAAACAAAGGCTTGACACAATATTCAGGGTAAAGGCTGCCATAAGGGGACCCCCATCCACATCCCAGCACATAAAGAAATAAATTTCATTCTACAGGAAGCAGAATGGACTCCACTCATACAAACATGGTACCCATCTCAGCAAGTTTCCATGGGGGAAATGCCCTGATGGTGTTTTCCTATTGCTTAGAATTCTTCTATCACTTATTTCTAACAAAAAATACATTTTAGAAGAGAAAGACAAGCTGAAATATGGGATTGTCACATTTTATACTTCTCCCCATCCACCCATCTGCTTGATGTCTCATCCTAAGTGCACACACATGTACACACACACGCACACCAGCAAACACTCTACCGGAAAAGACCCCAACCCTGTCCGTTACAGTAAACCCAACAGCAGTGAAACTCCAGGGCTGGAGTGAAAAAGACACTTCGTACTCTGCAGAATCATTACTCAAACCGGGATGAACAGGAATGATAGTGTGATTAAACACACAGTATATTCTATTTTTTATAAAGACTTTATTCTCTCGAGCAGTTTTAATTTCAGAGCAGTACTGAGCTGCAGGCACAGATATTTCCTATATTGTCCCTCCCCCCCACACACACACACAGCCTTCCCCATGACAAACATCCCCCACTGAAGAGGTACGTTTGTTACAATGGATGAACCTACACTGACACATCAGCATCACCCAAAGTCCATAGTTGAATTAGCGTTCACTCTTGGTGTTGTACACTCTATGGGTTTGGACAAATACATAGTGACACGTATCCATCATTACGTTACCACACAGAGTATTTTCATTGCCCTAAAAATCTTCTGCACCTAGCCATCCCCCGAAAGTACTCCTCCCCCCAGAAAAACTCTGACAACCACTGATCTTTGTGTTGTCTCCATGGTTTTGCTGTATTCTATTTTTTTTTGGCTGTGTTGAATCTTCTTTGCTGAACACAGGCTTTCTCTAGTTGCGGCGAGCAGGGGCTACTCTTTGTTGCAGTGTGCAGGCTTCTCATTGCAGTGGCTTTTCTTGCTGCAGAGCGTGGACTCTAGGCGCACGGACTTCAGTAGTTGCAGCACGCAGGCTCAGTAGTTGTGGTACATGGACTTCTTTGCTCCACGACATGTGGGATCTCCCCGGACCAGAGCTTGAACCTGTGTCCCTTGCATTGGCAGGCAGATTCTTAACCACTGTACCACCAGGGAAGTCCCTGCTGTATTCTATTTTAAAGCACAGCCTGAGGACAAAACAAGTCAACACCTACAGAAGGATTTTCTGTGTTTCCACCTGGTCCTCTCCCTCGGCCCTACAATCTCACTAAATTGAGATTCAACTCAAGCAAAGAAAATGGGTGCCTTAGCGTTTGGATTGGCCCTGGTGTCTTTGCTGTGTGCTCCTCAGGCCAGGAGCTCACCTTCTGCGTCCCGCAGCTTTGCAGAAGACTTTGGGTGGTTCCGCCTTGCACACAGGCCTTCTGATTCCTCAGACTCCAGGGGTTCCCTCTTCCCAAGGCTGCACCCTGAGCACCCCCGTCTTCTCTTCACTGGACCTGGAAATGTGGCCTGCTTCCTCCCTTGGTCACTGGCTCTCTGTCCACCATGGTTATCATCCTCCAGCCACTGGGACTGGCCTGGAAGTCTCTCCAGATCCTGGTTCTCTTGCTGTTTCCAAAAACAAACCAGGATCCTAAGTACTAGGAGTAAGGAAATTAGAAAAATCACCAAATAAATTAAGAGTATGGGATTCACAGCTTTACACCACTATCTATAAAATAGATAAACAACAAGGACCTACCTTATAGCACAGGAAACTATATTCAATATCTTGTAATAGCCTATAATGAAAAGAATCTGAAAAGGAATATGTACATATATATAACTGAATCACTTTGCTGTATGCTTGAAACTAACACGACATTGTAAATCAACTCTACTCCAGTTTTAAAAAGAAGAAAGGAAGGAAAAGAGAGAGGGGAGGAGGGAGGAGGAAAAGAAAGAAAGAAAGAAAGAGAAAAGAAAAAAGAAAGAAAAAGAAAAAAAGAAAGAAAGAAAGAAGGAAAGGAAGGAAGAAAGAAAGAAAGAAAGGAAAGGAAGGAAGGAATGGAGAGAGAAAGAAGAAAAATCATCAAGGACTTTTGCTTTCTGCTTCCAGTTCTAGAGGAAGGTCTTACTAATCCTCTCCTTCTTCTGACCCCACCTCCGTGGAGGACCATGAACCCCTCTACTTGGCAACCGTAGCCTTAGCTTAAGGACTGTGTCTACTGTTTACCACCTCTCCTCTGGCAAAGAGTGTTCGGGAACTTAATAGACACTACCTCATCCAGTCCTGTGACAACCTTGTGAGGAAGATATTTGTGCTTCCATTTAACAGATAAGGAGACTGAGGCCCAGGGACATGGAGGGACTTGCCCCCAGATCACGGGAGCCTAAGGCAGTTCATTTCGACTCTTGCCATCTGAAGACCCAGGCTGAGTGAGCTCTTGTTTCAAGTTTATTTCTCATTCAGCCACAGTTTGGGTGACATCCATGCCACTGGGACTCTGTTCCATCCAGAAAGGCTCCCCTTAGGCACCGCTGTCTGGGTCATTGCTATGGCCTTGTCCAGAGGTAGATGCTGAGCCTGGCTCTCCTGACTCAGTCTGGTCCACAGACCCTTAGTTGATTTCTTCTTATGCACCATGTCCAGTCACTTAATCTCCTCATATGAAATATAGAGACAAAAATGCCTTCCCTATCCACTTTACGGTACAGCTCTAAGCTCAAACACAGAAGGTGTGTGGGAAAGATTGAAAGCATCCTGCCACAGAATATTCAGGTGGAGCTTTCAAAGTTGATATTGACATGTAATAAACATCAGCTTCCAAAATCAGGGTGTAATACAGATCTCAATGTGCCATTTCAAATTTGGTGATGAGACCAAGCTACATAATTCGTTGTCAATGAAAATAGAAAAGAACCAAGAATAAATATTAAGAAATTTATTCTTTCAAACTTATGGTTACCAAAGGGGAAAAGAGGGAGGGATAAATCAGGAGGTTGGGATTAACATATACACATGACTGTGTATAAAATAGATAACCAACAAGGACCTACTGAACAGCACAGGGAACTCTACTCAGTACTCTGTAATGAACTATATGGGAAAAGAATCTAAAAAAGTGGGTATATGTATATACATAACTGACTCACTTTGCTGTACACCTGAAACTAACAACACGGGAAGTCAAATATACTCCAATTTTTTTAAAAAAAAAGTTTATTTATTGAAGAAAGATTCCTTTAGAGGCAGTCACTGGGAGCTAGCAGTATCCACCTGCACAGGGGAGGATAGAGGGGGGCCACCCACTCGCCCCAACAGCCAACGGGCTTTGCCACATGTTTCCTGCCGATGGGAACAGAGCGAACCTGGCCGGACTTGTGCCTGGGAAACCTGAGGCTGACTGTGGTGGCAGAATCCAGTCCTGAGTCTGGAAAGTAACTGCAGATCACAGAGCAGATCAAAGCAAGGGAAGCCTGCGGGCCAAGATGGACTCATGATAGAAATGTTGACCCTGGCTTGTCCTAAAATTGATCCTAAATGGAGGCCTGGGTGGGGGCTTAGCATGGAGACACAGAAGGATGCACAGGAAAAAGCTGAGGAATGAGTAGTGCATCCTCTTTTATTATTTTTTTGTAGGTACCATGAGGCTTGTGGGATCTTAGTTTCCCAACCAGAGACCAAACTTGGGCCTTGGAAGTGAAAGAGCTGAGTCCTAACCATTGGGATGCCAGGGAATTCCCAGTGCATCCTCTTGATAGATAAGCATCTCCCAGGAAAGACAAGCCCAACAAGGAGTCCCCAAAGAATCCACAGACATGCCTATGAGAACACCTGCTGGGCCAGAGAACAGAGCCAGCTCCACGCAGCATAAGTCCACTAAGGCTGTCCCCATTCCTGACTTGCCTCTACCCCTACATCACTGGTGGGAGCAGACACAGCAGCTGGGAAGTTAGTGAGGACAGGAACTGGCAACTGTGAGGCCGAACACAGCTCTTCCCTGAGGGCCAGCGTCCACCCGCAGGGCCCCTCCCTGGGCAGAGGTGGGGACCCTACATTAAATGAGGATCAAGCAAAACTGTAATTTGAAAAGATACATGTTCACAGCAGCACTATTTACGACAGCCAAGATGTGGAAACAATCTAAATGCCCAATGACAGAGGAATGGATAAAGAAGATGTGGTACATATATACAATGGAATATTACTCAGCCATAAAAAAGAATGAAATAATGTCATTTGCAGCAACATGGATGGACCCTAGAGATGATCATACTAAGTGCAGTGAGTCAGACAGAGAAAGACAAATACCATATGATATCGCTTATGTGTGGAATCTAAAATATGACACAAAGGAACTTATCTATGAAACAGAAGCAGACTCACCCACATAGAGAACAGACTTGTGGTTTCCAAGTGGGACGGCGTATGGGGGAGCGAAGGATTGGGAGTGTGGGGTTAGCAGATGCACACTTTTTTATAGAGAATGGATAAACGTCAAGGTCCTACTGTAGAGCACAAGGAACTATATTCAATATCCTGTGATAAACCATAATGGAGTAGAATATGAAAAAGAATGTATGTCTATATATGTGTGAATAACTGAATCCCTTTGCTGTACAGAAGAAATTACCACAACATTGTAAATCAACTATACTTCAATTTAAGAAATTAAAAATTTTTTAAATGAAAAATGAGGATCAAGGTGCTTGTTAATTTATCAGACGGGACACTCTCCTTGTTCACTGAGGCTGTGTTTGGGACTGAAAGTGAGTAGGACCTGGTATCAATGAAGAGACCACAAAAGCCATGAGACCTGCAGAAGTTTTCACCCCCTCAGCAGATTTAAAGGTATATAGTTAGAGGTAGGAAAGCAAAGTTGCTTTCATGATTGTGTCTCATTATCTCTGCTTACTTAAAATGCCAGTTACAAAGTGTTCTTTCTTACCTCAGGAGATGCCACTACCATCTACCCTGTAACCCAAGCCAGAACCCTGTCCTCATACCCCTCCACACTCCATCCATCACCAGACCCCATACTCCACATCTTCTCAATGCCTCCTATCGTACAGACCTACCTCACCTTCCATCTGCCCAGTAACTGAACCACCTCCCAGTTTGGTCTCTCTGACCCTCAGCTTTCCCTAAGCAATCCACTCTCCTTACAGCAGCCAAAGTAACGTTTCTAAAATGTAAAGCCGAGTTATATCATGTTGAAAACCCTTCTGTGGACCCCTAGCATCTTCAGAATAAAATCCAAACCCTTTAACTGAGTTTATAAAAATCGGCAGCTGCGGGCTTCCCTGGTGGTGCAGTGGTTGAGAGTCCTCCTGCTGATGCAGGGAACATGGGTTCGTACCCCGGTCCGGGAAGATCCCACATGCTGCAGAGTGGCTGGGCCCATGAGCCATGGCTGCTGAGCCTGCGCGTCTGGAGCCTGTGCTCCGCAATGGGAGAGGCCACAACAGTGAGAGGCCCGCGTACTGCAAAAAAAAAAAAATTGGCAGCTGCAAACTAGTATATAGAAAATGGCTAAACAACAAGGTCCTACCGTAGAGCACAGGGAACTATATCCAATCTCCTGTGATAAACCATCATGGAAAAGAATATGAAAAATAATGTATATACATGTATAACTGAATAACTGTGCTGTACAGCAGAAATTAACACAACACAGTAAATCAACTAGACTTCAATAAAAAAAAGAATTTGGGGGACCTGGCCCTGCAACCCCTCCAGCCTCATCTTTCTTCACTCAGTTTCCTCCTGCCCCCCTTCAGCCTGAACCACGCGCCCCGTCCATTATGCCAACAACCATGCTGCTTCCTGCTTCCGGTCCTTGCTCCCACCCTGCTCAGAGGCCAAGAGATGACCCAGCTCTCCTTTGTTTTCTAATGTTAAACGGCTAAACCTCCAATTTGTCCTTACTGCACGAAATATTCTGAGGTGGACGAGCTTCAAGATGACGGAAGAGTAAGATGCGGAGATCACCTTCCTCCCCACAGATACACCAGAAATACATCTACACGTGGAACTGCTCCTATAGAACACCCACTGAACGCTGGCAGAAGACCTCAGACCTCCCAAAAGGCAAAAAACTTCCCCACGTACCTGGGTAGGGCAAAAGAAAAAAGAATAAACAGAGACAAAAGAATAGGGATGGGACCTGCACCAGTAGGAGGGAGCTGTGAAGGAGGAAAGGTTTCCACACACTAGGAAGCCCCTTCGCGGGCAGAGATTGCGGGTGGCGGAGGGGGGAAGCTTCGGAGCCATGGAGAAGAGCACAGCAACAGGGGTGCGGAGGGCAAAGTGGAGAGAATCCCGCACAGAGGATCGGTGCCGACTGGCACTCACTAGTCCGAGAAGCTTGTCTGCTCACCCGCCGGGGTGGGCAGGGCTGGGAGCTGAGGCTCGGGCTTCGGTCGGAGCGCAGGGAAAGGACTGGGGCTGGCGGCGGGAACACAGCCTGAAGGGGATAGTTCACCATGGCTAGCCGGGAGGGAGTCCAGGAAAAAGTCTGGACCTGCCGATGAGACAAGAGACTTCTTCTTGCCTCTTTGTTTCCTGGTGCGTGAGGAGAGGGGATTCAGAGTACTGCCTAAAGGAGCTCCAGAGACGGCACGAGCCGTGGCTATCAGTGCGGACCCCAGAGATGGGCATAAGACGTTAAGGCTGCTGCTGCCACCACCAAGGAGCCTGTGTGCGAGCACAGGTCACTATCCACACCCCCCTTCCAGGGAGCCTGTGCAGCCCGCCACTGCCAGTTTCCTGGGATCCAGGGACAATTTCCCCGGGAGAAGGCACGGTGTGCCTCAAGCTGGTGCAACGTCACGCCGGCCTCTGCCGCCGCAGGTTCGCCCCGCATCTGTAACCCTCCCTCCCCATGGCCTGAGTGAACCAGAGCCCCCGAATCAGCGGCTCCTTTAACCCCGTCCTGTCTGAGCGAAGAACAGACGCCCTCAGGCGACCTACATGCAGAGGCGGGGCCAAATCCAAAGCTGAGCCCATGTGAGCTGTGAGAACAAAGGAGAGAAAGGGAAATCTCTCCCAGCAGACTCAGAAACAGCGGATTAAAGCTCCACAATGAACTTGATGTACCTGCATCTGTGGAATACCTGAATAGACACGAATCATCCCAAACGGAGGAGGTGGACTTTGGGAGCAATGATATATTTTTTTTTTCCCTTTTTCTCTTTTTGTGAGTGTGTATGTGTATGCTTCTGTGTGTGATTTTATCTGTATAGTTTTGTTTTTACCATTTCTCCTAGGGTTCTGTCTGTCCGTTTTTTTGCTTGTTTTTTTTTTATTACTTTAAAAAATTTTTTCTTAATAATTATTTTTTAATTTTTATTTTAATAACTTTATTTTATCTTCTTCTTTATTTATTTATTTTTTCCTCCTTTTTATTCTGAGCCGTGTGGAGGACAGGCTCTTGGTGCTCCACCCAGGCGTCAGGGCTGTGCAACTGAGGTGACAGAGCCAACTTCACGACACTGGTCCACAAGAGAACGCCCAGCTCCACATAATATCAAACGACGAAAATCTCCAGAGATCTCCATCTCAATGCCAAGACCCAGCTCCACTCAACGACCAGCAAGCTACAGTGCTGGACACCCTACACCAAACTACTAGCAAGACAGGAACACAACCCCATCTACTAGCAGAGAGGCTGCCAAAAATCATAGCAAAGGCCACAGATACCCCAAAACACCACCTGACTTGGACCTTCCTACCAGAAAGACAAGATCCAGCCTCATCCACCAGAACACAGGCACTAGTCCCCTCCACCAGGAATCCTACACAACCCATGAACCAAACTTAGCCACTGGGGACAGACACCAAAAACAATGGGAACTAAGAACCTGCAGCCTGCGAAAAGCGGACCCCAAACACAGTAAGATAAGCAAAAGGAGAAGACAGACAAACACACAGCAGATGAAGGAGCAAGGCAAAAACCCACCAGACTTAAAAAATGAAGAAG